>NC_140637.1:5483750-6102500 GCF_057382275.1 Copadichromis virginalis | reverse complement strand
GTTTATTACTAAAATGTGCATGTTTGGTTTGTTTCATTAAACAGCCAAACTGGCAATCACACAGCATCAGAACTCTTATCTCATTTACCACTTTACCACAGCTGATCTATGTCCTTTTCTGCTTTAGTGCCTCCTCCCAAACCAGAATGTCCACCGCATCTTAATCTTGCTCTGTCACGTAAGGGGTGTAATGACTGTCCTAGAGACCACACATGCTGCGTCTATAATGGTTATGAAGTCTGCGTCCCTCCTGTTCTCAGTACGTCTCACAATGTTTGATTTCTTCTTAAGAGGCTGTGTATTTAATTAAATCTTTTTAAAATATAAGAAGTATTTTAAAAATAATATTTAGGCTACATTTACTGCACTCTCTAGTTGGAGTTCTTTGTTTGTACTAATTTATTTTTCCTATCAGCAAAGCCAGGAGAATGTCCTCGCACGCACCTGACTGTTGGACTGTGCATTGAATTTTGCTCCAATGACTATGACTGTCGCGGTAAAGGGAAGTGCTGCCCCAAAGGATGTGGACGTGAGTGCATGGCTCCTGTCGGAGGTGAGAGATGAACAAAGTAGCAAAGATCACTCCAAAGTGAAAATTATCTGCAAGATATTTCATTTATTATATCATCTACAATAGAAAGAAGAGACAAAGAGTGATTGCAAAGGATGTCTCTACCTGACTTATTTAATTGAACTATAAAAAAAACATTTACTTGCAACTTCATGAAACTTGAGAGGTCAAGAGGTCAGTTTTAAATATGTACGTTGTATATACATACGTGTGTGTGTGTGTGTGTGTGTGTGTGTGTGTGTGTGTGTGTGTGTGTGTGTGTGTGTACGCACATAGGACAAAAAGTATGAGATGGAGGTCCAGCACTGTGACAATCAGAGCAAAACAGAAAGACACGAATTTGAAGTCAGATAGGGTGAAAAAGAAAATTAAATCTTGAGTCAATAGACAGAAATGTCATTGAGACGACAGGGAAAGAGGATGAGTGAAAAGACGGCTGGAGCTAATTAAGCGTTTAAAGACATATTTGCAATTAACTTGAAGATATTTTAACAAGCAAGTTTATTTTGCCTCAGACATGTTCAGTTTATAATCTGCTGCTTACTGTTTATTACTAAAATGTGCATGTTTGGTTTGTTTCATTAAACAGCCAAACTGGCAATCACACAGCATCAGAACTCTTATCTCATCTACCACTTTACCACAGCTGATCTATGTCCTTTTCTGCTTTAGTGCCTCCTCCCAAACCAGAATGTCCACCGCATCTTAATCTTGCTCTGTCACGTAAGGGGTGTAATGACTGTCCTAGAGACCACACATGCTGCGTCTATAATGGTTATGAAGTCTGCGTCCCTCCTGTTCTCAGTACGTCTCACAATGTTTGATTTCTTCTTAAGAGGCTGTGTATTTAATTAAATCTTTTTAAAATTTTAAAATATAAGAAGTAGTTTAAAAATAACATTTAGGCTACATTTACTGCACTCTCTAGTTGGAGTTCTTTGTTTGTACTAATTTATTTTTCCTATCAGCAAAGCCAGGAGAATGTCCTCGCACGCACCTGACTGTTGGACTGTGTGGTAAACTTTGCTCCAATGACAGTCACTGTCCCGGTAAACAGAAGTGCTGCTCTACCAAATGTGGACGTAATTGCATGGCACCATACATAGGTGAGAGATGAGCAAAGTATTCTTGCACACTTAACCCATGTGTGACCTCATGAAAAAAGGGACCCGTTTTTTTTAAAAACGCTGGGACTTTGGACTGTGTGTTGAATCTTGCTCTCATGACTATGACTGTCCCGATAACGAGAAGTGCTGCCCCAATGGATGTGGACGTGAGTGCATGGCTCCTGTTGGAGGTGAGAGATGAACAAAGTAGCAAAGATCACTCCAAAGTGAAAATTATCTGCATGATATTTCGTTTATTATATCATCTACAATAGAAAGAAGAGAAAAAGAGTGATTGCAAAGGATGTCTCTACCTGACTTATTTAATTGAACTATAAAAAAACATTTACTTGCAACTTCATGAAACTTGACAGGTCAAGAGGTCAGTTTTAAATATGTACGTTGTATATACATACATATATGTGTGTGTGTGTGTGTGTGTGCGTGTGTGTGTGTGTGTGTGTGTGTGTACGCACATAGGACAAAAAGTATGAGATGGAGGTCCAGCACTGTGACAATCAGAGCAAAACAGAAAGACACGAATTTGAAGTCAGATAGGGTGAAAAAGAAAATTAAATCTTGAGTCAATAGACAGAAATGTCATTGAGACGACAGGGAAAGAGGATGAGTGAAAAGACGGCTGGAGCTAATTAAGCGTTTAAAGACATATTTGCAATTAACTTGAAGATATTTTAACAAGCAAGTTTATTTTGCCTCAGACATGTTCAGTTTATAATCTGCTGCTTACTGTTTATTACTAAAATGTGCATGTTTGGTTTGTTTCATTAAACAGCCAAACTGGCAATCACACAGCATCAGAACTCTTATCTCATTTACCACTTTACCACAGCTGATCTATGTCCTTTTCTGCTTTAGTGCCTCCTCCCAAACCAGAATGTCCACCGCATCTTAATCTTGCTCTGTCACGTAAGGGGTGTAATGACTGTCCTAGAGACCACACATGCTGCGTCTATAATGGTTATGAAGTCTGCGTCCCTCCTGTTCTCAGTACGTCTCACAATGTTTGATTTCTTCTTAAGAGGCTGTGTATTTAATTAAATCTTTTTAAAATATAAGAAGTATTTTAAAAATAACATTTAGGCTACATTTACTGCACTCTCTAGTTGGAGTTCTTTGTTTGTACTAATTTATTTTTCCTATCAGCAAAGCCAGGAGTGTGTCCTCGCAGGCACCTGACTGTTGGACTGTGTGTTGAATCTTGCTCTAATGACAGTGACTGTCCCGGTAAACAGAAGTGCTGCTCTACCAGATGTGGACGTAAATGCATGGCACCATACATAGGTGAGAGATGAGCAAAGTAATCTTGCACACTTAACCCATGTGGGTTAAGACCCAAACGGGTCCCTTTTTTTACGAGGGTCACACATGGGTTAATGAATCAAACTGAGAAAAAAATGAAAAAATAAATAATTTGATATACATTTGCTTGGGACTGCGTGGAACTTGAGAGGGCAAGAGGTGGTTTATTTCCAGGAAAGTTGTGTTACATTTCTTCATGATGACCTGGTTGTTTCGGTACTGCAAACACCCTCATGGTCATTAATTCATTTGAGGGTTTAGTAATCTAATGAGATCATATCTAGAGGGAGAGTTTTTCTTTAATGTTTTCTTATTCTTTTCAGTGAAACCAGGAGTGTGTCCTCACAGACGCTTCGATAACATAATGTGTGGCGAATTTTGCTCTAATGATAGTGACTGCCCCAATAATGAGAAGTGCTGCTTCAGTGGATGTGGTCATCAGTGCATGGCGCCTTACACGGGTGAGATATGAACAAAGTACCAAACACTCCCTAAACACTTTTCAAGTGGTTTAAGGAATTGTGTAACTAAGCCTATTCTTGACTTTGGTGTGTCTGTAAAGACTGGTACCTTGTCTGAGGCCTCCACATGTGTGCCGAGTACTACTATCGTGATGGTCAGGGTCCAGGACATCAGACGTGCTGCAGGACAACCTGTGATTACACCTGCAGTGAGCTCTGCTGCCAATCTATAAAAAAACATCATTAAACTTACTGTGACCATCTCTGCAAATGAGTCCAAATCACTTTTTTCTTCTTTAGTGCGATAAGCACTTCCTGTTTCTGATGATAATCATGTCTCTCTGATTTTTTTCAAACTGACATATTTGTCTTACAAATAAAAAACGGTGTGTTGGCATTTTATTCTTGTTCTCTTATTTACAACATGTGAGCTTACTTCAGTGTGAAAATATTGAAGAAACTGTGTTTCACTATGAATAGTATATCTGTTCCATTTCTAATTACATAGTTATAGCATGATGCCTCGTGTGTTTCTTCTTTAAATATATACCAATAAAAATTGCCCCTCACCTGTTGAAATGTAGCAAGAATGGAAAGTGCTTATTGTCAGAACACAAAATTATCCAGATGGATTATCAAAACATTCTGTTTCTCACTTGTGTCTCAAACTGGATTTTAAAAGCATTCATTCTTTCACAAATCTTTGTAAAAGCAGACTGCATGACTAGGTGCTTAATTTTATGCACCTGCAATAACTGGACTGAAAACCCCTTAATTCAGAAAGAAAGTGTGGCCCCATACTTTCATCAACATAGTGTACCTGCTTGAAAGTGCTTAAAATTGACACGTCACTAATGTAATGAGTCAACAAATCAAATGCAACACTTTATGACACTCAAGTAATTGTATTTACCTTAAAAAGTGTAACTAAAATTAGTGCAAAAAATGGTAAAGGGCTTCCCCATTTATCTACAATCACTAGAATCACTTGGAAAACAAGTGATTTCCTGCTTTGAAATGTAAGAAAAAGAGAAAAGTTCTTTGAAGTGGTGGTGACCAGATGCCTCTCCAAACCACTGGAACACAGCAAGCCTGCTCCACGAATCACCATTAAACCCCCGACCCAGGGACGGTTTTTGAAAGTGTAACCTGACTATGTGAAAACTAAAGCACTGTTAAAACTTGGATTATAGATTTGACATGAGGACATGACTGTATCTGTACTTTATTCGAGTAGTAAACGTCAGTAAAACAAAGGAGCTGATAGTGGACTTCAGCACTAAGCAGGAGAGGAACTACCAGACCCCCGTCATCAACGAGTGCCCAGTGGAGAGAGTGGACAGCTTCAAATACCTCAGAGTTCACATCACGCAGGACCTGTCATGGTCCTGTCACATCAACACCGTGGTGAAAAAGGCCCGTCAGCGTCTCTACCACCTCAGACGCTTGAGAGACTTCCAACTGCCCTCCAAGGTGCTCAAGAACTTTTACTCGTGCACCATAGAGAGCATCCTGACGGGAAACATCTTAACCTGGTTCGGGAACAGCACCATGCAGGACAGACGAGCTCTACAGAGGGTTGTGCGGTCAGCTGAGGGCACCATCCGCTCCGAGCTCCCTGACCTGCACTCAATCTACAGCAGGCGGTGCTGGACCAAGGCCAGGAAGATCGTGAAGGACCTCAGCCATCCCAACAACAGACTGTTCTCTCTGTTGAGGTCAGGAAAGCGATTCTGCTCCCTGAAGACCAACACAGAGAGACTGAGGAGGAGCTTCTTCCCGCAGGCGATACGGTCTCTCAATCACACCACCACACAGTACTGACCCACACATATAGTTCTTACACACACACTGGACATTCTGGACATTGTTTTCACTTCATCACTTAAATCACTTTAAGCACATTTGCACTGCACAAGACATAATGTGGATTGCACAACACTGGTCACTATATTCTTCATTACCAGTTGTACAGCTGCTGTTATTGTGTATATATATATACATATTTAGATTTCTTCATACATTCTTATATAGTTCTATACTGTGTATTGTGTATTTTGTTGTACAGTTATTTTATTTTCAACTTTAATTTATATATTTATCTTATTCTTTCCCAGTTAAATTTACCCTTCATTCTAATTTGTGTTGTACAGTTATTTCATTTTTAACCTTAATTTTTTATATTTTATTCCTTCCTAGTTAAATTTACCCCTTTTAATTTTACATATTTATTTCCTATCTTATTCATAGCCTTTTCCTTTTTCTTTTTTTTTTCTTTAGGTCACAAGCAGTTGTCTAAGCATTTCACTGCATATCGTACTGTGTACGACTGTGTACGTGACAAATAAAATTTGAATTTGAAATTTGAATTTGAATTTAGTTCTTTCCTGACAATTTTTTGCCTTTTCTCCTTACATTTTCAAAACATGCTTTTTACTTTTGGTTTGATGCATTTGACGGGAGTTATCATTTCCTGTCTTTAAACAACAAACCAATTTGAGCCTGAACAATAATGCATGAAAGGCAATTCTGTTCATGTATTAATCACCAGGATATGTGGCATGTCCATTTGACAGCTGGTACTTTTTTCACTTTTACTTGAGTGAAGAAGCTTAATCGGTACTTCAACTTTTACTAGAGTAGTTTTTTTTTAGTAGTTTTTTTTTAACAATAGCATCTGTAATTCTACTTAAGTACAGAATATCTGTACTTTTGCCAACTCTGGTCATGAGATGGTAAGGACTACAGATGAATTTAAAAATAAAAAAAGAAAGAAAGAAGGAGCACAGGAAAATAGTGAAGTGCCAGGGGTTGAAGGAACAACTGAGCAGATGTGGATGTCACTTATATGATACAGTTTGAGTTTGTTAATAAGACAAAGCTGAACTGACTTTGTCCATTTTGATGTTGAAACTAAATAGTTCAGATCAGAAAGCTTCTCTGACCATATGAAGGTCTGTATATCAGGCCTGAAGTGGAGATCCCACAATTGGAGACGGCACCACAACTTGATCCCCAGGATTAAACTGACGATGTTGTGTGCCACAATCATTCACACTCTTCATTCCAGTCTGTGCCTTTTGCCATAAAACCAACTACAAACAATTGGCGTCTAAATCCATTCACAATGACAGCCAAGGTTTTAAGTGGTTCTGAATCAACCCCATTATCCTTTAATGCAGCCAAGGGTCCATGCGCACTATGTCTGAACACAAGCTCATTAGGGCTCAAGCCTGTGCTCTCCTGGACTGCCTGTGTGTGTAATGTTTATGAGAACTCCTTACTGAAACTGGATGTAAATATTTGACTCTGTTTCTCATCTTAATATAATACCTCTCATAATGCATTCTTGAATGATTTTTTCATCGTTTAGGGGGAACAAAACCGATTGCTTGGTAGACCTGTCTTAAATTGTTTCACCACAGAAGACTGTTCCTTTTCTCAAATACAGGTTATCAGCTTAAAGCATTAATTTTTATCAAAAGCATTAGTTATTAAAAAAATGTACAGTCGCTAAAGAACATAAGTTTTAAGAAATTATAAAAAAAAAATCTTGCTACTTGGTCCTTTGATCTTAAGAATTTAAAAATATGGTTAATTTTTTAATGCATTTTGGCCAATGTTTTTTAACATGAGGGATAAGGATCCTTTTTACTGCGCTGTGTTGTATTGTCCTCCCTGACTAATAACAGTTTGTTATGAGTCTTTCCTTTTAAGTCAACGTTTGCGCCCGTTTTTAAACTTTCATCCCTGGATAAATGCCAGTACTCGCTGTTTAAAGTGTTCTTTGAAAAGTTGATCTCTTGTGGAGATCAACTCGTTTACACATCCATCTCCATCCTTTAAAGGAACTTTTGTTTTGTTTTTGTCAGGGCTCTGTGTGCGGGCAGGCGGAGGCGAGGATCCAAATGCAGGACTCGGAGGCTGAATACAACTCAAAAACCTCAGCTTTCTTGCTGGCAGAAAACAAAACGCGAACTGAACAATGAATACTGAGAACAGAAACACACAGGCACAATCTGAGAGTACAATACGACACTGAGCAAAGGCAAACACAGGGCTAATATACACAGGGGAGTAATCAGGGAATGGGAAACAGGAGAGAGACACAGCTGGGAGAGGTTAGGGCTAACGAGACAGGGGAGCGAAGCTGGACACACTGACATAAGACATAATCTTTCAAAATAAAACAGGAACCAATAAACAAAGACGCAGACTAAGAAACATGGACTTTACACGGGCAGAATTAAACCTAACCCAGAATAAGCTGGAACATACTAAATATCATCATCATCACCTGACAATAGATCAAGACAATAACCAAAAATACAAAATCAAACCAAAACATGAGAACTCAAAATGCTGGGTCAGAACTGACCCAGAACCATGACAGTTTTTTTCAACATTTCAGTAATACATGTGAGGGACGCCTATTTTTTTTAAAACCTGGCTTCAAAGAGCAGAGGTAATCCTGAGGTATTTATTCAGCAACCTTACGTTATGTACTCCTTCTTAACCAGCTGTATCAATTCTTTCAAATTAGGCTGTAAAAGCCTTCTTGTTGTTTGTTTATCGTTGTTGTACTCCAGCTTTTTACCTGTTTGGTTACCTGAGTTGTCAGTGTTAGCTGACTGGATGAAAGCATCCTTCTGTTCTCACAAAATTTGACCTGCACCTTTGCTCAAAAATGTGTTTCAGTCTATCTGACTCTGTGTGCTCAATATAATCAAGGATCCACTAGAATCTGCTTGTTTTAAGAATCTTATATATCCACTCACTTAAAAAGAACAAAAAACAAACAAACAACAAACAAACAAAAAACCATTTAGCTAACCTTAAACAATACCATTTACTTTTAAGAGTTTAGAAAAGGTTACAGCTGTGCAGCGTACAGCTGTTTTACACAAATACAGCGTTTGTGAAAATGAGCTCATTTCAGTGAAACAGCTCTTCTCAGTGAAGTTATGAGAGACAGTGTTCTGCTTTTCTGACGATGGACCTGACCTCTGCCTTTTATACTAGTGAACACCACATTACTTAAAGTATTATTTATAAGTGTTCATTTGTCTCATCATAAGTACATTTACTTGTTTTTGTTAGGAATGTTTCCCCACTTTTGATCACTTTGGACTATTTCTTATGCCATAAAAGAACTGCTTAAACACTCAAACCTTACATGTAGTACAAACATATTGTGTTTTGGGCTGGTACTGTACATCCTGACAGAGTACAGTAGATTATGTGTGCTGGCACCACCTTATCACAATCAGGGGACCGAATCAGATAGTCTGGCCGTCCAGTCTCCCAGCAGAGTGATCTGAAATCTAATACAGACTAAACTGTGTATCACCTCATGCTCATGCAGAAGGAAAATACAGTTGTGCAGACTCATATTATCTCACTAAGTTGTCCCTATCACGTCTCTCATGGTGAATGGACCTCACGCAGTGATGTTTCTGATGTCTCATAGAAACAGACGAATCATCAACAACAATAGAAGAAGAAAAGTTTGTGCAAGAAATGAAAGAAAAAAAATCTTAAAACGCATTGATGGTAATGTGATCAAATATAGTGCATTAATTTGTTATCCTAAAAAAACAGCAAAATCACTTAGACTATTAGAGACTGAATGGAATTCTAGTAAGAGGTGAACAAAAACGAGGGATATCTATACAACCCTGAGGAAGAACAAGGAGAAAAAACAACAATAAAAAGACGATAAAGAACACTTTACAGCTAAGGATAATTTTGTTATATGAATGTCATAGTGAGTTGACTCCTCCTTATCTAAAGGCACATTCTGGTCCTATCTGAACCACAGGAACAGAAAAAATAAAAATAAAATAAACAAGGATACAAAGCACATAAAGAAACAAAAGATATTGTGATTGTGTTGTCCAGTTCTCTTTCTAAGAACTTTTAAAAATCTTGGTTACCAACAAGGTTCAGCAGTATAAAAATAAAGTTAACATTGGGATAAAGTGGTGTTAATTTCTCTATGACTATGTGGTTGTTGTCATGCTGGATAATAAAGATAATGAAAACTGCCTAGTGGTTTGACTAAGATGTAAACACAAAATTTGTATCATCATTTGAGCAACAAGGAACATAAAAAACCAAATGTGTGTGATATGAAACCTTATCAGACAGAATATAAGACCACAAGCACAGTGATCCATCATCCTTTAACTGGCTGCTCAGTCAGTGGTTGCGGACAGTCTTTTTTTAAAAAAAAAAGAGGTGAACATGGACAAAAGCTCGTCTACAGTTTGTATATTGATTGCAGCACTTTGTGCATTGGTGCACTTTGGCACGGCTTTTTCTAGGGTGGAACCTGAACCTGACGTTTTAATAAGTGAGTTTCTTTTGAGTATTGTTTCTTTCTGAAATGTGCATGTTTGTCACCTCAGCTGTCACCTGATTTACCACAGCTGATCCATATCCTTTTTTGCCTCACTGCCTCGGGCTACTGTGGCTCAAGAGTTGGCAGTTTGTCCTGTGATCTGATGGTTGCCGGTTCAAGCCCCAGCTCGGACAGTCTTGGTCGTTGTGTACTTGGGCAAGACACTTCACCTGTTGCCTACTGGTCGTGGTACCAGTGTCCGGCGACCTCAAGACATTTTGATTGATTTGCTGCAGGGTTCAATAAGATTTTTCAGAGGGACAACCTAACGCACACTCTGGTTAGAGTTCTTGGTCACTTTTGATTTCTCATTTCTTTCAGCAAAGCCAGGAGTGTGTCCTCGCAAACGCTGGAACTTTGGACTTTGTGAAGAATTCATTGAATCTTGCTCTCATGACTATGACTGTCCCAATAACGAGAAGTGCTGCCCCAATGGATGTGGAAATGAGTGCATGGCTCCTGTCGGAGGTGAGCATGTTTGGTTTGTTTTATTAAACAGCCAAACTGGCAATCACACAGCATCAGAACTCTTATCTCATTTACCACTTTACCACAGCTGATCTATGTCCTTTTCTGCTTTAGTGCCTCCTCCCAAACCAGAATGTCCACCGCATCTTAATCTTGCTCTGTCACGTAAGGGGTGTAATGACTGTCCTAGAGACCACACATGCTGCGTCTATAATGGTTATGAAGTCTGCGTCCCTCCTGTTCTCAGTACGTCTCACAATGTTTGATTTCTTCTTAAGAGGCTGTGTATTTAATTAAATCTTTTTAAAATTTTAAAATATAAGAAGTAGTTTAAAAATAATATTTAGGCTACATTTACTGCACTCTCTAGTTGGAGTTCTTTGTTTGTACTAATTTATTTTTCCTATCAGCAAAGCCAGGAGAATGTCCTCGCACGCACCTGACTGTTGGACTGTGTGTTGAATCTTGCTCTAATGACAGTCACTGTCCCGATAACGAGAAGTGCTGCCCCAATGGATGTGGAAATGAGTGCATGGCTCCTGTTGGAGGTGAGAGATAAACAAAGTAGCAAAGATCACTCCAAAGTGAAAATTATCTGCAAGATATTTCGTTTATTATATCATCTACAATAGAAAGAAGAGACAAAGAATGATTGCAAAGGATGTCTCTACCTGACTTATTTAATTGAACTATAAAAAAAACATTTACTTGCAACTTCATGAAACTTGAGAGGTCAAGAGGTCAGTTTTAAATATGTACGTTGTATATACATACATATATGTGTGTGTGTGTGTGCGTGTGTGTGTGTGTGTGTGTGTGTGTGTGTGTGTGTGTGTGTGTGTGTGTACGCACATAGGACAAAAAGTATGAGATGGAGGTCCAGCACTGTGACAATCAGAGCAAAACAGAAAGACACGAATTTGAAGTCAGATAGGGTGAAAAAGAAAATTAAATCTTGAGTCAATAGACAGAAATGTCATTGAGACGACAGGGAAAGAGGATGAGTGAAAAGACGGCTGGAGCTAATTAAGCGTTTAAAGACATATTTGCAATTAACTTGAAGATATTTTAACAAGCAAGTTTATTTTGCCTCAGACATGTTCAGTTTATAATCTGCTGCTTACTGTTTATTACTAAAATGTGCATGTTTGGTTTGTTTCATTAAACAGCCAAACTGGCAATCACACAGCATCAGAACTCTTATCTCATTTACCACTTTACCACAGCTGATCTATGTCCTTTTCTGCTTTAGTGCCTCCTCCCAAACCAGAATGTCCACCGCATCTTAATCTTGCTCTGTCACGTAAGGGGTGTAATGACTGTCCTAGAGACCACACATGCTGCGTCTATAATGGTTATGAAGTCTGCGTCCCTCCTGTTCTCAGTACGTCTCACAATGTTTGATTTCTTCTTAAGAGGCTGTGTATTTAATTAAATCTTTTTAAAATATAAGAAGTAGTTTAAAAATAACATTTAGGCTACATTTACTGCACTCTCTAGTTGGAGTTCTTTGTTTGTACTAATTTATTTTTCCTATCAGCAAAGCCAGGAGAATGTCCTCGCACGCACCTGACTGTTGGACTGTGTGGTGAACTTTGCTCCAATGACAGTGACTGTCCCGGTAATGAGAAGTGCTGCTCTACCAAATGTGGACGTAATTGCATGGCACCATACATAGGTGAGAGATGAGCAAAGTATTCTTGCACACTTAACCCATGTGCGACCCTCGTGAAAAAAGGGACCCATGCATTTCACGAAATTTCACGAATGCATGGCACCTATGTATGGTGCCATGCATTCATGTCACACATGGGTTATCTAATGAGATCACATCTAGAGGGAGAGTTTTTCTTTAATGTTTTCTTATTCTTTTCAGTGAAACCAGGAGTGTGTCCTCACAGACGCTTCGATAACATAATGTGTGGCGAATTTTGCTCTAATGATAGTGACTGCCCCGATAATGAGAAGTGCTGCTTCAGTGGATGTGGTCATCAGTGCATGGCGCCTTACACGGGTGAGATATGAACAAAGTACCAAACACTCCCTAAACACTTTTCAAGTGGTTTAAGGAATTGTGTAACTAAGCCTATTCTTGACTTTGGTGTGTCTGTAAAGACTGGGATCTGTACCTTGTCTGAGGCCTCCACATGTGTACCGAGTACTACTATCGTGATGGTCAGGGTCCAGGACATCAGACGTGCTGCAGGACAACCTGTGATTACACCTGCAGTGAGCTCTGCTGCCAATCTATAAAAAAACATCATTAAACTTACTGTGACCATCTCTGCAAATGAATCCAAAGTGCGATAAGCACTTCCTGTTTCTGATGATAATCATGTCTCTCTGATTTTTTTCAAACTGACATATTTGTCTTACAAATAAAAAACAGTGTGTTGGCATTTTATTCTTGTTCTCTTATTTACAACATGTGAGCTTACTTCAGTGTGAAAATATTGAAGAAACTGTGTTTCACTATGAATAGTATATCTGTTCCATTTCTAATTACATAGTTATAGCATGATGCCTCGTGTGTTTCTTCTTTATATATATACCAATAAAAATTGCCCCTCACCTGTTGAACTGTAGCAAGAATGGAAAGTGCTTATTGTCAGAGCACAAAATTATCCAGATGGATTATCAAAACATTCTGTTTCTCACTTGTGTCTCAAACTGGATTTTAAAAGCATTCATTCTTTCACAAATCTTTGTAAAAGCAGACTGCATGACTAGGTGCTTAATTTTATGCACCTGCGATAACTGGACTGAAAACCCCTGAATTCAGAAAGAAAGTGTGGCCCCATACTTTCATCAACATAGTGTACCTGCTTGAAAGTGCTTAAAATTGACACGTCACTAATGTAATGAGTCAACAAATCAAATGCAACACTTTATGACACTCAAGTAATTGTATTTACCTTAAAAAGTGTAACTAAAATTAGTGCAAAAAATGGTAGAGGGCTTCCCCATTTATCTACAATCACTAGAATCGCTTGGAAAACAAGTGATTTCCTGCTTTGAAATGTAAGAAAAAGTTCCCTCTAAGCCTGAAGGGAAAAAGAAGAAATACACACATGTAAAGGAAGCTCTTAAAACATGTGATTATCCTAATTGGGCTTTCATCAAGTAAGCAAAGATGCACAGAAAAGAAGATCAGAGACCAACTAGGGAGGATAAGAAAGACAAACGCAACAACATTGTCATCCCCTATGTAACCGTTTTATCAGAAAAACTCAGGAGAGTCTTCTCCAAGCACGACATCACAGTTTACTTCAGACCCAGCAACACACTCAGACAAAAACTGGTTCATCCCAAACACAAAACTCCTAAACACAATCTTAACAATGTAGTATATGCTGTACAGTGTAGTGAGAAATGCCTAGACCTCTACATTGGAGAGACCAAACAGCCACTTCATAAACGCATGTCACAACATAGAAGAGCCACCTCAAGACTCAGCTGTCCATCTACATCTAAAGGACAAAGGCCACTCCTTCGAGGACACCAGTGTTCACATTTGGGACAGAGAAGAAAGATGGTTTGAAAGAGGAGTGAAAGAAGCCATTTATGTCCACTGTGAGCGACCATCTTTGAACAGAGGCGGTGGTTTACGACACCAACTGTCAGACGCCAATACAGTTTTAAGATCACCTCCCAGACGCCTTAACACCCACTCACCTGATGAGAGGTGTAACATCTTCAAGCAACTTAAAGAAGTCCAGACGCTTTTCTTTCCAAGCTCCTTAGCCATATTGTGAAAAATGCAAAACAAATTGAGGTAGACTAAGTATATTAGTTAAAGACTGATATTCCGCTATTTAGCGCAAGATAAACAAGTTAGTTTGCTGTAATGTCACAGGTTTAAAGCCATAGTTCGGTTATATCAACTAGATATAGTTGATATGTGTGACCCCCCTTTTGTGAGTGTGGACGTTTCCTCTCGTTGCTCTTTAAATGCTTTGCTTCTTTTATTGTTTTTTATCGATTTTTATGCTTATTTTTTCCCTTTTTTCCATATGAGCTTACCTGCGATAGCTTCTGGACACTTATAGATCATTAGGACTAAAGCGTTCTTAACAGAAACAGCAACATTTTTATAGTTACCGTATCTTCAGCGCTCCGTGTGTCTGTGGCCTACACACAGCTAAAGCCTGATTACAGCGTCTGGTCACCGAACAGCCTCAATAGCCTGGAAAGGTGCTAACCGCTAGGCTAACTAGCAACAAGATGCCTTCCCTCTACACAGATGACTACCACAGCCTCCTGCAGAAGATTGCAGTACTGGAGACAAAAATTCATCGCTTAGAAGTAAACGTGGAGGTAAATGGACTGTGTGGAGATGAAACAACCTTGCTTTTGATTCAAAACAATGGCGATGAGCAAGCTAGTACACAGCTAAGGAGCACAGATAACATGACCAAGAAAGTAGACTCTGTGCATTATAAAAAATCCTCAAGCAATAATCCCCCCTTGGACTGTCTTGGTGCAAAACCAAGACATAAATCATGTCTCCTGGAAGGGGGAGGACGTATCACAGGCAGGGCACAGCGAGCTGAAATCTCTGAAACCGACTGGCCTTCACTTCCTACGAGACAGAAGCTCTTCTACCCCTGTATACGGGAGGAAACAGGACTGGACAACCGTGAATAGGAAGGTTAACAACAAACCTCCAAAACAACTGAATGTGAAACTGCAGAACAGATTTGCTCCACTATCAAAGGACCCTGGATCTATATCGGACAACCATCCATCTAAAAGTAGCGAAGTAAGGTCTGAAAATCTGTTGAAAAGTAAAAGGCCACAGGGAAAGCTAAAGGCTAGGCCTGAAACTCTGATTGTGGGTGACTCTGCCGTAAAGGATGTACAAAGGATGTGCGGTAAGAACACTAAAGTCCTCTGCTTTCCTAAGGATATGGTCAACAACCTGAAGGAGAGAATTCTTCAAATTGCAGATGAATATCCAACTGTGACAAACATTGTTCTGCATACAGGGTCAAACGATGTGTCCAAACAACAGACGGAGGTTCTGAAACCAGACTTTACTGGATTATTAAATACAGTAAACTCTCTGAATGCAGCTGTATTCATCAGTGGACCTTGTCAGGTTTATATTGTTGATTGTCATTTATGCTTAGAGTTTTATAATCAATGTCATGTTGGTAGAGGTTTGATCCTTAGTAGTCTGTGGAGACTCTGTGTGCCTCCCAGATCACTCTGGCATGCAAACACAACTTAAGGTCAGGAGAGAGGTTATATCTGCTTTGTTACGTCCCCACAGGAAAGCCAGGCGAAGAGGGTGGGGGACAGTAACAGTTGGATCCGGGTTGAAATGAAAAGAACGCCAGGCAGAGGTAGTTACCACAAAATATATCTTTATCATAATCAATTAATTCAAAAGAACTTTGCCTACTCGTGTCTTGCTTTTGCTGTGTAGTAAATTGTCTTGAACGTTCCAGCGAATAGGTTTAAGCTACAAACCTATCAGACCTGTACCGCTCGTCAGAGGAGGAGACGAGCGATTCGGCAGGTTGTTTGCACTGAATAAATGGCTTATATCAGCATGTACTGACCACTCAGTGCATTTTATCAACAATTTTAATATTTTTTGGGAATGCAGGCATCTGTTTAAAGCAAATGGATTTAATTTTAACAAGTCAGGGGTGAAACTGTTCACCTCCAACTTGTTTTATTCCATACGTCATCCATCTGTGCTTGGTGCCAAGGCTGAGATAAACAAGGAGTTATCTCATAAAGAGGAACAAACAGTACTCCAAGAACAGACAAAGCCCAGCAGAAACCTTGAGGAGGAGCCTCATCTGCCCCCACCTGGGATGAGCTTCAGAAAGGAGCGACTTTTTTTAATGATCTCAGTGAACTGCTGTCTGTGATCTGTGTTGACTGTGTAATTATTGTTGGGGATTTTAACATCCATGTGGACAACCCTCAGGACAAAGGGACTAAAGACCTGAGTAACATTCTGGGCAACTTTGGGCTGACTCAGCATGTAACAGAGGCCACACATAATAGAGGACACACTCTTGACCTACTGATCTCCAAGGGCCTGAGCATTTCGAAGGTTACTGTGTCTGATGTGGGCCTGTCTGATCATTACTGTGTTTTCTTTGAAAGTAAAATTTCAGCCCACACAAATATATCAACAACAGTGATCACAAAACGGTGTATAACTGAATACAGTAGTGAGATATTTAACCATGTCTTCCCCTTAACACCTGGCCTGTCCAGAGGTTCAGTCAATGAGCTCGTCAATAGCTTCAATGCTAAAATGTTAAATGTAATGGACACTATTGCTCCCATTAAGGTGAAGGTTATCTCTGGAAGGAAAAAGTCTCCCTGGAGAAACTCCACACTGGTGAAAAATGAAAAAAGAGATTGTAGGAAAGCTGAGCACAGATGGAGAAAAACAAACCTCCAGGTTCATCCATCCATCCATTCGCTTCTGCTTATCCTCCTCCAGGTTCATTCCAGTTATAATTGTGAAGTTTCTCTTTATAGATGTCAATCTATAAAGAGAAACTTCGCAATTATAATTTACAACTGAGGAGTGCAAGGAGGTCCTACTTCTCTGACATCATCACCAAAAACAGTCATAATGCTCGGGTCTTATTTTCTACAGTTGACAGGCTAACAAACCCTCCTGTGTCAGTGACAGCTGAACTTCATTTGACATGGCCTGCAATGACTTCGCCAAATTCTTCACAGACAAAATCCAAAAGATTAGACAAGCAATTGGTACATCAACAGCATATTCAGGATATGTACCGTGTCCACCGAAAAACTGTTTAAACACCATGAAACAGTTTCACCCTATTAACAGCAAAGACCTGGAGGACATCTTAGGTCAACTGAACTCCTCTTGCTGTTTAGATGTCCTGCCAACACGTTTTTTCAAAAAGGTCTCAAAGACTTTGGAGTCAGACCTGTTACAGATCGTCAACTTTTCTTTAATATCAGGTGTGTTTCCAGAACCACTAAAAACTGCTGTAATTAAACCTATACTGAAAAAGGACAATCTTGACAAGACACAAATGAACAACTACAGGCTGATCTCAAATCTCCCATTTTTAAGTAAGATCATTGAAAAAGCAGTTTCTCAACAGCTCAATTACTTCTTAAAACAGAATAACTGCTATGATGCCTTCAAGTCAGGTTTTAGACAGAACCACAGCACTGAAACCGCTCTGACCAAAGTGTTTAATGACATATGTCTGAATACAGACAGTGGAAAAATGTCAGTCTTAGTTTTACTGGATCTCAGTGCAGCATTTGATACAGTTGACCACAACATATTACTCAAACGACTGGAGAACTGGACAGGTCTTTCAGGAACTGTACTAAACTGGTTCAAAACATACTTAGAAAACAGGAAATACTTTGTATCAATAGGTAACTTCACATCTGAGCAGACAAGCATCACATGTGGAGTTCCCCAAGGTTCCATCTTGGGACCCCCTCTGTTTAACATTTACATGCTCCCACTGGCACAGATTATAAAGAACAACAAAATAAACTATCATAGCTATGCAGATGACACACAAATATATATCACAATGTCACCAGGAGACCGAGGCCCTGTACAGGCTCTTGGTAAATGCATTGAGGAAATTAATGACTGGTTGTGCCACAATTTTCTCCAGCTAAACAAAAACAGAACTGAAGTAATAGTCTTTGGTGCCAAAGAAAAACGATTACAGATCACCAGAGAACTTCAATCTATACACCTAAAAACCACAAACCAGGCGAGAAATTTGGGTGTAGTGATGGATGCAGACCTAAACTTAGAAAAACACATTAAGACAATAACAAAATCAGCTTACTACCCCTTCAAGAATATTTCAAGGATAAAAGATCTGATGTCTCAACAGGACCTACCTGTCCGTCAGAGGATAGACTTTAAAGTTCTGATGCTGGTCTATAAAGCTCTGAATGGTTTAGGACCAAAATACAACAGTGACCTCCTGACCCAGTATGAACCTTCCAGATCCCTCAGGTCATCTGGATCCGTTTTTTTATCAGTTCCCAGAGTCAGAACCAGACACGGAGAAGCTGCATTCAGCTTTTATGCTCCATATATCTGGAACAAACTCCCAGAAAGCCTCAGATCAGCTGAAACACTCATTTTGTTTAAATCCAGGTTGAAGACTCACCTATTCTCAGCTGCGTTTGAATAAAGCACCAAATCCACACTTTTAAGCTTAAATTTCAAAACTTATATTTTAACTACTGATTTTATCTATTGTTCTGATTTTATCTACTGTTTTTTTTAAATCAATTTTAAATCATGCTTTTGTTGTTTTTGTTTTTTAATGTCTCTGTAAAGCACTTTGAATTACCTTGTTGTTGAATTGTGCTATATAAATAAACTTGCCTTGCCTTGCCTTGCCTAGAGGTGAATCTGAAGTTAAGTTGATGATGCTGAGATTTATTCACCAAATTGCACCTTCATACCAACTTTATAGTGTCTAATATAAAGACAGCAGTCTAGAGGATTGAAATCAGCCAGGACAACTCATGAAACATCTGTTAAATTAAGGTGTGTAAATCCACAAAGAGGAGTGAACCTCAGTAGGCCAGCTGATTATAGCCCGTACACTAAGAAAATTAACTGGAGCTCTCAATAGAAGTTATTGTGAACTGAGCCACTACAACTGATTCCTCCACCTACTGAATCCCAGTTTAACCTCTTCCCTACTCATTTTCCTGTTTACAGGTAAAGGCACCCTCTACGTGGTAGCCAAAAGAAAATAGAGCTATTTTTTTCTTCTTTGCTAATGTCTTACTTTACTGATTCAAGCTGAGTGCATTCTTTAGAATTAAAATACAGACTAACATAAAGTTTGTATTCCCATAAAATAATATTATTTCATCATTACATTAATGTAGAGCAAGGTTCTGTTGGCATGCCATAAAAATGGGTGGTAGAAAGGTTCTTCAAAGAGCTACTTTTACTTTCTTGTTTTGAGTGCATTTCACAGCTGGTACTTTTTCACTTTTACACTTTTACTTGAGTGAAGAAGCTGAATCAGTACTTCAACTTTTACTGGAGTATTTTTTAACAATAGTATCTGTAATTCTACTTCAGTACAGGATGTCTGTACTTTTGCCAACTCTCGTCATGAGACGGTAAGGACTACAGATTAATTTTGTTAAAAAAGAAAGAAAGAGGGAGCACAGGAAAATAGTGAAGAGCCAAGGGGCTGAAGGAACAACTGAGCAGATGTGGAAAGAATAAAGAAAGAGCAGGACACAGCACAGCAAGCAAAGCCACATGAATGGTCCTGTCCACTGTAAACGAGACAAACTGATCCCTGATCTGAATGCACTCTAGATCATTTTTTTCTTGTGCCATGACTGAAAATTATGTATGTTTTTTTTCCTGTCAAATATCTGGATTGTTTCAAACAGGTGTTAGTTCACATGGGATAAGTGAAGACTTTTTAAAAAAAATTCCCATATGGCTGTCAGAAAGGTGTTTATGGCTTTTAAGCAGCTTTGATGCTTTGAGCTGGTTCTAGGCCCAGCCATGAGTTGCCCATACCACTTGGTCTGATCCATTTTGAAACACGTAGCAACCTATAATAATGGATTGGATTTATATAGCGCTTTTCAAGGCACCCAAAGCGCTTTACAATGCCACTATTCATTCACTCTCACATTCACACACTGGTGAAGGCAAGCTACAGTTGTAGCCACAGCTGCCCTGGGGCAGGCTGACAAAAGCGGGGCTGCCATATCGCGCCATCGGCCCCTCTGGCCATCACCAGTAGGCGGCAGGTGAAGTGTCTTGCCCAAGGACACAACAACCGAGACTGTCTGAGCCGGGGCTCGAACCAGCAACCTTCCGGTTACAAGACGAACTGCCAACTCTTTGAGCCACGATCGCCAATTATGTGAATATTTTGTTATTCACATAATTATCATATGGAGCAGTTGGAGAAATGCTGGGTTTCCCAGCAAAGGGAATAAGGAGGCCCTGGACGGAACGCCCACAGCCAACTGAGGCAGAGGCCGGCCATCCAGGACGTGTTCAGGGCCTGCTGATGCCACAGCATACAAGGCCAAAAATTTAAAGAGACTACTTTTTGTTTTTATGTTTTCGAAATTTTTTCTGAATCATTTGTGATATTTATCTTGAAAGGTGCTATATAAATACAATTTTACTGACTTACTTAATGTATTCATTTTGTCTCATGATGGCTTTTCATTAGAGCTATTTCCTTACTTCTAATTAGTTTGGAATACTTTTTACAATTGATCTACAAATGCAATAAAAACATGTTGGGTGTTACATCATGAGACAGCAGTAAATTTTGTGTGCTGGCACCATTTTATCAGAGTCAGGGGACCCAATCTCATACTCAGGCAGAAGGAGCTCAGTGAGACTTATCTGAAGATCTGAAATCTAACACACACTAAGCTGTGTGTCAGCTCATGCAGAAACAAATTGTAATTGTGCAGACAATCTCACGAATTTCTCACTGTTCCTACTGTCACAGATATGACATAGTGATGTTTCGTTGGTATCATCTACAACAGATAAAAGAAGAAAAAAGTGACAAATTTGCAAAAAGCCTGTCTGGAACTTGGCAGAAAGGCTAAACAGACAAGAAATGAAAAAAAAAAAATTCAAATGCAGGTATATGGATTTGTTTAGAGTCAAAATATTAATTTGTTATCCTACAAAACAATAATGTCATATACATTAGGTGAGACTGAACAAAATTCTGGTATCAGAAATAATGGATATGCGTACAATAAATACTCGTTGTTAAATGTGATTTAGATAACTTCATAGCTTCATCTGAAGAACAGGAACAATCAAAAAATAAACAAGGACACAGTGTACACAAGGAAGCAGGGGACTGAACAAGATAGTAACAATTATATATGAGAGAACAAGGAGAAATATGTGATTCATTTGATACTTTTATAAATCGTAGGTACCAACAAGATATAGCAATATAAGAAAGTCAATTGTGGGAAAAATCTTCTTAATGTTCTTCATGAGCATGTCGTTGTTGTCTTGCTATATGAAGAAGATATTAAATACTGTGTAGATGTTTTACTAAGATGCAAACACAAGATTCATATTATCATTTCAGCAACAAGGAACGTAAAAAACAAAATGTTTCTGATATGACACCTTATCAGAGAGAATATAAGACTACAAGCACAACGATCCAGCATCATTCAACTGGCCACTCAGTCAGTGGTTGTGCACATTCTTTTGAGCAAGAGGTGAACATGGACAAAGGCTGTTCTACAGTTTGTGTATTGATTGTAGCACTTTGTGCATTGGTGCACTTTGGCACTGTTTTTTCCACAGTGAAAACTGGTGGCATTTTCACAGGTGAGTTTGGGTTTTTCTTTTTTACTTAGACGTGTTCAGCTCATAACTGTCTTCTTAACAATTCTTTCTGAAATGTGCATGTTTGTTAGTTACTTATATGGTCTGTTTGGGGACCACACAGCATCATAACTTTTGGCCCAATTACCACACCTCATTCATATCCTTTTCTGCTTCACTGCTTCTTCTAAAACCAGAATGCCCACGCCATCTTAAGCTTGATCAGTCATGTAAGGGGTGTGAGCACTGTCCTAGAGACAGACTTCTTGAGAGAGGGTGTGGAGTAAATTTTTGGTCAAACATTCTCAGTTTATAAAATGAGAGATAAAAAAGTTTCTTCAAGTTAAATCCACATTTACCACCCTCATTCCGTGAAACAGAATTCAAGAAAAACAGAAGAGGAAGAGGAGAGAGGAATTTGCTGCACTTCAGGAATAGCTGCTGCACAACAAAATACTGTGATAGTGACTGGCAGGGTCAATGCATGCAGACAATATAACAGCATGCAATCTTTGACCACAAAAATGAAACACAGCACTAAAGTAAAGTGAAAGGAAAGTGAGATCAAACACAAACACTGCCTGCTTACGGATCCTTTCTGAAATGTGCATGTTTGATTTTGTCAAACAGCCAATTTGGCGACTGCAAAGCATCACAACTCTTATTCCTCACAGCTCATCCATGTCCTTTTTTGCTTTTCTGCTTCTTTCAAACCCAGAATGTCCACGCCATCTTAATCTTGCTCTGTCACGTAAGGGGTATGAGGACTGTCCTAGAGACCACATATGCTGTGTCTACGATGGTGAAGAAGTCTGTGTCCCTCCTGTTTCCAGTATGTGTCACAATGTTTAATTTCTTCTTAAGAGGGTGTGGTAAATTTTTCATTGAGTCTTCTCAGTCAGTAGAATGAGAGAGAGTCTAAAAATCAAATAAATTCCAGTAAAATCCACATTTACTGCACTTTCTGATTAGAGTTCTTTGTCTGCACTAATTTCTCTTTCCTTCCAGCAAAGCCAGGAGTGTGTCCTCGTCGGCGCTTAGACTTTGGACATTGTGCTGAAATTTGCTCTAATGACAGAGACTGCCCCAATAATGAGAAGTGCTGCTCCAACGGATGTGGACATGAGTGCATGGCTCCATTGTCAGGTGAGATTGAACAAAGTGACATTTTAACAACCAAGTTTCTTTTGACTCAGATTTGTTCAGCTTATAATCTACTGCTCACGGTTTCTTTCTAAAATGTGCATGTTTGTTTTGTTTTGTTAAACAGCCAAACTGGCAATCAGACAGCTTTATAAGACTGACTTCATTTACCACAGCTCATCCATGTCCTTTTCTACTTTACTGCTTCCTCCAAAACCAGAATGCCCAAGCCATCTTAATCTTGCTCTGTCACGTAAGGGGTGTAATGGCTGTCCTAGAGGCCACATATGCTGTATCTGTGATGGTGAAGAAGTCTGCGTCCCTCCTGTTTCCAGTACGTGTCACAATGTTTAATTTCTTCTTAAGAGGGTGTGGTAAATTTTTCATTGAGTCTTCTCAGTCAGTAGAATGAGAGAGAGTCTAAAAATCAAATAAATTCCAGTAAAATCCACATTTACTGCACTTTCTGATTAGAGTTCTTTGTCTGCACTAATTTCTCTTTCCTTCCAGCAAAGCCAGGAGTGTGTCCTCGCCGGCGCTTGCACAACAGGCGTTGTACTAAATCTTGCTCTAAAGACAGAGACTGCCCCAATAATGAGAAGTGCTGCTCCAACGGATGTGGACATGAGTGCATGGCTCCATTGTCAGGTGAGATTGAACAAAGTGACATTTTAACAACCAAGTTTCTTTTGACTCAGATTTGTTCAGCTTATAATCTACTGCTCACGGTTTCTTTCTAAAATGTGCATGTTTGTTTTGTTTTGCTAAACAGCCAAACTGGCAATCAGACAGCTTTATAAGACTGACTTCATTTACCACAGCTCATCCATGTCCTTTTCTACTTTACTGCTTCCTCCAAAACCAGAATGCCCAAGCCATCTTAATCTTGCTCTGTCACGTAAGGGGTGTAATGGCTGTCCTAGAGGCCACATATGCTGTATCTGTGATGGTGAAGAAGTCTGCGTCCCTCCTGCTCCCAGTACGTGTCACTATGTTTAATTTCTTCTTGGTGTGTGTGGCAAATCTTTGGTTAAACCTTCTCAGTTAATAAAATGACAGATAATAAAATTTCTTCAAGTTAAATCCACATTTACCACCCTCTCTGGTTAGAGTTCTTTGTCTGCACTAATTTCTCTTTCCTTCCAGCAAAGCCAGGAGTGTGTCCTCGCCGGCGCTTAGACTTTGGACATGGACTGCTCATTATAACATTTTTCAGTTGTCTGGTTTCATTACTAATATTAAACACAAGCTATGTACCATACACGCCACTATTGGAGCATGGTTGAAAATGAAAGTGTGTCTTAAATGACATGTTATTAGAGAGACTGCAAATCTGTGAGCACAAAGACCCGGCATCCACTAACTGGCCTTCTCAGCCTGTGGTTGTGCACTAGTACACAGACAGTATTTTTGCACACAGGAGCACATTCCTTTGAGCAAAAGATGAACGTGGACAAACACTGATCGACTTTGTCAGTTTTTTGTTTGTTCTGCTAGAACTTACTGCAAATTAACAGGCAAATTTTCTTGGGGGGGGGGGGGGGCTCAGATGTGCTCAATTTATAATCTGCCTGCTTACGGATCCTTTCTGAAATGTGCATGTTTGATTTTGTCAAACAGCCAATTTGGCGACTGCAAAGCATCACAACTCTTATTCCTCACAGCTCATCCATGTCCTTTTTTGCTTTTCTGCTTCTTTCAAACCCAGAATGTCCACGCCATCTTAATCTTGCTCTGTCACGTAAGGGGTATGAGGACTGTCCTAGAGACCACATATGCTGTGTCTATGATGGTGAAGAAGTCTGTGTCCCTCCTGTTTCCAGTACGTGTCACAATGTTTAATTTCTTCTTAATAGGGTGTGGTAAATTTTTCATTGAGTCTTCTCAGTCAGTAGAATGAGAGAGAGTCTAAAAATTAAATAAATTCCAGTAAAATCCACATTTACTGCACTTTCTGATTAGAGTTCTTTGTCTGCACTAATTTCTCTTTCCTTCCAGCAAAGCCAGGAGTGTGTCCTCGTCGGCGCTTAGACTTTGGACATTGTGCTGAAATTTGCTCTAATGACAGAGACTGTCCTAATAATGAGAAGTGCTGCTCCAACGGATGTGGACATGAGTGCATGGCTCCTGTCATAGGTGAGATATAAACAACATGACAGTTATCCACAGGATATCAACTGCTGCAACACATATCACGTTGCAAGTTGCAAAAAGGCTGTCACTGACCATTAATTTGTGCAGACATAATTAAATATAGGAAAATATATATACTAAGATTAATAATTTAATATATGTATACTTGGGACTGCACGAAATTTGAGAAGGTGAAAACTTGTGTTAATCTCCTTTTTTTGCTTGGGGGTAAGTTGGGTACTGAACAACAAAAACCATTAAGACTCTTGTAATGATGCAGTATCAGACTGCACAAGTCTTGTCTGATATATGGTAATTAGAGTGTAAATGTGGGGTGGTAATATGAATTTAAACTAGACTTCTCCAGGAAATTCATTCCTTAGCAGGAAGAAAGAGGTCCAATAGCATCATTCCGTGAAACAGAATTCAAGAAAAACAGAAGAGGAAGAGGAGAGAGGAATTTGCTGCACTTCAGGAATAGCTGCTGCACAACAAAATACTGTGATAGTGACTGGCAGGGTCAATGCATGCAGACAATATAACAGCATGCAATCTTTGACCACAAAAATGAAACACAGCACTAAAGTAAAGTGAAAGGAAAGTGAGATCAAACACAAACACTGCTGCTCATTATAACATTTTTCAGTTGTCTGGTTTCATTACTAATATTAAACACAAGCTATGTACCATACACGCCACTATTGGAGCATGGTTGAAAATGAAAGTGTGTCTTAATTGACATGTTATCAGAGAGACTGCAAATCTGTGAGCACAAAGACCCGGCATCCACTAACTGGCCTTCTCAGCCTGTGGTTGTGCACTAGTACA
Source organism: Copadichromis virginalis (assembly GCF_057382275.1). NCBI lineage: Eukaryota > Metazoa > Chordata > Actinopteri > Cichliformes > Cichlidae > Copadichromis > Copadichromis virginalis. Next base: position 6,076,705 of record NC_140637.1, on the reverse strand, counting down.
CAGACAGTATTTTTGCACACAGGAGCACATTCCTTTGAGCAAAAGATGAACGTGGACAAACACTGATCGACTTTGTCAGTTTTTTGTTTGTTCTGCTAGAACTTACTGCAAATTAACAGTCAAGTTTTTTTTTTTTTGGGGGGGGGGGCTCAGATGTGCTCAATTTATAATCTGCCTGCTTACGGATCCTTTCTGAAATGTGCATGTTTGATTTTGTCAAACAGCCAATTTGGCGACTGCAAAGCATCATAACTCTTATTCCTCACAGCTCATCCATGTCCTTTTTTGCTTTTCTGCTTCTTTCAACCCCAGAATGTCCACGCCATCTTAATCTTGCTCTGTCACATAAGGGGTATGAGGACTGTCCTAGAGACCACATATGCTGTGTCTATGATGGTGAAGAAGTCTGTGTCCCTCCTGTTTCCAGTACGTGTCACAATGTTTAATTTCTTCTTAATAGGGTGTGGTAAATTTTTCATTGAGTCTTCTCAGTCAGTAGAATGAGAGAGAGTCTAAAAATTAAATAAATTCCAGTAAAATCCACATTTACTGCACTTTCTGATTAGAGTTCTTTGTCTGCACTAATTTCTCTTTCCTTCCAGCAAAGCCAGGAGTGTGTCCTCGTCGGCGCTTAGACTTTGGACATTGTGCTGAAATTTGCTCTAATGACAGAGACTGTCCTAATAATGAGAAGTGCTGCTCCAACGGATGTGGACATGAGTGCATGGCTCCATTGTCAGGTGAGATTGAACAAAGTGACAGTTATCCACAGGATATCAACTGCTGCAACACATATCATGTTGCAAGTTGCAAAGAGGCTGTCACTGACCATTAATTTGTGCAGACATAATTAAATATAGGAAAATATATATATTAAGATTAATAATTTAATATATGTATACTTGGGACTGCACGAAATTTGAGAAGGTGAAAACTTGTGTTAATCTCCTTTTTTTTGATTGGGGGTAAGTTGGGTACTGAAGAACAAAAACCAACCACACAGGAGCACATTCCTTTGAGCAAAAGATGAACGTGGACAAACACTGATCGACTTTGTCAGTTTTTTGTTTGTTCTGCTAGAACTTACTGCAAATTAACAGGCAAGTTTTTTGTTTTGGTTTTTTTTTGGGGGGGGGGGGGGGGGGGGGGGGGCTCAGATGTGCTCAATTTATAATCTGCCTGCTTACGGATCCTTTCTGAAATGTGCATGTTTGATTTTGTCAAACAGCCAATTTGGCGACTGCAAAGCATCATAACTCTTATTCCTCACAGCTCATCCATGTCCTTTTTTGCTTTTCTGCTTCTTTCAACCCCAGAATGTTCACGCCATCTTAATCTTGCTCTGTCACGTAAGGGGTATGAGGACTGTCCTAGAGACCACATATGCTGTGTCTATGATGGTGAAGAAGTCTGCGTCCCTCCTGCTCCCAGTACGTGTCACTATGTTTAATGTCTTCTGAAAAGGGTGTGGATTAAATATTTGGTTAAATCTTCTCAGTTAATAAAATGACAAGTAGTTTAAAAATAAAGTTTGCACATACAAATTGTGCTAGATCTTGCTTTGATGACAGAGACTGTCCCTTTATTCTGAAGTGTTGCTACAATGGATGCGGACATGAGTGCATGGTACCAGACATAGGTGAGATACGAACAAAGTGGCAGTTATCTAAAGCAGCGGCCCCCAACCTTTTTTGCCCCACGGACCGGTTTATGTCTGACAGTATTTTCACGGACCAGCCTTTAAGGTGCCGCGGATAAATACAACAAAATAAAACCAGTACCAGTACCCAAAAAAGAAAATTTATTCATAACACACTGGAAAAGAGCCAGGGAAACCGATTTAATGATAAAAACGATAAAAAATAACGAAACCCTAAAAAAACTATAAATTTCACAACCGAGCTTCAACTCTCGCAGCCCGGAACCAAACGACTCACGGGCCTGTACCAGTCTGTGGCCCAGGGGTTGGGGACCGCTGATCTACAGGTTATCTGTTATCATGTCATCTACAATAGGTAGAAGTCAGAAAAGGCTGTCTCTAACAATTGTGCACAAAAAAGAGAAAATGTTTAATTTCATACACATTTCCTTGAGATTGTATGAAACATGAAAGAGTGAGAACTTTAAAAAAAAGCTTGTTAGTCTTCTTTATGACCATGTGTTTCGTTGTGTACTGCAGACCAGAGACTTACTGCTGTCATTTTGTGTGAGACTGTATAAGTTTTGCCTGATATTTGGGAACTGGAGTGTACACGTTGGGTGGAATCTAACTTGAAATGAGAGATTAATCAACTGGATCTCCATGAGACTCATACCTTAGTCGAGAAGAAGGAAGTGCAGTAAGCATCCTTCAGAGAAACAGGGTGGCCACAGCCTAAAACACAATCAAATGTTTCACAATTTCCAGAAACTCTTAGAAGAGATTTTTATTAATTTACTGCAATTCAGGGTTCAATAAGGTCAAAGGATATCTTTCAGAGGGACAACCCACCACACTCTCTGGAGTTCTTGGTCTATACTCATTTCTCTTTCATTTCAGTAAAGCCAGGAGTGTGTCCTCACAGACACTTGGGCCACGGACGTTGCCTTGAATCTTGCTTTAATGACAGAGATTGTCCCTTTTTTGAGAAGTGTTGCTCCAATGGATGCGGACATGAGTGCATGGCTCCCTACAAAGGTAATAGATGCACAAAGCAGCCAAGACCCTTTAAATAATTCACCAAGTGGTTAACGGTATTTTGTAACTAATCATATTTTTGGGTTTGGTGTATCTGTGAAGGCTAGCTGCTGCCCTCTGCCTGAAACCACCTCCATGTGTGCTGGTCAGTGTCCAGGAGAGCAGAAGTGCTGCAGGACATCCTGCGGTCATGCGTGCAATGAGCCCCGCTGATTAGAAAGTACCAAGTCAATCTACATTAAACATCTTTACAAATTTACTATGGCCTTCTCTTTAATGCAATACTTTTTTTCTTTCTGTAATATTATTAAGACTTTCTTTTTCTGATGATGACAAATGTTTTTGTAAAGGCAGACTGCGTGGCTAGGCACTTGATTATATGCGTCTGTGACAACGGGACTGAAAAAAACACCTCAATTCAGAGAACAGGGAGTGTGGCTCCAGACCTGCTGCTTTTACTTAAATCTACTTCAAAACAAGTGATTTCCTGTCCCATTAAAGATAATATTCATTACTTTTAGGTATCTTTCTTTGTATTTGTTTGTTTGTGAGAGTATTTGGATATCGTGTTTTGGACAAAGTTTGCATTTAAAAACAAAAAAGAAACCATGTTGAATTCACTCTGACATAATGTATCTCTGTATCTGATTGTTCCTAGTAGGGAGATTGAAAAGAAGCAATAATCACTCCATGTGAGCTCAGAGGCTTCAGAGGGCAGTGAGATATCAAATCAGAATAACCTGATTTGTATTTTATTACAGTTTCCTCACAGTAACATCATGCACTATGATTTAATGGAGTTACAGTTTCAAACTTCCAGAAAACAAATCAATGTTCAAACTAGAGCTGCAAAAAATAAAAACAAAAATAAAAACGCCGACACTGCTATCAACAAAAATGGTATTTTAAGCACAGCTATCGAGTTTTTATAGTCAGTGCATGCCTGGTTTAGACACTGCCCATTGGTTTACATAAACAGATATAATATGATGATATTCCATTTATAGTCGCATATAACGTTTGAGCATAAGCTAAGAAACAAGTCAAGATAGGAACACGAAAATATGTATCTGACAACCTCCTTTCTTACAGAAAACATGACTCATGTTCGTCACTTTGTGGTGAAAGGAAGCAGCGGCATCAACCCTTACTATACCGTTCTCGTGTGATTCCTCTGGGAAGTAAAGTATCTTAAATTAGGCTGTGAGTGATATGGATTTTGGCCCGTCAAGCTGTGGGCCCTCCTCCACAGCAGCCTCAAGCTAACAAGCTAATTAATAGGAGGCAACAAGAAAGAAAGCTTAAGTGGGAGACTGACTATGGTGCACCTTTACACCACAGATAAAATACATTATTAACACATTCAATGCAAATGTAACATTTTTTCTTCTGTAATTGGCAGCAGTTAACAGCATCCAACATTATTAAGGGTAATTTTGTGCTGAGGATGTTTAACAATGTCATAGATTTGTATAAATGATACCTGCTGCTAAAGCAAAACACACGGCTGTTTCCATTATTGCTCCCCATTCTGTGCAGGGGAGGAATTTAAGTGCTAAAAGCGGAAAATCAGAAGTAAATAGCATGAACATTTCACAGTTTGTGAGCACACAAAAACTGCAGAAAAATGAGTTTGTCAGAGTGGCCATATGTAGGATTTCACACACTCAATTTGGAAAGCTCTGTTGAAACAACCAGTTAAAATCAATCGTTGACATCTTTCAGTTCTATTTCCAAATAAAAAATATTTCAGTTTTAATCAAATGTAATGATTTGTTTTTATCAAGCCAAATCTTCATTTATTTATTCTTTACTTTGTTTATCATTTCATTTTATCAGTGCATCCCTAGTTTTAGCACAGCCTACTAATTTACATAAATATGATACTATGTGACAATATTCAGTCAATGACAGCATGTAATGTTGGAACAAAAACTAATAAACAAGTTAGATTGGAAGACTAAGACATGTTCTCCACCTTGTGGAGAAAAGAAGAAGTAGCTGCTTGAGACTTACCAACACTTCTTGTAGAATTTCTGTGGGAAGTAAAATATTCTGCAATGGACTGTGTGGTCTGCACAGTGGTGTACACGCCAAGCACACACCCAACTAAACTGAACAGAGAGGCCATCCTCCACATCACCCTTAAGCTAACACGCTAAACAAGTTATTTTGTAGAGTCATAAAGTCATCTCATCCAGTAAATGCTGTAAATCATCACCAGAGCATAAATTATTAGTCTTAAACAGAATCATTATTAATATTGTGGACACCTTAAGTATGTAATTGATGTGTGATTTAAACAATTTAGGGCCCAACACTGACCCCTGGGGGACACCAGAAGCATAACGTCCTTCTCTAATATATGAGCAAGAATTCATTTAACTTCACAAACTGGTGCCAGTCTCTTTAAAAAAAAAACAACTCTGAAATTACTTTAAAACTCCTCATCTGATCTATTGTATCAAATTTGTTTCTGAAGTGTGTAAATAATCCAACCGCATATTGTTTTTGTTTTTTTGTCTATGGAGTCTAATAATGCTAGATGGAAATGCGGGCTGGTTCACTGGTTAAAAAGAAAATAAACCGCTTCGCACATGTCAGATACTGTTGGAGGAGAAATTGATTCATTTGCTGGAAGCACTAAAATAAAGTGAAGGTAAAATTAGGTCACATGACAAAAACTATTGTTCATCATAACATTTTTCAGCTGTCTAGTTTTATTACTAACATGTAAACAACATTAGAAGATTCATACCACAGTACATGCCATATTTTATCTGTAACTCTACAGGCACAAGGACCCAGCATCCTCTAAGTGGCCTGCTCAGCATGTGGCTATGGACTAGTGTACAGTATTTTTTGCACACAGCAGTACATGTTTTGAGCAAGAAGTGAACATGGACAAACACTGGTGGACAATTTGCGCATTGGTTTTAGCATTTTGCGCATTAGCGCACTTTGACACTGTTCTTTCAGCGAGCGCTTGTTGCAAAATAACAGGCAAGTTTCTTTTGACTCAAATTTCTTCAACGCATTATCTGACTGCTTACGGATTCTTTTTGAAATGCGCATGCTTGTTTGTTTAGCAACCAAATTGGTAACCACTCAAAATCATAACTCATGTCTCCTTTGGCACGGCTGATCCGTAATGCTTTTCTGCTCTTTTCTTTCAAGTCTCAGCTGTCTAAAAGTCAGTCAAAAGGCCCGTGTACCACACTCTCCCGTTCTATCTCTTTGTCTATACTGATTTCTCTTTTCTTTCAGTAAAGCCAGGAGTGTGTCCTCGCAGGCGCCTGGGCTACGGACGGTGTGCTGAATTTTGCTCTAAGGACAGTGAGTGCCCCGACAAGGAAAAGTGCTGCTCCAACGGGTGTGGACATGAGTGCATGGCACCGTACGTAGGTGAGAGATCAACAAAGTAGAAAACACCCCCATGTACATCCCAAGTGTTTAAAGGTATTTTATAACTAATCATATTTTTTTGACTTCGCTGTGATCAGTGAAGCCTGGCGGCTGCCCCCTGCCTGAGACCACCCCCATGTGTGCTGAGTACTGCTATCACGATGGTCAGTGTCCAGGAGATCAAAAGTGCTGCAGGACTACCTGTGGTCATGCATGCAGTGAGCCCTGCTAAGGAAGTCCATCATCTACATTAAACATCTCTCCTTTTTAAACGGACACATTTTTCCCACAAAGAAAAAGTGGCCTGTTTGCATTTATTCCTTGTCCTCTTTTTTTTACCGCCTGTATTCTTACTTCAGTGTGAAAAACAGTATATCTGTTCCATTTCTAATTAAAGCCTTAGAGTATGATGCATTGTTTTTGTTGTTTTTGTATGACCAATAAAAATAGCCCAATCCTGTATAACCTTGCTATAAATGTGTTTTTAATAGATCCTGGAATTCACAAGCCTGTCGGGTTTTTTGAGTCCGTTTCCCTGCAAAAACAAATGATGAAATGTAGCAAGAATGGAAAGTGTTTCCTGGCAGAACACAAAATGATTCAGATGGACAATGAAAACGTTCTTAGTTTTCAGCATTGTTGCACACTTGTGTCTCAAAATGTATTTTGCTGTTTGTTATTTAAAGAACATTTTAGTTTTTTTTTTTTATAAATTACTAGTTTGACCAAAGAAAGTTGCAACAATCAGTGACAAGTTCCTTTACTATATCATGTCCGAGGAGAAAACTTGCAGTTTGTAGCAGATCACATATGAACATCAAATTCTACATGTGGAAAGCTGCTTTTCGCTTTGTTTTTGTTCCACAGTTGGCAAACACACAGGGGTAAGAACTGCTGACCTGGCAAATACAGAGAGACCTCTGTGTTTGTTCCTTCAGAGTCTGTCATCAGTGAGGCCAACTATGTTTACACAAAAATGTGGGCACTCAATGGGAAGTAATAATGTTCCAACTCCTGTTTAATTTAGAGTTGGGAACTTTCATGTCTAGTAATTTGAAAAATGATGTTTGGCAGTTTATTGAAAAGGCAGTGACAGTAATAACAATACAGAACATAGTCAAATATTCAAATGGAGCTCACTGTTTTACAGAAATATTTTTCTAGGAAGGAAAACAAACAAAAATGTGTGTAAAAGGCTTAAACAAAAGTAAATGCATGGCAGTATTTTATTTAGTATTTAACATCTACAGGAGCTGCTCAGCCATAGAACCCAGGACCACAAAGCTCCAGGCACAGTTTTAGTGCTGATGTTAATCCCAGCGGTGTTTGGAGTTCTGCAGTTGAGTCAGCAGTTTTGGTGACTTTTAGACTGTATCACCTCAGCCCTTGGTGAAACCCCTCTGAAGATCTACATGTCCAACAAGTTGTGGCCAAGTTGTTGTGGCTCCTAGATGCCTCCACTTTGCTATATCACCACTTCACCTGATCATTAAATATCTTAAGAGGGAAAAAATTTCATGAACTGACTTGTTGCGGTGGTGGCATCCTATTACACTACCATACTCAAATTTAGTGAGCTCTTTAGAACAACCTTTAACAAATAAAGGCAGACTGCTTGGCTGTTACCTGCAGCAACAGGAGTGAAAGCACCTGAATTTAGAGAAGAGGAAGTGTGGCTCTGTAGTTTTGTCCATAGTGTATTTGTTGTAAGACAACGAAAGTGCTTAAAACTGATGACTTAATAATTCAACAAATAAAAGGTTTTTATTATGCTCAGACAATTGCATTCAACATTCAAAACTGTAACCAAAATCAGTGCCAAATAAATATTTGGTAAAGGGCAGCTCGGTTTTACTTGACAACGATTGATATCCTGTGTAGAAACATGAAAAAAGTTCATTTTATCACTTTTAAGTCTATACTTTTTAGAATTCGTTTCACACAATATACGACATCATACTGGAATGAGTTTTAGAGTTTTTAATGCGCTGTCATGAATGAAGTTTCAATTAAGATAAGCAGCCTAAAAAGAAAAACGTTAGGACATCCTGAAGTGACTTTGACTTGGTGTATCTCATAGTGGCGGAGATGCCAAATAAGTCTTAAGACCACTTAGAGACCAAAAGCGATTATATTTCTGAGTCCAGAGGCTTCAGAGTGCAGTGAGATATGAAATCACTGTTTCCTCAAAGTATCAGTATGCCTTAATGACAGTGTGGCATTATGTTGTAATGGGTTATAGTTTTAAAAATCCAGAAAACAAACAAACAAACAAAAAAAAAAAAACCCTACCCCAAATCCCCCAAAACGAAGGGGTATTAAAACACTGCAGCCCATTGCTCAGCTTTGGTTCCTCATATTTATCAAACAAGAACAAATCTTCAACTTCCCGTCTACTTTTTTTGTCCTTAGGCAGCAAGAAATTGCTTTAAAACACAAATGTATCCATCTTATTCAATTCAACAACAAAATCCTCAAGTTGACAGGTTTTAAAACATTCATAGCAGTATTTGTCCCAGTTCTTCCCTGTATATTATATATTTTCCAGTAGTTCAACAAAAGGAAAACTTCCTTTCTAAAAGATGCCACTTGGCATGCTCACAAAGCCTCAGAGTGGCGGGACGCCCCTCATCCTTCGGATGACGTTAGCGATCCGCTTGGCCAGTCCTGGGTTGGGCTCTTCGATCTGGAAGCTCCGCGTTAGTAAGTTGTATAGAGAGCCGTAGCCCACAGCCACTACAGTGCATGTGAGGCAGATGACATTGTAAGGCATGCTGAAGTCTGGAGTGGGCAGATTGACAAGCAGAGGCTCTGTGTAGATGCGGACAAAGTAGCTGGACTCTTCTTTACAGGGAAAACTGGTGAGAGAGGAAAATTTGATCATCCCATTTTCTAGATAAACGTGTCTGTGCAGAAACTCAAACAGTCCGTGAATAAAACACAATAAATGTCATTTTCATCAAGGTGGGTGGGAGATGGGGCTGTGTACTTACAAGCTGCTGAAAAGTGGTCGTTCCCGAGTGCTGTTTGTATGCATGGCGACAGTGCTTGGTACAAGAGAACTAATAACTGAAGATCTAAATGTTAAAGACAAGGACAAGGACTTTAGACAATAAAAGTCTGAAATTAATTTAAAATCCTAAAAAATAAAAAGCAAAAATCATTTGAGAAGCAACACATGTCACACATGCAATCCTACGTGCATACCCGACATAGAAACCGTGGTTGGGATCGGGTGGGTATTCAGTCCATTTGAGCAGAGCCCTCTCAAACTGCACTGTAACCTCAGTCACAGAGTTTGGAGGAAGCTGGATCAGCATCTCCAGCAGGTGGGGCTTCACACGGTCCTTAGATGGCTCGTAGTGGATGTAGCCTAGCAGAGGAAGAAAAAAAAACAAGTGACCAATAATACACTGATTAAATGTTCAAACTAGAACTGCACAAACACAAAGGCTCTGGCATCTGCTGTCAAGAAAATTGTATTTTAAACAGCTATCAACCCAGAGTTTTTACAGTCAGTGAATCCCTAGTTTAGACACAGATCACTGGTGTATATAAATTACATAATGGGACAATATTTAATCAATAACAGCATGTTATTCAAGTTAGAAATGAACACCAACATATGTATTTGATAACTGTTTCTTACAGAAAACATGACTCATGTTCTCCACCTTGTGGCAAAAAGAGGCAGCTGCATGAACCCTTACTAACCATTCCTGTGGGTTAATGTGGGAAGTCAAGTATCTTACAGTGGGCTGTGAACAGCATGACCGACTTACCCCTGTAAGGTCAAATGTATCATATTTGAAACATGAGTTTTTGAGACCTTTACATCATTAGTGTGATTTCTTTAACCTTAAACCCTTTACACATTTTTGCTGAAGATGAATAGTCATCAATAAATTGCACAGAAATGCTGGTGTAGCAAAAATCATACAAGTCAAAACTCATAATTCATGACAGGTTCAATAAAAACTCCAGCTTCAAGAAAATTAGATTTTTCTGGCAATTATTTCATGGTTCAGATTTTACAGGGTTAAGTAAAAGACTGAATAATAATATCCATCGTTGAAGAAGTCAACATCAAAAATCAAAGCCTGCAAAGATGCTCACATGTCCACAGGACATTTAAGCTAACTAACAGAAGGCAACAAAAATGAAAATGAAATCAAGTTGAAGGCACACAAGTTCAGCTCAAGTGGGAGTCTGACTATCGTGCACCTCTACAAAGTGTAAAGAGAAGGCTGTGTATTCATTTGCCACTGGCAATTTGTGCTTTTAAAGAACATAATTAGCATCATCATGTTGATGTTTGAATCAAGGTATGGGGGTCAGAGGCAGGGGACAGCACCTTCAGAAAGCCACTAAACTGAAAAGATGCACTCATGGACTGTTTCTTTGAGCTGTAAGTGCAACTTTCATTTTTATGTGCAGGTGTTTCATGGCAATAGACAAAGCTGCAAGAATCAACTAAACAACATGATGTAAGATCTACTTTTCTTCTTTTATTTAATTAAACCTCCTAAGAAATGATTCAGTGGTCATATTCAGATCCATGAAACAGTCCCAGTAAGACTTGCAGACATAGAAACAAAAAAATAAAGATGTATTGCTTTACCTTTATATCAGATCTATTCTACCAAAGCAGGCTTGTTAAATAGGTTGCGGGGAGGTGGCTGAGTGATAGTCTTCTAGTTGAATTTGTGATATGCTAATGCTAAACAGCGCAAAGGCTAATAAGATTTTTTTGTAGACTGGTTGAGGTCCTCTCCGTGAATCGCGACCTTATCGTGGTGGAGGGGTTTGTGTGTCCCAGGGATCCCAAGGTCGATGTTGTCTGGGGGCTTTTGCCCCCTGGTAGGGTCTCCTGTGGCAAATTGGTCCTGGGTGAGGGACCAGACAAAGAGCGATTCAGAAGACCCTTATGAAGAAAACATTGAGGGAACAGTTTACCCTGCCCGGGATAGGGTTACCGGGGCCCCGCCCTGGAGCCAGGCCCGGGGAGGGTGCCCGACGGGCGAGTGTCTGGTGGCCGGGCCTTAGTCCATGGGGCCCAGCCGGGCACAGCCCGAAAAGGGGACATGGGCCCATCCTCCCGCAGGCCCACCACCCGCAGGAGGGGTCGGGTCCATTGTGTGCCGGGCAGCGGCCAGGAGCGGAGGCCCTGGCGGACTGATCCCCGGCTGCCAAGACTGGCAATTGGGACATGGAATGTCACCTCTCTGGTGGGGAAGGAGCCTGAGTTAGCGCGTGAGGTTGAGAGGTACCGGCTAGATATAGTCGGGCTCACCTCTACGCATGGCTTGGGCTCTGGAACCAGTCTCCTGGAGAGGGGCTGGACTCTCAGTCTGGAGTTGCCCCTGGTGAGAGGCGGCGGGCTGGGGTGGGTATTCTAATATCCCCTCGGCTTGCTGCCGGTACGTTGGGGTTTTCCCCGGTGGATGAGAGGGTTTGTTCCCTGCACCTTAGGGTCGGGTAACGGGTCCTGACTGTCATCTGCACTTATGCGCCGAGTAGCAGTTCAGAGTACCCTGCCTTCTTAGAGTCCCTGGGTGGGGTGCTGGAAGGTGCTCCACCTGGAGACTCTGTTGTCCTGCTGGGAAACTTCAATGCTCACGTGGGTAATGACAGCGAGACCTGGAGGGGCGTGATTGGGAGGAACGGCCTCTCTGATCTGAACCCGAGTGGTGTTTTGTTATTGGACTTCTGTGCAAATCACACTTTGGCCATAATGAACGCCTTGTTCGAACATAAGAGTGCCCATAAGTGCACGTGGCACCAGGATGCTCTAGGCCGCAGGTCGATGATTGATTTTGTAATCGTATCACCAGACCTGCGACCATATGTTCTGAACACTCGGGTAAAGAGAGGGGTTGAGCTGTCAACTGATCACCACCTGGTGGTGAGTTGGATCAGGTGGTGGGGGAGGATGCTGGACAGACCTGGTACACCTAAACACGTAGTGAGGGTGTGCTGGGAACGTCTAGCAGAGGCCCCAGTCCGCGAGATCTTCAACGCACACCTCCGGCAGAGCTTCAACAGCATTCCGAGGGAGACTGGGGACATTGAGTCTGTGGGACTCCGGAGGCAGCCGACAGGTATCGACAGGCCAAGCGGAATGCGGCTCGGGCAGTGGCTGAAGCAAAAACTCAGGTGTGGACGGAGTTCGTAGAGGCCATGGAAAAAGACTTTCGGACTGCCTTGAAGAGATTCTGGCAAACCGTCAGACGTCTCAGGAGGGGAAAGCGGTGCTCTACCTGCACTGTGTATAGTGCTGGCGGAGCGCTGATGACTTCGACTGACAAAATTGTCAGGTGGTGGAAGGAATACTTCGAGGACCTCCTTAATCCCACTGACATGTCTTCCGAGGAGGAAGCAAAGTCTGGGGATGAGGGGAATGACCCGCCAATTTCTGGAGGCGAGGTCACTGAGGCAGTTAAACAACTCCTTGGTGGCAGAGCCCCTGGTATTGATGAGGTCCGCCCAGAGGTCCTGAAGGCTCTGGACGTTTTAGGGCTGTCCTGGTTGACACGCCTCTACAATGTTGCGTGGAAATCAGGGGCAGTACCCCTGGAGTGGCAGACCGGGGTGGTGGTCCCCATCTTTAAGAAGGGGGACTGGAGGGTGTGTTCCAACTACAGGGGGATCACACTCCTCAGCCTCCCTGGGAAAGTCTATGCCAGGGTGCTGGAAAGGAGAGTTAGTCTGCTAGTCAAACCTCGGATACAGGAGGAACAATGCGGTTTTCGTTCTGGTCGCGGAACACTGGACCAGCTCTTTATCCCCTCAAGGATACTTGAGGGTGCATGGGAGTTTGCCGAACCAGTCTACATGTGTTTTGTGGACTTGGAGAAGGCATTTGACCGTGTCCCTCGGGGTGTCCTATGGGAGGTGCTGCGGGAGTATGGGGTGTCTGGCCAATTGCTACAGGCCATTCGATCCCTATACAACCGTTGCAAGAGCTTGGTTCGCACCCGGTGGGTGATGGGCTCCGCCAGGACTGCCCTTTGTCACCGATTCTGTTCATAATTTTTATGGACAGGATTTCTAGGCGCAGCCAAGTGGCGGAGGGCTTTCACTTCGGTGGCCTCAGAATCTCATCTCTGCTTTTCGCGGATGATGTGGTTCTGTTGGCTTCATCGGGTGAAGGCCTCCAGCTCGCACTGCAACGGTTCGCAGCCGAGTGTAAAGCAGCGGGAATGAGGATCAGCACCTCCAAATCTGAGGCCATGGTTCTCAGCCGGAAAAGGGTGGAGTGCCCACTCGGGGATGAGTTCCTGCCCCAAGTGGAGGAGTTCAAGTACCTCGGGGTCTTGTTCGCGAGTGATGGGAGAAGGGAGCCGGAGATCGACAGACGGATTGGTGCGGAGGCTGCAGTGATGCGGACGCTGCACCAGTCCGTCGTGGTGAAGAGGGAGCTGATTGTAAAAGCGAAGCTCTCAATTTACCGGTCAATCTACGTCCCTACCCTCACCTATGGCCACGAGCTGTGGGTAGTGACCGAAAGAACGAGATCACGGATACAAGCGGCGGAAATTAGCTTCCTCCGAAGGGTGGCTGGCCTCTCCCTTAGAGATAGAGTGAGAAGTTCGGCCATCCAGGAGGGACTCAGAGTAGAGCTGCTGCTCCTCCACATCGAAAGGAGCCAGCTGAGGTGGTTCGGGCATCTGACAAGGATGCCTCCTGGGTGCCTCCTGGGGTTGGTGTTCCAGGCATGTCCCACTGGGAGGAGGCCCCGGGGCAGACCCAGGACACGCTGGAGAGATTATATCTCTCAGCTGGCCTAGTAACGCCTTGGTGTTCCACCGGATAAGCTGGAGGAGGTGGCTGGGGAGAGGGAGGTCTGGGCTTCTCTGCTTAGGCTCCTACCCCCGCGACTCGGCCCCGGATAAAGCGGATGAAGATGGATGGATGGATGAGGCTCATATGTGGACCAAACTGTACATGTGAAGGCCATATAAGACATACATTTTTGATTGAATTAATAATTCATAAGTCAGCTGCTCCATGATATTCTTATTTCCACAGTGGCCTTAAGTGAAGTTAAGGACATTGTACCGGACCAATATCCTGTACTACACTGTGTACTCACTGTACAGGATATTGGTCATCTTTCAAAAGGTAAATTGTTTTTGGGACAATGTAAATTTATTATTCTGATTGCAAATGAACAGTGCACACATCCTTTACTGCTTTCTAAAAATACTCACTGGGCTTGTTGTCCTTTCCCTTGCTCGTCACACTGAGCGTGTGGATGTAGAGACGAAGATACCAAGGTACCGAGTCCAGCAGCAGTACAGGGAAAGACCTGTATGGGTGGTTGTTGTACATTAATGTGTGAATCTCTCCTGTCTGCAGCCCGTATCCAGCCACATAACGCTCAGCATGGAGCAAGGGACGCAGCATTTCACCTGAGGACAGAAAGTCAGACTGATTTTAATAATTCACTGGGTGTAAAACAAATGTGACAATCAAAAAAATGCCTTAAAATTGTGTGAAGTGTGTGCATTTTATTATCTTGTTCTTGTTTCATCATACATTCTTCAAGACAATATTCTGACTATTATACACAGCTTTATACATTATACAGTCTCTACTCTTCTGGCTCACCCTCATTGGACTTCCATCGAATCAGCAGGTTGAGGGAGCGCACAGTGCCAAAGGTGGTTTCTTGGGTCAGATCGTACACAGAGAAGGTCCGTCTGTCTCCCAGCACCACTGCCTGGCTCAGCAGGGAAGTGGCTGGGCTGAGCTCAAACTGCTCCCCCTGCAAAATAAAAACAGGTTTGTTCCAATCATAACTCTTACAGAGCTTCAATAATAAATTTGACATTATCTATACATACAAGTAGTGCCGTTTATCAACAGATAATCCACTAGATCAGCAACACCTCCATGTTCATATAGCTGTCACAATTCGATGTTTTGTATTCTAAGGTTTGAATTATCTAATGATTTAGATTTGCATATTTTATATTAAAGGAAAAGCTAACCTGAGGGTTGTCTGTGATGTCGATATATAATTTACTGGAGGAGGCCAACGGACAAGCTTCTGTCAGGGTCCGAGAGAACATCTTGAACAAAGACCACTCTGAGGGAAGAGACAGCTTGAATTAACAAAAGCCAGGGGAATGTTACCAAAACCCAAATATGGGACAGAGAACAAAAAAAAACGTGCTTTCGCTCACCTCGTTTGGTCTGTCCAGAGTTGTGCAGGTCAAAGACTGAATTCAACGTCTGTCTCAGCTCCCAGGATGTGGTTTTGCACTGCCAGTCCTGACACACGGACCTGATGTGCACTGCCTGGGAATGAAAACTGCTGTGGAAGAGTTTCTCTGACTTCAAAAGGACAGCGAGACCAGCCTGTTCGGAAAACATAGTGAGGAGAAAACTTAATACGCTAACAGATGGCATTGATGTCCCGCGCTTTTTTTAGGAAGAAAAATGCACATGTAAAAGGGGGGGGGGGGAGAGAGAGAGAGAGAGAGAGGGACATTTACCTTGGATCCACATGGCAAGAGTTTCTTCCAGGGTGTCAAATTCTCTGTGCAAACAATTTCTCGTGGGAGGGTGGCATAGCGAAGGAAGCTGTGGTCTGTCACTTTAACACACACACACAAATATTGCATATGCAGTACAGTGAGTCCTGGGGCATCTGCAGTGCTGTAATGGGTATTCAACTGTCTAACATGCACCTCAGAATAAGAATATCACATGCCCAAATAAAATCTAATATATATATTAAAAAAAGAGGCACCTGAGTACAGGTAAAGCACTCATTTTATTGCAAAAGGTTTCTTTAATGCAAACAGGACCTGTGTAAAAAGTGTTCATCTGTTTACTTATTCCCCAACAACAACAACAACAACAACAAAACACAACTAAACCAAGTTTCTAACGGGGTGCAGCACACCTGACAAGCCTGACAATCATATCACCTGTAAAGTCGACCATTTGCAGTAACATGAGGTGTAAAATCACTAGAAACTAGGGCTGGGCCATATTATACCGTTGACAGTAATACCGGTACAATGCTAGGCAACGATAAGAAAATAAAATA
The DNA here is from genome assembly GCF_057382275.1 of Copadichromis virginalis. Taxonomy (NCBI): domain Eukaryota; kingdom Metazoa; phylum Chordata; class Actinopteri; order Cichliformes; family Cichlidae; genus Copadichromis; species Copadichromis virginalis. The sequence goes on along the minus strand of NC_140637.1, from coordinate 6,060,560 downwards.
TCGCGATAGAATATGGGTAAAACGCGCATGCGCAGTGCCTTTGTTTTCGCACATGGCAGAAAAAGCATGGCGGCAACAGAGAATGAGAAGGGAGAAAGCGGATCGTTGAGTGAAACGGATGAACCACAATTGGTTTGTAAAAAATGGTGCAACTTCAGTGGTGTGGAACTGGTTTGGCGTTTGTCCATCAGATACCCACCAAAGCACATTTTTTTTGTAGAACATGGAAGCGGGCCGTCGTTTTTGCCGTATTTGTCGGACTAAGGTGCTCGTAAATCTGGGAGTAATCTGTGTCCTAAACTCCGCTCCCTTCAGGTCCCAAAGTCAAACGAACACTGCAGCATCACTAAGAGTTAAAAACTGTCTAAATTCTTTCATCTTTAATAAAACGATCAGAATTGCTGCTTTACCAGGTGTAACTATGAAGTTTAACATCCAGGCATCCATGAAAACAGAATTTATTACATTTAACGGAGTTAGAAGTTAGCAGGAAGTTAGCGGAAGTTAGCTCGCTAGTTTTGCTAGTTACCTAAGCATGATATAGCATGTTCTGACTGAGAGATTTCTGAAAAAATTCAAACGTACAGCTCTGCTATCATTTCCAACATAAATGAAGACAGGAAGCTACACAGCAGTGAGGTTTGTAAGGTTACTGAAGTTGGGCTAGGTGGTATTTAATGATGTGCTAGGTGATCGCTAGCGACACAGCTATGTTAGCATAACATAAACAGTGAAGCTGGAGGATGAACGCTAACACTTTTCCACTCGTGAAGGTTCCTGATGGTTAGAGACAAATGCAATCGCATGGCAGGATGCTGTAAACGGACCAAACTTCAGTCAGGAGAACAACTGAGATAATCCATCCACAATAGAAGGTTAGTCGTTAACATACTGCAACAACATGGGAATAGAGCAGCTGTGATAGAATACAGCATTAATGAATCAATGGTACAGAAGTGGAGGAAGAAGAAGATGAGTTGAATAAAGTTTGATTTATCTGACTGCTTTGTTTCGCTTAATGTGTCTTATAATCCCGTGCACCTTATGGTCCGAAAAATACGTATTTGACTTTTTTATTTGGCACACTGCAGTTTAATGTTGCAAAGCATCTCTTTTTAACTTCAGTGGATATTATACATGGTTATGCTCAGGATATGTCAGCCCATTTCTACTGGAAATGCCTTTTGGTTAAACTTTCAACAGGGAATTTGCATTTGCACTGTTAAATTTTTTATACAGCTTTAATGCACATAAAAAACAGCTGCTTGTTTAAGTGAAAATAAATGGATGGGGTTTTTTTTGCGCTAGTAAAGTTGTGGAGTTGTATTTTGTCTTGCATCAATTATATCGTCAGTTATATCGTTATCGCAAATTTTCAAATCTATATCGTGATTAATATTTTTGGCCATATCGCCCTGCTCTACTAGAAACAATAGTTTAAAAAACAAAACTAAAAACAGAGCACATGTCTAGGTTAGATGAGGAAGAAGGTTATTGCACTAAATCTCTGAGACTCAATTGAAATTGAAAGAAATTTGCTACACATGGTCGTTTGGAACAAATGAGAATCTTCCTAGAGGTTGCCAACCTTTCAGAATTCCTCTAAGAGCACTTTGAACAGTCATCAGTGAGGTTAACAAAGTTTTGAGCAAAATATTCAAGCTACCACAGTGTTTGTGACTCTGACAGACACAAGGTAAAAATGACAGACTGATCTCCAGTAATCTGAAGCACTTTATCGCAGCTGATGCTGTTAAAGTTGTATGAATCATAACTGACCAGTGATGGAACAAGTTGAGAAGAGGATTACTGCAAGAGGATTTTCTCTAGCACTAATTCTGTATAATAACGTGATATTAGACAGTTCAATGGTGGCTGATGACACAATTAGCTTTTGCAGAGGTTCATTACTAGAGATGTTTCTCTAAATGCAAAAAGGAGACTGACTGTACCGTTGCCTAGTCCCAGGGGTTTGAAGGAGGCACTGGGCTGAACAGTGTTGGTGGAGTCAATGAAGTTCAGTGATGCACAGAAGATGCCTGACAAAACATTGGTTAGCTCCTTCCATGTAGCATCGACACTGGGAAAGGCAGAAAAAAGGCATGTGGAAATGTTAACATGATTTAGCAAAGGTAGGTTAGGCAGCAACTATATCAAAACAAACTGTAGTCAAAAGTTGTGGGAGTAGAATTTCTGGCAGTTTTACATGGGTGGGGGGAAAAAAATCAATACAGCAAACCATTACGATACTTTGTATGGTGATATTGTATCGATACAGGGTCACCAAATATTGATACTCTGGGAATATAACGAACAAGAGGGTTCATCACATGCACCACCATCCTGAGATTATGTTAGCTGAGCAAACTTGCATTAAATTCAATGAAATTCACATTTAATTGATGTATCATCTGAAACAGATTGCATGTAATTCAATCGCAGACTGATGACAGATTATCTCCGTCTTAATGCAACAAGTTTATGGCCAGTTTTTACTGAGAGTTATTTTACTGCATAACTTTTTACTGCAGCAAAAAAACTACCTGAACTGTCTGCTAGTTCGGCAAATGCTTGAGAAACATCACTGTCATTATAAGAACTAAAGGAAAAACACAAAAGCAAAAAACAGCAAGGACGGTTATGGATGAGCAAAACTGGTAGGTTGGTGGTTCAATCCTCTACTTGTCTAGTCTGCATGTCAATGTATCCTTGGTCCACATACTGAACTCCTAGTTGTCGTTGATGCCACCATTGGAGTGTCATGTGTGCATGGTAGATTAAAAATGCTAAGGCATAGAAAAAATGTTTACGAAAGCAGGTTAATGAATGTGTTTGTGAATAAGTGAATGAGGCTCATAGTAAGAAGGGGCTTTAAATGCTCAGAGTACAAAAACACTATATAAGTACGGGTCTGTCTCCCCTCCCCTTATTAATCCACACATTCATTTCATCTCTGTTGTACTCACTCTGTCACTGAGTCTTGGAACCAGACCCAGAGCTCAGCTCCAGGTGGGGATGGTATAAAGGGTTGCCCCCACTGCATGGTCCTCCAGTAACCTTGTGTAAAAGAGATGTGCAGTTCTCTGACTGAGAACTTGGAGATGACCTGGCCCAGAGACTTGGGGAAAAGCCGGTAGTGGGACACTGAGAAATGCAACAACGTGGTTTAGAGTTAGAAAGACCAAACATTGTTGTAATTTTGAGAACAGGAGAAAGAAAATCTTATTGAATGAATGTGGGGTGTATTAAACTCGTATAATATTTCCAATAATGTATAAATACTCCTGAAACCAACTAAACAGGAACAGACGCAGATTTTAACAGGAAGGGGATATCAATAAATGAACAAAAATATGGTGATTTATAAAAGAAAGTCAACTGACGGAAAATGCAGATGCCCTATCACGTGGTATTTTTAATGTTTCAATCTGACAGATTATAGGAGCATCGAGAAGCAAAAAATGAACCCTCATTCCGAAACATTTAAATGCTTATCATTTTATACATTTACAGCTTTTCTGTCAGCTATTCGACAGACTCAAGTATATTCAAAAGTTACTTCTATAAGAAGATAAAACATTTACATGTGTGTATTTTCTTATTCGTGCCTAACAGAGTGTTATCTCCCTACTAGCAGTTAGCTTACCTTTGTTTTCTCTCATGAAGTCTGTGTCCCACAGGGTGCGGAACTGGAAGCTGGCATAAATATCTCCGGAGTGCAGAGGTCTGATGACCAGCTCTTCTTGGAAGTCGTCTTTAGGCTGTGGTACCGACGAAGGTACCACTGTTTCAGGTGCAGAAGTGCCCTGAATGTCGGCTGCAGCATCAACCGTAGCAGCTTCTTTAACCTCGGTTGCTTCCCACCGTCTCTCCTCCACCGCGGGCTGGTCAGCCGTTTGTTCCGCTGTTTGTGCATTATGGTCAACCCCACCGTGGTGGTCATTAACTGGCGTCGTTTCATGAATGTCTGCGACAACAAACACGGACAAACTAAAAAGAATAAGCAGCCAAGACCAACAGCTGCACCTGTGAGCAGCCATTTTTCTCGAGGCGGTGGTTGACTTCCGCGTTAACGCGTCATGAGTAGAATCAGCCAATGAGCTGCTTCCATATGGAGTCATTCTTGGCACTGACACGAGGCTGCTTTGTTTTAAGCCAAAATATTTTCTTAAAAATAAAAACATAAAAATAAATTATATATATATATATATATATATATATATATACATATATATATATATATATATATATATATATATATATATATATATATATATATATATATATATATATATATATATATACATATATATATATATATATATACATGCTAATATGTAATATGTTTCTGATTTATTTTAAGCAAATTCTAAAATAAAATAAAGAAATACATTTTAAAAGCGATCAGTTACATGTGAAGGCGGTATGGAAGCGGTATGGCAAATTATAATTTATATGTAGATTAGATAAATTATATTTATATCCATGTGAAGACAGTAAATGAATCCATAGATAAATGTAAACTACAGTAAATGCACATAATGTGTCATATGTCAATTTGTGAATTGTAACCAATTAAACAATTACAGGCCTGAAAATTCTCAATTAATTTAGCCTATCAAACGTCTGCCCATCTTAATCTGTCATTTTACAGCATTACCAATGCTGCTTGCAAATATATTAAACCTTATAGACCCTGAATAAATGGTGCTACTGGTGTGTTGCCAAAACTCATAAAAAAGCTACATTAATAATTAATAAAGGCCATAAATTCAGGTTATCGGTGTGCGAATAAGCATGGTGCTCTGTTGAATATTTGGTCGCGTTGCTGGACAGGGATGGGCATCATCAACCCGTTGGCATCATCGGGGGCAAATCACCCCTCCCTCATCCACACATCATCGCGCACACAGCCCAGACTCACACGCACACACACACACGCACATACACGCACATACACAAACACACACGGAATTTCGGCTCAGCCATGGCTCCCTGTTAGGTACTCAAAGCGGCTGTTGTCAGAGCGAATTAAATCTACTCTCGCTCGTTGCTTTCCTCCTGACCTTGCCTGCCTCCGGTTGGGTTTTTAATATTTTATTTAGGATTCCTGCGCTGCCTCCCCATGGCTACATCGGATGGACTAGACGGCTGTCTGCAGCGAGGCAGATCTCAAAGTGACCCGAACATACTCACCGAACCGGGCATCGAGTTGGCTCACGGCACAGGTAAGATAGGCGTTATTTTGTCTACATTCATCCGCTCCATATGCGAGTTTTTATTTTTATTTTATTTTATTTTTCTAAGGTTGCCGCTTCTTTGGCGTTGCAGACCTCCTTGTTTGCTTAGTGGGATGTCAGAACACTAAGGCACAATTAGCGCATATGCTCCCGACACTGGATGTAGAATATGACTGTAACGCTGAATCGTGGAGCTGCATGTTGAAGACGAATGCCATCTCAGCGTCTGTGAATGGCTGCATTCCCCACCAGATTTGCGCCTTACAAAGACGCCTGTAGCCCTTTTGGCTGATATGGATGCAAGTAGTATTTGGGAATCCGCGTGTTGGCCGTTTAATGTGATATTACCGTGTGCAACTTTTACTCTATTGCCTATCTATTCCCTTCCATGCTATCCCAGCCCCTTTATAGTGAACCCATGCTATTTAGCATCACAAAATCTGCATGCATGTGTGGTCCATGATCCAAGCTTAACGAATGTGTTGTCCTGTCTGATCCACTGCTATAGCGTTGTTATTAAGAGAGATCCATGGAGGGATTCATGTTTTGACGTGTTGCATTAAAAAAGAAAGAAAAAAAAGCACATGCTTCTCTTATTGTAGGCCTATGCCTAGAGCTCTGTCCCTGTATTGACAGCACTGAATCCCCACCCCATACCGAACTGATCACTGCTGCGATCAATAGCCGACAATCCACGTGATATAGGCTATAGGTGGAAATGTACCCAACTTATCATCACAGCCTTGTACTGGTACAATCGGACTGGCCAGTTATTGATCCTTCAGGTGATCTTTCCAATATGGTGTCCTTGTTTGTTTCTCTGTGGGTTAGTCATCTAATGTTACTCATCTTTCTGCTTTATGGAAGAGGATAATGAATTAAACTTTCATTAATGACAGAACACCAGGGAGCACTCATGCCGTGCTCTCCTCTGGTGAGCTCCTGGAAGTGAATTTGGTTGTTATTGTGCTGGAAGAACTAGTAGCCTATGCATTCACCTGAAATACACTGATTTATTTTATTTTATTTTTTTTACGTAAGTGAGACTATTTATGGTCATACTGTGTGGGTTTAGAAAGAGTCATTGCTTACACCCACACATGGCGAGTTTTACGCACATGAATGCTTGACTGAATGATTCAGAAAAAAAAAGCAGAGTAGTTCACCTTTCAACTTATCACTAACGAGACTCGCTTTTTCACATTTCCAAAATCACACCTGCCTGCACTCATCAACTGGCCATAGCACGTTTATAATGGAGCCTTGCTGAATTCAACCCTCCCAGGGATGATTTAATTCACACGTAGGTGAATGTGATGATGTCACACTGGGTCTTTGACACACCTGAATAAACAACGCAGCAGTTTGGCGGATCAGCCAGGCCAGTGATGAGAGCTAAAGCTGTCAGGGAACGCTGAACGTCAGCCTACATCCCTGGAGTATGCACAACTGCATCACAGTTTCAGACACGAGTTTGCTACATGAAAGACGGAGTAAATAAAGTTGTAACAGCAAAGACAATATCGGTGTCTGGTGGCCCAAAGTACACAGCATCGCCCACCCCTTCTCTGCGTGGATCACCACTGCACTAATGTCTGGGGCACTAGTCTTTGCCAAAGTAATCCTTTGGCAAAGACTGCCTTTTTTTTCTCCTCCCAATACAGTAGATCTCGCAGCTGCAGAGGCTTACAATGTGTTCATACACTTACTCAATACTGGGAGGAGAGTCAATAGAGACAACAGTTACAGCTGACCATCTCAGAAAATCAGAGTAGTGTTTCCTTTTGAATGAGGCTGCAGTAATACTACAATACAGACTCACCCTCTCAGAGAAGGGCAAGTCGATCGTTCACATTGCAAGTGTCCAACAATGCAAATCCTACTGTCTTTTAATAAAGCGCAGAGAGTGACATTGCATTGCTCTGTTGGGAGTTTATCTAAATTAAGGCAACCTCTTTGAACAGCAGATTTACAAGAATGATTCAGAGTTACAGGAACATAAGTCCAGGAACAGGAGCAGCAGTATAAACACGTTTAATCAGTTCATTTGGACAAGGAGCCCTTAGATTCCCCTGCTAATAAAATGTCACTTTCGCTCAAAGTTCCACTTAGTCATTGCAGAATGTCGACCAAGGTAATGGTGTGGAGAGGACACCTTGACGCTTTGCGGACAGGGAGCTTGTCCAAGCAGGGTTATCCCTATGGCTTCGTTCCTCAAAATAATTCTTTTCCCCTGTAGAAAGACGCAAAGCTGGAGAAACAGTGGAGATGAGTTGAATCACACAAATATCAGCACAAGCAGATTTATAGTGCACATAAATCTGCAGTTAGAGACTATTTCTATTATTGATTAAGTTTCACTTTTTTATTACTTTTTTATTACATAGAATACAATGCACATTACAGTTTCCAAAGTAGTTATCTTCAGACTGTTAAATTCAGTTCACAAAGTTACAAAACACAGAAAAGAAGAATATCCTCCTCATGAAGAAATCACGTCATATATCCACAGTAAATTCTAAAAATAAAAAAATATATTCAGATATTTTTAATCTTTTAAATAATTTCTCAGTTTGTTTGACATTTCATTGATTAGTTGCAACACTTTATAAAGATGGCCAACTGCCCCTTCACTAAACACCATCCTTTGGCACAAGACTGTAATAATTCATGATGAAATCACTTTCACTTGCAACCCCTCCCCACCTGCAGCTATAGACCACATTGCTCAAGACCACTTCTGTTCTCCGCTCACATGACGACTTATCCAATAAGTACCTGCTGATCTGTGTTTTTTTTTCTCTCGTTTTGTTTTATCATTCTCTCCTGGTCTTACTGGTACAAGAATAATCCTCTCAGATCTGTCAAAAAAAAAGAACAACTGAAGAATTCAGGTAAAAGGCGGGGACCTGCCTAATGAACAAGAAGATATGTCAAACCCTGCGGAAGCTGATATTTAGCCATGACAATGACTCACCCCAAACCCGAGCGCTGTGTCGTACATAATCCCTCTTATATTCAGGGCTTGGTGAGCAAATATGGGAAATTATGAGTCAGCAGGTCTTATATAATGTTCCCGCAATTAACACAACATTGTTTGAAAGTAATAATGTAAACAAAAAGGTATTTGTGCCACAGGAATTCCTTACATAACAATGGTTTAAGACCCAGTTTCAGATTTCAGCGAGTTGCGGCGGAATAAAGAAACTGTAATTACGTAACAAACAGAGATATATATGACCCTACCTTAAGAAACAGCCCTGCTTCAATTTAAAAAAAGGAACTTTGACATTTTCAGGTGAAGAGAGGGTTAAAGATGCAAGAACATGGACTCCTTAGAAGTTTAAAAGGCACTCTTAAAAGGAGACAACCCGGTGCTGGCAGGCGGCACATTTGAAGAATGGTTTTCGTTCAACTGTAATGAGGCAGTCAAGTATCTTGATGCTGTGGAAGAGGGAGATAAAGAAACGCTGGATGTGGCACAGCATTTGGTGTGGCCTTCAACTGGCGCTGGCTCTAAACAGATAATTACACTGCACACAGTAACTATCTAGCTATCAATCCAAACTACTGGCAGTTCATCAAGTTGTTGGGACGAGTTGTTGGGCTTGCCCGTGTTGACAGGTTTTGTGATGAGCAAAACTCCACCAGTATCTGGGGCAGTTTTATAATTATTTTCTATTCCGAGTAATTAACTGTAAATTAAACTGTTTGAAATTGCAGTTTTCATTTAAGACAGATTAAGAGGCAGGCGTTCAGCGGTATGTGATGCCATTACAGCCACACATTCTGTCTTCCTGTGAGTCTATTTTTTCCCCACCGAGTGATTGTCAACATCCTCAAGAGTGCAGAGAAAAGGGTGTGAAGTTGTTGTATTCTGCTGCGGGTCGTACGTGTTAAGTGGTTAAAACAAAAGAGAGCGACGGTGACCGTGAAGTGGATACAAGTGAGAAAACAGAAAACGATCCCTCTGTTACAGTTTAGCCCGTGACACCATGCTGTCTGTGCTTAGATAGGTCGCCAGCATGCAAAACACAGCCTCGAGTTTTTATTCATGTGGATGGTTTTTTTGGAGACTTTTAATTTAAACAGGACATAAACTTCATCATACACATGCAGCTCAATACTGGTCTCTCATTTTTGATTTTTGTTTGTTTATTTGTTTGTTTTTTAGCTGCGGTCAAGTTGAAAACTGTAAAACCCAAGGATCTATCAAGCTACATGCACACGTATGGCTGACATAAACAATTTTAGAGATCTGGATGAACAACGAGAACATATTGTATATAGATTTGCACTTTGTTTAGAACCTGCAACTTTATCAGACTCAGCCAGGAAAGCTGTAATTCACGCTGAAGTCACAACTCATTCATCACGGTGAGCCTTAAGGGACTGTGAGTCAGTCAAGGCTACCTGTTAGTAGTAGCCACTGGAGAGCTATTCATTCTTCCCTCCACGATGCACAGAGGTCCCTTCAGAGGCCAAGAGAAAAAGTACATCTAATGTCAAGTTGAGAGGAGCGTTCTGGTTGCCATAAAAGGTATTTGTCATATTCAGAAACATATGAATCTCAACAAATATTGAGTCAGACTTTCACCCAGGAGCCAGGGGTGCACTGTTAGTGCCCACATGATATATATATATATATATATATATATATATATATATATATATATATATATATATATATATATATATATATATATATATATATATATATATATATATATATATATATATATGTATTGTCACAGTAACATGCTAACATGCCAAGTTCTGAAGTTTTCAGGCAGAACCCCCTCAAGGCTAACTTATCCTTTGTGTGTAAAATGTTCAGACATTTCTGATTGTCAAACCTAATGGATCATGTCCACTGTTAATGTGATGAACTACTCTGCTAGGGGCACTTGTGTGAACTTGAGCGTAACTGGCTTTTCATTTTCTATAAATTACTTCAGAACAAGTTAGTCATAGGCAACTGCAACATGCCAAATACAAGTGAAATGAGCTCAGGGGAAAGGGTCAAGCATCATTTGGCTGTACAAAAAGAAAAGTTAACATTCTACAATTTTGTTTTAAAAACAATAAAAAGGGAAGAATTTGTCTTGAGTAAAATGAAAACTAACGGGTACACACACCCCTGTTCTCTGCTGGCCATCGGGGCGGGGGGGGCTGGGAGGAGGTGTTGGCCATCCGATTGGGATCTGGGATGCGGGGCCTCCCTGTTGCTGCGGAGCCTAGGGCGGTCTGCTTGCCTCCACCCCGGGGGAAAGGGTGACATCTCCTGGGTCTAGGTGCTGTTTCCCCCTCCAGGGGCGAGGGTACCTGGACCTGGGGTATAGAGTTTGTTTGGGGAGTGTGATTGTGTGTACAGTGTCCATGTATGTCTATCCCTACGTTGGGTGAGTGCTGAGTGTGCATGAGGGTGGGAATGCATGTTTGTGTCTGTGTGTGCCTGTTTGTCTGTGTCTATATGTCAGGTCGGGTCTTACACTCCACCTCTCTGGGAACTCCCAGGCCCTCCAAAGGCCTATCTCCCCTCACCACACTCCCTGCCGGTAACTGATGCCCTCAGGGGTTGGTGTGTTGGTGGTTCTTGGTGTCCGGGGCTGGGCGCTCAGGTATGTACCAACTCACTCCTGGTGACTACTTGGCGGGGCCTGGTGCCTGTTGCTCGGTCAGGCCTCTTCTGGGGCAAAGGGGGCAGAGCCGGCGGGCACGCCACTGCAGCCCCCTCTGGCTTCTGCTCCGTGGCTACTGGGTGACCCCTCATCTGGGGCTCTCCTCAGCTCTTCCCAGGAGGGTGGCACGGATGCCCCTCCGGTGGTCCTCCTTGGGCTCTCGCACTCTGGGGCCTCTGGATGTCTGGGGCCTGGATCTCCTCCATGCCTGCTTCATGCCCTGGGGGACAGGGCTATGGCTCTCTACATCCTCTAGCAGACCATTACACGGGGAAACCTTTTGAATACAAGCGCGCTGATCCACACAGGTGTGCACACGGGTGTTCACTGTTCATAGACATAAACTACACCTTTATTGGCTGCTATTTCCAAGCACATTGTGCGCTGTCGGTCCTGCTTGCTATACAACAACATTCAATATTTAGTATTTACTGCTGTTTACACTTAGGTAGATTAACGTGATGGTGTTGTGTTTAGTATGTTGCTCTGTTTTGTTTTGTTTTTGCTTGTTTTCTCTTCTTTTTCTCTCAACAGGTGATTCAGGAGATTTTTTTCTCTTCTTTCTCTTTTTAAGTGCCCTTTCTCACTGTCCCTCTTCCCTTCTGTTTTTCTTTTCCTTCATCTTTCTTTCTCCCTTTCCTATCCCTCAGTCATGTCTGTCCCGTCTGTAACAACTGAAAATAAAATAAAATAAATAATAACAACAAAGGTCGATCAAATGGACCGATACGGCAAGGCCATGATGATCCATTTGGCAAAGTAAATCCATTCAAAGAATGAGACATAATTAGATTTTCAAAGAAACATCTACAGAATGATAGCGGTTCTTGAGATCCATCTTTGTCAAATAATAATTCAACTGACATGGATCTAATGGCATCAAATCTGTGTAAATAAAACCACGGGAAAAATTCCAACCAGACTGCACTGAGCATAAAGTAAAGATCAGATGTGGGAACATCAAAGTCGGGAGCTGTTTTTTACTTACAGTGGCAACATCCACCTGTTGAAAGAAACTTTGTACATCAGAAATCCGAAGACCTGTGGCCCTCACAAAGATTTCACTATAAATCCCTATGGAGGGGGGAAAAAAAGCTTTGCTGCCTTAAACACAGAAAACTCTCAGGCTCTCAGCACAGTCACTGTAGAAACCATGGGCTTCAAATATTCAAATCTTTTCCACCAGTTTTAAAATTAAAATAATGATTCTTACTATCATGAATTACTATCATTAACATTTAGTATTGGGTATCATTAAGGATGGGAATTCATAAGAATTTAGCGATTGCGACTCCGTTATCAGAGTCACCTATCGATTCTCTTTGGGATATCATTAGCTCGGCTTTGAGAGTCAACACAATCTCTAAGCAGAATATCAAAGACATTACATCTGTTCACATTAATGTATGCTGTGTGGTCTGATATTTGCGCAGGTATTTCCCCTCTTTGTTGTGATCAGTGTTGGGGTCATTACTCAAGAAAGTAACTCAACACAAATCCCTATCCCAACAAGGACACACACATGATCTTTCTCTTAGTAGAACACAAAGCTGACAGCAAAAAGCAAAGATGAAAACCAGCAAAAAGACACTTTAAAACAATTGCCACAGTGATTCTACTGAAACATGAGTTTATTACCTGTTAAAGTTCAGGGCCTGGTTGCTGGGCTGGGGTCAGCCTTTACTGAGCTTTATCAGCACTCTGGGTTCTTGGCTAGCTTAGTCTTAGCTTGCTGTTTGGCTAGCTTAGTGTTAGCATGCTGTCTGTGCAGGTGCTTGCGAAGTGCTGACGTTATGTTAGCAACATAATGCAGCTGTTTCTGTCCTAGATGCAGTTTACACTTTACCATCACGCTCTTGTCCATGTGTAAGATAAAAATAAAAGTAATGTCCATAATGGCTACCAAGAACCGGTTCTCAATTCCCATCCCTAGGTATCATATCACTCAACACTGCCGCTTAAAAAACTGAGAAGTCTATTAGTCATTTAGTCTCTTCGTGTTAAAAAACGGTGATGATGGGATCTCATGCTTATACCAAGTCATCACAGTATACCAACTAAATTCATTGCTTTTTCTCCTTCAAACCAAATCAGGCCACAAAAAAGTCATGTTAGCCTTATGTAAAAGAAAAAAAAGTCCTTTCTTCATTTGGAACCAAAATGAACACTGTGCTAACAATTCTGTCACATTTAGGATCCACAACTGCTGAGTGGTGAGCTAAGGAGATATGTTGCATGCAGATGCTTTGTTGAGCTCTGCTCTCCATAGATGCCTTTACAGTCTCCCAGTTCCCCCCGAAAATGGAGCGCATTAAATGACGACACCAGCAGAAGTCCTACATCATGCATGCTCCCTGTGGATGCGGGAGCAGATTAGGCATTTGACAATGTTTGAGCCATGTGTTAGTGCGGCTGTTGTTTGGGCCATGTGTTGCTACGGCTGACACCCGTGCGCCTGTGTGGTTTTTTTTGGCAATTCAATCCATGTATGCATTCATTTGCAGAAGATGTAGCAGGTTTGCGCAGACGTGGAAAGAAAAAAAATCACAGTGTGTGCTAGAAAAGACAGTCACCCTTTTGAGAACAAAGAGTCGAAAAGCCCCGTGCACCTATCAGAGACCCCAGGGTAAAGGCAGCATGTGATGGAGCTATTAAGCCTCTAAAGGCCGGGGTTAAATTGAGTTCAGGAAGTTGCATGCACTATGTTGTGAAGGGTAAAAAATTTAAGAGAGAGAACTCCTTTTGGCATCGACTCTGTGGAGCAGTGGAAATACATTTCGCAAGAAAGCAGAAAAAGGAAAAAAAATGCCGGGGAGAAAAGGAGAAGGAGGCTAAACTAGTGAGGCAGAGAGGAGATGGAGGAGAGAGAAAGAAAGGAGGAGGTGGCAGCTTTTATTGAAAGAAAGCCAAGATGTTATCCTAATTGCAAACTGGCCACAGCGAGATGATGGATAGGCTGTAAGAGACCAGTTGCAGGCAGTGACTGTGTGGCTCTGGCTGGAAGACCTCTACAGCGTTCCACAGATCCTATACAGACCCTATACAAACCCTAAAGTGATGCAGTTAAACCAAGAATGCTGATATGCCAGATTTTTTTTCCTCTATCATTTTCCTCATTGATAATTACCTCAGATGTTTAAGCCAATTTAGTTAATTGAACTGTTCCTTTTAGTTAAATGTTCATTTCGACAAACATAAAAATGAACTTGCAAAGACTTCAAGGCAAGGCAAGGCAAGGCAAGTTTATTTGTATAGCACAATTCAACAACAAGGTGATTCAAAGTGCTTTACAGAGACATTAGAAACAAGAACAAATAAAAAGCATGATTTAAAATTGATTAAAACAAGCAAATAAACTAACTAACTAATTAACAAACAAACAAACAAACAAACAAACAAACAAAACAGTATATAAAATCAGAACAGATAAAATCAGAACAGTAGATAAAATCAGTAGTTAAATGTAAGTTTTGAAATTTAAGCTTAAAAGTGTGGATTTGGTGCTTTATTCAAATGCAGCTGAGAACAGGTGAGTCTTCAACCTGGATTTAAATAAACTGAGTGTTTCAGCTGATCTGAGGCTTTCTGGGAGTTTGTTCCAGATATAAGGAGCATAAAAGCTGAATGCAGCTTCTCCGTGTCTGGTTCTGACTCTGGGAACTGATAAAAGACCGGATCCAGATGACCTGAGGGATCTGGATGGTTCATACTGGGTCAGGAGGTCATTGATGTATTTTGGTCCTAAACCATTCAGAGCTTTATAGACCAGCATCAGAACTTTAAAGTCTATCCTCTGACGGACAGGCAGCCAGTGTAAAGACCTCAGAGCTGGACTGATGTGGTCCACTTTTTTGGTCTTAGTGAGGACTCGAGCAGCAGAGTTCTGAATGAGCTGTAGTTGTCTGACTGATTTTTTAGGTAGACCTGTAAAGATGCTGTTACAGTAATCAAGCCTACTAAAGATGAATGCATGGACTAGTTTTTCCAGGTCCTGTTGAGACATCAGATCTTTTATCCTTGAAATATTCTTGAGGTGATAGTAAGCTGACTTTGTTATTGTCTTAATGTGTTTTTCTAAGTTTAGGTCTGCATCCATCACTACACCCAAATTTCTCGCCTGGTTTGTGATTTTTAGATGTATAGATTGAAGTTCTCTGGTGACCTGTAATCGTTTTTCTTTGGCGCCAAAGACTATTACTTCAGTTTTGTTTTTGTTTAGCTGGAGAAAATTGTGGCACAACCAGTCATTAATTTCCTCAATGCATTTACCAAGAGCCTGTACAGGGCCTCGGTCTCCTGGTGACATTGTGATATATATTTGTGTGTCATCTGCATAGCTGTGATAGTTTATTTTGTTGTTGTTTATAATCTGTGCCAGTGGGAGCATGTAGATGTTAAACAGAAGGGGTCCCAAGATGGAACCTTGGGGAACTCCACATGTGATACTTGTCTGCTCAGATGTGAAGTTACCTATTGATACAAAGTATTTCCTGTTTTCTAAGTATTTTTTGAACCAGTTTAGTACAGTTCCTGAAAGACCTGTCCAGTTCTCCAGTCGTTTGAGTAATATGTTGTGGTCAACTGTATCAAATGCTGCACTGAGATCCAGTAAAACTAGGACTGACATTTTTCCGCTGTCTGTATTCAGACATATGTCATTAAACACTTTGGTCAGAGCGGTTTCAGTGCTGTGGTTCTGTCTAAAACCTGACTGGAAGGCATCGTAGCAATTATTCTGTTTTAAGAAGTAACTGAGCTGTTGAACTTCAAAAGCTTTTGACAGAATTTATTAAATCTAGTTACAGTTACTTGTCTGGAAACTCTTTGCCAGTATGTTCAGTTATCAAGCTCGAAAATCAAAAATGTAATTTAGGTTTCATCTTTCTTCAGGACTGCGGCTAATGGTTCTCATCACTGATCTTAATCTATTTTTCAATCATTTTTTTAAATGAATAAAATTTAACAAAACACTAAAAATCATTCTCATTGTTGCTTCCCAGAGCCCACAATGGCAAATATAAAGTTGATTGTTTAGTGTGAGAAGCCATTGAAAACCTAAAAACATTTATATTAAAGACACAAAATAAGAGGAGTGTCGGGTTTAAGGCTTTATAAATGTTTATATTGTCTCATCAATTGATAATTGATTGATGTGGTGAACTTGAAACTTCTCTGCTTTGAGGAATGATCAGTAGTAGTAACGTGGACATGCGTCACCCCTGATAGAGGATAAAAGTGAAGATCTATTGGACTACTCATCAGTCAGATCTGTTCTTTTAAAAGTCTGTCTCACACTGTTGTCAGCCATGTCAGGAAGTGAGTGATTAAATTGTTAGGGTGTCCCTTTTAAGTAACACTGGATGACACAAAAAAGAAAGCTGCTCTATAAAGTCTTGTCTGGCTTGTTTCAGCATCACTGAATTGGCAGCATTCACATCAGAGCCCCCTCTCTCTCTTACACACACGCAGACATAAAGTCATGCATTGCACCCGTCACACCTGCTCATATCCCCAGCTTCTTTCTTCCCTATCAAATTTGCCAGACTCAGTCTGAGATCAGTGAAGTGAGAAGAGGCGAGTCCTGGGCCCCGTCAACAACACAAAAAAGCTCTTGTCTGTGACAGAGAAGCACAGAAAGCAGGAAGAAACTAAGCACATGTGATGGAGTAGGGAAGTACAAAGATAAACTAAAAGTAGGTAAAGCTCGTGTACCTAACACAATGGAGGTATGATGTTATGGCAAAGTGACAGACATTGAACCACCACAGAGAGGAGGGAAAGTGGTTTGAGGCTGTTTGATAGCCACTTACAGTACAGCATTATTGAACACTCTCTGCCAGGGCCACTCAGGAGATGGTAAATTAAATGCATAGCCAGATCAGATAACTGTACTAGAAGGAATACAGTCATAAAAAGAAAATGAATTAAAGCATTTCATTGTGCTGTCAGTCAGACAGTGAGTGAGTATAAAAAAAGCGAGTGGAGGTTAGAGAGTCTGACTGTATGTTTATCCACTTTGGTACTTTGGTTCACAGGTTACTCGCTTTTCCGTTTGTCACTTTTTAATACCACGGTGTTGAACTTTACCTTGTTTCTGTGATGGGCTTTAATACAAACACATAAACATACCAGATGAAACACAAAATGAAAGTTTCATAAGTCAATGATTAGTCTTTATAATTTGTTTTAAATTGGGCTAAAGCTAAAGAAGATCCCATTTATACTCTGCTTTGAGTTCCAGTGAACAAAAAGTTTCACACATTTATTTATACTGAGGTTATCTGTCAGGGATTGAGGTAAATTCAAGTTTTGGTTATTTTGAAAAGGTTTGAAGTTCAGAAACTGCACCCTGTGACTTTGAGCAAAGCCGTATATATAAGTGACACTCACGCAGTCAAAATCCAACATATTTACTATTTTCTATTCCGTACTGTGACAACTTTTTGGAGTGTGTAAATTAACTACTTGAGAAGCCGCTCAGGTCTGCACCCTCGCATTGGGAAGCCATCTAAATGTAGACGTAACTACGATGACATGTAATCTAGCTGATAGTGACAGTAGACGTCACGCCTTAAACGTCTACCTTCTAGAAATTTCCAAAGCCCATGGTTACACATTTTCTAGCCAATCGTCATCATGAATGAAAATATCAGCAGCCCAAAGCAGCATGAGCAGTTTATAGTTTAGCGCTTATGCGTGATCATAATTGTTGTCATTATTGACTGATGAGTCTCGCAAAACTGTCATTTCCATCTATGACGCAGAAAGGTTTAATCGGTTAGTCAACTGGCAGGCGTTTATTCTGGCAAACTGATTAAATAAGAAAAAAAAATGGAAATCATTTGTTGAGTGACAGCTGAAAACAAGGCTTTCTACTTTTGTTACAGTGTTAGTGATTTTGACGGGATAGCGGTGACTAATTTTCAGACTAAGAATTCAAACTGTCAAACAGTATGATGCAAAAAGACAAATGGCGAGAGATCTCAAACTTGACTCTGATGTATTACACCAGGGTGAGTTTCAGCACCACGGACAGAGCCAGTCTTTGCATTGCGGCAGGCTGCTGAACTGAGCAGAGCCGTGTTCTGTGTGCTGATAAGTCTGTCCTGGATCTCAAATGCTTTGACTCAACTGAGCCCTTGATCTGCTGGGAAAGAAGCCCAGCATGTTTTTGTTTTTTTTACCAGTTTTTCTTTCTTTCCTCTTTTTTAAAATTTTATATATATACTTTTTGCAGCGACACATTAATGAGGAAAGCACATTGTGCAGTTTGAGGCACAAATTCCACTTAATGTAATCATCGGATACATCTACAGTTTGCAAGCCAAAAGCTCAAATCCAATCCCATTAAAACTACTATTAGAACTGTGGCCAGCCCAGTACGGTGACTTGGCTGTTATTGATAACTGAGTGGCTTCTAGCAATTTCTTAATAAACACAGATTCGTCATTGAGCCCACACCTTTTTTAGCTACCAGATACAGTAATGCCTTTTTTACACCACCACAGCGTCCCTGTGGCACAGAGCAACTGCTGTGAAGCTTGTGTGATCACACTAATGAATGTGTTTCAGTAACTGGACAAAATCTTTTGTTGACAATTTTCCTATGCTGCCAGTCCCATACAACTCTCTGACCAGACTGTACTGCAGATTTGATTACTTTTTGCTACAGCCATGCTGCTTTTTTCTTCTTGTATTATATCATAGGAAATTTAGAAACTATCTTTCTATATGGTGAGCCTGCAAAACAAAACAACCCATGAAATCTTCTCAAAAACCAAGAAAGGAGTAGAGGTTTAATCTGCTAAGGTTATAGGGTTGCTGTTTAATTATTATTTTAATGTGCATATTTCATACCCTCATCTCTCTCTTCACAACCAAAAGGCAATGCATTTATTGAATCTTGTGCCCTTGAATAGTTTTCCATAACATGCATGAGATGATTGTTGACATGGCTATTTCTTGGAATAATGAAAAATGTGAACATGTCTGGCCTGTTTAAGTAGTCCATATGTCCATGGCAAATGGGGCTACAGGACAGTTAGCGCATTGACTCGTGTCTGCACAATCTGTTGTCACAAAAAAGTGCTGTTTTTCTACTGTTGATCCTTTGCCTGCAAAACCCTTTATGAAGTCCAGGACATGGGATGTAAACCTGCTTTCCCATCAATAACATGGTAGGAAGTGTTGTATGTTTAATTTGGTTTTGTGCTTCCCTTGAAAAGTTGCTGCTTTGGGCAAACTATTGTATACTGTGGTTCCCTGTTCTGCTTTCCATTTAAGCCCAAACCATCCCACACACACACGAGGGGATCCGAATGCAAGGTGTATCCTTGCTGTGGGACGTGTTTGGAAATTACAGTGCTAACAGTGGTGAATTGTGCTGTTCCTCTGTGCACCTCCCATTGTCTTTCATGCTTGTGCTCTCCTCCCAGCAGAGCAATGAGAGCCCAGCGGAGACGGGCTAACAGCAAGTGCAGACAGAAAAACTTTGGGCTCTCCTTCTCCATCTCAATGACACACTCGACATGCTTTGTATTACATTTTCATGAACAGAGCCCAAATCTGTGGAAATAATGGCAATAAAGTTCACCCGCCTGTGTCTGCTGCTTGAGTTGCTAACTAACTGCACCTCCTCTGACACACCTGTGCAAAAACTTTTGTGGCGAAAAGTGTTACATCATTGAGTAAGCGATTACTCAAGTTATTGTTCAAGTTTGCGTAAAGCACTTGAGAGACGCACTCTGTACTGAAACTGTGATCTTTTTAAACACGAGTCTTTCTAAACGCAAGGCTGCCTGTGAATTTGAGGCATTCAGCAGGAAGGGGAAGTTTAATTTTATAATTAAATAATCACCCTGTGAAGAGGAAAGTCTTTTCCAAGCAGCACTTATGAAGATGTAAAAGGAGCTAAAGGAGTCAATATGAATCTCCCAGTTTGTTAGATTAATGTGGTAGACTGAAGGAGCAGCCCAAGGTGCAAAGGGTGAACCAAGACTTCCATTACGTGATTGGAGGGAAGCTTTCTGAACACTGAAGTGACGTTTCTTGGGATCGGTATAGGGAACGTGGCCCAAAACTTAAATATGAATGTGAAGCATGCCTGGATGGGTTCTCTTCCTTTATTTGGTAGTTCTCTGGAGTGAAGGTTGGCATGAAATTTTCTGAGGCTCCCCCTGTTGTGTGGGCAACAGGAAACACACTTTTAGCAGGGACATTTCCAGCCCACTGGGTGGATGCGATAGATACATGGAGGTTTTCACAGTCAAAGATAGCCTGGTTTGTTTTTTTGGGTTGCAGTTTCTACATTCTCTCTAACTTTACTCCTCAGTGACAACAAATATGTTCAAGCTTGATGATTGTCAGTGTATGTTGTGTCATTTGCTTGTGTTCTCAGAACATGGGACACAGTTTCAAAGGCGTGTTATAGTGATACAATATTTTAGTAAAGTTTTCAGCCCTGTGTACACTGATTTTATTGGAAATGCTCAGCTACACAGCAGAGTCTCAGATACTGTTAAAATGAACTAGGCATCACTGACACACATCGCTTTTGAGGCTCCAAGCTGAATCCACATAACCCTGATGATGTCACTAGGAGTCTTTATTTTCACACTTGACAAAGGTTCCTGTGGGACAATTAAAAGACGATATATGACAGAGTTTATGCTTAGTAGTCCTAACACTGAGGGAATGCACCTTTATTTAAAGGGGTTTTTTTAATAATATAATGTCACACAGATATTAGCATATACTCACTGGTAATCAGACGCGACAGGGAACCTTACAGCAATCAGCACCAAAATGCCAGTACGTTTGTGCCCGGTCTAACATCTGTGCGCCTGATAGCGCTCGTGTAAATCTAAACAGATGGAAGTAGAAACAGTGAAAACAGAGGAGCAGCCTTTCATCAGAAAGTGAAAATAAACTAAACTCTTAGTTCCTTGTTGATGATGCAGCAACGGCTTACAAGCAAAGCCACCCACCAGTCCCCATTCTCAGCTCTAACATATGGTAATAAAGAAGGGCCTCGGGTATTTTCTATTGGCTCCCGGACTCACTGACATCATTTCGCTCGCTTGATGCCCACACGCTGGTGTTTCACACTTTGGCTATAATTGCTTTGATGATCTAGAGACTTGACCTTTGCAGCTTTGCACCACGATACCCCGTTTCCCCAGACACGTTATATTCCCAAACAAGTTACAGTACACCACATACGCGTCAGACTGACGCTTTTATCTAATTAAACCTTTAGGCCAGAACTTATTTACCAGGGTTAAAATGGATCAATCAGTAGAGCATAAACATGCTAAAAATTTATTAGTTGGTAAAAATGAGAATACTGCTTCTTAGATATGGCTTTCATTACGGAAATGATGACTCTGTCATGTCTAATGAAGTGTATTGTATGAAAAATGAAAAAGGGCAAACAAGGAAAGAAGATAACAAAGACATGACCTCTGTGTCCTTAGTGGTGGTCGGGGTGCAAAATGTGCTCACTGTTGAAGCTATCGGCAAAACAAGAATGCTGTTTTGATCATTTCTAAATGTATTATTTAGTACTGCTGTAGGTCACTCAGGAGGATACTAATGTTGTAAATCTGCACATTGTGCCATTTCCTTTGAGTCAGGGGTCAATGTAGACGCAAAATATGTTTCTTAGAATAAAGAGAGCTAAGAAATAATCTGTCTGTGGCATGCCTGGGGAAGCATGAATAGAGTCATCTTCTGGACATGTTCATAATTCTTTCCTTTTTTCCTCTTTAAGTATAGCTGACCGCTGCCATTCTTGGTCTCAGCCTTTCCCTCTCATTCACACTCTGGTCATTGTATGTTGCTTCAGCCCTTCTGCTCCTCACTTTCTCCCTGCGAGATGATAGCTGTGTGCCCTGACTGTGGCCGGGCCCCTGAGGCAGAGGGGCTACAAACAGATGGCAGCACAGTTGTAAAGCCAGGGGGGTAAAGCGATGAGGTTAGCTGGCGTGGTAAGGAGGTGCTCCATTCAAGGGCACACTGTCCGTTCACAATGAGACTCTGTATGGTCTGCAGGGATGATAGACACCAAGGGGGAGGTTTGATGTATGTGATAAGGCCAGTGAAGCTCACATATATTATAGCTGTGTGGTGACAACCAATGCTAAAGATTTGGTTCTGAGATGTTCACAGTATTTTGAGCAGTGTACTAATGAGAGTCATAATGTTTCAATCATAAACATGCCAACATACTAAAATGCAGACTATCAAGTTTTTCTAATTAAAATAGCATTTGGTGGGGCAGGTATTGGGCCTTTAGTCATTGTATTGTACACTCAAAGGACTCTTTTTAAGCACACGTGTTTAGCTTCTCATTAGTGCAAGTATTTAAACAGCCAATCACATGGCAGGAGCATTTATGCATGTAGACATGGTCAAGACAACCTGTTTAAGTTATAATTGAGAATCAGAAATGGGGAAGAAACTTGATTTAAGCGACTTTGAATGTTGTTGGTTCTAGTCAGGTTAGTCTGAGTGTTTCAGAAGCTGCTGATCTACTGGGATTTTCATGCACAACCATGTCTGGGATTTACAGAGGAAAAAAAATTCTAGTGAGCAGCAGTTCTCGGGGTGAAAAGTTCTTGTTGATGTTGGCGGTCAAAGGAGAATGACTAGACTGCTTTGAGGTTATAGGAAGGCAAATATAACAAAAATAACCACTTACAACCAAGGTATGCAGAACAGCATCCCTGAATGCACAACGCAGTGAACCCTTAGCACATCTGCTGCAGATATGTTACAGCAGCAGATGACCTTACCGGATACCTTTTGTTGCCTGGTCTGATGAGCCTCGAGTTCTGCTGCAACATTCAGATGGTAGTGTCAGCATTTACCGTCAGCAACATGAAAGCATGGATCTATCTTTCTTGAATGAACGGTTCAGGCTAGTGGTGGTTGTGTAATGGGTTCGGGGATATTATCTTGACATACTTTGGGTCAAAAATGGGCATCATTTAAATGTCACAGCTGACCTGGTTATTGTTGCTGACCACGTATATCCAATTATGAGCACAGTGTATCTATCTTCTGATGGATACATGGTAAAAAAAATTCTGATTCTGATGTAGTGTGGACCAACATTGTGTCCCAAATATTAGACACACACATTTTGCTGTTTGAGTTGTAACTTAAAATTGTAACATGATGGACAAACCGTATTTTCTCCCTCACTTCAAGGCCTTTTCAGCATTGGCATTCCAGGTTTAAACACCTGCCTGTAAAATAAGCAGTCTTAGCTGTAACGCAGTGAATTAACACAAACTATTATTGGCACAGTTTGATTCTTAGTTACTGTTGCCTTAATTGTGCAGTGCACTTCTATTTTGATTTGTGTCAGTGTCAGTGTCACTGAGTGAGCAGATCGGGTGTATTTAGCAAAGCAAGGCTTTGCCTCATGTAACCTCACTGCCGAAACTATGTCATTGATATTATCTTACTACCCAGAATGAATCAGTTTCATTCAATAGCTCACAAAAAGCTTCAGAGTTGTATTTATTGCTCACTGATGCTCTTTTGCTTCGTGGTTATCAGTGTGAGAGCATAACATTAGATGTTTGGGATTTATTTATAGTTGCACTTTAATTTTTTACTTTCTATTTTAAAATAATTGGTTCTTCTCAACTAGGGACTCTATATGTGTGTACACATAGAGGTGTGTGTGTGTGTGTGTGTGTGTGTGTGTGTGTGTGTGTGTGTGTGGGTGGGTGGGTGGGTGGGTGATATCTTTTGCTCCAGAATGTGCTGACAAACTGGTTAAGTGGGGTGTAGTCCCCAGTGGCACACTAAAGCGCTGTTTTTTAGTTTCCTTTCCAAGTGACATTATCATATTGCCTTCCTTTTCCCACTCCTAAATCATTTCTGAGTTCAGACTTCACTGATGCTGTTTAGAGTCTACCATTTGTAGGTTATATTTACCTGTACTCCTAAGGTCAGGAGGTTTATGAGATGCCGGCACATGATTGGAATTACACTGTGTGCAGCCTCGCGTTGAAGTTGCAGGCAGGCGCACAGCAAACGACTGACTGGTCCCCTGCATGAGCATGACACATGGATTTAATAAATCCTATTTACATTAGCATAGTAATTAAAATTGCTCATCATCCCCACACGGTGCATGTCGTCCATTCATGCTTATCTGACACACATTTCGATGCATTCCCATTCAGCGGATAAAGGAAATCTCAACGTGCACGCATGTGTTTTCACCTAATTCTCGCGCTTTCGCCAGACTCCTGTCATTTTCCCTGAATAACCACCCCCTCTATGAAAAATGAACAGTTACTTGATATGCATTATAAATAGCTGCTCTGTGATTGGACGAGGCCGGGTTCTACTGCAAGCTCTTCCGTATAGCAACAGACCCCCCTCTCCCCCCTCCCATCTCTTCTTTTCGCCTCTTCTTCTCCCTGGAATCCCCACCCCCCACCACCCCTCTCTCCTCCTCCCCTCATCTCCTTCCCTCTTTCAAAATGCAGACACATCTCGTCCTCCATGTGGCTTCACCATCTACCCACAATGCACTGGGTGCCGCCACTGGCTTTAGATGTGGCAGTGTCTGTATAGGGGGCTCCTCTCCCCTCTTCTCTCTCCTCCTCTCCTCTGCTTCGGCCTGACTCGCTCCTCCCCCGTCCACCCGGCACCCACTGCTGCGGCAGCATCTGGATGTG
The DNA here is from genome assembly GCF_057382275.1 of Copadichromis virginalis. NCBI lineage: Eukaryota > Metazoa > Chordata > Actinopteri > Cichliformes > Cichlidae > Copadichromis > Copadichromis virginalis. Next base: position 6,035,936 of record NC_140637.1, on the reverse strand, counting down.
GTCGCCATAGCAACAGCAGCGGGCCTGACCCCACCTCCTCTCCCCTTCTCTTCTCTCTCCTCAAACACACACACACTCTCCCCCTAACGCAGACATACCCCTCCTACTCCCCCTCTCCTCTTAAGCTTTTTTTCTCTCTCTCTGAGCGACTGGGTGCATTTCCTTCCAGCTTGACCTGGATTTTGCGTGCGGCACCACATTTGCAACGCTGCATGTGTGACAGTGGTGATGATGAGACGCCGAGATGGATGGTCAACTGACCTGTTTCCAGGAACTTTTAGGGACAAGATGCCAAACTAGAAATTTGCTTCTTTCATATGTCCCTCACCATTGCCTTTTTACGACCCCTGTTCTGTCAGTGTTCAGTTTTTAAATTTGTTCTTTTACTGTTTTTCTAACCTCCTTCTCTTCTTTTTCTTTTTTTATTGGTCTTCTCTTGCTTCTTATTCTCCTTATTTTGCCTCTCCTCTTCTATTTTCCTTCCCCCAACCACTGCCTGCTTTTCACTTTCTTCTCCCTACCCATGTGCTTCAAGAAAGAAGCAAGGGCTGCAAAAAAAAAAAGAGGGTTGAAACAGAGTCAGCTGTATCCACCCTCCTCCATCACTGTACTCCACATCACACCCTGAGCCACTCTCCAAATCCCCCCTCTTCCCCCCAAACCTCCTTTATCACAAATCCTTGCCTCCTCCTCAGCTGATTGTTTGAACAACGCTCCCGGCATTGCGAAGGCAGATATTGCTTCATTTTTGTCACAATGACGCATGTAGCTCTTAAACACGTAGCACATATAGCATATTTCTGCTTTCTTGGCTCTCTTTGTAAAAAATTGCAGGCAAGCCAGCAGCAATATACGCACATGAATCTGTAGACCCACACTTTTCCAGACATGAGTCATAGCCGCCGCCGTTCATTCAAAATACAAACTTCCTTTAAGAAGGATGCGCAGAGCGCCACAGTCAATAGGGACAACTCATTTACCACAATAAATAAATCGTTACAGTCATGGACCGTGTCGATTGCTACCATATGTTTTAATTTGTTTCTAAAACTGTTTTTTTTTTATCTTTTAAAAATTAGATGTTTGTTTGTTTGTTTCATTCAGTATCATTTTTTGCTTGCAGAACTCAACACAAACACACAAGCACATGGTTCACCAGCCTCAGACACAATGTAAACAGACAAGAGTCTACATAGTATTAAAGTATCATGTCTTTATAGGACGATCAAGACAAAATACAGATGTACAAAATACAAATGAAGCATTTTTTTAAAATGCAACTGAAATATATAAAATCAAAGGAAAATGTGCTTGGTATAAATTAAATGTACACCATCCATCCATTCTCATTCATTTTCTCCTTATCAGGGTTGCGAGGGGTGCTGGAGCATATCCCAGCTACCATAGGGTGAGAGGCGGGGTACACCCTGGACAGATCGCCAATCTGACTCAGAGCTGACACAGAGAGAAAGAAACCATTCACACTCACAGTCACACCTATTGGTCAATTTAGAAAAACACCAATTGACCCAATCCTACTAACTGCATGAGGAAGCTGGAGTGCTTAGAGAGAACTCCACCCAGAAAGGCCACGGCCAGATGAGGCAACAGTGCTACCAAATGTACACCAATCAAGTTCATTTCACTTGACCATATCTTATAAAATGTAAAATTTTACACTGTACTTGTATAATAGAATTACATGGAAATTTTACATGTAATTAAATTAGGAGAAGCCTGTATTTTGGGTAGTAACAAAAAACATAATATACTGCATCTCAGCTGTATTTTGGACATTATGGAACATTTTGCAGGTATATACATACAGTGTGAGATACAACAAGTGACATATCAACATGAAGCACAGGAGTGGTTAAAAGGCATCTGATACTATTGTTGTTTTTGGGAAAAGAGCAAAACTGGCACACCTGTTGGTCTTTGGGGAAATGCTTCTTTTGTAGTTTTGTGAGGCTGTCTGTGTCTCTGTGCTTTCATATTTTGCCATATCTTGGACTGTGAGAGAGATTTATTTTGATGCATGACGTACGGCTGGGTGGGAGGGGATTCACAGGGAAATAGCAGCCATCAGGGAGCGTGCCTTGATCAAATTAGTCTTTCTAATTCAATCTGTTCACAGCACTTGGACTCTATCATGGTTTATTCACTAAGGTGAGCATACTAATTGGGCCCTTGCTCCTCTCTTTCCCTCTCTCTCTCTGTTTCATCTCTCACCTCCACCCCTTTTCCCCTTTGACTTTTCTTTGCCTTCTTCTTTTCTGTTTCATTCACCTTCAAATCCCCACCCACTCTGTCCTCAACTCATTTCGCTTGCTGTAAAACCTCTCCACCCTCTGTCATCATGCAGTAGATGTGGTGGACCAGCAGAGGGTGCTGAGGACCGGTTGCTTGGTGACTGGGGTGCACACACCGCCAATCCGACGTAACAGCAAGCTGGCCACCCTGGGGCGCATCTTCAAGCCCTGGAAGTGGAGGAAAAAGAAAAACGAGAAGCTCAAGCAGAGTTCCACAGGTAAGATGAGAACATGTGTTTGTATTTCCAGGTTTCGTACACGATGAAACCTGCAAAAAATGCATAATTTTTTATTTTTTTTATTTAAGCCACATAGATGAGAAGCACAACATGGTTCATACTAAGGAAAGACCTGATACATGTCTTTTAATCTTACTCTCACTGAATCAGATGATTGTTATAAGAGCAAAGCTGTAGGTGTGACATAATGTCAATTAGAATATTTTTTCTTGCATTGCATCACATATCAAAGTTGAATGTTTTAAACTATGTTTCAGTGTTTCGCATCAATAATCTCCTGTTTTTTACATCATATTTTTTACTTTTACATTTCAGTTAGTCACAGTGGTAAACATCAGATGTTGTTATTAGAAAACATATTACCAGAGTCCCCAAAGACTTGTAGCCATCTGGCTGGAATATTTTGCCTGCTGTACAAGAGAAAGGATTTTAAACTTTTTCATAATTGAATATATTGATTTGTTAGTAGAGTTATAGTTTCTATCTTTTAAAATCATTCATTTTAGTTTAGTTTTTATTACTCTCAATATTTGTTCAAGTCTCTTTTTAATAACACGGACAAGAATTTTTCAGCGGCCAGTTAAAAGTTCAGGGCAGACATTACAATTATAAACACTTTATGAAAGCAAATCACTTACAGTCATGTAGACATCCCGGTCTTACAACAATCCCAAAAGCTAAATACAAAATGTATAAAATTTCATTTATTAAACAATATTTAATATTTATTATATTTTGATTTATTATTTCTAAATTTTAAAAAAATTGATACCCACTTTTAATTTTATTTAACTATTTTAAACTTCTTTTTCCGTTTCCTTAAAAAAAGTTAATTATAAACATTGTATTTTGTTTTAAAATATAAGCAGAGTGAGCAAAATCTGTATAGGGCAAATTAATAGCTGCATGACAACCATCTTCAAATTTCGAGGCTAAAATGTAATGGCTACGATATCAGATTGCTGCTGCTGCAAAAATGCATTTAATGTTTATTTTCTATTAATTTTATTAATTTATTTTTTTTTAGATGCGATCATAATGTTAGGATCCACTCAAAGTATACGGACCTTAATATTGATTTATCCCGAGTCACCTTGTGTGTCTACTTTTAAAAGCAGCATAATATTTGCTGAAGACAAGACTAAATGTGATGGCCTTGCTGTAATGGAGACTGATGTTGAATGAAGGTGACAGAAAGAGTGAATGTCATTTAAGGAAATCACAGTTGGTCACATCAGAGGTGTGCAGCAGTGTTTTTCAGCCCATCCTGCTGATAACTGCTCTCTGATAACTGTTCTTATCTGGACACAATGTCCAGTTAAGAGCTGCAATCTGATTGGTTATTCTATAAATTCAAAGCTAATTTGGAAGAACTTAAAAACGAATTCTATCTAGCTTTATATCACGTGTGTGTATTCTTATGGGTGAACTACTCTCACCAACAAATGAACTACATTCAGTTTCATTCTCCATTCACAGATGTAGCATTATCGAGTGGCCTTCTATGCCACGACCCAAACTCCACCACCCAAGGCTGCTGCTCCGATGGTGCGGTCTTACTTGGAGGATTTGGGGGACCATTGAATCCAAACCTCACAGTAAGCAGTGTGGAATACCTTGGTCCTGAGGAGGAGCATCCCCCTTCAGGTAGGACAATCTCCTGCTGTACTCAATGAAAACTAATCAATGGATATTATGGAACTGCAAAAGCAACAGATGAGGGGGAAATGGATTTGTGAAGTGGACGTGGCTGGATGTCTTTAACCCAGCATCAAAAGATCAATATGGTATAATGTTGCCGCAAAGCTCACAAATGTATGTTGACTTTAGAATTAAATTATTGGTTTATGTATTGCAAGATATCATAAGGAAAGCCTTGAGTTGGATGTAAACATTTTGCAATGCAAGTGTAATCCACTGTGCTGGCTTTCTCAAATGAAACTGAGATGCTTGTTTATGAACCCGTTTTTGGCACTTTGTACCAGTAGAGGGCAGCAAAGGCAAAGGGATTTTAATCGTCATGCTCGGCTGGAATAATTACAAAACTAGGGAATTTGTGAATGCTTGGATGTGTTTGGAACTGGTGCAGCAAATAAGTACATTTTGTTAATTTTTTAAAGAGAGGCTTTGGCAGATTTTAAGTGTCAAGTTTTTAAATCAGGCGGAAACTGAGGAATTTTCATTTACTTTGTATTTAGCCAAAGTAAATGAGAGTTTGCATGGTTTCACCACACATATTAAGTATGATTTCTCTGTAACAAAAGTCCATAAACGAGCTGTCTCCAGCTTTTGGAATCAATCAAAATGACATTTTATAGATTATGTGCTGTGAAACTCTTTGATTGAGACTATTTGAATAAATGCCTTTTTTCCTCCTTCTTTAATGTTCTTCAGTAGCCGCTCCTTTCCAAGACTGTGATCGGGTGGAGGAAAATGTGCGACTACAGGAGGAGGAGGGAAATGAGGAGGTGCACCCTGCAGGGGATTTACCTGAGGGACTGCAAGACATGGGAGAACAGATGGAAGAGAGATCAGAGGAAGAGATTCCTCCAGGAACTTCCCCACCACAAGTACCTCCAAAACTTTTGCCCCAGCTGAGTACTGGAGATGGTGAGTGCTGAGTAAATAACTGTCATTTTCATCCACATGTAGTGGCGTGAAAACATATTTACCCTCTTCTTGATTTCAGAATTTGTTTTAGATGATCAAATACATTTTAATATTAGACAAATATACCCTGAGCAAATACAAAATGCAGTTTTTAAAGGATAATTTAATTTATTAAGGGAGAAAGGCGATCCAGCCTGTGTGAAAAAGTAATTGCCCCCTAAACAACCTTTGTTGCAAGAACTGCAGCAATCGAGCATTTGCGACAACTACTAGTCTCTCACGGTGGAGTGGAGCATTTAGCCACGTTGGAGGGTTTTTGGGTGGCTTGTTTAAGGTCATGCCAAAGCATCTCAATCTGATTTAAATCTGGACTTTGACTAGGTCAGTGTTTTTTGAGCCATCCAGAGGTACACTGGTGTGTTTCAGGTCATTGTCCTGCTGCATAGCCCAAAGTGTTTTAGCCTCAGGGCATGAACCGATGGCTGGATATTCTCCTTCAGGATTTCCTGTACAGAACAGAGTTCATGGTTCCATCCATTAGAACAAGTCATCCAGGTCCTGAAGCAGCAAAGCCGCCCCAGACCATCACTCTACCACCCCCATGTTTGAATACTGTTATGATGTTCTTTTTATGAAATGCTGTCATAGGTTCACACCAGATTTTACTGAAAAAATAATTCAAAAAGTTCAGCTTTTGTCTCATCAGCCCAGAGAATATTTTCCCAAAAGTCCTAGGGGATCATCGAGATGTTTTCAGCAAATGTGAGACGAGCCTTTGTGTTCTTTTTGGGCAGCACTGGTTTTTTCCTCAGCACACTTTTGCCAGTTTTGCCTATTTTCTTATTGTTGAATCGTGAATACTGACATTAACTGAGGCAAGTGAGGCCTGCAGGTCTTCAGATGTTGTTGTGGGTTGTTTTGTGACCTTCCGCATAAGTTGTCGATGGGCTTTTGAAGTAATTTTGGTAGGCTAGTCACTCCTGGGAAGGTTCTCCACTGTTCCAGGTTTTCTCCATTTGTGGATCATGCCTCTCAATGGAATCCCAAAGCCTTAGAAATAACATTGTAACCCTTTTCAGTCTGATGGATGTCAATTACTTTCTCATCTGTTTCCAGATCACAGCATGATGGGTTGCTTTTTGAAGTCTTTTAGCCAACCTCACTTTGTCAGACATGTTCTATTTAAGTGATTTCTCGATTCAGCAGGTCAGGGTATGGCTCATATTTTTAGTATTTACTTAAGTTATATTTGTCTAATATTAAAATATAAAAATTGTTTGGTGATCTGAAACATTCAAGTGCAACAAATATCCAGAAAATTATGAAAATAAGAAAGGGTGCAAATACTTTTTTGCAGCACTGTAAGAGCTGTATAAAGCATATCTCTATCTGAACTGTATGCTGGTAAATACAATTGAAGCAAGATAACAAGCAAAGACATTTATTTTTAATAAGTGTAAATGTGATGTGAATGTACCCTTTAGAGTCAACACAGTGCAATGCAATTAAACACCAATGGACTATTTTTGGAAGATGTGCTTGACAGTGTTTCCTCCACCATCAACACCACTCAGTGGTGGAGGAACTGTTTCCTTTCCTTAAGTAAAAGTACCAGTACCACAGTTATAAAATACTGCGTTAAAAGTAATAGTCCTAGATCTTTAAATTAAGTAGTAAGGCGTACTGAATTCAAACTTATACTTTTGTCATAAAATATAATTCCATACAAGAGAGGTGCTCACATTTACTGATGGTCAGTTAATCAAATGCATGTGACTAGCAAAACCTAGCTGCTACTTATATTAATCAGTAAAAGTGTTTTTCACACACTGCTTCTGGATTTATGCATGTATTGTGCAGCTTTTGGTAAATGAATAATAACACACTATACCTGCCTGCTAAGGACCATATGAATTTTTTATTATGTCCTGATAAATTAAACCTTAGCACTGAAAGAGAGTGTACTTTCTTTTTCACATCACTGTGTGGTTCAATAAAAACTGCAGAGCACAAATATCAATCTCATTTCTTTGCACGAAATCCTTGCAAAAACCTCATTTCCTTCACACACGCCATTCTCTTGTCATATTTAGCAGATGTCAAGAAATAAACAAATAATAGAGAAATAAAATAATATGCTAAAGATAGATAAGAAGACATTAATTAACCTGCTCATCTTCATTTGTCAGATTCAGGTCCTCTATCACTCCCTATTCATCTGCCCAACTCCTACCTCCCCAAGGAGCCTCTACCCAGGGCCACAGAAAGTCTGGCCTCAATGACCCTGCCACTAAGAGGGCCTCTGGCCAACCCCTCAGGGTCCCCACATCTAGGCAATATGATACACCCTCCCATGCCCCCTAGCTGCATAATGGAGGAACTGCAAAGAGCTTTCGCTTCTAAGAACAGACAGGAGAGGTGAGTCTGAAGTGAACCCATACAGCTGTTTACATGTGATTTTGCCTTTTACCATTGCCACTGGATTGCTACAGAGCTCTTTTGTTGGTTTATCACTATTCTACTACGTCAATTTATGACTTCATCGTAATATAGTCTGCGTCTAATATACTGTGATAGTATTTTGTAAATTATAATGGCCTATAATTTCCTCAACTAAAATGTTGCCTTTAAATCCACTGTCCACATCCGCATCATGTTCCTCAGTGTCCACGATGGGTGTGAGCAGGGCTCACCCCCACGGATGTGGTGCTCCGACGGACGGCTCTCTCGCTCCTGCAGCTCGGACAACCAACACACATCGTCTCTGGGGGGAAGTTGTGTGGGGTTTGGAGGGTCTGACTGGCCCAAGAAGGAGGCAGAGGAGAACAAGGAGAATGTGCGGCTGGACCAGTGCTTCTCCAACACCTCAGGCCTCCCCACCGACTTGGACGGCTGGAACGAGTCTGTTATCTCTGGTGGGTTGGCCAATGTAAAAGTGCATGCAGAGTTTGCACATTCTGGTTTTGAACAGGGTGCACTTGTTTTACAAATGAAACATTTACACTCAACGGGATGAAAGTCTTGCATTTGCATCAATTTTAGGATTTTTGAGTAAGCTTACACTCATTATGGGCACAAATGTTTTGCTCATTTCAGGCTTTTAATGATTTCATTTAATTGTTCTTTTCTAGAGTGGAGTGATTGTACAGTATACATCTTTAATCGCTTTAAAAACAAGAATTAGATGCACAAGTTTGAATTCATTTCTCTTTTTTTTCTAATCCACACTGTCCTGTTCCACTTGTTCTTATTCACATGTTGTGCATGATAAGGAGACATGAGGGCTTGGTTATTGGTGATAAGAAATACCTGAACACTTAATTTTCAAGTATGAACTTTACCATGTGTAATCCACTGTCTTATACTACACAGCAAAACACCCAACAAGTTTCTGCCCAAATATTTCCAAACGCCACTGTAAACAATTATCTGTTAGTGTGGAGGTTTGGATGAGATAAAGTAGCCATTGGCAGCCATTGTTAGGATATGAATAGGAAGAAATCCCTTACAAAGTTCTCCAAAGTTTAAAAATAAGTGACAGCGCTCTGTGTTTTAATGCTTGCATGCGTGGTTGTAGGCACACTTCCTCGCAGGCTAAGGAAGGAGTTGCTGGCTTTCAAACTACGAAACAGGCCCAGCAAGCAGGAGCTGGAAGACAGGAATATCTTCCCAGCAAGGAGTGATCAGGAGCGCCAGGAAATTCGCCAGCAGATTGAGATGAAACTCGCCAAGTAAGCTATGAAATATTCTTTTGACTGCTGTCTGTGGAGTATTAGTGATTAATTTGTCATAATACCTGCAACAAAACCTTGGTCATTTTAGAAAAAGCCGTTTAGGTTATGTAGGTTGCCTTGTGAAGATATCTTTTAACTCAGTAACATCAACTTTGCTGGGGGGTTTTAAAGCCATGGTTCCATATTAGTGTCGTGTAGTCTCCATGTAATTCATTATGTAACAATGCACTGTAAGCCCAAAAAACATCTGGGCAGTGTCTTTCCAGGGTAAACGTATATTCTTAATTGCCTGGGTTACACAACAGCTAAGAGTAGGTGGAGGTGTGAGATAAACAATGGCTCTAACTGGATTATCCGAGTCTTTTGCACAGACTTGATTTATCTTGCACAATCTGCTCAGATTGCTTATGTGTAGTTCTTTTTTTTTTCTTACTAAAGGTCAGTTCTTAGTTTTGGAATGTTTTGTTATGTTCTTAGTTTTAAACTTAGAAGTTACCCATTGTGGTAATAGTACATCTATTCAAACAAGGCCAAACTGAATAAAACAATTTAATATATTCCGCAGAATAAAAAATGTACCAGAAATTCTTAGATGCCTTTAAAAACTTGCCACTCTTCAGCTTTCTGGAATACAACGGGTACAGACAGACAGTTCTTCCAGGAAATGTCTCTGTACAAAAGCGCTGCCAGGACATTAATTTTTTTTTTCTTTTCTTTTCTAATGTAAGTGAGAAACTTGATGTTCAAAGACTAACAGCGGAGGTCTCGTGTCACAAGACTGGGGCTCTTTAACACAGCCGTATCAAACAGGGGCACGGCACAGTGTTGCATAACCCACTATGCAATAACTCCCAGCCAAGCGCAGAGTGCCAACCACACTTTCTAAAGAACAAGATCTACAGTCTGTCTGCGGGAGAACTAATAATACTCCCGCCTCCTCATTTTCTTAGATTTACTGGAGGAAAATATATTATTATTTGGGGGAGAGGAAAACAGGTTTAAAGCATTCTCGAGCAAAAACACTCTACTCAAAGGTGAGGATGGAGCATGGCTGTAGCTTACATAAGCGCTTCAGGGTCTATATTTCAAGACAGAGAAGTTCCACTTGTAGCACAGCGGTTGTTACATAAAGACGTATATACAGAGCACTGGCTTTTGCTGAACTACTCCTTCTTGATTTCATTTTGTAAAGAATTTAGACAACCATAAATCAAAGGAGCATCAGTGGGGATACCCAAAGCAGTCTTATTTGGGTGAACCTCTGCACTGCCCAGGTTTGTAGAATGATCTGGGTTCAATACAATTCATATGAGTTAAGCGGCAGAGAAAAAAAATCTACCTCTCTGTACTCATGCTGAATGATCATCCATCCTGTCAGTGATAAATGACCTTTCTATCTTTAGAATCGCACCACCTGGCACTTGTGCTGCAGTCATACTGTGCTGTTTCCAATCTTAGCTCCTGACACTGTTCAATAATGCATCTCCCCATGCGCTCCCTCCTCTCCATAAATGTCGGGGAGTTATAGCAGCAGAAATAATAGCAGGAGGGGGTGGGGGGTTTGCTACTGTACTTGAAACATGAAGGAAGCTTGGAATGGCCAATTTCGTCTCCTTGTTGCAGTTGGCAGCTGAAACAAAAGATCGAGCGCCTCCATCAACCACACGTGGGCGTTTCTATTGTTTTGATTTTTTTTGTATTCCTCCCCCGGCAGGCATAGTTTGGTTTTCTATTTTAACTCATTTTCCTGCGAACATCTCAACTCAAGTGTCTAATGGAGATCCCTAAACCGATGGGCGTTTATGCGTCATTGCAGTATTCTGGGGGATCCCTTTTAAACATCTTACTTCTTCTCGTTCAGAAAGCGGTGGGTGATGTAGCGTTACAGTTATGAGTCAGAGTGTGGATATTCAGGGTTCCCCAAAATATAAAATCTCCTCACTTGAGAGCAGAGGGGTAATGTAGCTTTCGTGATTCATACATCTCACAAGGAAATCTCATTTGCCCACCAAAATAGCATCCAATCTTGACAGTAATGTGTTATTTATTCAACTCACCCACAAAGACCAAAAAAATATAATTAAGGGGCTGTTTCTAAAAATAGCCACAGCTTCTGCATAAAGCGCATAGGGCTCTTTCTGGAGTAGTGAAATCCCCTCCCCTGTGTTACTAGGCAGAAGACAGAATTTGTGCAGGAAGACTGTATTGTCTTAAGGATACCAAGTATCGTTGCTAAGCAACAAGGCGATCAGGTCAATAATAGTGTGGCTGGTGGCATCCACTAGGGCATTGGAAGCGATATTCCTGTTCCATGTGTTTAAAATGTAATATCCTCGGAGCTGTGGGAACACTTTGTCTTTGTTTATCGAAGAGTCATGAGGCAAAGAAAAGCAGCACGTTGGGCTGTTTCCCCACAATGAGGTTTTAAGATATTGGCATTCACACAAATATACATAAAAAAATTAAGTAAGGCTTAATAAATACATATGTGTGCATGTATATGTTTATAAAGATGGGATCCTCATATTCTGATGGAACAAAATGCTGTAATCATTGTAGACACCCTTCTGCTTTTTGTTCCATTTCTAATCACACGTCTCAGAGGAGACCTCACCAAGGGAGCCAAGCTATTGAATAATTCCTCATGCGACTCCACGCGCTGTGTCTGGTCACACATGTTAATTAACAAAGACTTGTTGCTTGAATGTACTCATTATCCTATGCAGCGTTGAGTAAAAACACAGAGAGCATCTGAAAAAATAAAAATCACACACCAGATTTTTCCGCTATCTTTTTTTTCTGCCAGTTTTGTGTCCCTTAATTAAAAGGCATGTCAAGAAAATGAGTTTGCGCTTAATGCTCATTACACAGTGCAACAGAGACCTGCATAGTTTGTGCATGGATGGTGAAAACAGCTCTCTCACAGATGTGGTTTTCTATTGTATTAACAGACTTTTAGAATACAACAATTTAATTGGCTGCTATGTGCCCGTCTATCCAGCGATAAACATACAAAACCTCATTCAGCTCGTTCTATGTGACTTAACTTTGATCTGTTACAGAACAAGAACTATAAAGAGTCCAAATATTGGTTTGGTCAAAAGGATAAAGAGAGCCCTGCTGTGCTCTACCCTCTCTGTCCTTTCCACCTGTAGAGGTGCACTGTGATGTGTGCCGCACGCTGTCTGAAGCTGAGCCCTTTGTATAAATAATAAATATCAGCAGCAGCAAAAGATATTGAACTTTGAAGACCTTTTGGGCTCTTTGATGGTGATGGGTCAGCATGTGGGAGCCTAAATTCAGTCATTTGAGCACCACCACTGAGAGATTGTATTATATCACAAAGTAAATTATGTTTTTTATAACAATATTTCCTCATTTAAAAAACAAAAACAAAATAGGAAAAACTGAATTCAACTGGTGCAACAAAGAGGGTGAGAGATGACTGTGGCAGTAGTCCAGCGCACATCAGGAGGAGGCTGGGGATGCCTTTAGCGAGAGCCCGCTATGCCCCGCCTCCATTAATTCGGCATGCAGTAACCAGGGAGACTGGGGGGAGTCGCGCACCAGCAGCTCATCACGACCCAGTTGAAAAGCGCGTGTAGCGAGTAGTAGAGAGGAGAGCCTTCACTGCTGCGGCGTTGTGCAGCAGATACTACCGCATCTGAGATGCAGCACACAGTACCCGAGAAATAATTAGCAGACTTCTCAAAATAATAATAACAACAACAAAAAAGGAGAATTAGCTTCGCTGATTGTTCCAGATGTGGGGAGCGCCTCCGCTGAAGTCTCACAGCCGCGGTTTGGATGCGAGATGGAAACATAGGGGATTCCTCTCGAGAACGCGCACAGCGAAGAAGCTGCAGCCCGTTTAAAGAGGACCGGACAGGTTATCTGAAGATACGATGGTTCAAAACGTGGTTTTGGTGTTTCTCCGCAGGAGGCTGAGCCAGAGACCGAATGTGGAGGAGCTGGAGAGTCGGAACATTTTGAAACGTGAGTTCAAACACCGCAAAACTACTCCCGAATATTTCACTCACAGCGAAGTATCTCACAGAGAGGCATGCCATATACATCATGCATTAATCAGCGCAGTAAACAACGCATGAGTACACTTTTTTCTTCATTTTTTAAAAATTTAATTATGAATTTTTAAAAGGAGCTGTTTTTACTTTCTTAGAGAGAAACGACCAGACAGAACAAGAGGAGAGGAGGGAGATCAAACAGCGGCTAAACAGAAAGGTGAGACTCCGTTTCTATTAAATACACTGTTCTGATGCTCTGGTTACTTCAATGTAAACAACAGACGGTGACAAATGTTTGGCACCTTGTCTCTTCCAGCTCAACCAGCGGCCCACGGTAGATGAACTGCGGGACAGAAAGATCCTCATCCGCTTCAGTGACTATGTGGAGGTAGCTAAAGCTCAGGACTACGACAGGAGAGCAGACAAGCCCTGGACTCGTCTGTCAGCAGCAGACAAGGTATGTATTGGATAGTGCAGTCACATCACGTTGATCTCTATGTCTTATTGCCACCACTCACTCAGGACTTATCGCCAAAATCAATTTCACTATGTAAGTCAGTTGGATTAAACAAATACCCAACATCTTTTCCCAAATTCCCCATTGACCTATTACTCAGGCTATCCAGCATTGCAAGTTGCTGTTATCAGCTTATCTCACAAAATCCCCTGTCCTCTTTAAACTTTTTAGCCTGATTTTATACACAAATATATATATTTCTTTCTTCCTGTTGTTGCTTTGCTGCTTGATGCACTGATGCATTTTTTTTCCTCTTCCCAACAGGCTGCAATCCGGAAAGAGCTGAACGAGTTTAAGAGCACCGAGATGGAAGTGCATGCCTCAAGCAAACATCTAACGAGGTCAGCATTTGGAAACGCCTGCCTGTGTTTGGAAGAACATGCATGCATGGGTTGATGCTCTATTCTAAGCTGCAGCAGTCTAAATTTAGCTCTCCTTGAGCATACAGAGGTGCATGCAGGAGCTAAAGATAGATGGGAGTGCTATAATGGGGAGGGGGAGGTTGTCCTCCAGAGAGTTCTCACTACCAGGTAGCAAAGCATGATGAAAGGCCACCGTGTCCTTGGCTTAATCATGTTTGAAAAGCACGAGACCTCGTGAGTTGTAACAGTGACCTAGAGGGAAGGTAGGAGTGTAGGTGCCTGGCTTCTCAGCACTGTAAATGGCTGTGCTAAAAATAGAGCCACAGAACTGATTAATGGCTGTAATAACAGAAGGGCATCTGGTAACAAAGGCACCCTCTTGCTCTCACCATTTATTTCTATTCCCTTTCTTTCTATTTGTCTCTCCAGGTTCCACCGACCGTGAAAGTGTGGAGTTTCTTCTGTGAAGAAATGCTGAGCTTTGACATTTCCTGAAGCTGCTAGAAGCTGCTCAGTGGCGACAGTTCAAAGAGCCCGGAGCCTTTCTGTCTTCGGCGCGCCTTTTTTAAAGAATCTTCCGCCACCCTTGACCATCATATTATCAGTATGAAGTCACGGGTATGGGAGAGATGATGATGGTAATGTTAGCACTGGCGTGTCCTGGAGACTGCTGAGTGCCAAACGTGGAAACTGGCAGGTGGAAGAGACTTTGGTGGAGCCTCTGACTCTCAGGACAAGAGCAGAGTATTAAAAAAACAAAAACAAAACAATCTTGTCATTCAGTCATTGTTTTTTTTTCTTTTTTTTGTACTAATTCATGGACTCCTGACAAGATTGTGTGAATCTGTGTAGTGGGAAGAAGTTGTGCATGTGACCAGCTTCACCTTTTCTTAACTGATGAATAATGTGTCAAGACTGTGTAAAGACTGTGCAGCGTGGGGGAGGTGGCATTGGGGGTTGAATTTGATATTAACTGTACATACAGTATGTCAATCAGAATGGGACCGTCGACGTCTTCACTGAAAAGAGAAATACCTTTGTAAGCACTTACTTGTCTTCAAAATACAAGGCCTTTTTTTTAAACTGTGCTGCCTCATTTATTTTTAAAACAACTTTATTTTCATTTAACAATATGGTAGAGGAGTTATTAAAAAACAATCAATACAATTAAGATCTTGAAAGTTTACTTGACCATTTCTAGTACTTAACAAGCTTCAATGAATAAATCAAGAATTAGGGTTAAAAATAGAGTCAAGTCAATGAATAGCATGGGAGAGCTTACAATAACACCAGAACACAACATTTCCAATCAAATCCCAAACACTGGAACAAAGCACCATTAGAATAAACCAAAGACATCTGCATGGAATCAAAGCAGAATCCAGAAAAACAAACACTGCATGAAAATACTTTGACTGAGCACAGCAGAACTGCCTAGGACAGCACGAAACACACAACCTGCTTTATTGCGTTCCGGGACAGTGTTGAACTCAAACCCGGCTCCCTCATCAGGGGAAGAACAAAGCATGCAGTCCTTTCTTGACTCTCTGGAGCTCTCCCTCCAGCTATAAAGGACACAAAGAAACATTCGAGAAAGACGCTTAATTTGAGATCTTACACAACATCATCTGAGTCATACTTTTCTTTCAATGGTACGTGCTTATGCACAAGCTTTCACAGAACCATTGTTCTTTTGACAGAGTGATGGACACAACATTAAAGACACACAATGCAAGCCCAGCTCTTCTCTGTTTCCTGAAGTTTCACCTGTTCATACTCACCATCTCACTGAGGAATTTGTCCTGAACTGACTTCATGTCTTTTCTGATCGTGCACATCTGAAAACAGCACAAACAGCAGCAGGGTTTTTGGGAGTGGTAATAAAGAATATGACACAGTCAGGACACACAGGGGGAGAATAAAAGAGATAGCAAAATGTCACAAAGGCCACTCAGCAAAAGTCATATTTGATAGACAGCTTGACAGGCAGATGACCTCTTCTAAATTAAAACACATAAACACTGATTATTCAAAGCTGAATTTTGAGTTACAGCTACAGACTGCACTCAAGCAACACAATGAAGCAAATATTAGATATACTGTGAAGTCTATGCATGAGGATCACACCTCAGATGTGAATATTCTCTCCTCATACTCCAAGCTGTTGCACGTGTTACTCTGAAGCGCTCTCTTCAGGAGCACATTTCTGGAAATAAGGAGACAGACAACCATGGAGCTGTATATCTGATTTCTTTTACACATTTTTAAATATTTTCGTGGCTATCGTGTCACTCAGGATGGAACTACCAAGATAACAAAGAACAAACGACAAATTAGTGACACAAGTATGGACTGCAGAGTATTGTGGCTAAAGGACCCATTTAATACAATCCCTTCTCAGATTCGAGGAGTTAGCAGCATAATAAACTGCATATGGAATTTTTTTAAAACAGAGGGCATAAATGGCAATTAATAAAATATATGTTTATCAAAGGAATAATACTGATATTGGTTTCTCATATACTCACTGAGTGACGAAGTCAGACATATCTGAAACGACTGTATAGATTATGTGTGTTAATTACCATATGGGGGAAGTTGATAAATGGGGGTGCTTTATTTTTATTTTCAGCTACTAGCAGTGTAACTATGGAGGGAATGCTTACGATAACCCCAGCTAAATGATAGTAGGAAGAATAGGATGTATAGGACGTGTATTTAGTTGATGATTTCAAGCTTAATGAAAAAAGCTTTTTTCAAATCAAAAGTTTTAATCTTTCTTCCAACAGAAAAATTTGATAATTCTGTGTATTCTTCTTTAAACCTGAAAGGACACCATTGATCAGAGTGTGGAAAACAGAATTATAAGACTCTTTTAGTACTCAAACACACACAAACACACGCTTTAATTTCACCTTGTGATTTCCTGCTTCTGGTAAGAATGGAAAGCCGTCATCTGTTTTTTCCAGTACATCTGTATAAGGAAAAACCATTGGCACTGGTCAAATCTACAACAGATCATCCTGGCGGCAGGTATTATTCAACAGAACATTGTATGGCTGGATATTTTGTTTTTAATATCGCTTTCTGCATTTTCTCTATGTGGCAGACAGAGTCAGAATAACCTACAGTGAGGTCATTATCCATGTTTTTCAGCACAGTGTCATCCTGCTCCAATTTGTGTATCTCCTCCAGGAGGACCTTCTGAATCTGTTTAAGCCTCTGAGTCCTGTAGAGAGGACAGACAATTAACCAGAAAAGTAGAAATCTACAAGGAAATACAAACAAAGATTACAGTGTCCTATCACACTCATGAAAGACCACTGTAGGGTTGTAGCCAATAAAACATAAAAAGGATTTATTAACACAGCAAACTGACTTCTAACTAGATTTCACATTTGCTAAGGACCCCTGTGTGAAGAAGCCCAGATACACATTTTTTTTTGAATAGATTATTCTGCCAAATCTTTCTTTTTCATATTCTCCAGTTATGAACACACAAGAGAAAATAATTTAGGTTAAAATAAAATGATCACTATAGATTCTCACTTGCCTTTCAGGACTTCTCTGTTAGTGTGCTATCGGCCATCAAATTAATTAAAGGTTGGCGATAACAAATGTTGCATATTAACCGAAAAGATCAGACTTATAGTTCATTTACACACTGACAAACTAACTGACCTGCATTTGGTAATTTGCATATTAATGGAAGAGACGTGTTGCTGGACGGTCTTCAAAGACTGCTTGTTGTAAAGCTCCATCATGCTGTAACGTTTCTGAACATGAACATATATGGTTATGTAGCAGTTTTGTAAGTAATCATTCAACAGCAGTACACACTGCTGTCTCAAATACATGTTTACCACATACTAGATTTCTCACAACATTAAGTGTTCCTTTAAATTGTGAACACAGCACAGATGCAATGTAGTGTGCAGCACTATTCTCTAACTATGTTGTATGTCTGGACACATTTCCAACCTGGAACTTCTTCTTGAGCTCCGAGCTCAACTGCTGACACATGTTTCTTGGGTTTACAGCAATTTCTGGCAAATCTAAACCTTCATCAATGTCCACGTCTCCATCTGTTACTTCACCCTCCCAATGACCAGAGGAAGACTTCACCTGGCTCAGCTCATTCACAGCAGGCACCTCAACTGTAGGTAACAAACAGGAACATTAACATATTAGAAAGGACAACATTAGAGTCAAATTCTGATTCAAGAATGTTTCATAGTTTTTTTTTACCAGATCTTTTAAAGATGCCACTGATATCTTAAATATCCTCACTACATCCTAAATCATATAGTTATAAAAAAAAAAGATGTTTTGACTGTGCTGCAAGGAATATTTTGACTTCCTGTGTATCTCTTTTACATCACATATAATTTAACAACGTCAATTTAACAAAATAGTTCCAAAAAATACATTCAGATAGATCACCTTAGATTAGATTTGGATGTAGTAAAATCCTGATCTAAAAAAAAAAAACACATGAAGAAACTTCCTGTGCCAAAGTTGAAACACATATTAGCTTGTCTGATTAAGGCATGTGTAGTTAAGGTTTTCCTGTGCTTATCTATGTAAGAGACTCTGAATATGTCTTACACGACTTGAATAATTTCCGTGGCTTCAAATGAGGAGAGTGATTCCCTCTCATCTTGCTTCTCATACTCTCTTCTGTCTCCTCGTCCTCTGAATCACTAGACAAGGAAATGTGGCGCTTGCGGCTGGGCCCTGTTTCAAAAATCAGATGTGACAATTAGATAGGATGCCATTTTATAATGAAGCGCAACTTTAATTTGGTGCAGAGTGGACCTAACGGTGGAATTAAACTGTAGCAACCAGGAAATTTATGGCAAACCCCCCCCAAAAAACAAGTTAAACGTTTATTTTACCTGAAACATGAGACTGTGCGAGTTTTGAGTCTTGGTCTGACAGTGGCGTCATCTATCAGGAGGACAGTAATGAGTTAGTTAGTTTGAGTGATTTAGTGTTCTTAAAGTTTTTTTTGTTCTTCAGCTGTAAAGTTACATTAATCAAAAAAAGAAACCAAAAATCAGTAAAGAGCCAATACCTCTGCTTTAACAGATAGAGCCAGGGCAACAGTGGGACCGTCCTTAACTTTGCTGGTGAGTACTGATGAGTTAATAGATGATGAGCTTAGTGAAATCTGGGATACTGAAGACACATTACTCAAACTACAGCAGTGGCCATGGCTAATTGTGTCATTTGGAAATGGTGACTGAGCAGGAGAAGGCAAGGGTGGTTTGTCCAGCTCAAGGAGTGTGGATGTCAGCAGGGGTCGAGTGGACAAAGGAGAATGAGGTGCTGAAGAAAGATGCTGTTCGATTGTACTAATCTGGAAACAAATAGAAGATTGAAGGCGGCAGAAAGTGATGAGAAATAATGTCAAAAAAAAAAAATATGGTAACTCGTTTTGTGGTTAGCTAATGATCATGTCTGCCATAGATAAGTGACAATAAATGAAAAAGACATTTCACACAATGCATGAAGAAGCACAGATTAAGTGCTGCAAAGCCATTATCTGCTCTGTACGGCATTAAGTAGGTCATTTCAATCATCATGTGCATTTCCCCATAATTAAAAGATCTATTTATTAGGAATTCCTCACATGGCTAACTCATAAGAATGGCTTCGTTTAGCCGTAGCCATCTCATGTTAGAGAAAATAACTGTCTGGAGTAGAATTTAGCAGTTTGCAAATCAAACTTTCCAGTTGCTTATAAAGGACAAGGTTCAAAATAAGGTTTCTAAGGGGAGGGAGTTATATTTTCAGTCATCCCTATCCACATTTTTCTCGGACAGTCTGGGAATTTCAGCTTAAGTCATGCTTAAGTCAGTGGCCTACGTTTTTACTTCAGTGAAATAATAACTCACACTACGATTCAAGTTGTGCTACTGATTCTCACAAGACTGTTGACTGACATCAATAACATCTATGCAGAGTTAGTGCATGAATAGCTTAAAGACCTGACAAAGATGCCAAAATGAGTGTATAAACATCTTTATGGTGAGTCCAGATGAATTTAACAACTCAGCCCACGGCAGATCGCTACAGATGTGCAGTATACTGGACTAACTTTATACAAAGAGGAGCAAAGACAAAATTAAATCAATAAGGCCTCCTCACTCTTTCCCTTCTGGCCTTTTTGCTGAGTTAGGTGTGACTACCCTTTCCATCTTACTTTGTTATTTATTTTCTTTAATAACAGAACACCACCCACACTGGAATACTCCACTATTTGCTGAAGCAATGTTCAGAAATAAAAAAAATATGCTTTCAACTCAACAAATTAGAAAAAACCCATACTCATATATTTTGCACTGTGCCGTTTTTTAGGGTGAATGTGAAACAAGTATTTTTCTACCCTAAAACACTTTCTTTCTGTTTTAACCCTTGACAGATACCTTACCACAGTGCCATAATATGTCAGAAAGGTGATGTACCTTTGCTGCACTAAGTTCAGTTGGAGGTGCAGGGATTTGTCCTCCAAGTGAAGTGAGAGAAGGGACAGACTGCTTAGAATGAGTCTTGGATGAGCCATGATTCTTTTCTGCAGTGTAGAAAGAAGACTTGCACATTTCTTTACTTCTGACTTTAGGTTTGGGTAGCAGCAGGACTGGCGAGGGGGTGTCTTGGCAAGAAGGCTTAGGGGAGGCAGGCAGCGGGGATCCCCGCGGGGTGAGAAGAGGGGAGCAGGTCAAATCCAAGGTTGGGACTGACCTATCAGCAGCTGCGGGGATCCAAAATAAGCACAGATGTTCAAACAGCTGGCTTCAGAAGTTGGACAAAGAGTAGAAGGTCAATATACACAAGTTCCTCTACATAGAGGTTGGAGAGCAAAAGGTTTCTTTATGCAATGCTTTACATAAAGTGTTTAGAGTGAAAAGGTTTCACTGCCATGGAAACACACATTGCCGGCACCAAATTGTTTCACAGGGGTTTATACAAATATCTAACAGCTGATAAAGAACCAGCGTTACAAAAAGGGGGTTTTGTGTGAAGAGTATAATTTTTTACAAATATAAATGTTAAGAAAGATAACGAGACTCATCATTATGACTCGGAGTAATACGTTAAGTTAGCATTTCTGACGATCTCACCTTTTGAGAGTCAATGTTTCTACACAATAATGAAAATCAAAGATTACCATCCACTCTTCTGCTGAAGAAAAAATATGTGTCACTAAAGGAAAACTTTTTTTTTTCAATGTTAAAATGACTATTAAGTACAACCTGAATTCTGAAAAAATTGCGATGCAGTGAAAAATAACAACATAATCCAATGATTTGAAAAGTTCATAAACTTTTCAAATCATTTGTGGCTGTGGCTACAATGTAGCTTGCCATCACCAGTGTGTGAATGTGTGTGTGAATGGGTGGATGACTGGATATGTAAAGCGCTTTGGGGTCCTTAGGGACTAGTAAAGCGCTATATAAATACAGGCCATTTACCATTTTACCATAAACCCATATTTAATTCAGAATAGAAAGAAGTGAAAAATGTATCATTTTAAGAAAAAATTCAAGTTCATTTTGAAATGAATTTCAGGTGAACCTGTCATCTTTACTTCTGAGAAATGCACTTTTTACCCCCAAATCACGTTACTAACCTGTGCCAATCAATCTAATTAAGTGCATAATCTTTCTCCAGTGGTTTCATTTTAAGCACACTTAGTTTACCAGCCTTTTATTGCTTCCATCAAATCCAAAATGAGCTATTATTTTTCATGAAATAGTAAAATATCTCCGTTTAAACATTTAATATGTTATTTTCTGTGTTCTATTGTGAACAAAATATGGGTTAATATGATTTACAAATCACTGCATTCTGTTTTTATTGACAGTGTCTAAGGTTGTCAGGGGGGAATTGGGGTCATGATACATGTCACCACTGTGATGGAATTAACAAACCATTTGATCAAACATTAAACATTAAATAGACATTAGCAGCTGTCAGAGGGATCAAATGGCTCTTATCTAACTCTGACGCTAGAGAGTCGTTTTTTATTGTATCTTACATCTCATCTTTTCCATGAGAGGAGGGGATGGACAGAAAGAGGTCTGGCAAGTAACCCAGGAATCCTTCAATGAACTCATCTGTTCTTGGGCATTTGTCTTTTTCAATTTTGAAGTTTCTTGAGGAACATTTTCAGGCCTCTGCTGGAGAACAAAGTATGTTATTTATGACAACATATTATACTGTGAAATCCATTCAGAAACACAATCTGCAGGTGAAGATTTAAGACCACAGCATATTCTCAGCTAAATACAGCCAAAAAAAATTAAATTTCTCCTTTTGACGTTAAATAATAAACTACTGAAATATATTCAGATCAAAGACTGTATAAATATGATAAACATAGCTGCCAGGTCTGATAAAAAAAAAAATCTGGGGTTTTTCTAGTGAGTTTCTGGTCTCAGCTGATAGTTTAACGTCTTTATAAATTGCTTTCCCCTGTTGAGTCAAAGGGGTAAAGCAGGGCATGGTTTAGGGAAGTTCTACCTTGTAACTGAGAAGCTGTTAGCCCATGGATGTCATCGTTTTTCATTTAAATTTACCACTTGTTCGTGATACATGTGCTGTGTAAATTCTGAATTACCCATCTATAACATATAAGTGTATAAACACTTAGTATCTGCAAAGATATAAAGCTGTGAGTTGAAGACAACAAGTAATAAGAACATTTCTGTGCAGAACTGATGTCCTACCTTAAGTACAGAAGGTTTTTTAAAATCTGACTGGTTGTTGTTGCGTTTTCTCCTGTAGGTAGCAGCTGCTCGCTCAGAGGTTTTCTCATGCTTCCTCTGCTGGTCTATAAAATATTTCTGTTGAAATTCAGAAGAAAAATAAATATGATATTGCTCCAGCCATTTCTCACATAACCACTTAGTAAAGATGACATTAAACACAAATGACCTTGGAAGTGGCTGGCTTCTTTGCGCATGGGTTTATATTGTTTTCCATTTGCTGGGTGCTGTCAGTCTTTTTCTTCTTTTTTTGAGTTGCATGAACTTCCACGGTTTTCGCAGAGAATGAGTACTATTTATAAAGAAAAGAAAGGTACAAAATATACATTATTATTGTTGCACTGGCTTGAAAGTTTGTTTTTTTGTCTTTTCACCAGATGAAATGTGTATTTTTAAAACTCACTATGGTTTAGTGAGTAGTTTATTAACACTGTGACTGAGCAATATATTTTCTACACCTGAGCTTAAAATTGTATACCTTTAGAGTATTGAAAGGACGGCCATGAAAGTCCATGAAAAAAGGCATTTTGATATTCAATATAATGTGTGGAGGCAGGATGAAGTTTGCCTTTTTACACTATATATATTTACAAAATGATTTAATAAACATGTCTGCTTCATCTTTTGTTTACTCTTGACACTGTTGCCAATAGGATTACTTAAAAAAGCAAAGTGGTACCTGTTAACCGTTTAAAAAAACAAAAACAAAAAGCAGTAACAATGCTTAAGAAAAAGAAGTCTGTCTCCTGCCTTGGTAGCAGGAGGATCCTCAGGTTCTTCTGGCTGACTGTCATCAGTATCTGGCTCTTTGTAGCTTCTGGTAGAGGCGGCTGCAACTCTCTTGGGCCTCTTAGTAGCTGCATGTTGTCTGCTAGGTGCTGCTGCTAGCTTTACTCTCTCCTTTGGCTGACCAAGGTCCCTTTTCATGCGCCCGTTTTTCTGATACAACAGTGACACACTGTGGTTACTTAAAATAGTGCAGCTTGTAGCACACAATTTACAAAAACATTAATCATTCCTTACCTGAGTTGGTTTGTTATTACCCAATCCAGCTCTTGGAAAGGTTGGGACTAAATCTGGAGATTCAACTGTAATTAAACAAAACCTGTATGCAATTACTGATGTTTTCAAATAATTTTATTGGCATACAGTCGTGATGCAACAATTTTCAGACTTTGAGTCTGAATGTAACTTTAATGGCCTACCAGAAGCATGGTGTGGGACAGGTCTAGGTTTGATGGGCGCCTGCCTGGAGTATTTGATAACCTTGGGCTTGGACTTTGTGGCTGACTCTCTCAGCCAGCTGAGATCTGTTGTGGCATTTTCTGTGTCTGTGTCACTAAACAGGTGCTTTTTTACATGCCCCTTCTTCTGTAACACAGAATACAGCAGAGGACAGACATGAGTACACAAGCATGAAGAAAATGTTTCCACAAACATACAATGAATGCCTACTTTCGCCACAGGCTGCTCTTTCTTGGTTGTGCTGAGGAGTACCGAGGAGTGGATGCCACTGTCAAACAATATGGGAAGTATAGATTTAAGAAAGATTTGTAACAAAATATTAATATTTAAGACAAATAAAAGTCACAGAACATTCTCAATGGGGCCTACTTGCTCTGTATGTCACAGGTGTTTATGTTCTCCTTCTAAAATGAAATAAGTGAAACAAGACTGTTAACTTTAATCCTGAATTTTCTAAGTTCTCATGCTGATACATGTCAATACATAAAACTGACTCACATTAGTAACACTTACCTCAGAACTGAGGGGTGTATTGGTCCTGAATGCAAAAACGTCATCTCTATACAACAGGGGAAAAAACTATTACATTCACTGAAAGACAAATCTATCTTCAAATATCTTTGAAATGTTTTAATCGACTTAGATTACCTCCGCCTCACAGAGTTTGTTTTGGTTCTGCTGTAGGATGTAATTGGGTTTCTGGATGTTTCTCTCTAAAATACATCAAATGAATCAATAAATTATCTTTAGTAAAATAAATACAGAAAAGTGCTTTCAATGTTTTTTTTAAAAACTATATTTTAAAAATTACTCAAATTAATCCTAGACATAATTCAAATATTGATCACTTACTTTTCCAGTTGATAACCAGCTCATATTGAAGATTGTTCTACTACAAAAACAACTCCATTAATGACATTATTGAAGTGGAAATTTAAAATGGAAAAATTACAGCCCTAAATGTTCATACCTGTTGACAAGAGAAGGAAACCAGTTCTGAGTGAGCTTTTCAGAAGTGTGTTTTTCTTTAGATTGGCCATTATCCTTATAGCGGCTAGAGATGAGCTTCACCATGCTGCCTGCAGCCTCTGAGTCTCTCTGAGAGCAGAAATTTGAAGGAATAAAAAAACCAAAGAAACAAAAAAAACCTTAATTCTTAACAAGAATTTTGGACTTGACATTAAGCTGCATAAACTTCACAGAAGTCATACCTTTTCTTTGTCTAATTGAGCCCTCTTACTTTCAGTTTCAGATTTGAGTGTTTTTTTCTCCTTTAGAGTTTTAGTTGTGGAGGTCTGGAGAACAGCACTAGTCTCCAGTGACGTCTGGCCCTTGCTCTTCCTTTTTGCACGGCCATTGCTCTGGGCATGTTGCGGCTTGGAAGTACATAATGAGGAAACATACTGGTCTTCTGCATTTGTTTCATTCGAGTCCCTTCTGATATCAGATGCTTCAGGAGGTGGAGAGTCTTTGTTCCTCTCCTTAAGGACCTGCTGCAGTCGCTCGCTGAGCTGGATATGCAGTTGCTTTTGGCAGACTGAGCTCGAGGCTGAAACTGACCACTTCGATGATAAGGAGCGCTCCTGAGGACGCAGCATAGCTGAACAAGGTTCTAAAGAGAGGAAAATAACTGTAATCAAAACCCTGATAATTGTTAATGGCATTAACATTTAACTAGCTTGTTTTTTGTATATTTTACTAGCTGTAATGTACAATGACAGTTTCATAATTTTAGCAATACTGAAGATATTTTTTGCCGCCTTAGTTTACCAGATCTTGGCAGGGAACTCGTTTTCTGTGTTGGCATCATCAGCATTTTTGAAACTGAAAATTTGTGCCAATTAGAAGCCCTGTAATTTAAATAAAAACATAAATATACTCAGATAGACCCATTACATACAGATATCAATCAGAACACTGGCTATGCAGCTATGCAAACAGACTGGAGGTTCTTCATGATACTTGCATGTTACTCCCAGTTTGGGGTTGGGTGTCAGGCACAAAATTCTCCTCTGCAAGTGAAAAGGCCAGTAATGGGTTGAGTCTTTAAACAAATAAAGCTGTATGTAACAAAGATAATACAGTTTATTTCTGAGTTAAGCAAAAAACAATGAAAATATATTTATATCATACCTCTGGATTTTTCTCCTCCTTGTTCAGCCAGAACCATGTTCACAGCATCTTTCAGTGGTATGCTCTGCAAATGACAGCAAATGAAACTGTATGATATTTCATATTTAGCAGAACACAGTTATTTACTTTGTGCCTCATACTAAATCCTCTGTTGCTTATAATTGCTGCACTGACTGCATTGTTAAGAACCCAACAGCAACGATTTTTACATCACTTTATTCTGACTGTGTGGAAATTATGTCTTTACATCAGGCTATGAGCATTAACCAAACAAACAAAAAAAAGAACAAACCAGTACCCTGATGGAAATTCAATGGTTAGGTGACCAGAGGAGGTCTAGATAAGTCTAGGTAGTTAAAACATCGAATTATTAAGAAACGTGAAAAGCAAAACCCCTTTTTACACAGCTGGATCATATTATGGTCTCCTTTAATCAAAAAGGTTAAAAAGATCATGCAAAAGTAGCAACAGTAGTAAAAAAAAAAATTAAAAAATTAAATCATTTATAGATAGACTGTACCTTTTTGTATTTGTCACCTTTATTCTCGATGGCCGGTTTAGAGGCTGTGCTCTGTAGAGATGCATCACATCGATAGTAACTGAATAACTGAATTTCCTGGACCTGGTGTATAACTACTCCTAACTTGGCTAAACAGTACACATTACAAAAACATGAACATTTACTTTACACTATTTGTGCGGTATGCAAGGACTTACAGTATAAAGCAATATAATCAGAGTATAACTAAAACTTAATACTGAATACATTAAAGAGTAGCTGCTATGACTGCAGTTCTTAACAGTGGTGATATGTGAACTAACCACTTCAAGAGGTGACTTTTCTGTTCCAATGCCATTGGCTGGAGTGTCTAAAAAGGAGGACAAAAAATATCATACTCATTCAGGATTTATTCAGTGGTTGAGAATGATACAACTGAGCACAAATGAAACAACTGGACACATAATAACTACTTAGTATTTACATACGAACTAAACTAACCCCAAAGGACATGAGGAATCTGATTCAGCTCTAGTATCTTTACATGTTTACTCTATCCATACTCTAAAGAGTTATAATACAGTCTATTAAAAAAAAGCAAAAATTACTTGTATAGGGTGTTCTTTTTGTCTTCTTTCACAACTTGTATATTTAGTTGTTTTTGTGATTATGTTTATTCTTGTGATGTAGCCCATTTATTTCTCTCACCAATAAAATAAAGCCTGTAACTTAGTACAATTGCTGGAATTGGTGTGGCTGCAGTTCTTCACACTTTGTACTGTCACCTACTTGATGCAAGAGAGAAGGAACGATGCACACTTCCAGCTCCGCCGCTGCTAAAAAAGGCAGTGGCCTCAGAAATCTTCATCTTGGCTGGGGTGACCACCTGGAGGGAAAATCAGATGTCTATAAATCTTTATGATGGTCTGTTTTGTAGATTTTATTTCACATCAATAATAACACAGAAGTCTTTACAGAATAACTTCTGTGTTTAAGAGGAATTTAGTGTTTAATCCATGGTGAGGAAAATACTGCTCAATATTTATTTGGTGGCTTGTGTGCTCCCTCTGCTGTTAAGTTTCAGGTGTGCCTTTCTATTGAAGTATCACAACCAAGAGTTGTCTTACACTTTCATTATATAACTGATGCCAGCCTTAAAAAAGATGTTAGAGTGTAGCTGTTAACATTTATATTAATAAATGGATAAATATTTGCAAATACTGACTTTAGCTGAGGAATTGTTTGTTGTATCAATCTTCGTTAACTTCCAACTTGTGTTTTGACTCATTCGTTTTCTCTGAACTGATCTTTTTCTGCTTTCCTTCTTATTTTGCAGGTAGTTGCATGTGCTGTATGTGTTGCATTGCTACATTAAATAATATTATACACATTACAGGGATTTTCCTGCATATCTCTAGAAGCAGCTAGTATTTTAACCGTTTTCAGTGGGGTTTAATTTATAAAGCAGAATTTTGTTCATACCCAGAAATACCAGGAAAAATATGCACACTTCTGTAAAGTAAGCTAAAACACTGCCTTCACTGACTTAACTTTATGTTGATATCAATCATGGTATGCCCCTGCTCCCACTCCATTTTCCTGTCTAGTCTAAACTGTCTGTAATTTAAAATTTAAATCTCTACCTGTGCTGGTGCAGCTGTAGCAGGTAAAACGTAGTTGACAGTACTTTTTTCACTTTCACCAAGAGACACCTGGCTCTCTGGAACAACCTAAAAAAAGATGAACATACAGGATGAAAAATCTTTTTAGACATTAACAAAAGATTTCTGATACAATAAAACCACATGAATAAAAAACCCCACACACAAAAGCTTGCACCCATTATAATTTTGATTTAAATTAATAATAAATATTATACATTTCAATATATTACACTACCAAATGTCCTTGGAGAAGATACAGAAAGCACTGAAGCATAAAGCGCTTTGAGAATCAGAGGACAAAAGCGCTATAGGAACCAGTCAATTTACCATTTAAACCCAACTCCAGCTCAAATATTGACAGTTTAATAAACACTGGAATCTGAGATGACAACTAATTATTACAGAAGTACAATAAGAGCATTACGTTGACAAACCAATGTTTACCTGAGTGTTGTTCTCCATTAAAGATCTAGCTGTAGCTTTCACTACAGATGAGCCCTGACGGAAGAAGAAAGTCTTAATCCAAATACTTAAATTCATCATGACCACAGTTTAGCTTCTGTTTGGAGCCCCATTCTATCAGTGGAAAATATAGACTTTTCCACTTGTTGTGAAAGTCTTTTTAACATTAATGTATACCTTAGAATTTACTTGTCATGTATCTATTGTGGTGTAGCAAGAAAATTCAGTAAAGACAGATAGACTCTACTTTATTTTTGCTGTGTCCATAGACATTTTGCACAGCCTGCAGGATGTCCAGCGAGGAGCTGAAATGGATCGTAAGAGTGGATCCTTCAGCTGCACCAACAATGACCACCTCTGACAGCTTGATCTGCAAGACCTGCCTCTTACCCTCCTCTGGACATTAAGAAATTTTTTATTAGAGAAAATACTTATACGAAATGGCAAAGTCGCATGCAAATAAAAATTCAGTGAATGCGAGCAGGCACATATGCATTGGCCTTTGTGTATACATTACCTTTTACAGTGTAGCTTTGGACTTCATGCTCATTGAGACATATAGTTTCCCAGTGGCTATCCTTTGAGGGTAAACCAAAGTTTGTTAAGCAGATGTTGACTGTGCTAAGCAAAAGTTGAGATTTTTTAATGTGTATATTACTATGTATATTGTATATGTGTGTATATTACTGATTTGAGGTATCTGTACCTCTTCATCAGCCAAGGAGAAGTAAAAAGAGATGCTGTGGCTGCCGAGGTTGAAGTCAATCCAGAATTCCTCAAGTTTCTCATCCGAGGGCATCAGCAACTGACAACATAACCACAACCTTATTATAACAGCAACTTATAGTATTAACAATACAGCATGAATTTGGACATAAGCTGTTATTAGATTAAACAGACTAGGACTGTGTGGTGAGAGATACCTTATGTGTGTTCAGACAATTAATAACTGAGTTGTTTCAAATTCAGTTTTGTTTTTCACATTTTAGAACAGAATCCCTGTTGATACTGACCTCACTGCTGTCCAGATAAGCTTCCAAACAAGGGTAGGAATACACCCTACAGTGCACAAAGAATTGTGTCATCAGAACTTTCAGTAAATCTTTCCAGTCAATATGGCCCAAATACAGAATGTAATTAGAGATTTTTATTAAAAGAGCTTGGCGAAAGAATTTGTAAAATGCAATATTCTTAGAGAAATAGACAAACATATGAAAATTCATATTAACTCAGGTTTAGAATGAAAGTTACAAATGAAACCACATGTGTTGTATAGCACTGAGCTCTGTTATGTATGTACCTTCTCTTGTCTCCCTGCATCCCATTCACCATGTTTAGAAATGTACGACAAGCCTGAAATCACACACACTTGCATTCAATTTTATGCAGCCTTTCAGCATAAACAACATCAGCAACAGCACCAGTACATCAAAAATCAAAAGCAAATATAAAATAAACCAAAACAGACTAATGTTACCGTCTCAAATTCAGAATCACGTATTTTGGCAAATGCACTGGCCACAAGGCTCATTCTGAACCATTTATATGCAAGTTCCTTCCTCTGGTCAGTTGTGGCCATTCTGCACAATGCCTCCATCAAGGATGACTGAAAGTCATAGTCTGAGGGGGAAACAGAAACAGTGTTTTACATATTTTATTTTTAATAGTAATTCTGGGTAAAGAGAAATGTATAAAGAAAGCTTACCACCAACATCCATTATATGATCAGCCAGTTTGATCCTGTAATCAAATGAGCAATCTACTTCTTAATAATTAGTAAATGTGGTAATTCATTCTTGATTGTGATCATTCATGTTTCCAATTGTATTACATTTAATGTTAATAATCATTTAAGAAAACTACAGTGACATACATGATATCAGAGGCCTCTTGTGACATTAGGATCTTCGTGTCTTTTTTAAGTTCCACTGGGATTTTATCCAGAATTAAGTTGAATTTCCGAATTGCCTGTTAAAACATTATTAGGCAGTTAATCAACTGTACCAAACAGAGGTCTTTCAGGTTCAGTGTTACTCTAAAAAAATTAGATAAACTATTGTACACCTCTTTCTGGATCAGGACGTAGATTCTAGGGTCAACAGCCAACTGGCCAATAGGATACAGAAAGGACTCAGTGATTTTGTATGTCCCTGCAAAAATAAAATAAAACATGGTATAGCAGACAAAGTCAATACTTTCTTCTTGTATACGGAGTCATCATTAAATTGCTGTAAACTTATTAGAAACCTCTTTTAAGTTAGAAACTCTTATCCATCTTACACTTAAATATGTCCCCATTCACTTTTTTAAACAGTATAAAAAGATGTCATTATCTACAGTACATAGAGATATGTAAATCCATACCCTCTTCGCATGCCTGATGAACCACCTTTAACATAGAGAAAGTAAAAACAAACCAAATTAAGAATACTGAAACAGTTGACTTTACAAAGTGTGTTTCTTATTAGAAGTTAGCTCACCGTTAAAGCATTTAAAAAGTCTTCAGAGAGGTTTATTAAGTTCTCATCCCACTGCAGCCCACACTGAATCCACAGTTGTCTGCATTTTTCAAACCACTCCACCATCTGCACAAAAAAGGGTTCAATCAGACTACATAAGTTTACAGAACCCACATAGTATGTACCTTTATGTATTATTACGTGTGTACTCATCTTTTTTATTAGACCCTGTGCTATTAACCCCAAAAGTCCTTGGTCACCACCAGGTAGTATTAGGTGTTTTCCACACTTGTAAAGACTGGCAAATCCCAGACTGGCCAATTTGGGGTCTTTTTGAGCCAAACCCTATGGAACATAAATATGGTTTCATTAATTCCACTGATAACGCAGCATCATATTGTGTAACTGGGTGTTTTGAGTTTTATCTCACCCTGCAGATAAGTTTATCCAATTTGCTGAGAAACTGTTGAGAGCATTTCATGGGAGTCTCTTCATAAATCTCCCTCTGCAAGAACACATCCAGTGCTCGGACATCTCCGGACTTTACCGCCTCACTGATTATGTGCTCCAACTAAAAGGTTGAAGTATACAATTTACTTTTCACCATTAGGCCTGAATATTGATTAATTAAGTGATAGGAATATTTACAAAGGGAGAAAGTGTATGCATTCCCACCTGCGTGTTCTGTGCAGGTGCCATCCTTGTGAGAAAAGGTTTTAGCCTCTTTAAATTGACTGTAAACAAAAACAGCAGACATAAACCTACCAATCATAGGCCTATCTTAAAAGGCCTCACTTTATATAAATTATGTATTGACATGTAATTTTCAGAAGTTTAATTAATTTGCCATCAAAAAGCTAAACACTAAGTTATCTGTTATCTTCACATGAGCCTACATGAGATGCTTTATATAAATGTATTGCAGTACATGCAATCTGAGCTATGTCATGAGATATGCTGCTAACCTTTATGACCTCATCAGGCTTTATTGAAGTTAGCTAGCTTAACTTTGATGCTAATAGAAGCTAAACTTTCTCCGAGCCAACAATAATTTCAGACCATAACCATCAGCTAGCCCGGGATTACTACATACCTTAGGGAGATAATATTATATACACAGCTCTACTTACTGTGCTGTCAAATTTGGCACAAAAAGAGGACATGACAGGTTGCTTCTTATTTTAAGTTTTTCAGTTGATCCCCACAACGCGCGCGAAGTCTTTGCATTCTTTGCGCACGCGCGAGAGAGTTTACGTCCAGCCGGAACTGTCGACTCCGTTCATAATACAGTAAGACAACATTAAATACATTTTTTAAAAATCCTGTATACAGGCACTGTTGCTCAGCAGCTCTTTAGTCTGATTGATTTGAAATAGATCTGCTTATTCACCAGGGACAAGAGAACCATGTTTAGATTTTTTTTTCTGTTTTGCGGTATAGTAAGTAATATTAAAGGGTAAACTGTAAGTATTTGTACTTAATTTTGTTCACATTTTTAAACTTTCTTTTCTACTACAGTTGTCTGACTGCTTTATTTATCAGTTACTTTTCAGGATCTTGCCGTTCTGTCCAGTTATACTATCCTCCCCATGTGATTTTTAACTTGATATCTTCCTGATAAACTACACCTACAGGAGATGCTTGGCCATGAAACCCATATCAAGAAGCGCCTGGTGTTATGTTAGTGCGAGAGGAGTTTTGGAGTTCTGCACTTACTGAGTCAGCAGAGCGTTGCCAGCTTTTAGGGACCATGTGCCTCAAGTCTCAGCAACCCCGGTGTGTAACTTTATATGGTCTGCCACTTCGTGGGTGGCTGTGGTTTCTAAATACTTCCACTTTTCAAAAATACCTCTTACAGTTAATGTTGGAATATCTAGGTGGGAAAAATTTCCAGGAAATGACTCTTTAAAAATGTGGCATTCTATTACAATACAACGCTCAAATTCAAATTGAGCTCTTCAAACCTACCAATTATTTTACAAATGTTTGCTAAGCTTGAACACATGGCTATAGATGCTTGGTTTTATACACATGAATTCAAAGAGTGAGACATGCGACCCAATACTTTTGTCCTCATAGTGTATTTAAACACCTTTAAAAAAGAAAAAAAAACTTACAAAGCTAAAAACATGGTTGTTTTTCTGACAAGACAACAACACTACTAACTGAAAACGCTACGTCTAGATGAACAGAATCAATTTTTGGGGAACCCTACTAACATCTTCCTATAGAACCCATTGTTCTGCAATAAACTACGCAGCAGCAATTAAACTTAGCCCCATTTTCAACATTACAGCATCCATCCATTCGCTTCCGCTTATCCTTTTCAGGGTCGCGGGGGGGCGCTGGAGCCTATCCCAGCTGTCATAGGGCGAAAGGCGGGGTACACCCTGGACAGGTCGCCAGTCTGTCGCAGGGCCAACACATAGGGACAGACAACCATTCACACCTAGTGACAATTTAGATTAATCAATTAACCTATCCCCACAAGCTGCATGTCTTTGGATGGTGGAAGGAAGCCGGAGTACCCGGAGAGAACCCACGCAAACACGGGGAGAACATGCAAACTCCACACAGAAAGACCCCGGCCTGATGGTGGAATTGAACTCAGGACCTTCTTGCTGTGCGGCAACAGTGCTAACCACCGTGCCACCGTGCTGCCAACATTACAGCAGTGAAATGCAATACACACAGGTATCAGGGCAACAGCAATTCAACAACAACAACACATATAAAAGGAAAACACAATCAGGAAGCATGTTTCCCGCGATAATACTTGCATATTCACACCTAAGTAAGATTTAGAATACAGGATTTTAGCTGGTAGTGGGTATTTTCACAGTGTGGTAGGCCTACTGCTACTTAGAATCT
The DNA here is from genome assembly GCF_057382275.1 of Copadichromis virginalis. Taxonomy (NCBI): domain Eukaryota; kingdom Metazoa; phylum Chordata; class Actinopteri; order Cichliformes; family Cichlidae; genus Copadichromis; species Copadichromis virginalis. The sequence goes on along the minus strand of NC_140637.1, from coordinate 6,002,030 downwards.
GCCACTTTTGCAAATATAAAACATTACATTTCCCTTGAGAGTAAAGTCATTTATTCTCTTATAGCTGAAATATTTACAAAATATGTTTGTTCGAGTATTCTGTAATTAGGAATATACATAACAGCTTTTTTTTAGAAAGGCAACTTCAAGCCCATTTGAGATGCAGGACTCCTGCATTTCAAGAGTATGGCTTAGCACATGAGAAACATGTACACTGTATCTATGGCATGTTTTGACAACATTTGACTTCCAAATACAGATCCTAAAAACTCAGCAAACTGGTCCAGAAGACCAACATCCAGCTGGTAGAAAGCCTGGACTGTGAAGTCCATTAATTTCATTTTAACCCAAAAATTTTGTATGGGATGTTCCCACACTGAAGTGCAACGTTTATTAGGAAAATATAACAATTCAGTGCAATTTTTACAAACAAAAATACAAGTGGCAGTAAAGCTGGCACCAGGTGTAAGTGCACTTGTGTGTGTGTGTGTTTTATTCAAACTGCTATTATGCCAGCACTACTAAGAGCATCAACAGTTTCCTGTGTGTGGTTATGCCTCCATCAGTGCATTTTATCTTATTGCCATTAACATTACACATAAAATACCCCCCAAAAAGACAAATCCCAAAGGATTTTATGGCAAGCTATAGCACGCTCAAAAACGTATTTTTTATGCAGATTGGTTAAAAATTGCAAAAATGACCCCAAACGGCCTTGACAGATGTGTTTACCGAGTGTTTTTTGTATAGATATTGCTACATGTAATCATTAAGTGTTCTAATGCTCAAACTCTTCTCCCTTTTGTGTGCATACTAACTAAGTGAAGTGCACCATGCTATCCTCGCATTCTTTGGGCACAGAGAGCTTGTAGTTCTTGCAAATTAATTTATAATTCTTTCCATCGTTGTTGTCCCAGTACTCAGCACCACAGACTTTGTACTGAATGGCAAACTCTAACACTGCTTCTGGTTGCAGGAATGGAGGTACAGGCAGATGAAAACGAAATGTATCGCAGCTGATTTGGCCCATTCTGCCCTCACAGTTCTTAGTGATGCTGGACACCCAAGAGGCCTTAGCTTCTGCACAACTCTTCCATCCTGTAAAAGAATAACGAGCCGTCACATCTTTCTCAAAGTCCAAATTGAGGACTTGGGTGATTCCGATGACCCCCAACTCAAAACACAAGACTCTTTCAAGACAAACTTTCTGCTCATGGAGACGATGCAGGAATCCTGGATGGTCTCCAGGTTGCTGGGCAAATGCTGGCTTCAGGTATGGCAAAGAAATCTCCATATGCCTTCCATCTGCCATCTCTGCACTCATCAACAGTCTAAAGGTAACATGATGGGGCACAAGTGGATCCTCTCCCGATTTAAAAATCTTGACGTCTTCCAGGTCCAGTCCCAAAGAGTCAACAAACCGTACGCCAACACTTCTGCACTGCTTCTTCTTGTCAGTGGCAGAAGGCAGCGAGTGCGACCGCTGACGGATGATGGGTTTAGGCGTAGGTTCACAGGAGAGACTGCGGTGAAACTGTTGTTTTGGGAACGAAACTCTGGGGCTCGGGGGACGGATTGGAACTGGCTTCTTCTGCACATTAGGCTTGTCAGCCCGGAGCATTTCAGTCAGGTTAATAGTAACACATGACCTCCTCTGTTCAGACTGTGCTGGAGGAATCCTCTCAAGTCCAATAAACCACCCTTTATCCATGTGTGGTGAGAGCAGGGGTTCAGTTCACCTGTAAAGTTGGGAAGTAAAAGCATAAGCTTCAGCGTCAGCTTACTAAATGCAACAAGCCATGAAGCAACTTTCAACAGAGCAACTTTGACGTTTAAACAGTAGAGAGTGGGCGTGTACTCGGGGAGTACGTGCCCGCATGCATGCATACGGTCTTTTTCTGCCTCTCTAAATGACTGCAGTATTCCTGAAACTGCCTTTAACATCACTTGCTGCAATCAGACGTTGACATCACCTCACCATGTGAAGATGCGAAGAGTCAGTCACGTATAAGCTGTAGGAAGCAGCCCAATCTCGATCCTCCATGTAGAGTAGTATTATCAGTGCTGCGTGTAGTGCCTGTTATTGGTTGCAACCGCGTAGCCTGATTTGTAACTGCTAACTGCCTTCATCGCTCTCCAACATCCCATACATGCATTCAACGTGAGGTATATACAGATCAGCTGACGTGCTCGCAGTTAACAGGAAACTACACACGGACCAGAATGACGTCGCATGGGTGATTGAGTACTTTAAATGAAGCGGGTGCGAGTTCACGCTGTTTAACTCCTTCTCTGGGACACGGTCCTCATCGGATCCCATCTTGTGCACTCCATTTGCTTATCGACTGCAAGCAAGACTCTGCAAAAAAGGGGCTTCAGCAAACGCTTTAAAATGAAGCCAGCGCGCTTTTAACTGCAACTCCCATGATGCACCGCTGACGCTCGCTTCGACACGAACAGGCGAGCCAGTCAGCAGCAGGTAAACAAACCTATCTGACTGGGACGGCGAGCCAAACAAAGCGTTTGCGCCGTGTCACCGTCTCGCATTTGTAATGGTGATGAGGACGACATCGGGGAAGGAGACGCGCCAGCTGTCAGCAAGCGATTCAAATAAAAGCTGATCTGCGATCGAGCAGCGGGGCCATACGACGGAGATTAGGAGGACGCGTTTCAACCTGCGGATACAGGGGACGCTTGACATCTACGCACGATGCACTGCAGCATTTTTGAGAAAATGGGTGTTTTTAGCCTAATTATCAGACTGGAATATGTGATCCGAGATGTCGGTTGGGTTCTTTAGCTACCGTGTGATCTAACTGCGTCGGACTCTAAAACAACAATCATCCCCCACTGTGCTGCAACATGGGGCCCATCATGCAGGAGCGCACAGCATCCACGACACTGAAACGCGTCGTTTCCAAAGAGAAGATTCGGGTGAAAAATACCGAAAATAGCGGGACAGTAACCAGGTAGGCCTCGTTTACGCTGACGGGTATTGCACGTTTTTTTTCTTTTTTTTCGTTTTATTTGTATCCTTGACGCGAAGGCGATCCTAACAAACCCGTGTTGTGTTTTTGCAGTTCAAAGAAGGGTAACAAGACGAAGAAATCTGTGGGCCAAATGAAAAATGGTCTCCCAGGACCAGGTCAAGATAAGGACACGGTGACAACAGTGCACAGAGTATGTAAATGATAGCCTGATAAATTAAAGGGATGTAAATGTATACAACGTCATTATTATTTTTATTATTTGATAGCAAGATAGTGTTGCCTCATGAGTTCCTACCTGTGTACAAAAAGCAGAAGTAATGAGAGATTGTTTTACAGGGTGCACAATCAAAAGGTGCCAGAGTTAAGCCTTGCACTACACGCAATACAAGCAAAGTGTCCAGGTAAGAGTGGAGTTGGGGGTGTGCATGCTTTGCGATTACTTTGTAAATCCCTAAATCCCCAACAGCTTTTCCCCGTCTGTCTCCTTACAGCCCCGAAGAAGAAGGGGATTTGAGACCTCAGCTCCGCAAGCAATCTTATGCACACAGGAAGGAGGAAAAGCGAGAAAATCAACGTGTGTCCCAATGCACCAGCGAGCTCCAGCAAAACCGTGGGGGGATGGGAAAAAATCGGCGAGCCCTCTCGCTGCCTCTCTCTCCGATATCAGGAGTACGGCAAGTGCCGGCTCAGCCCCTGATGCACTCCCCAGCTCCCACCCCCGAGGCACTCCAGCAGCACTACAACCACAAAGATGATGACACAGACAGTGCAAGTGATCTGTCGGACTCTGAGAGGCTTCCAGTTCTGCCCTCCCCATGCACTCCCTGTACCCCTCCCCATCTCAACCTCCGGGCAGAGATCATCAACTCTAGTGACTTTCCCCCAGACTTTCCGGGACCCCATGGGGCAGTGGGTGATGAAGATGAGAATGAGAAACCCAGCTACAGTTACCCAGACTTTCTTCCTCCTCCCTTTAACAGTTGGAGTCTGAGACAGCTGGCAGTGTTTCTGCATACAGAGGGTCGTGGTGCCCCCCGGCCTAAGCCAGTAGGGTCCTTAGAGAAGTACCTGGAGAAGCTCCTCCAGCTGGAGTGGCTCCAGATTCAAACGGTGCAAGCAGAGAGCAGCCGTCTGCCTGGGAGCCGCCCAAGGCCACAGGGCTTCTCCTCTGCTACTACAGCTCATCAACCTAGGCCTCACACAGCTCCACCATCCCGACTCAACTCCCCAAAAGGGCTGCGGCACACCCAGCGAGCATTCCCATTTGCACCTGTCAACAACCCCCCATCACCTGCCTCAACCCAGCACCAAGTCTCCCGCCTTCCAGTCTGTCCTCACTGTCACATTCGCTACCCATTGTGCAATGGAAGCTGCTCTGCTTATGTCTACCAGCGCCACTCACGACTCAGCCCACTGCTTGAGCGCAGAGCCAGACCCAGTGCACCGACAAAAAGGAGCAGCAGTGAGACCCGAGCTCCCTCCACAGAAGGTAGGAGCCCAGGAGGGCAAGGTGGAAGTGTGGGAGGGGCTCACACCCCAGTTAGCCCCTCAGCTGGAAAGAGTCACCACAGGCAAATGCAGGCTGCAGGCAATGCCCGTAAGCTACCCCAGGAATCTGGCACTAACCCAAACAGCAGAGGTCAGGCGAGGAAAAGCCGTGTCAGAGCTAACTCTGAGACAGATGTTAAAAAGGAGGCTGGTGGCATGAAAGCAACCGGTGCAGAGAAACGTGCTTTTGCTGCAAGTAAGAGAGAGACCATGACATCCAAGAAAGAGGAGAGGGACTGGCAGAAGACAGAGGCAGTAGGCCAGGCCTCTAAAACAGCCATGAAAAGAGCTGCTAAAGACCTGTCCTCTCTCCCCAAAGCCCCAGTCAGTAGTAAGCAGTGCGGCAAAATGAAAAATGTGCACTTTGTCGCAAAGTAACCCCTGTAGACTTGCAATATAGTGCTTTCCTTAGAGGTTACTCGGTACAGGAGCTTGAATCTATGCTTGCTTTCTGTGTAAACTGTGTAATACTAACATGTTCTAACTGTTGTACAGCTAAATCAGTAAGTGGTGTACAGCCTTTAAAGGTCGAAACCATCAGCAATCGTGCAGCTAGAATACAGAAAATAAACAGCAAAGATAACTCGACATTTAAATAGAGCAGAACTATATATGCTGCATTTAATTCCGAATGTACAGTTATAGTTATATGGCTCACTATGAGCCTGAACACTGCTATTATTCAAAAAAGTAAAGCTTTTGTGTACAATAAATAAATAAGTAAAACTATTGCACTGCACAGTCATTGCTCAGTAATCCTCTAATGTTAAAATAAGCATTTACTGTCCCGCTGGCCAGTTTTCAGCATAAGTAATTCACAGTGAAGATAAACAGAGGTCACTATGTTTCAACCATCAAATACGACCATAGCTGTTTCAGTGCAATTTTTGAATGTTGGAATGTATTTGTTTTCAATGTTCTTATTTTTTTTTCCTCAATGTTGCTTTTTATTGTTCCTTTGGTGCCTCCATGTTTTAAGACACATTTTAAGTTAAAGCAAGTTTAGGTGAAAAGGAGGCAAAGTAAGTGGTGGGGTACTGCAGTAATGTGGTCTGTTCCAGATATATTTGTGATATGGTTTTAAATTTTTGGTTACAAGGGCTTTTCATGTTTGAACAGCTTGAATTGTAGTTATGATAATATACTGTATTTTGCATAGAGCTGAGCTCTTTCTATCATTGAAGACGGTGTAATGTTTGCTACGAATGTAAATGCATATTTTTCCAAATTTTATATGCCATAGTTATATTTATCAGAAGTGCTGTGGTTGACTTGTACTTTCTTCTTCTTCTTCTTCTTCTTCTTTTTTCCCCCCATCATCATTGCTGTTTACACTGTCACGCACAAAAACAAAAACGCAAAGAAAAAGAGCTGAATGTAACTTTGTGTCATTCCCAGGATTCAATGGAAGTTCAGAGGATCATAGCTACTAAGCTGTAATGTTCTACATATCACCTCCATATCCCATACTTGATGTCTGTAGGACACTGTGTTTACATGAGTATTTTATCTGTTTCTTGTGATTACTATGTGCACTTGATTCATGAAAACACGACACCACTGTAAATGTGCTACTTATTCTGACTGCACCTCTTAACTTAAATATCTATGTAAACTATCAAAGCCATAGATAAGGGGCCTGGAGTGGCAGTGTTGTTCTAAATGTGTACATTACATCGACATGCACGCAGAAAGATTGTGGTATGTACAGTATTTTCTCAATGTTGAATGCGAGTATTTGTAAGGCATAGAAATAAATGTTTTGCACACAAGCGGCACTGGTCTGTTGGTCATTCTTTGAAGCACCTGAAGAAATGGTGCCAGATTCACAAGTGTTTTTGTCATTGACATTGTGCATGCAAACATGCAAACACACGCTGCCATTCAAGCACATTGATTACAGTATTGGATTCAAAAGAAAAACCCTCTGTACTGGTGTATTTCTTGTTGAATGTAATGTAGGGTTGTTACATGGTTTGTAGTAGATTTTAAGCATCAGATCTGCACAGATAACTGTATAAAGCATTAGAGATGTATTTCCCCATAGCTGGCCGCTTAATTAGACCCCTCAATGCCACCCTGATTATTCAATCTTTAACACTAAGTACTGGAGTAGCAGCATTGTAGTAGAAAATCTCAATCTGATTATGCCTTCCTTTGGCATGGAAATGGTTTTAGAAGCTGGCGAAGCTGTTTCTCTCTGTCGTTTACACACCCTGCAACAAAGAAGAGGTTCTTAGAATGGGAATTACTGTTGCCTCGAAAAGAAAAGGAAAAAAAAAACCAGGAGCAGCACATTTAGGCTACCTAGGTGTGTGTTGGCTGTGAAACCTGAGCTGCCAAATGTTTGTAGGTTGGCATCCTCTCTGTAGACAGGACCATCATTCCACATGAGATCATAGCCACCCACTCTTTTCTCCTTCCCAGTGAGCCTAAGGAGAAAACAGTCCATTAGAACACAGTATGCAAAAAAAGGAAATGGAAGTAAGCTTTTCAAAAGTGCTTCTTCACACTCACATTCTTAACTTTTAAATGTGCTATAATCCAGGCTCAGACCATATAAAATGACTGGAGGGAGGGGAAGTCCTCGAACTCTGCTCCCTAATGACAAAACGGAAAAACATATGAGGTCTTTACCTTCCCTCCATATCCACAACATTCAAAGTGTCTTCCAGCAGTCTGCATTTCATCTCGTAATCCTCCTGACAGCTGGGCGTGTGTGATGGAGAGGCATTCACCTCAATTAACCACCTGTGGAAAGATGAAGGGTTGATTATGTTCAGCAAACATTTACTTTCATGCCACTGTGGGCCAATCCACGAGTACAGCAGACAGTTCATTAAGGATGGCTAGTATTTGCAGTGGACAGAGGTGCTTTAATTAATCCGTGCGCTGTAATTTAGCACAGCCCAGCTCTCAGCTTATCAGATATGCTGAGCATTTCGTTTGTGGTTATTCATGCATTTCTAGTGAATTCTCCTACCTTAGGTATTTATTTCAGTTTTATTTTATAAATATGTAATACAAGTTATTTCAGGCCATTGAGAAACCCAAAAATTCTTAAGCATAGACATGCATGGTTTAGTAGTGTATGTTTAGAAATACACGTAAATATGATAGTGCACTGTGTTGGCATGTGTTTATAGACTTACGGTTTGAGGTTCTGATCCAGTAGTATGTCATAACCATAGAGCTCAAAGCAGTGTTTGTCATTAATAATGACCTTTTGTACACTCTGCAGACTGCGGACAAAGATGTTGTCCATCTCTTTAAACAGGGTTTCTACCATCTCTCTGCCGTGTTTTGCAGTCAGGTATCTTCGAAGCTGTTGCATCTGCCACTTGCATCCCTGCTTATCATTGGATGAAACAATGCAGCAATAAAGAGATAAAAGCTGTTTAAAACAGACATGTTTCAGAACATAAAAGTAACATGAGCTCTTTTTCTTTGAGGTTCCTGAATTACACACCTTCTCGTGATCATAGTCAGGTGCTGTTTTTTGAACAGACACATTGGTGAGATGCATATCTGAAAATAGGTGCTAAGGAGAAAACTTTACTGATGGGATTCAACATGGACAAAAGCAAAAAAAAAAAAAAAATTAGGATGTGACAGTCTCGGAAATGTGGCCAAACTGAGCTATTTAAAATTTATTTTTACATGACAATTCATTAGACAGAGCCTAAATTTATTATGCTGATAACCCAGGGCTAAATGTATATTAGTAAATGTATCAGCATTCAATTTAATGCAAAAAAAACCCAACAACAATAGTAGAAAAAGGGATACACTTGTCATCAATACTGCTGAGGGAAAAGCGAATGCCTGAGAAGCGCGCAAAGCCGTCTCGATACAGCCAGGCTTTCAGGGGTACATACTGAAAGAGAGACAAACTGATTTTAACATGCAGCAGATTTTTCATTTTATATAAAACTATGCAAGCTACAGGGATCAGTACATACTGATGTGACCAGCACATAGACCCTCATATCAAACTTTCTGCCTGTTGGGGAAAAAAGCATAAAAGGTAATGAAGCAAGGATATTTTCTCATCGACAACAGTCAACATTGCTAAACAAAGTATTGTCAATTTTCATTGTATGTTAAATGAAACTGTAAATTAATTATATTAAATTGTATTATTTTAGCATGCTCATTACCATTGATTAAATAAGGGTTCTCTATATAGCGCTGTGCCACATAGCTTTTCACTTGAACTCCGTCCTTCTGTTCCTCTGAGCGGGAACCATCCTGTGTGAGTATTATCAATCAGACTCTCAAAATGTCTCCTTTTAGCAGTTTAACTTACAACCAGTTCTTTACATAACCCCACCTTCTTCCACTCTATGATGTCTTTCAGTTTTCGAAACAGAAAAATGCCTTTGCCTTGAGATTTTCCAACCTAGACAAAAGAGATATATTTTCATGGTATCGGAGCAGCATGGTTATAACTTATTTTTACTTTCTGAGGTCATAAAAACTTTTTTTTGTTGTTTTTGCACCTGGTTACTTGTTTTTTTCTTTGCTTGTTTTTTAACTAACCGGTTTCATGATCCAGGTGTTGCCAGGGCTTCGATTGAATTCCTCTACAAAGAGATGATACTCACTGGGCATTGCAAAAGTGCAAGGGAAAAAATCACAGTTGGATGCTTCTATGCGACCAACCTCCCTTTCAAGCTGTTTCTGGTATCTCTTGAGGTTTTTCACCATAAGATTTTTGCGAGTCAGCTGTAGTGCAAAACATAGAAACAAAGGAAATGACTTGTTTACCACTAAAATGTCCATTTAACAGTTACATGAAACCACAGGCTGATGATAACTCACCTCATAATGGTTGCGAAAGTGGTTTATCCTTACGTGCTCCTCCATGTATGTATGATCAAAATTCTCCCTCAGCCATCCCACATCACACCAGTTGAAGTCCCACTCACCATCACTGTGAGGAGGAGAAAAGAAAGCTGCAGGATCAAAGACACCGCTGCCATCCATCCCTGGTGTAGCATTCTCTGGGGAATGTTCCTGATTTCCTTCTATATATGCAATCCTGCACATAATTCCACAGAGTCTTTCTAAAATATCAATCTACTCACTCTTTAACTTCAATCCAGTTTGGTCTTTGGTGCAAGACATCCTGTATGGTGTTACAAGGCAGGCCACATTTGTAGCGCACACAGCTTCTTCCTTCCCTGAGGAAACATTGCATCACAGTACATGTATTTTTAAATGTACAATCAAATTACGAACAACACTTACCGCTCTTCATATGAGCCTTTGTATCCATATGCCTGTAAAGGTAAAGGAAGCAAAAAGAACTCAGTGGCTGTGAGGAGCGAAAAAAGTTAGCTTTACAAACACTTGACAACTTCCAGCTTAATTGGTAATTGAGTGTGAAGTTGTAAGATGTTGAAAAATGTTGTCAATAAGCAATTTTTCAGAATTGGCAAATTGCTGCTTAACCCCAACTTCCTCCTAATTTGTGGCTCTCATGTGTTACTATTTTATTTCAGTTTTAACACCACAAAGTTGGGATAACCCAAGGTCAACGAGTGTGTTTTTCAGACAACTGAATACTACGCTGAACAGCACTCTTCTGCTTTGATTATTAAATTATTAGTATGTGTATCCCGTAAGTAAGTTATAACTCTAGCAGCTAGGCAATGCCACATCCACATCTTTGTTATGGGAACAATGTCGCTTCTTTCTTTTTACCTTATACTTTGACATGGATGCCCTGACCGCGAAAAACAGAGGGAATTGTCGAAATTACTATCATTACAAAAGTATTTTTAAAAACACGTGAAAGTAACGCATACTGGCTACAATAGCAAAAGTTAGCTACTGTTCAACAGTGTTTAACAACTGCTACCATGGCAACCTTGCCCCGTACTGTCGGAAGAATGTCCTAGTGTACTTCCCGTAGAAGACGGAGACTTATTTTTCAAGCAGAAGCGCGAGACATGTAACGAGACATAAAACGCTCACAAACGTTATAATAATGTGAGGTTTTCATCCAGCTCATTTAAATCACAATCATGCACCAGCATCTATGGCAGGGTCTCATGAGCTGCTTGTTAACCCGATAATATGGAGAACATATTAAAAATAACAGGCATACAAAAGCTTCTAAAGAATGATGGAAACAGTAATCATTATTATCTTTATTATTAGGAATCTGTTCTATCAATTCACCACTTAGTGGCGCCAAAACTCCAATGAGTGGGCCAAATGGTGCATTTGTAGCATATGCTAATCAATAATAGTATTTTGTTTAACAGCATTTAATATTTATTTTTCCCTGCTAAATTAAATGAATTAATGTGTAATTGCATTATTTACATATTTGTATTATCTATCTGTCAACAAATACATAAATGGAAGCTAATACTGCTATATTATTATTATTATTATTATTATTATTATTATTATTAGTATTATTAGTGTATATATAATCCTGCCATTAATAAAAACCAGAGACAGGAATTGCACTTAGTGAACTGTCATCACTATGGATTGATCTTTAATCCCTTGCTTCTTAAATTGACAGAACACAATGCTCTGTCAATGGTTAATTGAGCTCAGTTCAGTTCGATTTAATTTATATAACGCTAACCAACAATAACAGTCACCTCATCGTGCATATACACTGCAAAGTAAAGACCTACAATATTAGAGAGCAAAACACCAAGCAGAGGATTCATGGATTGTATCTATTATGCATATTTTTCTTTGTGATCGAAGCCTGCTCATTTAAGTGGTCATTACTTTCCTCGAATTTTTTTTAATGTCTCTGTGATATGATCAGGACCCACACTGTGTTCAACACCCACACCTTTAAAAATAAAAGTTCTCAAAGTGACACACTCTGAGCACCTTTATTTTTAAATATAGCATCCCCACTGCTTCGGCACCGAATATATTTTCCAGCTCCTTCCCACAGAAAGCACACCGCTCGTTCCTGAGTCCGGGCACTAGAAAGGGGCCGAGTTCATTAGTTGTAATCCATCTCACCTGTCCTCTCCGTCCTCCCGGCACAGCCCCGTGATCTTACCGTACCACCCCTCCATTGCAGCTGAGCCAGAGTCCACCGCTGCCACAGTCTCATTGATCCTTTGGTTATTGTTAATGTTCATTTTAAAAAATCCGTGGTGGGTTGGGGTTACAGTAGGCTACGTGGAAAGTATCTCTTTTTAAGCTATAGCCAGTTTGCAAAAACATTGACATTTGTTGTTTTTCAGCGTACTGTCAACAAAGTGAGGGGAGCTTATGCTGGACTCACATTTCTGTGAAAAGTTAAATAAACTGGCACATTACTTGTTACCTCAAACAATCATCCATACTTTAGACTCTGGCTTATATGTATATGTAAATAAAATCTGATCAGGCTATTTAAGAAGACTTTAAGATGAATGTTGATAACCTCTCAAATTGTAAAATGAATGGCACTCAAGCTAAACCAAAACCCAGCCTCAAAGCCTCATTGAAATGACAGCTGTTACAAAACGCAATGAATGATTTAAGGAACACATTAGACTGTGAGCCATTATGAGTTTTATTGTAATTATTGGGTCCTTTTTTTTATCACAAAGATGAAGGCCAGATCAAATCTGCTCAAATGGCAAATTTTTATGTTTCAAATCCAAAACAGATGGCTATAAAATGGCATCAGTTTTCTTTTAACCTTCATCTGCTTGGCTGAGGCACAGAAGTAAAAACATGCACGTATTAATTTGGTCTCCAAATGGCAATAAATATTTGGAGCACCCCCGACCGACTGTGCATGCCATGTGTAATAATTAAATGAGAGTGTGATTATACCGCAATTACATGTAGGATGACTGAAAACTGACAAATTGCTTAAACAGAAATCCTAACGTGATTTAGCGTTTTCAACCTTCCTCTGTGAAAAGTAAGCGCAGATACTGAAAGCTGTATGAAACTTGAGCCATCTAAGATTTCAATGTTTCCTGCTTTAGGTTACTTCTAATGCCTTTTTACATTTTTCCTACAACCAGCAACCTTACTGTTTTTAAACAACACTAAATTATAGTGTTCTGTTGTCCGTTTTAGTTCTTTGTGTTTCTTAAGAAACATCCAAGCTTTACTCTTTCTCCTTGCTTTTCAAAACCCAGTGTGTGCAAAAAACTTTGTTTCCTTATCCCTGATAATAAGTTAAGCAGTAGATGCCAATCAGAGGGCAGTGTTTCAGCAAGCTTTTATTCTGAGACACATTTCCTGCATTTGTGTCTGTGCAACAGTTTTGGTTTGGCACTCACTGTAGAGAGACTTTCTATCAGTCTCCAATAGTAGCTGTATGCATGTTGCCTGTAATTTTGGCTAACCGCTTATGTTTAAGTCTTTATGCAACAAGAAAAAAAACAGCTCCATCACAAGTGTCTTGGAATGCAAATTGTATTTGGGGGTGAATCCACATGGGTTTCTCTCTTTTAAACGTGCACCCTGTGTCTTCTGTGGATATAAAGTTAAATTCCAACTTTATTTTCCAATTTAAACTGTCATCTCAAATTTAGGTCATTCTTTCACAGGCCCTCTGTGACTGTTTTAGTTTGACAATATTGATTCAACCACTCTGTGGGTTTTGCATACCCACAATACCGCCAACTTAATGTGAAGCATCACGGAGGTCATACAATTTCCAGCAAGTGCTAGTCATCAGTCATGGTAAACCATATGCTCTTCAACAACAATACCGCAAAGCAGGAAATCTCTGGGGTAGACGGGATCAGCTGCTAGTCATTTGAGCGCTATCTTGCTGTGTTTAGTGTTATAATCCTCACCTTGGAAGGATGTTCCGTTCATGGAAAGTTCAGCACAGCCATACATATTTCTGCAGAGTCTTACAAAAATTGGTTGAAACCCTTGTCTGCATCCAGACGAAACATCTTAAGTAAGTCACCATGACCGGTCAGAGGTGATGGGAGAGACACAGGACAAAAATTACCCCGTGGAAGTGAACAAGACATTAATAATAGCTAATAATTAAATGCAGAGTACATAAGCACTGTTATGCCTTTTGGTCAGAAGTCAATAGTTAATGCATAGTCTGATTAAGTTACATAAGCAAAGTAATAAATAAGTTCAAAGTTAAGAAATATTATAAGTAACTCATGCTAAAAACAGTTAAAATGTCTGGGTTCGAAATTTGCTCAGGGTGAGACATCGTTATCACAAGCAATCTTTGTATTGTACGTGCGGAAACGGGAGCGAGGGAGCGCTCTGATTATTCGCATATCTTTGACGTGTTTTCTCCGTTAATGCCGTGAAAAGTGCTTCGGCAGTATTAAAAGAGTGAACGAGTTCATGTACACGCTAAGAGTACCCTCCACGCTTGTACCTTGGGAAACGTTCGTCTTTGGAGTATTAATATGTTCAGAAACAACCTTTATATGTGTTTACCTGGAGTGAACTGCGATGCTAATGTAACGCACGTGTTAAGCTAGGCTAAGTTTGTCATTAAGATGTGTATTAGCTAGCAATTTATTTTCATTTTCTGTATATTTCAGTTACAAATAAGAAATAGCAAGGAGAAGCCTTGAGAGAGATAAGGCTTTAAAGGATCTTCATTAAAAGCAAGAAAAGCAAGCCTTGTGTGGAAGATCTCCTCTATTTTGTTCGCTTGCTGTCTAGCTTCACATGGTCACGTGTCGTGAGGGCAGGATAAGCACATAGAGAGAAAAAGGTGAGTGAACAAGAAACAGTAGATCAATGGAAGCCCCTCGTAGCCTAGGTTTATAGCAACATAACTAAGGGAGGATTCAGGGTCACCTTATCCAGGTCTAAGCATTCGCCAAAAGGAAAGTTTTAGGTCTAATCTTAAAAGTAAAGAGGGCGTCTTTCTCCCGAATTCAAACTGGGAGATGGTTCCACAGAACAATGAAGGCTCTACCTCCCATTCTACTTTTAAAGAATCTAGGAACCCAAAGTAAACCACCAGTTTGAGCCTGAAGTGCTCTTCTAGAGTAACGTGGTACTATGAGGTCTTTTGGATAAGATGGGGATTCAAGACCCCTCTTAGACTTGATTCTTAAACTTGATTCTGAATTTAACAGGGAGCCAATGAAGAGAAGCCAATATGGGAGAAATATTCTCTCTATTTCTAGTTCCTGTCAGTATTCCCGCTGCAGCATTTTGGATCAGCTGAAGGCTTTTCAGGGAGTTTTAAGGATTGTCACAAATTACTTGTCAGTTTTCTCACACATATGGCTAAAGATTCACCAGTTAACATAACATGCATGTCTTTGGACTGTGGGTGCAAAACCAGAGTGCTCCAGGGATATCCATGCAAAAAACTGGGAGAAACCCTTGAAAGGCCCTTAAATCTATAAAAGAACCTCCCTGTTGTGAGATGATAGTGCTAACCACCGCTCATTTTACATGAGTTCATCAGATTCATTTCAATAGGCTTACATATCCCTATCCATCTTAATACCACCTGTTTATTGTTTTTTCCACTCCTTACCTTAGGAGCTCCACAGGATAATGAGCGTGGAAATCCCCAGATTTAGCACACACAAAATGTTTTCTAATAAAACATAGGAGGGCAAGAAAAACAGGACAAAGTGTTAGCTGGAATGCTTCTTTAATGTATTATGCTCCCTCATGTCTCCCAGGTCAGGCTAGAATGTGCTATAATAAACACTTTTGGCAGGCTGAAAGTGAACATAAGAATACACGTGTTATAATATGTAACTATATGCATGATTTCTTGAGTCAAAGCGAAGAGAAAATAGATGTATTATTTACAATTGCTACAACAATTTGGGAAATAACAGAAATTTCCAATTGGGAAAACGGGGTAGGTTCGGGGTGGATTTTTAGAATGGTATTGGTAATAGACTGTTATGTTTCATGAGTAAAATTAGAAAAGTTTAATTAAATAAGGCCTGCTATTAGGTTTCACACTCCACAGCTTCAGTTTAATATCCATGATCAGCTATGCCAAACCAAGGTATCCAAGGAGATTTTGTAACATGCTTATTCTGTTTTGACTGCCTAGTTCTTGGTACATAATCAGCATCATGAAGCCAGAGTGCAACATCAGATTCATCCACCCAGATTGCAGAGATCCTTCACAGAAAACCCAAAATGATACCTTGAAATCATGGGTACATTATGTGACTCCTAAACCACATATTCAGTTTTCTGATAGCTTTCTGTCTCCATAACACTGGTCAGGAAAAAGAAAACAGAATATGGTCTTAATTAATCTGGAATTCTTTCTGTTTCCCAGCTTGGGGATTGTGCCAGAGAACTGGGATATGGCACAAAACCTTAGCCTTGGGGAATTTGGGAAGGAACCAGAGGGCACTCAAGAGTCAGACAGATTTAAGTTTGCTTGGATGCTTCAGTAGGAAAGTTCTAATCCAGAATACTTAATGCAGACTATCCAGAGAATTAGAAGGTAAACATTATATACTTTGGATCATTACACCAATGTATCTAAGTAAGTTTTTCAGTAGTGTTCATATAAATGTGGATGCATTTTCTAGGTTTAATGACACCAATTCCAGGAAGAACTTTTAAATCAAGCCTAATCATAATCTACACTTTATCTTATAGTTTATTTTTAGACAGCTATTTCTGCAAATAGGAAAAAAGCACTTCCATATTTGAGAAATGAGCATTTCTTTGCGCTCCTTTTTGATATGTAATCTGATTCAGAACAGGTGAAGTGATACTGGAGTGTGTTTTGCTTTATTTTGTATTTCCTTTTTTTTTTTCTCTTTTTCCTAAATGAATCATCTGTGTATTGTTTATATGATAGAAAGAAACTGAACAATACAAAACAACATTGATACACACCGTAATGTTTAAGAAACTATGAAGATATTAGCAGGTTTGCTCATGAATGATCGCTGCCTCAAGATGGAAAGCCAGTTGAAAGGAAATTGGAGTTGGAGCCTCAGCGAGATATGTTTGTTTTTATTCACTTGAGCACCCTCATTCACAAACCCTTTGTGGTCTGTGGGGTTGATTTGGTTGGGTTTGCAATTTTTCAGCATCCAACATCTTAACTGACTATTTCTGTATGTGATGTACATCAGTAATGCGCCCCCCCCCCCCCCCCCCCCCCCCCCCGGCTGCTTTCTTGATTTCAAATTCAAATTTTATTTGTCACACACACACACAACCATACACAGTATGACATGGGGGTGAAATGCTTGTAGCTGTACAATGCCCGACCATTAAATGACAGAAGACAAGTTTTACAATATTTACAATTTACTACAAAAATTTACAAATTAACTTAGGAATTTACAGTAAAGAATGTGCAAATAGCAGAAGAGATTATAAAGATAAGGATTATAAATTATAGGAATTATAGGATTATAGGAAATGTGTGGTGGTGCGTGTGGTGACGTGTGTGAGAGTCCAGTCTTATAGTGACGTGTTTGGGAGAGTCCAGTCCTACACCTGGTTCAGGGCCCGAATAGCCTGGGGGAAGAAGCTCCTCCTCATTCTCTCTGTTTTGGCCTTAAGGGAGCGGAAGCGCTTCCCAGACCTCAACAGTGAGAAGAGTCCATTGTTGGGATGGGAGAGGTCCATCATAATCTTCCTAGCTTTGGACTTGCACCGCTTGGTGTAGATGGACAGCAGGACAGGGAGCTCTGATTGAATGATGCGTTCTGCCGAGCACACCACCCTTTGCAGATCTCGTCTGTCCTGCTTGGTGCTGTTCCCAAACCAGGTGCAGATGTTTGACGTCAGGACGCTCTCGATGGTGCAGGAGTAGAAGTTCTTGAGCACCTTCAGTGGCAGATGGAAGTCTCTAAGTCTTCTGAGGAAGAAGAGACGCTGACGGGCTTTCTTAACCAGGGTGTTGATGTGACAGGACCATGACAGGTCCTGAGTGATGTGGACACCCAGGTATCGGAAACTGTCCACTCTCTCCACTGGCGTGCCACTGATGATGAGGGGTAGAGCAGGGCGATATGGCCAAAAATATTTATCACGATATATATTTGAAAATTTGCGATAACGATATAACTGACGATATAATTGATGCGAGACAAAATACAACTCCACAACATTACTAGCGCAAAAAGACAACCTTCCATTTATTTCCACGTAAACAAGAAGCTGGTTTTTATGTACATTAAAGCTTTATAAAAATGTAACAGTGCAAATGCAAATTCCTTGCTGAAAGTTTAACCCAAAGGCATTTCCAGTAGAAATGGGCTGACATATCCTGAGCATAACCATGTATAATATCCACTGAAGTTAAAAAGAGGTGCTTTGCAACATTAAACTGCAGTGTGCAGTACGCATTTTTCGGACCATAAGGTACACGGGATTATAAGGCACATTAAGCGAAACAAAGCAGTCAGATAAATCAAACTTTATTAAACTCATTCTTCTTGCTTCCTCCACTTCTGTACCATTGATTCATTAATGTTGAATTCTCTGGCAGCTGCTCTATTCCCATGTTGTTGCAGTATATTAATGACTAACCTCGTATTGTGGATGGATTATCTCAGTTGTTCTCCTGACTGAAGTTTGGTCCGTTTACAGCATCCTGCCATGCGATTGCATTTGTCTCTAACCATGAGGAACCTTCACGTTAACTTTTATAAGTGGAAAAGTGTTAGTGTTCGTCCTCCAGCTTCACTGTTTATGTTATGCTAACATAGCTGTGTCGCTAGCGATCACGTAGCACATCATTATATACCAGCTAGCCCAACTTCAGTAACCCTACAAACGTCACTGCTGTTTAGTTTCCTGTCTTCATTTATGTTGGAAGTGATAGCAGAGCTGTACGTTTGAATTTTTTCAGAAATCTCTCAGTCAGAACATGCTATATCATGCTTAGGTAACTAGCGAAACTAGCGAGCTAACTTCCGCTAGCTTCCTGCTAACTTCTAACTCCGTTAAATGTAATAACTTTTGTTTTCATGGATGCCTGGAAGTTAAACTTTATAGTTACACCTGGTAAAGCAGCAATGCTGATTGTTTTATTAAAGATCAAAGAATTTAGACAGTTTTCAACTCTCAGTGATGCTGCAGTGTTGTTTGACCTGAAGTCAAATATACGGAGTTTGGGACCCAGATTACTCCCAGATTTAAGAGCATCTTAGTCCGACAAATACGACAATAACAACGGCCGCTTGCATGTTCTGCAAAAAAATGTGCTTTGTTGTGTATCTGACGGACAAACACCAAACCAGTTCCACATCACGGAAGTTGCACCATTTTTACAAACCAACAATCGGCCATGTGCGTATGAAAACAAAGGCACTGCGCATGCGCGTTTTACTCCCATTCTATCGCGATATTTCATTTTCCTATCGTTGCCTAACATTATACCGGTATTACCGTGAACGGTATAATATGGCCCAGCCCTAATGAGGGGTTTGTAATTCCTCGCCTGCTTTGTAGTGAAGTCCACGATCAGCTCCTTAGTCTTGCTGATGTTTAGGAGGAGGTTATTCTCCTGGCACCAGGTCTCCAGGTTCCTAATCTCCTCCAGGTAGGCCGTCTCGATGTTGTCGGAGATCAGGCCCACAACAGCAGTGTCGTCAGCAAACTTGACAATGGAGGTGGTGTCGGATGTGGCTACACAGTCATAAGTGTACAGTGAGTACAGCAGGGGGCTTAAAACACAGCCCTGAGGCACTCCAGTGCTGAGTGAGATGGAGGGGGAGACTTGTTTTCCTACCCTCACTGATTGGGGTCTGTCTGTGAGGAAGTTGAGGATCCACTGACACAGTGATGAGCTGAGTCCTAGATCCGTCAACTTGGTGAAAAGCTTAGAGGGAATTATTGTGTTGAATGCTGAACTGTAGTCCACGAACAGCATCCTAACATAATTCCCTCTGCCAGTGTCCAGGTGACTCAGGGATGTGTGGAGCAGGTGAGATATGGCATCGTCTGTGGAACGATTAGTCCGGTAAGCAAACTGAAGTGAGTCGATGGTGGGAGGAAGTGAAGAAGTGATGTGATCTCTCATCAGTCTTTCAAAACACTTCATCACAATTGAAGTCAGTGCTACTGGACGGTAGTCATTGTGGCAAGCGGGCTGTTGTTTCTTTGGAACAGGGACAATAATGGACCGTTTGAAGCACGTGGGAACCACAGCTTGGGCCAGGGAGAGGTTGAAGATCTCCGTGAACACCGGTGCTAGTTGATCAGCGCAGGCTCTAAGGACCCGGCCAGGGATTGCATCTGGTCCTGCTGCCTTCCTGGTGTTCACCCTCCTGAAGGTGTTCCTCACGGCATGCTCTGTGATGACGAATGCATTTTCTTCACTGGTGCACTCCGAGCGCGCGCAGCCGTTTGTTGTTTTAATTGCTGCGGCGTCGAAGCGAGCATAAAACGTGTTCAGCTCATCAGCCAGTGAAGCATCGGCATTCATCATTGAAGAAGCTGGTCGTTTATAGTCCGTTATAGTCCGCAGTCCTTTCCACAGGCTCCTAGAGTCGCACTGTCGTAGCTGTGACTCTAGTTTTTCCCCGTAGCTCCGCTTTGCCTTTCGGACCGCACTGCGCACGTTGTAGGACGCAGCCTTGTATAGGTCCATATTACCGGAGACAAGCCCTTCATTGTAGGCAGCGGTGCGTGATCTCAGAGCTTCGCGGATGTTTTTATCCACCCACGGCTTCTGGTTGGGAAACGTTCGGATGATAGTTCTTTCTGCTGTGTCGTCCGCTAGTTTCCCGATAAATCCCACAACCGCTTCCGTAAACATGTTGATGTCATCAGAGCTGCGCCGAAACATGTCCAGTGCGTCCTGCAGTGCGGCCACCGATTGGTCCGTCCAGCGAGCGACCTCCCTCCTGATTGGTGGTTGCTGCTTTAGCCTTTGTTTGTAAGCAGGTATGAGGAAGATGGCGGAATGGTCCGATTTTCCAAATGCCGGCAGGGGTTGAGCCTTGTAACAGTTCTTGAACGGGGTGTAGCAGTGGTCTAATGTCCTCGTGCCCCAGGTGGGGCAGTTGATGTGCTGGTGAAGGTTGTGAAATGTCCGTTTGAGATTCACTCTGTTAAAATCTCCCATAACAATGAGTGCGGCATCTCGGTGAAGTGTTTGTTGATGTGTGAGAGCCTCATGTAGCTCACATAAGGCAGTGTCCGAGTCCGCGTGAGGTGGAATGTAAACAGTGCAGGCAATGACCGCAGTGAATTCCCGAGGGAGATAGAAAGGGCGACACTTAACGATCAAAAGCTCCAGATTGGGCGAGCAAGAGCGTGTGAGTGGGGAGATGTTTGTGCTGTCGCACCATCTGTTGTTCACCATCAAACACACTCCACCACCTCTTTTCTTCCCCGACTCCATTGTCCTGTCCATGCGGTAAACCGAAAAGAACCCCGTCGGCTGCACGGCGTGGTCTGGTATCGCTGGGTTCAGCCAAGTCTCGGTGAAGCAGAGGAGGTTGCAGTCCCGAATGTCTCTCTGGAACTTGATTCTGGCTCTGAGGTCATCAAGCTTGTTCTCGATGGATTGAACATTGGCTAGCAGGATACTGGGCATGGGTGCGCGGTGTGCGCGAGCCCGTAGCCTGTTCCTGATGCCGGCTCTTTTACCTCGAGGCCGTCGCTTAGGGTCGCGTCCTTTGTTCTCTCTCAGGATCTCCTTTGGCCAGGTTGGGTCCGGAGTTAAACATGGTGAAATGTTCGTGTACTGCAGACCAATAGAAACCAAAGTGTCTCTACTGTAGCGGATTTGTGTGTTTTGCATGATGCCCATGCAAGATTATCGCAGATATAGCAAAAAGTGACGAAAAACTGCAAAAAGTGGAGAAGTTAGGGCAGAGCATCCAGCATGGCAGCCGACCTCACCAGCGCCATTTAATGATTTATGCTGCTGCTTGAATTTTCAGTGTTAGTTCCATGTGGCTATTACTACTTCATGACTTAGAAATTTAACTTATTCCTCCCTCATTGTTCAGAGCTGGGCTGGAACTGGCTCTCACTGAAATATGACTGATATTTTCGATTTGGTTGTAAATCAGTCACTAAATGCTTGATATGTTTGTCTTACATTCATCACCAGACAAGTTCTGATGATTAATTGGATCAGTCAACAACATTCCTGTGTAAAACACCTTTGTTGCTTTGGCTGTCTCTTCCAAGTCTCTTCATTCTGGCTTGTGTTCTTGATAGGTGGTGGCCACGTAACTGATCCAGTTTTGTATGGGGTCCCAGGTCGTTTGCAAACTGCTAAGTTTACTTTATTTGCACGCCAAACACCAGCAACTCTAGCATAAACCTTTTATCTGGTCTGGAAGTTGAGAGGAAATTGCTACATTCAAAGGCAAATCTTTTTACTGTAACTCCTTTTTTGCAAAAATGCACAGAAGGAAAGCTGTGTAAAAAAAAATTGCAACCTACACAGGTCTCCAGTCTATTGCAGTGTAAACACTGAAAGACAGACAATCCTTCACGCTCACATCTACGGACAATTTAGAATTGTCAGTCAACTTAACATGTGTGTCTTTGGACTGTGAGAAAGTCAGAAACAACTTAGAACATAGGAACTCAATCCTTGGGTGGCAGGTGGATTTGAGCCCATGATCTTCTAGTTGTGAGGTGACAATGCTAACTACACACACGTTAAATACACTAAAATGAAATCATAAATAGGCTTGAATGAATTAAAACACTGACTTTAATGATATTTATATATTTAAAAAGTGTTTACAGCTGACTTAGTAACAAGCTCTACCCATAAAATTAAAAGGCCTATCAAGGGGGAAATACACTTCCTGTGTGGCAGCAACACCAAGATGGCCTAGAAGTGGGTTTGTTTAAATCAGCTGTACTATAAACTTGAAAATAGCAAAAAGTGATAAGTGGTTCTGGGCAGCACACCAAGAAAGCTCCTGGCTTCAGTCTCCTAGTTGGGGTGGGGTCTCTGTGTGTTGAGTTCATACCCTCAACTTATGGATAATATGCGCCAGTCAGTGGGTGGCAACAGGACAGCACTGATTAGTGCAGCTGAAGGACTTATTTCACTATCAAGACCACGTTTGTCTCTTTTATCCATCACTGAGCAATACCTTTTTATGGGTTATAAGAGCATTACTATTCAAGAGTATTAATATTCATTCATTGATTTATTCATAAAGGTGTCCAGTAAAAACGAGTAAAAGCATTAAATAAATAAGTATGAATAGGCATATATGTAAATACATACACTGCTGCTGCATCTGACAGAGGGTGGGTGCTAGGAGAGGTGTGGGCGTGTACCCTCCGAAGTCCCGCATGTCTTAAAAGGCAAAGCGACTTCAAGGGTTTGTTCCTCGCC
Source organism: Copadichromis virginalis (assembly GCF_057382275.1). Classification (NCBI taxonomy): domain Eukaryota; kingdom Metazoa; phylum Chordata; class Actinopteri; order Cichliformes; family Cichlidae; genus Copadichromis; species Copadichromis virginalis. Next base: position 5,979,230 of record NC_140637.1, on the reverse strand, counting down.
TCGCTCCAAAGACCGCACTTGTTTTGCGACTGCGGCAGTCTGAAGCTTGGATTAGAATAAACACGTTCCCTTCACCTCAGTGTAAAAATTGCAGGTGCAGGATTTACGGGATGAAGTCATTAGAATGAAAGACGACGTCCTCCGACACTTGTTTTTTCATCTGCGGACCACATGAACTGCACACGGACACGCGCCAAAGTTAATGGATCGATGATGGTTGGAGATTAATTTGCTTCCTCGTCAGGCGTTTGCTTTATTTTGTGGAATATATTGAGACATGGCAAAGATGCTGTCCATCCTCGCAAGAGTCGTGCTTTTCAAGATACTGGCAGTTATTGTCTTGCAAGGTAGGCAATAAGATATATTTATTTTTTAAGGTTGTTTATGAATGCACTCAGTACCTTTTTTATTCATGAAGAACTTCTGATTTAGCTGTTTACTATTATTTTTTATTGTTTTGTTTTTTTAAACATAGCTGCTTCTAATAACGGTATCTTGGCGTCCCGCGCCATGGTCCAATTGGACTCAAAGGTGTCTGGCTCCCGGGGTTCCGCTGACTCACAGCTGTCTGAGACAACAGAAGCAAAGTCCAGACAAAAGCGCTGCACCTGCTATTCCTACAAGGATAAAGAGTGCGTCTACTACTGCCACTTGGATATCATCTGGATCAACACCCCCGAGTAAGGCACGCTTTATTAAGTTCAATCCGCTTTTGTGCAAGAATCCCAGAGGTTGCACAACGTCTCCTCGTTTGTCAGGAGTTATAAGAAGTAGCAATTTAGTCTTTCAGACGAAGATTGGCACGTGGCTTTTTTTTGCAACTGAAATAGGAGCCGTGCACTAGAGGCACCACACATTGCAGTTACACCCAGTTACCCACCCCGAGGCACCAGATTCAAGTGATGGCAGGCCCAACAGATTGCCAGTGTTCCTGCAAGAGTTTGGAATCAGGCAGGTGGAGGATATTATTTACCAAAGTTAGTGCATTTATTGTGTTTTCCGTGCACGCCATGAGTCATAGCCTAAGTCTGTCTATTGATAAAATGCAATGACAGATTTCTTCATTGCGCTGGCTGAAATGGTTTGACAGATATATTTAGGATTGGGTAGTAACAGATTATGTGGGAACAATTAAGTAAGTATTGTTACATCTTTAATGATTATTTGATTCTATGTTAATTAAGTTATGTATTTAGCTTTATATAGCTATAGCCTTTACTATTGCTATTAACTGGTGAAAAACACTTGATAAGGGGTGTTTCTTAGACAAGTTGTCAAAGTTATGGCAGGAGAAAAAAAGGAGTCGAGTTGATGTTTGCTGTCAGCAGCAAACATCTCAACTACAAATACAAAAAGGGGCAGTCTAAGATGCTATACGTCTACCAAGGATTTGGTTTAGTTTCAGATTTTTTTTTTTTGTTGAAAAAATCTGACGTGAAGACATGGTCAGAGGTTGAAATATGTGTGTAAGGACACACCCACTATAGGAGAAACTGACATAACAAAAAGGTTTTAGAACTTTGGCAGGTGTTTGGGCATCTGCCTTTACCTTACTTTACAGATCTTTAGCTGAACTCAAACTGCAAGTGGCAGCCACAAGTTAGATGATGAGTCCTATAGCTGGAAATAAAAAGCCAGCTAACTAACTGAGAAGAATATTTATCTGTAAGACTTCAGCCAAAGAGGATTTGTGACTAGATTGGTTTGACTGTTTGTCCGTTCCTGAGCAGGATTATTTAAAAGTTATAAAAAGTTATGAAAATCTTACTAAATGTGGTGCTTGGCCTAACTTAAAAGGAAATCTGAATTTGATGTGCAGAATTTGATACTGTTGCGAGATCAGACACTTTACACCAGTGGTTCCCAAACTTTTTTTGTAGTTGTTTTTTTGTCCTGTGTAATAATATTCAACATTGCTATCAATACATTTTTCAAAAAATGCCTCTCTGTGCAAAATGGGTTTAAAAACATGAACAACTGTGGGATACTGTTTGTCCATGATTTGAACCGAGGGAACAAATCGTGGCAGGTACGGCCTGATATTATTTGTATCCCACTGTAACTTTACTGTATAAAGAGCTAATATCGCCAAAATGTCAGGAGTAGGTATTTATTACAACAAGTGTTTGTGAACTAAAAATCAAGAATGTGGGATACTGTTTGTCCGTGATTTGAAGAGCCCAGCGCATGCTCTCGAGGCAGGGAAAACCAATTCTGCAGGGGAGACCTACCTTGGCACTTGTGCAGGTGAAACCAAAGAGAAGATATGCTTCACCATATTTTCTAGTCTTTGGCTTAGAATGAAGTTGGTTTGGAAACATATTCAGCGATGCTTCATCTCCTGCTTTGCGTTTGTGTGGGCGCCCCGTGCTAGCAGTGTCCAAGCGTTGTTTTGTTGTTTCCCTTTTCATGCCGCGCTCCCCCTGCAATGGCTCTGCGCCCCCCCTAGGGGGCGGGCCCCACACTTAGGGAAGGTCTGCACACGCACACGCACACACACAAAGGTGAAAATAATACCAGTAACTCTATTGCAGCAAGTATTAGGTGCATTATGTGCGTGTTGAAAACTTGTTCTTACATGGTTGGAGCACTGCACTGAAACAGAAGATTCCCAAAAGGATTCGATGCTTTTGAAACAAAAACATAGCAAACCCTTAGTTAGAGGAGAAATCCCAAATGTTCCATCCTTTTGTTCTTGCTTACAAGACTAACTTTGAAGTATTTGTGTGTACAAGTTTGATCAAAAAGATCCTACACATTGTAAGAGTGTTTAAAGTAAAGCTTTCCTCAAATCCCTTCTTTCACTTTGGAATAACTGCCCCAGCTGACAACAGCATTTCGCTACATTGAGCGTGATCTCTGACTCACAGCCCCGACTTTAGATTGAACAGGTATTAGGTTCAAATGCATTTCACCCTGAAGTTAATTACACAGGCTGAAGTTCCAGTGGAAAAAGACACAGTAAAGGCAGCCCAGCAAGATGCCAGCAACACTGTAGGTACTCAGTCAGTTATAAGCAGCAGGCAGTCTGACATAATCTGTCAAATCTACAAAAGAAAGGCTTTTATCTGTCAATTCAACGAATCTTTTATTTGTCATACAGAAATGCCCAGACAATAAAATGTTGACATTGTCAGCAGACCCCCCCCCCCCCTTCCCCAGAACCTCGTAGGTCCTAAAGATATAAAGGCCTCTATATAGATCCTTATTTTTCACAGAATCAATCACACATGGTTGAAAAGAGATGAGTGGAAAGAGAAAGAAAAGAAGTGATGCCTACCTGGCACTTGGAATCTAAATGTTATCCAGATGCGAGGATTAGGGCCAGAATAGACAATATGGTGATGGATGCTGACATTATAAATGTGATATATCGAAGTCATATGTCAGGTTTGTTTTTTATTCAGTTTCACTGACCTTTCTGGCTGCATTTTCCATTGTCAAAAGAACAAATGTTCCCTGGTTCACTGGAGAACAGAAAAATGTAGTTGTTTAAAAATTGCTTTAAAATGAATAATTAAAACTTAAAACAAATTTTTTTCTGCGTAGGGTTTGAGCACTGACAGTGTGAAGGTCCTGATGTATCTGCTCCATTTACTATTTTTGCTTTGTTTTGCTCATCTGTTGCTAAATGCTGAAAAAAGGCCTCTCTCTGTCCTTCTAAGGCGCACTGTGCCGTACGGAATGTCGAACTACAGAGGACGTCAGCGAAAACGACGTGGTGTTCAGCCGTCCCAACACGAGGGGGCAGAGACACCGCGCTGCCGTTGTGTTGTGACCGATGCAGACCCGGAGTGTCGTGATTTTTGTCTGTCAAGGTCAGTCTGATTATTTCTGTAAAAATGATATTGAGACAATCCTTTTTCTCTCTCTACTTTTGTGAATTTTGATTGCATCCATAAATGAGCCTAAAGAGTGACAGAAGTAAACCTTGTGCTGACAAGAGGCTTATAATAAATTTATAATTGCATGTTCTCCCCGGGTCTATGGGTTCTCCGACGTGCAATTATTGGAGTTAGGTTAACTGGGAATTCGAAATTGATCCTAGATGTGAATGTGAGTAGTTGTCAGTCTCTCTGTGTTAGAGATTGGCGACGTGTCCAGGTGTACCCCGCCTCTCAAGCTATGACACCTCCAGCCCCCTCCAGGCTCCAGCCCCCCTCTCAACCCTGAATTAGATGGAAGAAAATAGATGGATGGTTTCTCTAGAGCAGTGGTGTGACTGGTACTTTTTTTCTTATAAATATAACTGATAGGCACATCGTCTAGCCTGTTATCAGACAGAATAGGTAACTTTTTCTTCCAGTGGTTCGTCATTGACATTTAATTTATTTTGGGCTTACCTTACGTTTGTTTTTTACGTAGTGATAGAAATCGATTTTCTCCTGCTGATGATTCAAGACCAGCTAACACAATTTCAAGTCAGCTCTGATGAATAGCAGTTTGTTCAATAGCTGTGCGGAAAACATCCCATGATAAATCACTGGGCGAAAAGCCTGAACTTCAGCAGCATGCAGCACTTTAAATCGCCACATAAGTGCAGGGTAATAGCTGTTCATAAGTTTCATAGGCTGCACAAACAAGTGCTATCAGCTGCTTCTTGGAACTGCCCGTAATTGTTAGGGAGCTGAAATTTCCTTCAGTTTGACAAGCCTGGACAGTCAAAAGTTAACTTTCAAGCATGAGGGAGGTTCTCATACTGAAAGGAAAATGCTGTGACATTTACAAATCTAAATTAGGATTGTAGTGGGCCACCACAAATCCAGAGCAAGCACTTTTCTCTAACAAACTGTAGCTTGAATAGATTCCTGGTGTTTAAATATGCTGTGATCAATGGACAGTGTGCTAATTTATAAAATAGACACAAAACATATACACAAGTGTTTGACTCTTCCTACTTATTTTAAGCAGAAACTTGTAGTATATTTTTAGTAAATTGGGCATTTGTTTAAAATGGGAAGAAAGAGGTTGGTGAATAAATCTGTCAAGTATCTGATTTTACTGTACTGTGTGCTTCTGGATACAGCACATTTGTCTAAATAAGGGCAATTTGTATTACTGTATAATCCCACACTGGGGACCATGAAGTGAAGCCACAATGACACAGTCTCTTTTGAGTCTCCTAACTTTATGGATCTGCAGCACTGAATTGCAATATTTGCTTCTTCAGTATTACTAATTTAGTCTGATATGTTCTCTTCAAAGCTCCATACAGATCCTCCCAACCCGAAGTCGTCATAAAATTCCTGCACTTGGATGACAGTTTGATGCACCTCCATCTTCTTCTCTTCTTCTTGGGTGAATGGACCCTTCATTTCTTTCCGTTTGGCACTTTGCCTTCCCAGGTACGCACAGGGAAAGAACTTTGGAGTTTAACACTGCCGACATTCCTCAGCATCATAACTCTTGGAGCAAGTTGGTTTCAAGAACTCAGAAACTTCAGCAAATGTGATACAGACCGCGGAGCCTATCCCCTTTCGATCCCATCTGAGAGCCTCATGAGGAGAACTTTAACCACAGCATACTAGCTGGTGACCTTTTGTTATGCAAAGCTCGTTTAGACCCACCCTTTGCGTTCATATGTAGTTTTATGAACTGCCTTTGACTCAGTCTTTAAAAATAATGAGATCATATCAATGTATATAGGAAGACGGAGGCATTTTTGCAAAAATGCTGTAGAGGGAAAAGCGCCAGGAGGAGCTATGTAAAGCAGGGTGAAGCCATGATATTTTGATGTTTTGCCTGATACTTTGCCATTAAAACACCATTCCACAATGGAGAATACCACTTGTGTTATGAGGCATATTACTGAGTTTTGGTTTATAATATTATGTAGCCTGTATGGAGGGCATTTAATTATATTATTTGTTAAAACCATTATTGATGTTCATCAAGCTTTCATCTCAGTTCCACAGCAAACTCAGATTAATAGCAACTTCAGAGCCAGTGAACTGCTTTATGGTGTATAGCTAGGATTCATGTAAAAAACAACTATGCGATGCATCTTATTATATCATTAACCTTCAGCTGAGCAATAAATACATTTATTCAGTGTCCTCTAACAGATTCTGAGCAAGCAAACTTTGCTTATTTATTCTCTAAAATGTTTGCACCTTTCAGAATTTAGAGTAAAAGTAACAAAAATATTCTCACAGCAGAAAAACTGCGGTTAGTATAAACTAAAGCCAAGTCAGATTACGCAGACTGCTCTAGAAAATCAAACAGGAAAATTACAGGAGTAAATGTTAGTGTCTGTTGCTTAATTTATGGAGTTTAAAATGAGGAAGCTCTAATAATTGACTTATATTAGGCCCTCGAGCTTAAACTAGCATTACAGTGTTTTTCACATATTTCATGTGTAGTCACAGGTTCAGGAATGCAGCTCCTAAATTAAACTTGTCACAATTGGCATCTGTGTGCAAGAAAGATAAGAAAAAGGATGAGAGGCCGTGAACATTAAGCAATGTGATAATATTGATTGTGGGGAAAAAAGTAGTATTGTTACACTTAAAGAGCTACTTTTTAATGTGAGGAGAACAAGACCGTGTCTATAGTTTTATAGTTTAGTTTTGTTAAAGAATCCAGTGTTGAAAGCAAGCATATGATATGTAACATATTGGATGCACAGAGTCAAAACTATGCATACATTTTCCAAATTACACATAGACTTTCAAAAATCTCCTCACTTTGTGTTGTATGTACAGTGTGTGAGTGTGTGTGAATTGTATTTACATTTAAAAGCTCGTATTCCCATTCCTTAATCAACCGTTAAACATAGCAGGTCAATAAAAAAGAAGCTTACTCGAAATAGAGGTGGGAGCCAGGATTTCCTTTAACAGTATGACAAAACATCATTAACACTGGCAGTAACAGTGGTTTATTATAGAGATGAAATAACTTTTCTTCCTGTAAGACTGGTAACTTTATATAATCTGTTAGCCAGTAATAGTGACTATTTTCATGCTATTTACTTGTTGTACGCTTTTTATTAAAACAGGTGTGACTCTTAATCTTTGGACAAGATTTCAGGAGATATGAGGAGCAGTAAACAGAGTCATTTACATGTAAATCCTTTCAGTTATATAAGTGAACCTTTTTATATGGTGTGACAAAATTTCGCACTTCTTTTTCACCATTATGTAAATCCTGCTTTTTCTTTAAATTCTCTTTCTGTGTATTTGGTCCTCACACCATACAAATACTTCATTACACACATACAACTGCCTCAGACTGCGTAAATGTACAATAAGTACCCAGACCCGGTGAAGTGAAATTCTTTCATCAGAAATGGAGCTTCTCTGGTCTAGAAAAGTGGTTTGATGTGGGGAAGTACTGAGAACAGCACAGCTGAGTAGCCTCAGGGTTTATTGTCTGTTTATTGTCTGCACAAGGTCAATCACAGTGCTTTAACTCTTTTCACCAAAAATTACTCACTCGTAGCGATCACATGTGCTGAGTTGAATTTATGATATCTACGCTGTAGCCCAACTCATGCTCAGATTGTGAGATGGGAACTGCCGCCACATGTATACAAATATTTTATCTCTCTAAGCCAGTCCACCATTGTACAGTATTTAATACATTTAAAATCTAAAACTTGATATTATTAATTATACAAGTTTCATTACCTGCTTTTTTCCCTTGTGCTAAAAAAAAGATGAGCAATAAATAAAGTGAATACCAGGAGTTACAAAGTTTTTCAGCAGATACTGTGAGAAGCTGATATAAGCTGTGGTTTGTGACGCTTTCTTTCAATCTTGATATCTTGAAATAACAAAGTTATCCAGATAATAGGATAATGTCCTTGTAATCTATGCAAAAGAAAATATTTCTCCATGTGATCACGAGATAATTTTCTAATTAATTTGAGTCTTTGTTTTCTCAAGAACAGGAGGAAAATGTCTTTTCATTATAAGAAAACATGTTGGCTATCCTGAGATTGTGAGATAATTTGCCTTGTGATAACATATTTTTAAAAATCGCGACCATGGTCACTTTTTGCTGTTGTTGTTGTTTTTACATTTTTGTTTTACATTTTATCCATTAAGGCATTATTTTGTGTGAAATTTCTATCACACAACACCTTTCCCTTGTAGACAGACTGAGGTCATATGGACCCTCTGAAACACTAATACCACCTATCGTCTTGGAATGTCACTCTAAGTCCACCCTAAATAAGCCTACCCTGGAGCCTCAGTGTAAACCTACAGTGAGCAAGGTCTTATTCCCACAGTATACCATGGGAAATATTTCCGAGCAGACATCCTAACTATTCAACAGCAGGTCCAGGGCCCCTGTGTGGTTTACAGTTTGCTGTTTGTGTTCTGGCTCATTAAATAAATGAGCCCGGTGTGTCGTAGAGTGAACTTACCGGTCCTAATCACTGATAATAAAGATTGCTCCTTTCACAACAGATTATCCAGATATGATAAAATCATCAGGATGTTTAATTACATTTATTGTTTGTTTATGTTCAATTTATTTTGATCATGTAAACAACATACAGAAGCTCATTAAGGAAAGAAAAGAAAAAAGAAATGCTTCACAAAACGCACGTCAATATTGCTTCACCTATTCTGATTCAGTTACATGTAGAAAAGTACGGCATCTTATCAAATATGATATGATAATTATGATATTATGTTGCTCAAATGCACACTAACTGAGTCTAATGGAGCCCACCTTCCACATCGAACATGATATTTGTTGTCATTTTACAGTTGTTTGTAAACAAAATGTAATGTATTGTGATGTGAATATGCATTAAAGTCTTTTATGCTTTGATTAAATAATAACCAGCTTTTTAAAATGCTGTTATTTCATTGTTCATGAGACGACAGCATATTTATCATTATTATTATTATAATAGTAATAATGTTATGAGCAGGCACCATTTGGATGCCAACATCGGTATATCAGAGTATTTCAACTGCTGCTGAAAAATGAATTATTAATGCCAGAGGTCAAAGGAGAATAACCAGACTGTGTTAAGCTGTAAAAAAGGCAACAGTAACTCAAATCAACACTTGTTACAAGGTATGCAGAAGAGCACAACACAATACAAGGAAAGTTAAAGCAGATGGGCTACAGCAGCAGAATGGCACCAGGTGCCATTTCTGTCAGCTAAGATTGGGAAACTGAGCCACAATTCAAATGGGATCATCGAAATTGGACTGAAAAACCTTGGACAAACATTGCCTGGCCTGATGAGTCTCACTTAAAGGTGCAACATTCAGATGGTAGGGTCAGAATTTGGTGTAAACAACATGAAAGTATGGATCTTTTTTTGGCATACTTTGAACTCCTTAGTACCAACTGAGCATTGTTTAAATGCCAAGCCTAGTGAGCTTGTTGTTGACCATGTTCATCCCTTTCACTGTACCCAAATGACCCCCACAGTCTCACACATAGCTCAGTCCAACAGAGCATCTATGGGATATGTTGGAATGAGAGACTGGCATCATGGATGTACAGCCAACAGATCTGCATCCACTGTGTGATGCTATCATTTTAACATGGGCCAAAATCTCTGAGGAATGTTTCCAGCACCTTGTTGAATCTATGCCATGAAGAATGAAAGCAGTTCTGAAGGCAAAAAGGGTGTTCAACCCAGTCCTAGCAACGTGTAACAAAGGAAGTATCTGAATGTATTTGTGTAATTAAAAAAAGCACGTATAATATTTTAAAAAATGACGAAATGCTTCTCTACTTTCCAGAGCAAGTTTAAAACTACATTCTTTCTTGATACTTCACACTGAGGGGGCTTTATTTCTTTATTTCTTTTATTTATTTATTTTTTAAAGTTTTTTGCATTCCACTTAAACCTCAACCTGATGTTTCTAGATCTGAAAAATCACTCTAAGATGAAGCCAGCATAAAAGAGGTTGAAGCCAAAGTGTGAAACATTTGGAATCAATTCCTTGATTTATGATGAAGTGGTCTACTGAATCATGCCTGACATAAAGGCCTCCTGGCATGTTTATGAGTCACACTGTATTCCAAATGATACTTATAAGGTATTGGGGTTCTAAAGATTGTAAGTCATCTCTGTAAACCGGTACAAAGCTCAGCGCTTACAAAGTTCTTATGTGCCACCTGAAATTTAACTCAGAGTTTTAAACTTTCATCAAGTATTTGTATGTTTTTTGTTTGACCCCTTTAAAATATCTAAACATTGATTGAATTCATCCTGTGAAAATCTAATCTAATGTTATTGCTATGTGGCAGTTTAGTTTTGTTGTTAATCATAAATAAAATAATAAAAAAAAATGTACAAGACATAAAATGAAATGATAATAATATAATAATACATGTGGCATGCAATTAAAAGCAGTTACCTAACTATATATATGTATGCATATAAAAATTCATATGAAATAACCTTTGGCTTTTGCAGTCACCAGATCCTAAGCTAAAAGGACAGCTGTGGGAGATTTTAATCGCCCTCGTCATCACCAATATTAAAACACCAAGTGCAGGAATATGTTTTGTTCAGTGGATTTTTGCTAAGGTCCAATGAAGCTTTTCTGTAGAGACATGGTGCAGCCAACACCTCAACGCCGCAACTTAACTTTAATTTCTATATTAAAAAAAAAAAATCGATTGTGATTCTCCAGTTGTTTTAAAGACCACTGAGTACTAACAGCCAACATTTTCTGTGTGTCTGACCTTTTGTCGCGCACTTTTTTGCTAATGTGAACTGTGAACTTTAATCTTGTTCCATAACATGCAACTGTACATTATGGATGGTAAATACATACATAACACTGGGGAACAAAGTCAGTCAGGCCTTTACAACAAAGGTTTGTGTTTCAACTTGAAAGACAAGGGGAACATTACCATGCTGCAGACAACCAGTACCTGCAATTTATTTGCACTGCGGAAATCAGAAGTTAAAATACAAAGAACAAAAACCAACAACCCAAAGCATTTAAATACTTTTTATTTACCCTTTTTCTATCTTTGAGTGTACATTTAAGCTCCTTTAAACAACATCTGGCCAGTTGGGGGACAGAGAGATTCATGGCCTATAAGCAGTCATTTCCCTATTAAAATATTAAAACTGAGCAATGTGTTATTAATCTAGAACAAGGACAAATATCTTCACAAAATGGCACTGTCCATGAAATCTAACTACAAGCGAAATAATTCAGAGCAGCTGCAGCGACATCAGACCTTAGTATTTTAGTTAGCTTTATTGTTTTGGTTTACTGCCTCCGCAGCAGTGTAAAAATAACAAATTTAGGGAAGAAGCTCTAAAAATGTAGACTGTCTGCCCAGCGCCAAACTGCAGGATATTAGCAGAGAGCCAAGTGAACATATTAAAGCGTAGCATCTGAATAACAATGAATTTATTAATATGTAAGATCCAGCTGTGGTGCAAATCTACACTAAAGAGAATGTCTTTAAACAACTGGCAGTAAACTGAAACCAGCACTTGATTTACTTAAAGAGAACATACATCACACATACAGAATATGATCTCTTGGTATTCAAGGATGAGGAAGTTTTTCTCATACGTCTTAAGAAAAATATACTGCTACCCAGAGGGCATGATTATGTAGAATTTTCCTTTCTTTTTTAAACCGCAAGGTAAATCATGGGAGGAAAAGTCTTTCATAACATTTGACTTCTTATGCAGCTGAGAGTCAAATCTCACCTCGAGGAAGAAAGTAACATGCAAACACTGGTTTGTTCTACTGAGGAATGTGAGGAGTGTTCCCAATTGAACTGTTGTTCCCAGTGGATGACCTCAACATTCAACTGTTGCTTTAGTAACATTATTATAAACAAACTAATGAAGCAATCCGTTGTTTGGTGATTAAACCTGTTTTGTACATGTATAGTTAGCTTATATGCTAACTACAGTTTTTCTGGCTTTTTTGTTTTTGTTCAAATTGAAAAGTTTCCTAAATAAATCAACTTACTTCTGGTTGTGTCAAATATGAGAAATCTTTATTTTATCAATTTGAGTGGGCTCAAGCTCACCTAGGGAAGGCTGATGTATAAAAAAATCTTGCGCTTTGTAGTCATGATCAATTAGATTGTGTGTGTGTGCTTCACTGAACTTCTCATAAATTGACTTTTATTATATTTCTAAATACTTGTTGTTAAAAAAATAATAAAAGGAATATTTCCAAAGAACTGCTTTGCAGCCTGCTGTTAAATAAATTGTCTTCTGTTTTCCAAATTATTAGTCGATGTCACAGAAGAGAAAGTGTCTGTTGTGTGAAAGAGAAATGGGCACAACAGAAGCAGCAGGAGTCTTCAGTCTGTTCACTTTAGTGTGAATTTGTTTATTTAACCATGGACGTTAAACTGCACTATTGAACAATGAAGTTAATTATCTTTCAGAAATACCATCGATTTTGGTCCTTTCTGTGTTTTTTATTTTCACTTTTTGCTTTTGGATTAAATAAAATGCGCTCTGATCAGTGATCACTGCAGATACCTGCAGAACTTACATAACTGAAGCAAGCATCTCATTAATTGGCCTAAATAACACCTCAAAGTGAAAACATGTTTATTAGCTTGAGTAAAAATGCTAAATGTTTGTACCTGTAAAAAAGCAGGCCGCTTTGGAGGATGATTACTTTCTCATTTATCAGAATAAAGCTGTCTGTCAGAGCTTTATTTGATGATGTACCCACAGGGAGCCAAGAAGTGCAGTGTATGAGTACAGGCTGTAGCACCACACCAGGTGCACGTAGATGTAATTATGTGTGAAGATTCCTTCAGGAATTTAATAACATGAATGAACAAACTATTGGCCTCTGGGCTTGATTACTGCTCCCCTCTGACAACTCAATTTTTAGAACACGACATTTTACGATGTAGAGTTAACACCTACAGTACTGATCGGAGAAATGATTGTTCCATTTCACTGATCCCCATTTTCATTCCAATGTGGTTAATTTCATAGGGGTTTTCACAATTTTGTCAAAGAATGATAACTATAATTATTGCAGAGAAAGACTTTATTTATTTATTAATTTTTACTGTTTTTCTTAATAAAAGCCAAAAGCGGCGAGCTGGCTGCAGACCTGCAGTTTTCACTCTGAGTGACATTGATGGGACATACTGAGTACTGTATGTGGTTATGTGCAAATGCACATTAAGTGCAGTAAAAATGATGTGGCCTGTAATTTTAGCCTCAAGGGTTTATTTCTGCTTTCAACACCTTTGGAAATTTGCAACATTAATCATTTAGTTAATGCACTTGCAGTAGCGTCATACTTTTCTGTGTGGGTTTTCTCAGGATTTAGTGCAAACTCATTGCCCTGGTCCCTCACGAACCTCTTCATGCCTCCCCACAACTCTTACGATTAATTAAAACTAATTTAATAAAGTACATTTATCCAAGTTTTAAAGCCTAATGCGAGTGCTGTACTTTAGGCTTGCACAATAATTTTCAATTTGGCTAACTTTTTACATTAGCTTTACAACATTTCATATGGAAATATTGCACTTGTTACTTAACTGTATTAATATTTCAGCAGTATATTTTGTAATATACTACTTGGGATTGATTCTACATATAGCTGAATCCATCTTGATCGACTACAGTAGCTACACATTAATCCATCACAAGCAATTGCCAGACATGGTTTGAGTGCATGACTGGGTAGGTATTGGTAACATACCTATATGTGCATCACTAATGACACATGCATGATTGATTTGTTTGTCTTTTGAATTTTTGAGTCAGACTTTATATTGGCACCTACAGTCAAGCCTCAAGGATGAATTTTCCCATCAGAAGTGAAGTGATTATGTGCAGCCGTGTATTGCACATCAAAACGTTTCACACTTCTTGACATCAAGATTACCAACTTGACTGATTTCAACTTGTCACATAGTTTCCAAGCTGTCTATCCGTGACACAACAACAACATCATTCCATGGCGCAGTGGAGCAATTTGGCTTTTTCTTCCTTCTTTGCTGTGTAAATCTGAGCAACAGTGATCAAACCAAATGGCAGATTTATGCTTCTCCAGACAATACAGATGTTTGTCTGCAGCGTGATATGGTAAGGTTGTTGCAGCTTGCAGATCAGTTTAAATGAACACCTTCCAGATCTCAATAACAGGTTGTGTGTCAAGGCCCCGGGATGTTTGAGCCATACTGAGCATTCTAACAAGCTGATGTTTAGCAGGTATAATGTTTTCCACGTTTACCAAAGCGAGACCCTATAGATGGATGGGTTAAAAAAAAAGCAGAACAAATCATTTCCCCTAATTATTGTAAGTACAAAGTTATTGTGTCATTTCATTGACATGTTAGAGTCAAACATTTTTAATAGAGAGCAGTTTGGAAACTTCCAAACTGGAGAAAACTGCCACCAAAAGTCATTTTAAAATGTGATATTTGGGTTTTTGTCATATAAATTAATGTCTGAATAACACATGAACAAACTCCCCACAGAGACAACATAGAAACACTACTAAAGTTTTCAGGGTCATAGTACAAGAAGCAGCTGTTTTAAGTTAAAGGGGTTTAAATAAAAATAAGTATTTTATGATTTTACACATTTTTATTGAAAAGCACCATTTAATCACATTTAAGATAAGATAAGATAACCTTTATTAGTCCCACACGTGGGAAATTTGTTTTGTCACAGCAGGAAGTGGACAGTGCAAAAGTTATGAGGCAAAAATTAGAATACAATAAGAATAAATACAGTACACAACTGTACAGAATAGAATAAAATAAAATACTATATACAGTAGAATAAAATAAAATAAATATACAATAAGATAAAAATAGAATACAAATACAAATACTATATACAACTGAGTAAAATACAACGATGACAGAAAGGATTATTGCACTTAGTATTATTGCATATGTATGGATGTGTGTGCTTGATCAGTTAAAGTCTTTATTATGGAGTCTGACAGCAGTGGGGAGGAAAGACCTGCGAAATCTCTCCGTCCCACACCGTGGGTGCCGCAGTCTCCCACTGAAGGAGCTGCTCAGTGCTGTCACAGTCTGCTGCATGGGGTGGGAGATGTTGTCCATCAGGGATGACAGCTTAGCCGCCGTTCTCCTGTCACTCACCACCTCCACTGGGTCCAGAGGGCATCCTAGAACAGAGCTGGCCCTTCGGATCACCCTGTTCAGTCTCTTCCTGTCCCCAGCAGAGATGCTGCCGCCCCAGCAGACCACGCCATAAAAGATAGCAGAAGCCACAACAGAGTCATAGAATTTCTTCAGGAGTGGGCCCTCCACTCCAAACGACCTGAGTCTCCGCAGCAGGTACAGCCTGCTCTGCCCTTTCCTGTAGAGGGCGTCTGAGTTATGAGTCCAGTCCAGTCTATTGTTCAGATGAACACCAAGGTACCTGTAGCTGTCCACAGCCTCAATGTCCATACCTTGGATGTTCAGTGGTTGCAGTGGAGAATGCTTGTGCCTGCGGAAGTCTACCACCAGTTCCTTGGTTTTACTGGCGTTGATCTGGAGGTAGTTCAGCTGGCACCAGTCCACAAAGTCTTGAGTCAGTCCTCTGTACTCCTTGTCGTCCCCATCAGTGATGAGGCCGACTATTGCAGAGTCATCAGAGAACTTCTGCAGGAAGCACTGGGTGAAATTTAAATTTAAATCAAAAGCTAATAAAATTTAAACTTCCCAAGTTGATTTCTTACATAAAGACAATTATTATTATTTTAATTATATGTTTATGTACATAAATAGTTCTAATATAATTAAACATACAAAAATGTGCATAAATTTCCCAAACAGTATTTTAGAATACTTGGAAAGCAAACACAATACCAAAGCCCAGAATCTCAATGATGATCAGTACATCAAAAAAACAACAAAACAAAACAAAAAAACAACAACACTAGTTTACTTTGAAAGCTTGTAAAAGCATGTTTGCTTTTAAACAAGAGATGCTGACAGAAATCTTCTCAGTGTTTATTTGGTCACAAGTCAAACAAACTGCAGACAAACAAAAAATCATGACAACCATCTCACTGTATAAAACCTTATTTATTACTGTGTCCAGCAATGAGCTGGATTTAGATCATATTAAAGAAAACAAGAGCATTGTTATTTCTGGGTTATAGAAAATCAATTAAATCCTTTTTTTCCTTTCAGTGTTTGAAGGCAGTGATCAAAGCTGAACAAGATGAAGACAGAATGAGTGGAAGAGTTAGTGCAACTTCCCTTTTCACTCGATATGTGTAAACCACAGCAACCAAGATTGTAAATTCACTCACCATTGTGGATCGGCAGAGAGATGAAGAGAATAAGCTCATGACTCTCACACCCACGGGGAATTTTATGGGAACAGCAATGCCCTGTGCACCTGCGCTAGAGTTTTGCTTTTATTCCTTCATAACCATTTTCTTTTTTAGTTCACCCAGAATCTAGCAAAGCAGAAAAAGACACTCTGTAAATGCAAAAATGTTTAAAAAACAGTGATGTTACAGTCTTTTTTCTTCTTCTTCTTTTTTGTACAAGGTATAGCCTGTAGAGCTGTCTGATTTGACTTAAAACATGAGTCTATGTTAACATATGGAGAATATAGACATGCACCACTTCAGTATATTTAAATTATTTGTTTTTTTTAAAGAATGCATGCTGGGGAAAAATCAGTTTGTGAAGTTCTTTGGAAAGTATGAAAAAAGGAGTGCACTTAATTTAGTTTCATGGCTTTACTGTGATTTTGTTCACCCCTTCTTCAGGATCTTTCAGATGGCTTCTCATCCTGTTTCCTTCCCATGCTGCAGAAAACAATATGCAAGGGTATTAACAATGGTAAAGAATACACACCAGACAGACTTTTAGGTGAAGACCAGCTGTGTCCAAAACACAGCATTGCTTCAAGCAACCATACATTTTGATTCACCCACCAAATGCCTTATCACGAATAATTTATCTTCCAGCGTTTTCAGATGCCAACACATGCCAAGCATCTGCTTCTCACACTTACTTTAATTGCTGCATTCCTGAACTATCTCAATCCCTGTCATTGAGGCTGAATGTGAGGACTGCTCTGTGGTTACGTGACACAGTTGAAATTTCCCATTTTCCATTTTCTGGTCTAGTTATTTATCAAATCCTCACTTGGGTCAAACTTGGCAAAGAGCACGGATTCGAGGCTATTTCTGCTCAAGATGTTTTCAGTAACATATTGTAGGAACAGCAGATGTTTGGAGCACTGCGAGCCTAAGCTGAATCCTCCTTTCTGTTACCACATTACTTCAATAAACTAAAAAAGGAAGAAAACATTTGTTATTGTAGTAGCAGTTTCAGAGTTATATGAGGACATTTATATTAGCTTAATCCATAAATGCTTATTAAAGAGTTTATGATGTATTATTCAGCATGTATACAAATACTTATGCAATCAGCCTTTGAGCTTACATGTACAGTTCACATGTACGACCTGAGAAAGCCCTTTAACAAAAAAATGGCCCTCAGTAGAAGCACATTATTGCCAAAATGGAGCCATATGGGAATGAGCCATAGTGTAGTCTTTTTTTGTTTGTAATTTAACCTTTTAAATTACTGGCAATTCACTGTGGGATTGTCCCCTGTGAGATACATGAGTCTGAGAGCTCTGGAGAAAGAAAGAAGAAAAAAAAACCCACTAGAATAATCGCTGGCTCCCGTTTTTAACTTATTTTCATTTCAGGGTCTACTGTCACCAGTAGGTCAATGCAGCAGTGACAGGAACTTAAATTGCAGTACAATGAAAATAAAAGTTATGTTAAAAATGTATTTGCTTTAAAGTTGGATATTGGCCCATAATCATTTTTTATATTACTAAAATACAATAAATGTTTCCATTTGTCGGTTTATTGAATTACATGGATAATGCAACTTTTATAATGTGAAGACAGACATGTGCAGTTATTATATTAATACTGGTTGGAAAGTGTGTATTTACAAGATTGCAAGAAACATTTTGAGGTTTACATTTTTGTTTGCAGTTTTTTCTTTGAAGAAAAATATACTGAGCTGTGTGTATTATATTTTCACAAAAGAAACTCGTAAAGTTGGCTGCCTAATATTAAAACAATCCAGTAAATATATAATACATATAACTGTACAGGGACATGGTCATGAAAGGATTTTATATTTCTCATTTATACCTTTTGATTTGTCAATCAGGGAATGTCATATAAAGGAATGTTGGGACGCGGTAACTTCCAGAGAAAACGGTGAGTAAGAGTGCGCAACCAGGCCATTAAAGCATGGCACATGCCAGAATACGTGTGGTTTTACAGAAAAACTGCAGGTGCAGAGCAAATGAAATAGTTTTAGGAGTTTGATCTGTTTTATATGCACCTTGTTTATAGGGGAGCGTTTAAATTTTTATAGTAAATTCCAACCATTGTGGCGGCTGTGACAAGAGTAAAGCTGGTAAATGACTGCCACCAAGTGGAGGAATATTATCCTAACCACTCTGCATGACTTAAGCTTATTATAAAGACAGGTAAATAATCCTCTGATAGCCAATAAATGTTGATGCGGGTACTTGGTCACTGTAGAGACCACAGACAAACTTGGCAATGAAGCATCAAGACATATCCTATAGCATTAGTTTTTCCTCCAGAAATCTTACCCCTCCTTTATGCATATCCTGTAACCAGCTGAAGCAGACCCAGCGAAGCGTGAAAGGAATTGATTTTCCTGTATGCATATTTGCATTTCAACAGAACACACTTGTGCATGAAGCCAAAGAGGGCGTTCAGCACAGAAGGTTCCTATGACTCACCATTGCAATACATCACCCACAGAGCCTCCATCCATTCAGCACAGTGCTTGCTTTGCACAGAACAGTGTGGCAGTTTTTACTTAACCTTGTGAGATATGGGCTTTGAAAAACTCCTGAATATAAAATAATATGAGGGGTTAAACCTTGTCACATATGTTTGTAATTGTATCATGCAAAGATTAAGGGAGCTGTATTTGCAGGTAATGATGAAAAAGGAAAGGCAGCTCTCTTCAGTGGAATGACGCCTGCCAGAGAAAATTCTGGGATCATCTTGTGAAGATTGCTTCCCATCAGTATTGCCTTTACACTTAACCTGATCTCAAACTAATCTTAACACAGTGGCTCAAACAGAGGCGCCCTCTGATGGGCCAGAGAGTCACTGCAGATTGGGCGTGGACGACCAGCATAAAAACGCTACGTCCAATTAAGTCGAACGAATATGATTTTTGAAAGGAAACAGCAGCATTTACTATGTTACTGACTTTGAACAATATTCAACTTGGTTTCTTTTTCTTTATTATTATCTGTTATTGACTTATTTAAAAAACAAAACAAAACTGGAGGGCTTGGGCCATTAACTTTTTTCAGCTGCTGAAGGGAAGAATTGAATCCGTTTCTTATTAAGCCTAAACTGACCCATAGTGTTGGTATTTCCAGCTTTTAAGTGATCGTTAAGTGTGATAACATATGACTAGACAACACGCATATAATTCCTCCCTATAATGCAGTAAGCATCTATATTAACTGCACTCAATTCTTTTATAATCTTCCAAATTTACTAATGGCTTTTGTAATTTATTAGATTACAGTGAAATTAGGCTATAGAATTAATTCTTTTCCAGCCAGCAGCCCCCCACCCCCCATTACTGAGCCTTACAGCGGGATAAGATGACCCGAAAACCAGTAAAGCAAGTGATAAGACACGCTGCGTGTCACGAGCAGAGCGGTCCTCACATTACGCACGACGTTAGGAGTTCCCTTGCTTACACCGCCTCTCCTCTGTCCTCCTAGCCGTTCCGACTGCTAGCCATCCCTGCCGGCTTGTGCCTATCTTCCGTCCCAGCCTGCAGGGCTGCATCTCCCGAGGCAGAGAAAAAGGCTCTCCGGGGCGGTGGCGGCGTCCGTCTTCCAGTTCCCTTCATCTCAATGATCAGAATCTGGGCTGAAGCCTGACACCCAGCTCTGACAGGACAGGTATGCATGTTTATTTGTTTGTCTCATACGACGCGGATGACAGCGGAACAGGTGCATGCTGCATTTACCGGGTATTACGAAGTGACATTGGAGGCGAGAAGCATCACACACACCGGTGATTATAGCTTTGCGCGAATACGCGTCCTGCATGCTCCGTAAAGACACTGCTTTTGTTCCTCAAGTGTCATGGGCGGATGAAGAGGGTGTTGCCACATTAGCCTTAATACGACCAATATGGTCGGCAGGCTGGTTTAATAAGCTGCATGGAATGAGGGCACCCTTTATTCCATGCATATCAAGGCCCAGCAAGAAGCAAGTGCACCTTTATCGGCTTACTGAATCATATAACGTCTGGTCAGCTCCCTCGCTAAAAACATACAACCCACGTACAATTGTTCAGACCTATTCTTGGAAATGCCGGTGTGTGTGTGTGTGTGTGTGTGTGAGAGAGAGAGGATTATTATTTCTCTATGTCTATGGAGCTAACAGCTGATGCTCAAGATAATGAGCTAATTGAAGTGTATTGTCGCGGGTGTGGCAGAGGGGGCAGGCGTGGGCGCCGAGGCAAGGGAAAGGTCTCCTGAATATGTCAACTGCACTGTTTAAAAGTGGGCTATTTAATGAAAATGCTCGGAAAGTAGAAGGACGGCAGTTGTTACTTTTTTCGATTGAAACGGCACATTTATAACAATGAATAAAGAAAAAAGGTGCAAAGTGGCACTGATTCAAATTGCGTTTTCAGAAAAAGGCAACAGGTGTAGGGGGTAATTGTCCATTTTTATGCCATTATTTTGAAAATTTGGGTTTTAAAATTTGCTCACTTTCGCAAGGTAAATCTGTAAACTGCACATCAGAGCTAAAGATTGATTAAAACAATGAGTTATTACATCACCCCTCCCCCTTCCCGTCTCCTTTTCATAGAGAACTTAATAGCTCAGCTGCTACAGTAAAAGTTTGCCAAGCAGAGGAACAACAAAGAGAATTCACCGAGGCAAACAGTAAAAAAGAAAGGAAAGCAAAATACACACAAAAACATAAAATAACCACAACACAAGCTTTATTTTAACACTTCCAAAAAGTTATCATCATAAGTAATGCCTCCTTCTGTTCACCCACATACTCAAACAGACTGCCAGTCCTTGTGTCTCTGGCTTGTTTGCAGCCACACCGCAGGCTACAGTATCTCCGAGACTCAGAATTTCAGAAACTGAGAAGGCAGAGTGAAGAAGGGGGGAAAAATAGATCTAAAATCCATCCATCTGTCCATCACACCTCTGTCCCTTCATGCATCCTCCAATCTCATTTTCCTTTCACCTGATCCACTTTTGGTCTCCCTGGTGCATATAACAATCGTAACTATACGCAGTCATAGTGGTGCTCCTCACGTCCCTCATTTAGAGCAATGCCTCTTTGTGTAGATGTATGTTTAGGTGAACACTTACAGGAAAAAAATATTGAATAACGGTTATATAGGTTTTTGTCATGGTGCTGCTAGAACATTGACTGCAAGCAGTACAGTAAGAGAATTACATGGTACATTTTCCACAGAGCAACTTCCTCTAATGTGTGACAGGTAGCAGATATTCAAGCGAACTCCTAAACTAAGAGTGTGAGACTTGCAAGGTTATATGCAAGTCTCACACTTTCTGGTTAATGTGCAGCTTCTGTGCAGTCTGTCACCAATCAATATACACACACACACACACACACACACACACACACGCGCACGCACAAACATGCACGCACACACACACACACACACACATCCTTTTAGGTCATCATGTGATAGACTGACGGGAAACACCTTCGTATGTGTCTTTTTATGCACCTAAATTCAGCAAGAGTGCTTGTTTAGACTAGCACACATTGATGCAATTCTCCCTTGAGTCCTATTTTAAGTCATCCTATGATCGATTTGTAATAGCTCATTGAAGCATAGCCAGTGGTCTTTTCACAGCCAACGGGGAATTCTCCACAGGATAAACTCATATTGCTTCGAAGTAACAGGAGCTTTCAAAGACATATTATGGATAACAAGCAGCATGTAATAAGCTGTCACTGTATTATCATCACAAATGATGTGCGACAGTAGACAATGCCCAATCTAGGAAGACATCACATCATTTGTTTTTCTTTTGGAGATCCCTCCTTTAACAATTGGTTGCACAGTTTGACACAGGTACAAAAAAATCAATAATCATCATAATAATCTTAGAACCTGCATAAATGCATTTTCTGAGGTAAAGCATTGTAACTTCTAAAACCTAACAGACACTGTAAAGGTAATTCAGTTCAGTTCAATTTTATCTATATAGCACCAAGTCGCAACAAGTCACCCCAAAGTGATTTATATTGTAAGGTAAAGATCTACAATGAGCAAGCACCTGGTGACAGTGGGAAGGAAAAACTCCCTTTTAACAGGAAGAAACCTCTGGCAGAACCAGGCTTAGGGAGGGGCTATGACCTGCTAGGAGTGAGGGGAGGGAGACGAGACAAAAGAAACACTTGCAGAGAGCCAGAGTTTAGTAATAATGATTAAGTACAGAGTGGGGTATGAAGACAAAGAGAGTGAAAAGAGGTGAAGAAGAAATGCTCAGTGAAACATGTGATGTTCACAGCAACCTAGGCCTGTAGGGGGGTTTTAGGATCACCTGATCCAGCTCTAACCATACGCTTCATCAATAACAAAAGCTTCAAGTTTAATCTTAAAAGTAGAGTGGCTTGCTCGATTTTGCTTGGGCTGAAAAAGTGCTGTACAGCTTTATTATAATCATGAAAGTGAATTTTCAAACTACTCATAAAGACAGACATTTATTTTGAGGTATGATCAGATGAGAAGCTTGAAGACCTATGACATGTACTGAGAATACCATGTTGCCATTTACAGTGTATTGAAAGCCATAAAATAATCACTTTAACAGCCGCGTTGTATATCACATTTGATATGGTTAGATCAGATTTGTAAAGCAAAAATATTCTCTTCCCCAAGGGTGTAACGCGATTAAACACTAGTCTAACTTATTTCTGTGTCTTGTATGATCAAACACAAACATAATCCCTCCAAAGCGATACACTGCCATATATCTACATCTTGTTCGGCTGACCTCCTGTGTTCACGACAGGCATTTGAATGCAGACTACAAGCCTGACATCCAACTTGAAACTGTTGGTCATCCTCTTCCACCCACCACTTCAGCATGCCTACCTCTACACGAGCTGTCACAATCTTGAGCTCAGTGCCATGTGATGGTTCACCTCTTCTTCCCTCTCACGCATTGTGTATGTGTCAACTAGCAAAATAATGGCTACAGGCTGTTCTCTCATTTTTTTGTCATTTTCTTTATCTTATTTTGATACGCTTGACAGACGATGTTAGGCTAGGGTTCCCATGGTAACTGAATTTTAAACAGGCACGCCTGATGCCTCAGTGTTAACTATCGTTAGTGGAGACACGCTCCTTTGTGGTCAATTAGGAAAAAAAAGATTGTGCTGTGTACAGCGTGCCTGTCATTTTCCTGTGACAGTGAAGAATGAAGCTGTGTCTTGTTTTTATCCGTTTAACCTTTTTAGTAAAGGTTGCTAAAATACATGTGAATACATGAAATGGGGAAAAGATTTAATTTGGGTGGTGAAGGGGCTACATGCGTATGGATTAAGTTGCACATAATTAAATAATTACTTTATTCAGAACTGTAGTTATCACGATGCCCACACTGCTTAATTATACGGAAGGTAAACATAATGAACATACTCACAGGAATACCTACAGCATATGAAGTCATGCACTCAGCAACCTGGGAAAACAATCAGCTTCTCTGCTGACCTATCCCTCTAGGAGCAACAGTCAGTATTTCTGGTGAAAGCAGTCAATATCTGGAATAGTGGATAATGGATACTGAGGCGCAGACTTCCAATTTTGTCAACCAGCCATTGTTTACTAAAAAAGGTATTTTAAAAAAATAATAATAGAAAGATGAAGATCCAGTTTGCATTTTGGCAATTAGACTTTAAGTATAAAACAAAAACCAAGTACGTTCCTGCAGATCTGCATACAACATATAGTCATGTTCTTTGGTCCTGACCTCTTGAGGTGGGCACTAACACAGTGCTGCAGTCTTCCCAGAAGCAGACATCCCAGCAAATTCGCTCCAGACAGTTAGATCATGCAGTTTTATAGGAACTGCATAAAACAGAAGAGCCGCAATTTAGGTTCTGCAGGCCTCTGTTAGCATGTTAACGTAAAAAAATTAATGACAGCACAAATAGAAAAAGAGAAAAAGACTAACAACTATGTCTTGCTTGGAAGATTTGCCAAGAGCCTCTTTTCTCTAAAAAAAACATGGAAGTTCTGCTTAGGTTTGTAAACTTGCATCTGGACAAACCACAAGATTTTGGAAGAATGTCCTTTGAACAGACGAGACCAAAGTAGAGATGTTTGGGCAGAACGCACAGGCGCCGTTTTTGGTGAAAACCAAACAAGGCGCCTGTGTATCAGCACAAACACCTCATACCAGCTGTCAAGCATGGTGTTAGAGGTTTGATGATTCGGACTTATTTTGCAGCCACATGAATTGGGCAACTTAAGTTGACCAAGAACAACTCTGTAGACCAAAATGTTCCAGAGCCAGAAGTGAGGCCATCTGTTCAACAGCTAAAGCTTGGCTTGTATCGCTTCACGGAGGAGGACAATGATCCAGTATTTAATGGTCCAGTCAAGGTCCAGGAGAGCTGTGCATAAACAAATGCCCACAAACCTCAATGAACTGAAGCAATGTTGTAAGGGAGAGGGGGACAAAATACTTCCAAAATGATGTGCGAGACTGATAAAGACAGGAAAATTATTGTTTGCGTATATTTTGGCGTCTGTTAAGTGCAGAGAAGATAGGAAAGCTAGGGAGAGATAATCAGGTCAGATTTGAACCCAGTTCTTTGTATTAGCCTTACAGCAGATGGGTCACCTGCTCAACCTAGTGAGCTAAACTGGCAGCCTCTCAAGTGACTACTTCAAGTTATTGCTGCCAAATGTGGTTCTAAAAGCTACTAAATCATGGGGTGTACTTAGTTTTTCATAGGACTGCATAGAGGGCTGTGAAAGCTTTATTTTCCACATAACTGTATATCTTCAGTGGAGGTGTGTTATCAGTTGAGAGATCCAGCATTTAGAGGGAGTAAATGATATGCTGCTAAAAACGAGCTATTTCATACTCTACACATTCTGTAGAAAGCTACATAAAAATGATACGTAGAGTCTGCAATCTTCCTTTCTCTGTCTTGTTGTGAATGTGAACCAGGGCAGCATGCTTGATTGTTTGGACAATTTGTATGAATCAATGGGATGTCAACATGCCTAACAGTAGGTGTCACCTACATAAGCATCTGTTCAGTCATGTTTTTTTTTTCTCAAAATAATGTTTATCTAGTAGGTTAGCAGTAAGAATTTCTAGGTTAGCAAGAAATATTTTATTCCTGTTCTAGGAATTCAAACAGCGTTTGACCTTAAAACTATTCCCAAGTTATGTTAAGTACATTGACCTCCTTTACTGAGTATACATAAGAGTACATATTAGTGTTGAATGGTAGGCGGTGCCTGTTTTACTCATGTAAACTGATTAATCTCTAAGCTAGTCATCGCATAAATCAAATGATGCATTTTGACAGCTCATTTTGAGAGATTTCCCTGCTTGATTTGTTTTAATCAGCGAGGATTAACTTTACAGTGACCCGCCCCAAACCCCCTGCTCTAATAATTTTGCTACGCACATTCGCCACCTTCTTTGACTCCAAGTGATAATGAAGCACACACAGATGAGTTTCCAATCACACAGTCTGTCTTTTTGCATCAGCTCAAGAAAGTGGAACTCTGCACTGAAGCACAGCATCTGTGCTAAACCCTGTAATTCCCTTTGTTAACTCTTCCCAAAAGAGAGTGCTTATGCTATGTAGATGCAGGTAGCATCACTCCCTCTGGGCTTGCTTTCTCTTTGGGAGGATGAACTTGCTGCCTCATTGATTTGGATGTCGTATCATTTATCTCGGCTGTGGTGTGACATGATTTGCAGCAGACTTAACAGTCGTGCTACGCAATCTGCCTCCAAGACTGCTGAGTGCCAAAGGTTTGGAGAATGTGTGTATGTGGTTTCTCCTGAACAAGGACATCTTGCCACTCCCTCTTTCCCAACCCCCACTGTCCTATACCTGGTTTCCCAGAGCCAGCCTCTGCCCTTAAGGTTTGATGAACTGGCTGTGTATGCCATTAGAAGAGAGCCACTGATTATAAAGCCGAGATGTGGAGGGAGCAGCTTGAAAAAAAAAAAAAAAGGCGAAGCTCAGTGAGGAATGAACGGTGATTGGGTAATACAGTGGGTGGCTTCTCTGGATTCCTGTGTAGATACAGTACTTTAGTTTATGCTACTACAGTGCATATTTTTTACAAGTGAGTGTGTAGATGCACATTGTTAACATAAAAGGCAGTTATATTGTGGGTACACTGTTCATTATACACTACACGAGGAAGCATAGAGAGTTTTTTTTTTTTTTTTTTTAAAGCATGCAAAACGTATTTTATTTTATAAATGGTCTAGCAGCTGGAGGCATTTTCTACACGGTAAAAATTACCGAGCTTCTTGTGGCTAAGTAATGATTTCCAGATCTAAATATGTAAAAAGAAAAAGATGTATGAACTCATGTTTCCTTACAGCCAGACCACTAACATGGACATCACCTAAATTAAATACGAAGTCCATAAACCCAACAGAGAAGTAACAGTGGGGTGTCACTTTTATTTTCCAAGAATCCTCACGCTATTAGCTGCAGGTGTGTCACCATGGTGAATTACCGGTCCCTCTGCACGGGTGACATCTAATAATAAGCACTGAGTGGTTTGCTGTTGTTGTTTGTTTTTTTTGTTTTTTTTTGGGGGGGGGGGGGGGATTACCTCCAAAAAAGTGCCAGAAAACCATTAAGCTAGCAGCACAATCCAGTTTACTCCCTGAGGATTTCTTGCACACTTGAACAAAAGAAGAGACCTGAATTCATATTAATAGGCGAGAAAATGTTTCTCCTAAAACACTGCACAAACAGACAGGTTGTATTTGTTTTAGCAAAATAATATTTCATCTCAACTCTAAATTGATGTATTACAGAATTAAAAAATGAGTTAATAACTCAAATCTAACAATCAGTGAATTCAATTAATTGAAGTGTTGCCCATCCCTGCCTTTCATTTATATAATTTCTATTAATCTTTCTAGTATCTATGCAAATGTTTTCATATGTATTCTAGAAGGACATCTTTAAATGCTTTTAAGTACCACCGATGAAATTCAAGGTCAGTTTCTGTGTAGGCTGCAGGCCACATGCTACAATGCTGGAGTTTTTTTTTTTTTCTGTTTAGACAACCTTTTAAGCATCTGTGGTCAATTTTTTTTCATGCCGCTAAATCACTGGTCGGTATGGAAACACATTACATTTGCAAATAAGGCCGTCAGTGCAAAGAAGTAAAGTCTGAACCCCTTGGGGGATGTTGCAAGAAATGCTTGAGAGGATGGTGCATTTCTTCCAGAGACAGCGACACCAGATTTGATTAAATTGAAGTGGGCGACTAGGCCTCTTTACTTATTCAAGTAGGCAGGTCTGAGCTACATATTTAAATGCTACCTTGGTCTAAAACTTGAAAAACAGAGCCGTTGGCGGCATTCAATCCGCTGTCACAGGCAAACCTTATGTTTTTGGAAGTATTTCTTATCACAGTCTATTGTTTTGGTTAAAACCACAAGCATGAATTTAAAAATGTGTTTTTTTTTAGTACAGGATTGTGAAACTTCCTTGAGCTTCTTTGTTGCAAAAGAAAAAAAAATCCCAAATCCCAAAACAAGTTTCTTGCAGAGCTTTGATATTGTAAGCAAAAGAAGTGCTGATGACACTGTTTGCTGCTTTTGTCACTGATTTGTTCACACACTAGACTTATTTTTTCCCCAGTATACTCTGGAGGAAGGCAAACACTTGACGCTGTTAGCACATGCACAATTTCCTGACAGCATACTGTGCTTGAGAAGTGAAAGGAATCCACAAGCTGTCATTCCTGTGCTTCCCCTGCTCTGCTGTGACATATTTTTGAGACGCTATATTTGACAAATTTCTTCTGCCCATCTGCAAGTGAAGGATGGGCCTGTGGGCAACTAATGCCTGCCTGAAGACATCAGTTTTGGGGCGCTTCTAAATTGACAAGCTTTTTGAAAAACTGGCATGAAGACAAATGAACTCAGTCAGGTTGCAGTAAATGGCGCATTGTGGACATCATTTTGCCCTAGATGATCAGCCATCATGTGTTTTACTATCTGGCAATTTATCTGAGCTGCCCTGCTGCAGATGATGAGTGCTCGGACTGTCACGTTGTCTGCTTTTTGCTTCTTTTTGTTGGCGTGAAGTTAATACTCTGCAGTTTGAGACTTTTTTCAGCTGAGTGAGTTTGAAACGCTTGCAGTTGATCCAAGCATTCGCTAACACATTTGAGGTGCTCAGTAATGATTCCTGTGTGGACTGGAATGTAGCACAGAGGAAGTAGTCTCCAGAGATACAAAGACATGGTGAGTGAATTCTGTCTGTGTATGTGTACGTGGGACTGTGAAGATCGTGAGTTTGACTGTGTGAATTTTGCTTGTCTGTCTTGTGAAAGAAAAGAATTTCAATAACTGACTGATAAGCTAAATGCAGCTAATCTTATTGATACGTGCTGTGTTTTGGAACACATTTAAGCTGGCAGTGTTTCTTGTGCAGACAAAGCATATTTCATTTGAAGATAAGATCCTTTCTTTTTGGCAGTCAGCGCTACACTTAATCATAGATGTTAGATGTTTCTCATCTTTAATTTGTTAGCCAAAAAGAAAAAGTATTTCACAGACATGTCAAATGTGATTTTAAAAAAGAAACAACAAAAGAAGAAAAAAAACCCACAAAAAATAACACAGAAATGCAGAAGCAAGAACAATTAAAGTCAACTGTCTTGGACCATATATAACATCTAATGCCGTAAGAGCTACCCTTGGAGGTATTACTGAAACTGAGTTATGGTTCCCAAATTATTTGAAATTTTACTTAGAGTTAACAGTTACGAGTCAGCCGGATAAAGATGTAGCTTCATCCTTATCAGAGGATAAGGATGAAGCTATCAAATCAAATACATAAGGTCTATAAATCAGACTCACTTTGTATTGACAACAGTAAAATGCAAATAGTATGCAACTAAACTGAATCAAAACATCCCATAGCTAATGTTTTAAGGCAAATACCTAATAATATACTGTACCTTTATGAAGGTCAACAATTCTTACTGACATTATTCACCTTTAATGGTCATTAAAATAAATATTGTTACATATTTATGTTACCTGTTAAAGTTCATAACAGTACAATTAGAAAAAGGCTGGAAGATTTGGCAGGAAAAAGCTTCTTCCCTCTAAAAAGATCCTGGCAGCTAATCTTAGGTTTGCAAAGTTGCATCTGAAAAAACCACAAGACTTCTGGAACAATGCCATTTAGACAGAAGAGACCAAAATGTGCAGCTCTACGTTAGGAGAAACCCAAACATAGCGTATCAGTGCAAACACGTAATGATGAAACTGACAGCTAGACCGGCTGAAACCAGGTCATGCAACAGGGCAGTGATAACAAGCACAGCAGCAAATCTGCAACAGAGTGGCTCAAAAAGAAAAGAATCAAAGTGTTGCAATGACCCAGTCAAAGTCCAGACCTCAGCCTAATTGAAATGCTGTGATGGGACCTTAAGAGAGCTGTGCATAAACAAACCTCTGCAAACTTGCTGCTAAAGGGTTTTCTACTTGCTTTTGAAACTTGTCTTCGCCAGGCGACTAAAGACAGAAACATCAGAAGACTCATTTTAGACATTTTTAAGATTATTTTCTTTTTACACGACACTCTCAAGAGAAAGGGAATGAAAGGAAGTGTGAGATGGATTTGATGTGTTTATTATAGCAAAAACTCAAGTTACTACTAGCAGTGTAAAAAAAGTCATTATTAGTGACAAACCCATGGAGATCATTTTACCATTTTATACTTATGTTACCTGCAGAGCTGTGGAGCTGAAGGTAAAAGCACCTCATTCTTTTTAGTGTTTGGTTGACAGGTTTATTCTGACTTTCATCACTTTTATAATGATATACAATCCAGTTTACACTGCCTGCCTTGCAAATAGCAAACGTGGTCATGAAACAGAGAGTTTTTACAGAACTTTGACAGCAAAAACTTGAAGCAATCATGTTTTGTTTTTTTTATCAGTTGCTTAAATTGTGGAGGAATTTTGGCCCACAATGTTACTTCAGTTAACGGAAGTTCGCAGACATCCATTTATGCACAGCTCTCTTAAGGTCCACCACAGCATTTGATTTAGGCTGAGGTCTGAATTTTGATTGGTCCGTTGCAACACTTACATCCTTTGGCAGATTTGTAGTTGTGCTTGGTTTCATTGTACTGTTGCATCACCAAAGTTTAGCCAAACTTCAGGTGTCAGATTCATCTAGAATAGTATACAGAGGAATTAATAGTTCAACAGCAACATGCTCATGTTCTGTGGCTGCAACAACAACAAAGCCCACATCATGACCCTTCTATCAGCAGAGGTTTGGGATAAAACAATTGTGAGACCTTGCTTCACCTTATCATGTGACCTGTTGAGATCACCTGAAGCGAGATGTGAGTGGTGTTTGAGGTGCCTGGGGAGGCAAACTGGATTGTAGATGGCAGACAGATGGTATTGTAAGAAACCCCTTCTATTCAAAGATTGCTGCTCACAGTAGACATAGATGGCCTCTTTAACTCTTCTTTCAAACCATCTGTCTCCTCTGTCGATTTTTGGGCACAATTGAATGAGGCAAGGTCTCACAGTGCTTTTACCCGAAACCTCTGCTGATAATGATCCATGCTTTTTTTCACGCTTTGACTCATGTGATGCAGCACATAATCAATAGTGGGTCAACGACCCCCCTAAGGGACAGCTCCCACTTAGGTTTAAATACCTGGGACTCTCCACCATTTGGTTTTAGGACTAAAGAAGCTTCTCAGATGAGGGGTGAAACATCTTCAAGAAACTTGAAGATGTTCAGTCGCTTTCTTTCCAAGCTCCTTAGATTATGTCCAGACATTTCCACCACTTTCATTGTTCCAGATGTTCCAAACCTAAGCCATACTGCCATGTTCTTTTTAGAGCAGGGGTGGGCAATTCCCGGCCTCGAGGGCCGGTGTCCTGCAGGTTTTAGATCTCACCTTGGGTCAACACACCTGAATCACATGATTAGTTCGTTACCAGGCCTCTGGAGAACTGCAGGACATGTTGAGGAGCTAATTTAGTCATTTAAATCAGCTGTGTTGGTTCAAGGACACATCTAAAACCTGCAGGTCCTCGAGGCCTGGAGTTGCCCACCCCTGTTTTAGAGAGAAGAGGTTTTTATCCTGGTAACCATTCCAAACAACACATACTTGTGTTTTTGTACACCGTATTGATCATGTGACTTCATGGTGATGGTGTAGGATCAAGCAAATAAGGCCCCACCCACACAGGCCTAGTGTGGGTGGGGCTTCTGTGGTGCATGACCATCTGACAGCATGTGGATCATGACTAGTATTACAAAGGTGCAACATACTTTACGGCAACATTTCTCTATTTCTGTCTTGCGCTGCACATTTTCAAGTTTTACTACAAGTACAAGCACAGTAGTTAGTGAGTATTTGTAAACAAACATGAAGCACTACAATTCAGACACCAGGAGGTTTTTGACACTGTACCTTCTATTGATGTGATTTCACTCAATAAGAGCCAGCAACCTCTAGGAACCACAAGCACCCATTTGGCAAATACAAAATTTTTCCTTGCAGCTGGTGGTTGTATTGTCCAATATGTATTACATAAGCATATCATGCTCTGACCTCTGCCAAAACATCTACTTTTATAGATGTGTTCACATTCGTTAATGATCATTTTAATTAGCAGCTCCTGGCTGCCTCTTACCCTCTCAGTTCCTATGAAAGCAGTAAGGGTGTAGAACTGCTCAGAGTCATGTGAAAACTTTCTTTTCCGCATGAAAAGAAAAATGGTGAAGATAATGAGGCATGTCAGTATCTGACAAGATCAGTAGTACAGCACTTTGGGCCTCTGCAACCTTAGTTGTAGGTGCAGTTGTTTGGTTAGCCAAGAAAAACATCTGCATCACACCCACTTCCACAGACGTGTACCACAGTGCCCACATAATGCGAGTTTAATAGATAACTGTGGAAGCAGAGAGGAAGAGCTGTCTGGGATTATTTTAGTTGTCTGACTCAAACAAATGCTAAAATCTGCAGAACAGTGATATCTGTGAGTACTAGCGTACAGTACATTAGTTATATAACCAACATAAGCACTTTTCCATATTCACTGATTTTCTGTTTTCTTTCAGATTAATTCAGTCACATGCTGTCCAGTAAATGTTAAAGTATAAATACCACAAATTATAAATAATAAAAGGTATTTCTGTAAAGACCCAAGTTATGTAAATGCAACTATTTTTGGAGGCCCTCAGTCCTGAACAATGTTTTCTGAGCTTCTGAGCTTCACCTGCGACATACTGTCATAGTTCACAAAGACGTTCCCTGATGCTCGCTGTTTGAAGTTCAAGGACCAAAGAGCCCCAGATGATTTTGCAGAGAAAGACCTTTAAAAGGAGTCTGTGTGAAGATGCTGACTGTCATTGGATTTTTGTGTGTAAGAAACAGCAACGGCTCACACCTCACACACATCTCAGCCTCCATCATCTCACTCACACAGATGATTAGGTGTGCGGAGACCAGAACTGATGTGGACTTGCAGTGATTGAATCATAAAGTGACCCAAATGAAAAAATTGATTGGCCTCACAATCATGATGTGTGTGAAATGAGCGGCCTAAAGTCTCTGACACTGATCTATTAGGATTCCTCTCAAGCTCGCTTGTGATTCACAGACACATTGTTCTGACAGCTGCCTCATGGGGATGACATTCACACTGAGTGCGTGTATTACAGTGGGCAGATCTGATTGGCTCACGTGAGTGGATGTACAAGTTGGATTACATTAGAAATAGATGTGAGAGTAAAACAATGGACTTGGGGATTTGAATCGTCTTCAGTTTGTTTCTGAGTACAAAACAGCAATTGAATCTTTTTTTTTAAAGAAGATTGTATTTCTAATAAGAAATGTCTAAGAAGCTCATCAAATAACCCTGAAGCCTCCTATTTGATTTGGAGGTGTTTGTTACATGTCATCCACCTTTCTGTCCCATATTTCCTGCCTGCACTGTCTGAACAGAATTTTTTGTTTTGTTATTTATCTGCCCGCTATGTGTATTTATGTCTGACTCTGACGTCAAGGCTTTGCATTAATATAAGTTTTACAAGGCAAATTTCACAAATATTGTAGAAAATACGTAAATCTGAACAATGATGTTGTTACCCATTAGCTATATTAAAGTTGTGTTGTGTTAACCTTGCTCACAACAAGGTTAACACGAAGAGATGACCCACACTTATACTTCGAACCAGTTTAGAAGCGCAGTGAGCTTACAGAAGTGTCTTTGGACCGGACCGTGGAAATAAAGCTGGAACTCACCGAGAACAAGTTTGAAATCAAAACCTTCCTGCTATGAGTGAAAATGCTGCCCTAATGAGAGTACATTTTGTAACCAATTATATTATTATTCATTAAATAAACTAATTAAAAACCTGCAGGCCCTTGAAAGTTGTGGAGATTCACTGCATAGAGCGCGTGACATCTGCAGCCGTCCAAGAGCCAGACTGCACTCCTCTTTGATCTGGCTTGATTATGCAGCGTGAGACTGACCTATCATGAAAGCTGAGATGTGCTGTGTTCGAGACTCCAGAATTGTAAACACAGAAGTGTCATCAGGCAGCTGGTTGAGGGAAAAAATGCAAATTAGTTCCCCCACCTCTTTTTTTTTTTCTTTTTTTTTCAAGAAAAAAATGCTACTGTACTGTAATACTACCACCACTTTAATGGTTTGCAAACACTTTGCTGGCCATTATAGGACCAAATATACTTCTCTTCTGCACCTTTATACTATTTATCAGTGCTTCACATGCCTCTTTTTCACTAATCCCTATTTTTATTTACTCTACTATAACTATACTAGTAATGAATATTAACTGCTGCATATTCTGGAGTTTCTTAAGTGGGAATTGTTACATTACAGAGTAATGTATGCACTCCTTGCTTGCAACTGCCATCTTGAGATTGAAAAATTCCAGCGCAGTACTTCAAGATAAAGTATATAAAGGGTCATCCCTAATAACTCGGCAATTATCATCATGTATGTTTGAGGACAGGGGAAAAGAGGGACATTGTTAAAACTCGGCACTGATACTGGCCCGTCGCAGTCCAAATTAGCTCAGCTTAAGAACTTAAACAGCTCGTATTTCTGTAGAAATTTTCCAATTTAATCTTCAAATTTTACCCTGAATCTAAAGCTCACATAAACCCATGACCCCGTCCTCACCTTTCAGAGAAAAGCTATAGTCTCCCTCAGGGCTTTATCTTACCTAATTCATTCTTCTTATCTGTAACACCCAATCTGAATATGAGCCATTTTCCTGTACGTCACGTGGAGAAAAAGCACTGTGCAGGAGTCAAACTGGGTATAGCACTGGTCACCTTCAAATGACAAGCTCCATCTGTCTGTAGCTCTCCCGGATATTGTAGCAGCAGTCTTGTATGTTAACTCATCTCTTTTCCTCTTTCTGGTCTCTTTTGCCTCATAACCTTTTTTCTTTGCTACCTTGTCCTTTCTCATCGTCAGACCGATATCAGTGTCCTCTTTCCCTCCTTTCACCTTATTTTCTTTCTCATTCTCCTATCACAGTGTGTCTGTTGTCCTGTGTGTTGCTGCGGGACTCTCTGGTTGATGTAATTTATGCTATCTCCTTTGCTAGCATGAGAAGGAGCGTCCTGAAGCCAAACGCTCTTCATGCAGAGTGCTCCTGTGGGAGGCTGTGAGCCAGCACTGACTGAGCTGCCCCTTTTTTATTTTTTCTCCTCCCCGTCAAGATCTCTCTGCACACAATCCAATAACCATACACATTAAAAACAATGGTCATTCTCTGCAGCCGTAAAGGATAATTAAAGATACCAAACATAGTAGCTGTCAGCTGCACAGGAAGTTGAAATGGATGCCTGTGGTTGTTCATTACACCAAAGTCCAGCTTAAGTGAAGATTCAGAATGCTCTGTGCAGTTTTGCTTACATGTCATGAGTGAAATCCATCAGGACTCTATAGGCAGTTTGGGCTTTTAATAGCAGTGAACACTTCACACTAGTTTTTGGAGCATGAAGAGATTTGATGTTGACAGAACATGTTTATGTGTGGTTGCAGGACTGTAATCCATTTCTATGACAACAGAGAAGGCTTTGGCTGGGGAAATGAAGACTGCGATGGAGGGTGACGCCAGGAGAACCAATCAGGTGGGAGCACAGCTGTAGATCATTTTATTCAAGCCTCTCAATCACTCAGGGGCCTTCCGGCTTTCTCGTTGATATGCAAGGCAGTGAGCCCATCCTGCCCGTGCCACTAACTTAACATCTTAGAGCAGCGGCTCACACGACATGCATTTGATGACTGCCTCATATGATCAAATAATTTAAGTCTTTTTTTTTTAAGGGCAAGACTAAAAATTCAAACAGTTAAATAAAAGACAAAATGCAAATTTTAAGCTCACTCACTGAGAGATAGGATTCTCCCTCTCCCAGGTTCCAGAGGACCAGGGGGATATGGACGATAACTCAGAGAAGACCCCCAGCAAAGCCTCCAAATCCCCCCAGAAAAGCTCCAAGCGGCCCAAGACTGTCCCTGTCAAAGTCACCCTACTTGACGGCTCTGACTATGAAACCGCAGTTGAGGTATGCTACTTAATTTTTATTACTGAGAAGAAAATGATACATCAGAGGGAGAAAAACCAAGCAAATCAAATTAAAAAGAAGCCTAAATGGTAAAAATCTTTCTTTACTCAGCTTTGGTTGGTGTATCAATAGAAGCAAAACAATAATTTAGTAATGAACAAAAACACGGTGGAAAAAAATCAAGACGCACATGAAGCTTCTCACTTACAAATGACTCAGCCTTTCCTTTATGGAACAGATCAACTAAAAGCATCAGATTTGTAGGAAGAGATAACGAGATTGGTAATGACATTATCTGATGTTGTCCTTGCTTTAACATACAGCGTAGCAGTCTGACTGTCTGACTACACAGTCTGCCTTCAAATGCAACGATTCCCGTATTTTGGCTAAGCTGTTGTTGTTGACTCTTAATGCAGATTTGTCATAGTAGCAAAGAGGGTTCTCATACCTGCCCTTAATAGTAGTGACCTTGCTCTACTGGAATGTATCACACTCCTGTTACTTCATTTCTGCCATTTTTGCTTATTGGTGATTATCACAAATGAAAATGCTCCCACCCTCCTCTCTACTCTAAATTCTTTCTATTTTACTTAAGTCCAGAGTACTTTACTTTGATGGGCTATTTACTGCTACATATGACCTTGCTGTTGCGGTGCTCTCAGGTATTATTTGATAGGTACAAAGTTATTATCTTTTAAACTCATCTTTTCACCTTCACAGTGAAAGACACTGCTTCCTTCCTAAACTCTTAAGTATGTGTTTCACCAGCAGTAATTCTTCAAAATATGCAGAAAACGGATCAGAAAAACGCCATTTTAAAAGGTTGCTTTGCAGCGCCGTTGACATGCAGTGTGGCTGTTTTGCCGTGCTTGAAAACACACGTGCATGCGTGATTTTTGCTGTGCAAATTATATTTTTATATATATTTAAAAAGCTAGTGTTGAAAAAGAGCTCTTGACTCAGCAGACCACACTACGTTACACCTCCATAGGATTTAGTCTCCCTTGGTAATACGTGCTACTGAGTCAGGAAATGCAGCACTGTTGCTATTCTCGCTGAGAGAAGGAGGAGACGGATGGATGGAGGTGAGACAAGCTCCGCATTGTGGGGGACAAGGCTTCCATAAATCGTGACTCAGTAGCCTTATGTGTTGGTAAATAGATGATTCTAACTCAGTGGATCCCCATCTATTTGAATTTCACATGCTTGTCATGATCAAGTGTTGCAGAAAATTAATCTGCTCACTGACTAAACTGACTTCTGAAGGGTGTCAGAGGAGGTGTTTTACACCAGCGGGAAACCCTGGGCAGGAATCACAAAGCTGTTTGGAGCCCCACTGGCACCTGCTGCTGATCGAGTGTGTTGCGGCTGGGAACGAGGTTCCTGTCACCCTCAGTCATGTCAACTGCATTCCTTTTAAAGCTTACTGCCTCCCACCTGACCTCACATATTTTACTTAAGAGAGCCAACGAGCAGAGAAATCTGTCAGAAATCCCGGTGTGGCACACGCACACATAGATTTAACTCCAGCTTAACCCGTCCATCTTTCCTTCTGTCTTAGTTACGTGCATGCATACGCACACACACACATTTCTTCAGGTCATCTGGGCTGTGACACTAGAGGTAGTGGGCTTTGACAGGAAATCCATGCAGGTGACAAATGAGCGCTCTTATGTTTGACCGGGGAGAAAATGGAATGGGAGAAGGAAAGAGGAGGAGGAAAAGATGAAGAGTGGGGTGGGAAGTGTATAAAAAAGATGGAGAGGAGATAGATACTGAGGGTGCTGGTTGTATTGTTATATGGATAGGAGTGTGTGTATCTGTGTGTTAGCAGTGCATAAAAGGCAAACAGGGACAGAATGATGAATGCTGGGAGACTTCTTCTGTAATTAGAGTCACGATGTCCACCAAGCAAACCGACCGTGATAATAAAAAATAAAAAAAACAGAGAAATAAAAGGGAAGCAATTTTAACTTCCTATTCATAGTGATGTTGACTAAGCTCAGTTATATAGTTCTGCTTTAACCAAAGCTGTACTATTAAAGCAAGAACTCCACCACCTGCTTATAACACTTCACTGCCTTCAAGATCTCAAAGCCATCTCAAACAGCTAGGTTTTGGAATAAAAATCCAGTTTTACTCAGATTTTAACCACTTAAAATTCCGCTATACAGAATACTCTCTGCTGTTCCAACCCAACAAATACTGTTAATTTTCACGGTCAACTGCATGAGATTGTGAGTTTGAAAAGCTGCTCAGGGATTGCTTTCCTGTACTCGGTGCAGTCTCTGCTGACATTTCAAGAGCTCATGCTGCTCAGATTTGCCTTGTTTTTGCATTATCTGAATGACTGCAATATTTTTAAAAAGTCTTCCATTCAATTATCCCATACTTCCACTGTAGAAATGTA
Organism: Copadichromis virginalis; assembly: GCF_057382275.1. Taxonomy (NCBI): domain Eukaryota; kingdom Metazoa; phylum Chordata; class Actinopteri; order Cichliformes; family Cichlidae; genus Copadichromis; species Copadichromis virginalis. The sequence continues at coordinate 5,940,963 of NC_140637.1, read as the reverse complement.
GTTCTTGTTCACATTAGCAAAACTAAACTCTCATCCAAATCACTTCAATTCAATTCAATTTTTTATAACGCCAAATCACAACAACAGTAGCCTCAAGGCTGCCTGTATCATAAGGTAAAGACCATACAATAACACAAAGAAAACACAAAACCCCCCAACATAATATGACCTCCTATGAGCAAGTGCTTTGGTCTCAGGGAGGGGTGGCCGGTTGGGGGTGAACCAGACGTTTCTAACTTCAGAAACGTCTGGTATAAACTGTACACCTATAGTTCAGAGTTTTCGGAAAAGAGCAACTCCAAAAAGAACCATCAGCTCATGAATGTGAGGTTCATGTGGTTGACTCGGTCAAACCAAATAAAATATTCATGACAGTAGGATCAAGCTCTGCCCCCTTTAGGAAAGCTGAAAGCTCATCTGCAGTGTATTCTCCATCGTTTCTTCTAACATGCAGCATGACACAGCCCCTCACTTGCTCTTCTAGACAGGTTGGAGTGAACTGTGGGTGGATGTCACCCACATCCACCTTTTCTCTTACCACACTCTGCATTATTAACTAATTCAGTAACAGTAAATGATGAGTAACCTTTCAGAGCTTCAAAGATATCACAGCAGCAAGAACCAAAACAAAATTGGACTTTACTTTGGTTCTTGCTCAGGTAATTTATGCAGCTGCACAGCAGCCTTGCTTAGAAGTATGAGCAGTAGTGCAGGAACAGTCATTTTAGAGATGGGTAGACTTTACAGCACACAGGAGGCTCTGGAAGTGATCGTGCACTATGAGTGTGAAGATGGCACCTCATCCTCTTCTGAGGACTCTGAGGCTGACATCGAGGAGGCTTCAGAGGTAGAAACTTTGGATGGTATTTACAGGCTAAAAAAGGAATCAGTTCAAATCTGCAGGGTGCTGCAATGTTAAGGCAGTGTGACTTTTGCATGGTTAGAAAGAGAAGTGCTGACAGCACCATGTGGGAAACCTATATGCAAAGACCACAGTCTGTCCATTTGCACCTTCTCCTGTATCTCAGCTGGAGACCCTCTTCTTTAAAAGGGGTATAATCTAAAAACTATAATTAATAGTTGCTATTTATATTTCCGGCTGAAGTAGTCTTAAACAACTGTGTGATTTAACCTCCTACGACCTGGCATCCACATATGTGGACATCACATTGTGGGTTGTCTAGACCACAATACTAAATTTTGCTCTGCAAAGGCCTGATATCTTCTTCTCAGAAACTACATCAGGTAAAAAGATAATTCTTTGTTCTTACATTCAGGTCCCAATCAGCCCAAATAGCAAAGAGAAATTAAAAATGCATGCCATGAAAAAATTCAAGTCTCAGCAGGTTAAAGTGGGAAAAAATATTACTATATAATACTTTTAAAGTATTGTGAGAAGGTGGCATTTTTGGGAGGTAGGACCTCAAATATAAATTTTTGAAAAAAAAAAAATCTGACACTGTACAAAAAATAAAAATGCATGAAAATTAATGTTGCTGACAATCACTGACCCATCTGAGGGCCTAATAAAAATAACAATTAAAGTTAAAAAATAATTACTATATAATATTTTGTATATTTTGGCAGTAAGGTTGAGGGTGAATTGTGGAAATTCACTTTGCATGTTTGAAAGTTCTCACATGTGATATTTGTTCAAATAAGCTGTTATATTCACAAACAAGAATTGTGTACATGTGTTTGTTACAACAAAATGTTACATGCTGAATTAGGTTACATAACTGCTGGCAGCGTGATGGTGCAGCAGATACACTGTTTCCTCACAAAGAGAAGATCCTGGGTTCGAGGCTGGTTAAAGACTTTTCTGTATGTAAGCAAAAAAAAAATCTTGCTTGTGTTCTCTCTGTGCCTGCATTGGTTCACTCCGAGTACTCCGGTTTCTTCGCCTTCCTGCCAAAGACAAACATGTTATGTTAACTGATGATGGTAAAATAGATAGATATGCACAAGTGGCCTGTTTAGGATGGACTCGACCTATGACATCTGGAATAATCTCCAGCCTCCCCCCAAACTGAAATTGGATAAGTGGAAGGAAATGGATGAATAATATTTAATTGTGCTCTTTGCTTCCCAGTTCAGCCGTATAGATTCCTTGGTGATTGTTAGAGCAATTTCAGTGCGATATAATGTGGGGGGACCACAGAATGCAGTAAGAGAAAGTTGGCGAGTGATGTTTTCACTGAAGTGCTCTATAAGGGTGCATAACCAGAGAACTGGAAATGATTATCTGTATTCGTGATGGAGCTGAAAAAATGTCTGAATCCTGTCTTTAGCAGTTTTTGTTCATACCTTGTGGGGGAGAAAAGAGAAGTCTGTGTCACACATGTGTGACTTTGTAGTAACCCGCAGTGTTTTACCACTTGCTTGAACTTGAAAGACTTTCAAATACTTTCAATCTATATTATTTTGTTGCACTCACTCCACCCTCCTTCCAGGATCTTAAGGTGCAAAAATTACTTTTTATAATATTTGGCACTTTTCAAACAGTTTTATAATCTTGGCTGTGCGGCACGAAAACACTTCCACTGGAATAGTTGGAAAAATGAGCATCCAAATGGGAAAATTCATGCGAATGCCCACTCAAGTAAGAAAAACAAGATTAGAAAACTCTGAGAAGTGAGTCATACAGAAAAACATGGCAGATGGAAGGGAGTAGTTAGTTGATAGTAGGAAAATATTGATTAATGGTGCACATACTGCACAAATCATTTTTTTGCTAACATGATATTAAGTTGTAACTTTTAGCTAATGCCCACACAAAGTGTTTAGTTATTACTGTAGATTTGCTAGTGGTTATAACGTGGAAACAGCCGACAACCCAAGCAGTAAAATACAACACTAATCAAAACCTGAGAATCTATGATGCCTTGCATCGGCTGTTAGTACTATTAGCCACACAGCAACCACGCTATTTATCAGAAAATTTGGACTGATTGGATACACTGACTGGCGTTAGCTGAGGTGAAACCTAGTTATTTAGTCACTTGTGTTAGCCTCTACCCATCAGTCGCCCATCAATTGCATAATGCACAATATATAGTTAAGAGCTGGTGTCTGTTTGTAAAGCTCTACAAAGGAAATTTAGCACAGAGCATGTAGCCCCATGGCAATGACACCATGCTTAAGCAGAATGCTGACTGGGTAAAAAGTTGTGTGGAAAATAAAAGGGAATGACAGTGAAGTGTACCATCAAGAGAAGGAAGCATGGAAAATACATAAAAGTTTTTTTTATTTTATTTTTTTTTATGTTTCCCTGTGAAACCGTGACTGGAGTAGACACGTTCCTTACTTTCAACACTCAGTTTCACTTCAGCTCACAGAAGTTTCACCTGATTAGAAGACTATTCCACATATGGGGAACGCATGGTCCACATATTTTCACCACTGCCCACTAATGATAGCACACAGCTACAACAAAAGCTCTCTGCAGCACCTATGGACTACCAGCGCACTGCCATGCTGCTCGCTTAACATTAAGTATACACTTTAAATGACTGTGTTATAAAAACTTTGTTTTACATGACAAATAAAAAAGCTATAGTAACATGTTTTTCCTGTGAGGCTGTTACATTAACTTCTCTTTTACTGTTCTGCCAGTTGATTTCATGACCTTTGTTGGCACAAATTTTGCACTACAATACTGAAAATCACATTAATAGAGCATCTATTTGCCATTTCTTAGAACCACACATAATTTTAAATGTCATTTTATGCTAATAAATGGTAGTGGTGTTTTACTGGAAAAGTCTATTCTTCTTAAGACAGAAAACAAACAGAGCGTTGTAAAAATCAGTAGCGATAGCTGAAGCTATACCAACTCTGGCCACATCTTTACCATTTCCCTTCAGCTTTTTGATTCCACAGTTCAATGGATTTTCTTTCTCCTTGCCAGCCATTAACCCATTCACCCAAACATGTTGCTCTTCGTGCTGTTTGCATGGGAGAAGCAATCAGCAAAGGGGATCTCTAGGATTAAGCTAAATGGCTGCTAACACAGAAAGGCCACAGAACTAGCTACAGAGATGTGATTGGATCCAATTGGAACGACAACAAAATCTCATCAAGAGCATCTGAATTGATCGCCATGCTTGGGGGGACCACCTGAGGTGTCGCAATTTCATTTTGTTGGGAAATCAAATATATGCACTAGCCGCCGCCCCTCTATCCCCCCCCCCCCCCCCCCCCCCCCAAAAAAAATAAATAAATAAATAAATCTCACTGACAGCACCCTCTGCCTGTTAATCAGTGTAACGGTCTTTTGCATTTGATGTTTTGTTAAGGAAGAAATCCATACGAAGGAAATTCAAAGGCAAGAAACAGAAATAGCACAAAGACAAAAGGCTCTTGAAGCTAAGCGCAGAGAAGTAGAGCGACTTGAGACTGTAAAAAAGCTGAATGCAGCAAAGGCTCGACAGCGGGTGTATGAACAAAGTGAATGTTCAGATGAAGAAATATACAACCTACTTCACCACAGATCTGACAAGAAAAGTGAAGTCAAGTCTGAAAACAATGACCAGCATATGAAACGGTGTTCCTCGCCACAAAATGTGACACCGCAACGAGAAGTGAGCACAGAATATCTGGTCAAAGCATTTGCAGTGTTTCTTTTTTTTTTTTTTTTTTTTTTTTTTTCTAAATGACATCAGAAACAGCAGTATGCGACATTACGTGATGGCAGAGCTTCAGTTCATCCTTTGTCTTTTTTTTTTTTTTAATAAATAGGACAGGGGGAATGAATGAGAGAAAGAGGGGGAGAGAAAGAAAGAAAACCAAAGGGGAGAAGAGACGGTGAGAAGGGGGGGGGAAGAGAGAGAAAAAAAAAAAAAACTCCTGGGTCACCTGTATGGAGAAAAAAAAAAAACAAACAAAAAAAACAAACAGAGGAGACAGCAAACAACAAAGAGCAACATAATAATAGAGAAAACAAAGCACCATCACAATAAACTAGCTAGTCATAGATATCAATATTTACTAAATAATAAACGATATTGTGCAGCACGCAAGATAGACAGCGCACAGTGTGCTTTGAGGCAGCAGCCAAGAAAGCTTTAGTCCGCGTCTGTGAATACCCATGTGTGCATACCTGTGTGGATCAGCATGCTTGCATTCCGAAGGTTTCTCCATGTAATGATCTGCTAGGGAGTGTGGGGGGGCCACAGCCCCGTCCTCCAGGGTGTGAAGCGGGTATGGAGGAGATCAAAACTCCAGACATCCAGAGGCCCCCAGAACACAAGAGACCATGGAAGACCAACAGAGGGGCAGCCGCGCCACTGTCCCAGTAAGAGCTGAGGAGAGTCCCAGATGAGGGCTCGCCCAGCAGCCGCGGAGCAGAAGTCAGGGGGAGTTGCAGTGACGCGCCCGTGAGCTCCGCCGGCCCCCAGCTGTGCCTGAGTGACCGAGCCCCAGGCCGAGAGGCCGGGGGCACCCCACCTCCAAAGGGGCCCGAGCGAGCCCCAGGCCCCAGGCCCCGACAAGCGGCCGCCAAGGAGTGAGCCGGTGTGTACCCGGACGCCCACCCCCAGACACAAAGAACCACCAACACACCGACACCTGAGGGAGTCCGCCACCGGCAGGGGAAGTGGTGGTGGGTGGAGATAGGCCTCCAAACCTTGGAGGGCCTGAGGTGTCCCCAGAGAGGTGGCGTCTGATACCCAACCTGACATATAGACACAGACATACAGGCACACACAGACACAAACATCCATTCCCACCCTCATGCTCTCATATGCACTCACTCCACACTCAACCAACGTGGAGACAGACATAAAGAGACGCTGTACACACAATCACACTCCCCAAGCGTACTCTACAAACCGGGTCTAGGTACCCTTGCCCCTGGAGGGGGGAATTGCACCCAGACCCAGGTGGTGTTACCCTTTTCCCTGCGGTGGGGAGAGGCAGACCACCCCGACTCCGCAGCAGCAGGGAGGCCCCACACCCCAGACCGCAGTCGGACGGCCAACTCCTCCTACTAGCCCTCCCGCTCCAGCAGGCCGCAGAGAATGGGGGTGGGAGAAGACTCCAAACCTCCCTCCACCCGCTCATTGTAGTGTTGATGCATATGTGTTCTAAGGTGCAATTAAAACCCAGGAGGGCATGGAGCTACCTGCCAAGGAGCAGCAGGTAAGCGCATAGTCCCTCCTGCTAGCCCTCAATGACTAAGTGTATTTAAAATTGAGAGGTGGGCAACGACGTCAGGGGTGAGGTATACACCCTGATGGTAATTTGGACTCCGTGATTGTGCCCACCCCCAAGATCCTATATGTATGTGTAATGAGAGTGTGAATAATGTGAATGTCTAAGTTGTGGGATAAAATTGAGGCAGAGGCAGCCAGAAGGGGACGGGGGGGGGGTAGCCTCCTCTGCACCCTGGTGACATACCCCCACTCCAAGGCCCTGCATGTGTGGGTGGTTGTGGAGGAGCGGGAAGAGGGAGGCAGCTGGAGATGGGGAGGGAAGTGTTTCTTAATGCAAGTCGTCTTCCGGTACCAGAGCCAACAATATTCAGCGGCGACCCTATCAGATATAATGATTGGAAAATTTCCTTTCAGACTCTGATCGACAGGAAAAATATACCAGTTGAAGAGAAGACTTATTACCTGAGGAAATGTATAAGTGGACCTGCAAGGAAGGCAATAGAAGGCTACTTCCCGCTTGGCACAGAGTCTGCATACTATACAGTTCTCGAAGAGAGGTATGGCAATCCCTTCCTCATAGCAAAGGCCTTCAGAGACAAACTTGACGCATGGCCTAAGACAAGCTCTAAAGGCAGTATGGAACTTCAAGCATTTGCTGACTTCCTTTGCTGCTGTAAGACAGCCATGTCACAAATGACGGGGCTTGAAGTGCTCAATGACTGCAATGAAAACCAAAAAATGCTTGCAAAACTTCCAGATTGGCTGACTTCAAGGTGGAACAGAAAGGTTACAGAAGTGCAAGAAGAGACTCACACCTTTCCAAGCTTCAGCCAATTTGTAGATTTCATCTCACGGGAAGCCATAATTGCCTGTAATCCCATAAATTCTCTCTTTGCTCTGAAGCCAAGTGAAACTGAAGGGGCAAAAACAACAAGGAACAGAGGCAATGGAGCAAAGGTGCTAGCAACTAACTCAAATGAAAGGACTGTTAGTGCTAGTTGCATGTACTGTGAAAGGTCGGGTCACAGCCTACTTAAGTGTAGAAGGTTCATAAATGTGAGCATTGTTGAGAGACTAAAGTTTGCTCAAGACAAGAAGTTGTGTTTTGGCTGTCTGAACTCTGGTCATCGCTCCAAGGATTGTGAAAGCAGAGAAACCTGTGACACATGTAATAAAAGACATCCAACATGTCTTCATGACAATCGCACTAAGGAAGAGAAAACAAGGAGAAATCAAACCAAGAACAGTGACAGGACAAGACAAACGAACTCGGATGTCTCACAAGACAACAGTGTCACACCAACAACAAGTGAAGCAACTTCTAACAGAGTCACGCAGAATGTCGACGACACTCACACATCTTCCATTATTCCAGTACGGGTGTCAATCAAAGGTGAGCCAGAGCATGAAATTCTTGTGTACGTGCTCCTTGATACACAGAGCGATACAACCTTTATTCTTGAAGAAACGGCACAAGCTCTGCATATCAAAGGTGAATCGACTCAGCTAAAGCTCACTACCATGTCTTCAAGAAACACAGTTGTGGCCTGTCGCAAGCTCGCAGGTCTACAAGTCAGAGGGTTCTACTCAAATAAGACCATTTCCCTACCAGTAACATATTCCAGAGACTTTATTCCCGCAAACCGAGATCACATTCCATCGCCTACAACAGCTAAGGTATGGCCTCATCTTGAATGCATTGCAAGTGAGATCGCTCCACTACAAAGCTGTGATGTTGGTCTGCTGATTGGGTACAACTGCCCCCAAGCACTTGTTCCTCGTGAGGTTGTGTCTGGAAGGGAAAACCAGCCGTCCGCCCAAAGAACTGATCTGGGATGGTGTATTGTGGGTTATGGCAACCCATGTTTCGATTATGGAGATGCCTTCGGAATAAGTCACCAAGTCATTGTGAAGCAAGTGGTGCCTGACATTCAGCCTTCTTCAAACCTCACTAACAAGGTTCACTATGTCTACAGAACTTAAATAAAGGAAATGATCTCTCCCACAGAGGTCCTAAAGATGTTGGAGTCTGATTTTGTTGAGAAAGCACCAGAAGACACAAAGGTCTCTCAAGAAGATCTCAAATTTCTAACAAAGATGAAGACCGGCATTAGGCTCAAGGAGGATGGTCATTTTGAAATGCCACTCCCATTCAAGAGTTAAAGGCTGAACCTGCCGAACAACAAGGCATGTGCTATTCATCGCCTCAAATGTTTAGAAAAAAGGCTCAAGAGTAACAAGCAGTACTACATGGACTATAAGAAATTCATGGATGAGATCCTAGCCCATGGAGATCCTGAAAAAGTCCCAGAGCAAGATATTGACAAGACACCAGTTTGGTACATCCCACACCATGGTGTGTATCATCCACAAAAACCCGGAATGATTCGTGTTGTCTTTGATGCCTCTGCCAGGTTCCAAGGCACTTCACTAAATGACCATCTCCTGACTGGTCCAGAGCTAACAAACACCTTGCTCGGAGTCTTGTGTCGCTTCCGAAGCGGCCCAGTGGCTTTCATGTGTGACATCGAACGCATGTTCCACCAATTTCATGTGCATGCTTGCGACCAAGATTACCTACGGTTCTTGTGGTGGGAGAACGGTGACCTTGAAACTCCATTCACTGTCTACAGGATGAAGGTACACCTATTTGGAGCAGCATCTCCAGGTTGCGCCAACTATGGCCTCAAGCATCTTGCAGCTGAAGGGGAAGGAAGTTTTGATGAAGAAACCATCAAGCTCATCAAAACCAACTTCTATGTTGATGACGGACTAGCAAGTGTTGACACTGAAGATCAGGCAATACAGCTGGTTAATGAAGCATGCAAACTCTGCAGCATGGGCAAACTTTGGTTGCACAAGTTCATCTCAAACAGCACCCAAGTTCTAGCTTCGCTTCCGAAGGAAGAATGCGCTGCAGCTCCCAAAGATCTAGATGTGGCACTCTGTGAAGTACATATGGAAAGAGCACTTGGTGTACAATGGTGTGTGGCATCAGATCAATTTCAGTTCAGAGTAGTTGTTAAGGAAAAACCACTCACCAGAAGAGGAGTATTGGCCACAGTCGCCTCTGTGTTCGATCCACTTGGGTTTGTGTCACCTTTCATTCTGCTGGGAAAGCAGATCTTGCAACAAATGTGTCGAGATAAACTCAGCTTAGATGATAACTTACCTGACAGACTTCGACCTCAGTGGGAGTCTTGGTTGCGTGACCTGGGAAACCTTGCAGACATAAAGGTTCACAGATGCTACATTCCTTCGAACTTCAAGGCACAGCACTACAAACTTCATCATTTTTCTGATGCAAATGCATCTGGATATGGAATGTGCACTTACCTCAGAGCAGTAAGCACAACTGGTGAAGTCCACTGCTCATTGGTGATGGGAAGCTCAAGAGTTCCACCAACCAAAGTCACAACTATACCTCGGCTTGAGTTGTCGGCGGCCGTTGTTGCTGTGCGCACTGGTGACATGCTGAAAAAGGAATTGGAAATGGAAATTTCAGAAGAAAGGTATTGGACTGACTCGAAGGTGGTACTCGGATACCTCAGCAATGAAGCCAGAAGATTTCATGTGTTTGTTGCAAACCGTGAAATTAAGGTGGGAGAGTTATCAACCAGTGACCTGGAGGTTAAGAAGGTTCAAGTCCACAAGATACAAGTGGAGGAACAAAGGTCCTTGTTAGATCGCCTACACAAGTTTTCCAACTGGTTGAGAATGATTAAGGCAATTGCTAGACTCAAGCGGTATGTGAAAGGAGCAAAGGATCACAAGAATAGATCACACGACATCAGTAGCCTACAAGAGAGAAAGGAAGCAGAGTTAACAATCATAGAGATGGTTCAAGAAACAGCCTTTGCTCAGCAAATAAAAACCTTGCAACACCATGATGTGATGCAGATGAAAGACAAGGTTAACAAGTTAAACAAGTTATGTCAATTTCTTGATGACCAAGGCATTCTTCGGGTAGGCGGACGCTTAACACATGCAGCTTTGCACCCCAATGTCAAGCATCCTGCGATCCTGCCAAGAGGCAGTCACGTGTCGGCATTACTGGTCAAACATTATCACAAGAAGACATACCATCAAGGACGAGGGATCACCATGAATGAACTTTGAGCTAAAAGATTCTGGATTCTTGGATGCAGCAAGATTGTGTCATCTTGCATCTATAAATGTGTAAAATGCAGAAGGTTCAGAAGGCGCACAGAGCAGCAGAAGATGGCAGACCTCCCAGAGGATCGGATGGAGACCACACCACCATTCACCTACTGTGGGATGGACTGCTTTGGTCCTTTTTATGTCAAAGAAGGCTGCAAGGAGATAAAGCGTTATGGTTTGCTAATCACTTGCATGTGCTCCAGAGCAGTGCATCTTGAAATGCTTGACGATCTCTCTACAGATTCCCTCATCAACTCCTTACGTGCATTCATAGCCATCAGAGGTACAGTTCACCAGATAAGATGCGATCCAGGCACGAATTTTGTCGGCACTAGAAATGAGTTTATTGGAGCATTTAAGGAAATAGATCAAGCCAAGCTAGGGAAACTGGACTGCGAGTTTCTCATGAACACCCCAGCATCTAGTCACATGGGTGGTGTCTGGGAAAGACAAATTCGCCCCATAAGAAGTGTTCTCATGTCCATTCTGGAACAATCAGCCAAACAACTCGACAGCTCCTCTTTGAGGACATTCCTGTATGAAGTCATGGCAGTGATTAATAGCAGACCATTGACTACTGACCAACTATGTGATCCATCAAACCCAGAACCTTTAACGCCGAATCACATACTAACCATAAAGTCCACAATCATCTCTCCACCTCCAGGAAGGTTTGTGAAAGAAGATCTTTATCTCCATAAGAGATGGTGTCGTGTTCAATTAATTGCCAACACTTTCTGGACAAGGTGGAAAAAGGAGTATTTGTTAAATCTTCAAGGCAGACAGAAGTGGACCAAAGAGCACAGAAATGCTAAGATCAATGATGGTGTCCTCCTGAAGGATGAGATAACTCCACGCAACCAGTAGAAGTTGGCAAGGATCAATGAAGTGTATCCTGGAAAGGATGGAAAAGTGAGGAAGGTGAAATTGCTGCTGAGTGATCCAACCCTGGATAGAGCAGGAAAACGTACCTCCAAACCTGTGCACCTGGAAAGACCCATTCAGAAAACAGTCATTCTGATGGAAGCGGAAGAAGATTCTCCACCGCACTCTGCTTAAAGGATAATTCATGATAGTTCATTCAAAAGCCGTTCGTTAGTTCATAGGCAATACTTTATTCTTTAAAATCACAAGTGATTGGTGGGAGTGTGATGGTCTTTTGCATTTGATGTTTGTTAAGCTGTATGTCTGGATTTTGTTCTTTTGCACCCTCTGGTGGTGAACTGTGTAGGGTACAGTTTTGCTGTTTGGGTCTCCTCCTAGACACTTTTTCTTTTGCTAGCGCACATGGTGTCTGCATGCTGCAGTTCACAGTTAGCTCCACACATGGAGAAAATATCGTTCAAAGAGTAGAAATAATTGAGAAAGAAAATGGAGGATAAGGCAATAAGGCCATAAAGGACTATTTAGCACCTCCTAGGTTTGTGTGTTTTAAATGTTTTATTTTCTGTAATTAAGGACTTTTGATTGATTGGCACTAAGTAAAAGAGCACATTTTAATGTGATGTTTTGTTTATTGTTTGTCCGTGAGCAGTTCTTACGGGTTGCCAAGACCAGAATAAACCCTGTTCTATAACTACATCGTGTGTACGTCAATCCTTGGTGCTACAATCAGCATTATTCTTTCTGCTTCAGCCATGGCAGCCTCAGTGCAGCAAGATCTAAATTATTATTTATTTGACTGGCAGAGAGGCAGATTAGCTTCCAATGGTTAATTCATTCCCCTTCTTAATTTTTTAAAAGTTGGCCTGATGGCACTGCCAGTTTTTTTTCACAAGAGCCGAGCTAAGGTTCGTGGTGGCCTTGTAGTAACCAGAGATAGAGAACGTGTGAGGGCACCCGCGCTATTACTTCTGTTTCCATGGTAACAGCTGCTTGGTTGCTTTAGGAGCCAGGTTTCCCTAGGAGATGAAGCTGGTGTGTGTTTGTGCATTCGTTAGTGTGTGTATGTGTGCACATGTCCGTGCATGTGTGTGAAAAAGGCGTTTTTGCCAAGGCCGTCTGTGCAACCCGCAGAGGCCCTGATTTCAGCCCCGAAGGGCTGGATAGAAAATAGGTGTGGTCTGGTGTAACGCCACTGATGTGAAACGCTCTTCCTTCCCTTATAAAGGCATAAAGACTATACAGGAGCTCCTCCCACTCAGCAGAGGGGAGGACAGGCAGGGAGCGTCTCTCAGACCACAGTTGGGGTGGATTTTATGTCGCTGATAATTCAGACTCCTTATCATTATCATCATCATCGTTTATTTATATAGCACTTTAAAAACACACAAGGCTGACCAAAGTGACTCCTTAGTGTAATGAAACAAGGACAAAGATGTTGCATTAAATGATATCTACTTTTAACAGATTCTCAAGTGCTTATCTTTTTTAGAATCACAAATGTCTCATTACAGTTTTACAGATTGTACATTTTGCTTACACTTTCTGAATCGTAGTTTAGATATTGATTGGAGAACAAGTTGGGCTGTGCAGTAAAGGATTCCTGATGCAATCATATCAGTAACATGTGCAAATGATATGGGATCCAAAGTAACATTTATGTGTTTTACTCTGGCCTGTAGTGCCATTTATCTGTCTATATTGTTTGCGCGTGGGTGCACCAGTTTTGGAGCTTTTGGCTGCAGAGTAACCAGGTCATGATTTCTGGAAAGAAATACTGATACTTAGTTTTTGTGACTTTTTTGGCTCCTTAAGCACCACAAGTTCTGTTATATTCAAGAGATGGCTGACATGTCTGCTCCCCAAATTGCTCACATTGGGCAACTCACAACACACTCGCAAAACATATATCTAATTTTGTCCTCCAGTTCAGCTGTCTCTTCAAACTCTAACCAGCAGATGCCACCTTAGTCTTCCACATCTTTTAAAAAAAACAGTGTTTTTACACTTTTGTGTGTTTGTTTGTTTGTTTGTTTTTACACACACACACGTGTAAATGTGTGTGTGAATGGGTGCATGACTGGTTGTGTAAAGCGCTTTGGGGTCTTTAGGGACTAGTAAGGCGCTATACAAATACAGGCCATTTACCATTTATCCTCTTCCTTTTGTCTTTTGCAGTATTTGCTGCTCATACAACTTGGGCCTGCACCTTTATGCTGTCCCACTTACTGTGTGTGTGTGTGTGTGTGTGTGTGTGTGTGTGTGTGTGTGTGTGTGTGTGTGTGTGTGTGTGTGTGCGCGCGCGCGCGCGCAACAGAAATTTGCCAAGGGCCAGACTCTGTTGGACATGGTGTGTGGCCATCTGAACCTGCTGGAGAGGGACTACTTTGGCTTGACTTTCCAGGACACAGACAACACCAAGGTCAGACACACAAACACACACCCACCCACACAGATATGCATAGTTGGGCACAGCAGGACATCTTACTTGTGCGTTTATTTATTCACTTTTACAGTTTTACATGTGTAACTGAAACTCTGTAATGATCGCCAGATGCAGCTGCAGTTAAATGAAATGCAGACTTCATACACACACACATGCACGTGTACACTGGGTGTTTATTACACACTTTATTTCCTAAAGTTTGAGCTGGTGATTTTTGATAGAAAGACTAACTTTAAATAGAAACCCCCCCATTTCTGGTTTCTCCACAGTCTTCTGCTATTGTCAAGCTATTATACTGAGCTTTAATGTCATTTAATTACATTTTCATTACCACAGTGACCGTTAATTTGGGGGTTTAATTTGGGCTTTTTTGTGGATAGTTTTCAAGTGTTTTTTTTTGTGGTTGCTTTTTATGGAGTATTTACTGTTTTGTTTGGGTTTTTGTCACTGACTTCAGAAGAAATGTCAGCCAGTCCTTTAGTCCATTTAACTCCTGCTTCAATGGTTTTTCCAGGTGTTATAAAGCAGTGAACCTCTGGCTGCCCTTTTAACTTTGCTTAACCACTTACAGCCTGAAAGTGGCACACATGGCCTTTAATATTTTAGAATGTGATTAGATAGTATGGCCTTTGAAAAATAGTGCAGAGGGTCTGCAGTCCACCATGAAAGCTCTAGTGGCATTAAGCAGACAGAACTGAATTCAACTGGCATTTATCAGCCTTAATATTAATGCTTTCTGTGTTTATAGAAGCCTTCATCGAGTTTCATGAATACAGTTGAATCCAACAAGGGAACAGAGTTATAAAAGGGAGAGCAATCAGCGAGGTCCAGTTCTTTAAAGGGCTGTTAAACATGAATATGGAGATGGAATTTCTCAAAGGGGATTGTCTCTTTCTTTCTTTATCAGAATTGGCTGGATCCCTCTAAAGAGATTAAGAAGCAAATCCGGAGTAAGTGCAGCAGATGCACGCATACTGTACACACATGCACACATATGCACACACATGCACACGCGCACACAGTCGAACAAGTCCGCGCAAAAAACAGCAGAGGCACAGAAATCCTTCACTAAACAACCTTTGCTGGGGCTTCGTCCACAGTTGGTCCCTGGAATTTCGGGTTTGCTGTCAAGTTCTACCCTCCAGACCCATCTGTGCTCATTGAAGACATTACCAGGTAGGTCTGACTGCTTCTGTTAAGCTTGCTTGTCAAATCAACCATCAACTATATCAACCACTGCACTCAAAAAATAGTGTTCTGGTCATTGTTAACTTCTCTTGAACCTCTGACCTAAATTGTTTAATAGGACTATAGTAGCCTGCTATCAAAGAATTGAGGCTGAGACTCATTACAGTACTCGATTCCTTCAGATGTTCCAGTTAGGCTGACACTTAGATCTTGAAGAGAAGTATTACCAGCATCTCTGCCTCTGTTTTTTTTAGGTACTATTTGTGCCTGCAGCTGAGGGATGACATCCTGTCTGGTCGTCTCCCATGCTCATTTGTCACGCACGCCCTTCTGGGCTCCTACACAGTCCAGGCGGAACTGGGAGACTATGAGCCCGAGGAACATGGTCCAGACTACGTCAGCGATTTCCACTTTGCCCCCAACCAGACGCGCGAGCTTGAGGAGAGAGTGATGGAACTACACCATAACTACAGGTCATAGAAAATATGACTTCATTAGTAAACTCAATGCTCTTGTTTGCGATCTGAGGAATTAATATGAATAATAAGAAGTGAAGGATCGGTTGTGGCATTTGCACTGTAGGGGAATGAGTCCAGCAGAAGCAGAGATGAACTTTCTAGAAAATGCCAAGAAGCTCTCGATGTATGGAGTTGACCTGCACCACGCTAAGGTACAGGGATGCTCTCTTTATTGTTTCTCAGTCTTTTTTTATCTGTCAGTACCTCTTCTTCTGGCTCTTTGATACTCTGTGAATTTGTTTAATAGGATTCAGAGGGAATCGACATAATGCTCGGTGTCAGTGCCAACGGTCTGCTCATCTACCGTGACCGCCTCAGGATCAATCGGTTCGCCTGGCCAAAAATCCTGAAAATCTCCTATAAGAGAAGCAACTTTTACATCAAGATCCGCCCTGGAGAGGTTAATAAAAAACGTTTTGTTATCTGTTCTTTAGTATTTTGCTTGGAAGAGCTGGAGTTCACAAGTACTGCATGCACAACCCCACCAGAGCAGCTCCTTGTCACTTTGCCAGAACTGAGGCGAGTGAAATAAAGAGTCGTTTGGTAAAGAGCTAGCTTCACATTTCTATTTCATGGTTTCACAGTTGTTAAAATTATATCACCGCCTCTCTTGACTCGTCCAAAGCAGCGCAAATAGTCATTTCATGGTTTGATAAAAGTGTTACTTCTGAGATGTATCTTGCTGCACACCATGTGACAACTGCAGAGAGTATTTTATCAGGCATTATTTATAGACTTTAGAGATGCCGTTCTTAAAGATTTGGCTGATAGGTCATGTTTTTATTCTTGTCCTTCTCTCTTTCTCGACTTTCGAGTGTGATTAGCCAGTCGGGAGGATTTGCATTTTCATAAAGGATTTTACTTACAAGTGTAGCAGTCACGTTATGCTCGCTCTGGTTTTTCAACTCCCTAAAGTTATTATGATTTCCCTTCATTCTTTGGCCTTGAGGGTATCTGCAGTGCTTTATATCCACAGTTAAACTGACTTTGACATCTTCATAGTGAATACCAAGTCCATTCTGTGCATACACTTTGTTCTGCAGATGTATCCTCTTAAGTCAGCTGTCACTTTAAATTTGCCTGGAGGGTCATCATTGTGGTTTAAAACCACTTTTATTCTTATCTGTCCCCATAGTGTTTTTGTGTGGAACTAAAGTGCTTCCTTTTGTGAATGGACTCCTCCCAATGTTTAAGGACCTGTTATATTGCTAATAACCTATTGATCTGAAAGCATTTTCCTCCCTGTTCACACAACTGAATGTCTGATGGACTGAGTGCATGAACAACTAATTTATAGGTTGGTTAGAGATGGAAAATCTACCCGTCATGGTAGCAGGAGACACAAGGCGAGTAAACAGAAAACACTGATTTTTCCATTGCTGCAGAGTAAACACATTTCACCCTGCCGCCCTCCCTCCATCTTCCACTTCACTTGCTTCCCTCACTCTCTTTTTCTTCTTCACCTCCCTGCCGCCTCCTCCTTTCACCACCTCCACTCATGTCCCTCATCACTCAGTATGAACAGTTTGAGAGCACCATAGGCTTCAAGCTGCCCAACCATCGGGCCTCGAAGCGATTGTGGAAGGTCTGCATTGAGCACCACACCTTCTTCAGGTAGGCCTTAATGCTCACAGATACAAACAGCACGTTTTCTGCACTGTGCTCACTCTGACCTGCATGAACCTTGGCACAGTAGACCTAGAGTATCCCTAAAGTGTTGATTTTCTAACTATTGATTGTAACAGTTTTCTTAAAGAGTCTGTAGATGAGTGATAAAAAAAAATGCTCTCAAAAGAGTTTGGAAAATTTCTTTGATGGTTTGGAGGTAGGAAGAAGAAAACAAGTCTTGCAGCAAATACATCAAAATGAATCATAGGAAAGTAATTTGATATAGGTCATACAGTGTGAACACGGACCTTATTTGTAGGATTTGTACTGAAAAATTGGATATTTTTAAGGGTTTACACTGATTCTTTAAAACTTTGTTAGTTCCTAGAGTCAGCAAATATATGATAGAAGAGAGAGCTTTCTTGTCTGCATGGTACAGTTGTGGTCATAATTTTAAATGCACTCATGATGGGCATTAATTTCATGGTAATTTTGACCTTTTAATGAACTGTTCTTTTTTTCAAGAACAGCATATATCTTAAATGAATAAAATGAAATAAAAAAAAAACCCCAAGTATTTGGTTCCCAGGTTTACATTTATTTTAGATTTTCTCTAATCCAGATAGGATTAAAAGTATACATGCAGGCTCAAATATATAGATAATTGGTTAAATGTCTCTTAGCAAGCAGCACCTAAACCAGATGCTTTTGGTAGCCATCAACATCTTCTTGTATAACTCTGGCGGAATACTGAGCACTGTTCATGGCAGAACTGGTAGAGTTCATTTACACTGGTTGGTGTCCAGGCACACACACACACACACACACACACACACACACACACACACACACACACACACACAGAGCGAGAGTAGTAAACAACTTTATAATATGGTTGTGGTCAGTGCATTGGAAAGGGGATTCCAGAGGTTTAATGTTAGCCTACTTTATCAGTTCCAAAACTAGTTTGGGATCATTTTCTTGTTTTTTCCAAGTTTTGATCATCTAGCTGTTGAGATTAAGTTGAAAACTTTGGAGGTAATCCTCCTTCTTCATTTTTGACATTCACTTTGTACCACATACCATTACCACTGGTGGCAAAACAGCCCCAGAGCATGATGCTACTGCCACCATGCTTAACAGCTGGTGCAGTGTTCTCAGATTTGCAAGCCTCACCTTTACTCCTCCAAAGATATGTCTTGTCATTTTGGCCAGATAGTTCAATCCTTGTCTGACCATAAAAAGAAGGCATTTGTCCATGTGGGCAGCTGCAAATTTCTGTTGAGTTTTTGTTGTCAATTTAGGAGCTGGAGCGTCTCTCTTTGTCACCACCCTCTCAGTCCATAGAGATGAAAAACTGTGGACAGTGATGGTGGCGTTACAGTGGTATCCAGTTCATGGCAAGCTTGAGCTTTGGTAGTTTCTGAACATCCTAACCAATTTCCTCTCATCTGAGGGTGGCAGTTTGGGTCTTCTTCCAGATCTCGCATGCAAAGTGGGGGACACATCTCAATAACTTGTACGCACGTGCAAGTGTCTAAATGGAAGATCCTGAAATCTGCAATTGTTTAGAAATGGTCCATCATGCTTCTGGAATGGCCTTCATAAAGACCTTACCTCAATCCTATTGATGATTTGTGCACTATGCTTAAAGGCCATGTCTGTGTCAGGAAACCAACCAATTTACGTGAATTCTATCAACTGTGCCAAGGTCAGATATCCAGCCTGGATTATGTCAGAAACTTGTTGATGGCTACCAAAATCATCTGGTTGAGGTACAACTTGCTGAGAAACATTTAATCAAATATTTGTGTGGATTTATGTATACTTTTGAGCCTGTTTGGATTAGATAAAATCCAAAGCAATTTCAGACTTGTGCACCTAATTCTAGGTTTTTAAAATCTGAACTATAAAATAATTGCTGGAAAATTCTATTTTTTTTTTTACTTTCTGATTTAAAAAAATATGTATCAATTTGCATTGAGTTTCTGCATTAATTTGCATTGCTTTTTTCTACAACCAGTATTTTCTTTTACAATCTATTGCTTAAATTTAATCTGCAATTTCAGGTTTTTCAGGAAAAAAAAAAGACTGATGACGTAGAGGTCTCAGAAATTCATTAAGATTCATGTAACATTGTAACTCATAATACACTTAGTGTTAAAGGGTTAAAGATGTATCCAGTGCAATCATTCCATCCTAGAAACAGAACACTTTAAAGAAATCACTAGAAAGTCCAAAATTACCACAACAAAAATGCCCATGATAAGTATAGGTAAACTCATCAGACAGGATATGATTAGCTTAGATGAAGAGAAACTGTTATGAGAGTCAAAAGTTATGATTTAAAGACTTTAGACATGCTGTTAATGAAACACAGGTGGGCTTTGATGAAATCATGAAAACTCATGAAAACATACGAATGTTGGGAAAACGGGAAACACAACGAGGTCAGACTGGATGTCAGTCAGACAAACTGATAAAAGACTGAGAGAAGGGCAGGACTAAATAAAGCACAGAGTGCTAATTGGGTAGCAAGACACAGGTGGAGGCAGGAGATTCTTTAGTTAATTCCAGTAAATTTCCAGAGAAATCAATAAATAATGGTTCCGCAAAGCCCTATCGAATATGTGCCACATATATTCATTTTTAAGTGAACTGAACCTTCCTGCAGGTTGGTTTCCCCAGAGCCACCTCCCAAGGGCTTCCTGGTGATTGGCTCCAAGTTCCGCTACAGCGGGCGGACCCAAGCCCAGACCAGACAGGCTAGCGCTCTGATTGACAGGCCCGCTCCACAGTTCGATCGTTCTGTTAGCAAGAGGTACCTGCTGCCTCGAAGCATTGACGGAGGTAAGAACCCAGACTCTTTCACTGTCGGTATGGACATTTGCCGTGAGGCAGTTTGTTCTCTCCACAGAGTAAAAATATTTCAGCAAGAATGTTTGTTGATTTTGTGTTGCAGCCCTCAAAGTGAAAGGGGCCAGACGTTCCTTGTCAAAAACAAGAATTAACATTAGATTTAGATATCATTTTATGCGCAGCGCATTCAAAAGCTTAACCTAAAAACTCCTGGTGTTTTATGGTTACCCTCCACTTGCTTTCAACCAGCCTCGGCTCTTGGTGACAGTATGGACCAGCTGTCCCAACGAAGCTCCAGTGAGCGCACACAGTTCATGTCTAGAGAAGATCTGGACCAAGAGGGCAGCCTAGACCTGGACCACGATCAATATCATTATCAAGACCAAGATCAGGACCACTACACAGATCAGGAAGACGATCAGAAGCCGACACTGGGTGCCAATATCTCACCACCGACCAAGACTTTGGAGCTGAAGGTACCAGATGAGAGGACAGACTTGAAATGCACAGAAATCCGACTTCATTCATGCTCTGATTTTCATAGTTCAAAGCTGTACAAACAAATTACATGTCATTGTTAAGAAGAAGAGAGTTTCTATTTAGCCACAACCGATCAATCAGCAGTGCAAATGAAATCAACACATCTGTTAAATAGGATGCTGTAAATGTAAAAGCTACATCGCAGTTTTGAGGACACTGCAGAGAAATAAACAAAAAGCAATTAATCTGATTCATTGGGAAAGGTAAACAGCACACTGTGCATCACAACTGAAAAATATCTCACATTAACTCATCTTCTCTTTCCTCGTTCCTTTTTTATTTAAGAATGTAATCACCTTTCCTATTTTTCTCTCCTTGGCTTAATTAACCTGATTCCCGCTCTTCCGGTTATGAGACTTCTCAGTATGCACCTTCTTTTCTCATCATTTTTCTTAAATCATCTCCTCAAATCTAACTCGACCTCTTTGTAGTACATAAAACGTCTCTAACCGAGCACCCTGCCTTTAACCAGTAACATTCTCTTTGTATCACCGTAAACTTAACAATCTTAGCTAACCTCTTCTTACATTTCTGTCCTGTGCCTTGTGCTTTCCTTCAGGGTGAGGAAGCAGGCTCGCCTGTAGACTCAAAGCCAGAGGTATTTTGGTATTGGACTTTGGTGTCTGTATACGTGCTTTTTTTTGGTCGTTCAAGGTCATGTGCTCGTGCACTGTGTTTGTTAAGCACGACCTGTCTTATGCCTGTGTTGTTTGTCTGTAAAAGAAATGTTATTTCTTTTGATTTCATGGTTTCCAGGATTTCGGTAGGTATAATCCGTGGAAAATGCATGAATTGATTTTCAAGAAAAGACGAGAAATATTATATATAGATTTAATCAAGCTTTTTGTTTTATTTCGTATTTTCCTGCTGGAAATAGTTGTTTCACTGGAAAGAATGATTAAACTGTAATAAGCATTTTGATGCTAAAAAGAGTAAGACGTCTATTGAAGAACTGACTTATTTTTCTCGACTTGCAGCACAGTTTCACCAGCATGCCTCTGCAACAGTGTCCCCGTATGACATTAGAGGGATTGTTTGTCACCAGCAGGATAAACAGATGGCCTTTAGGCACTGTAGACGATTCAGTGAATCGGTGTTTCCCCACTTTGCAAATCTACCGATCCACCAATTAAACTGCCCCAAAATCTACATCTTTGTTTAATTTAGAAATATATTTATTTAAAAGCCATCTTTCTCTATGCTCTTATTTGTTTTGTAAAAGTCCTGTGCAGGTAGTTGTGGTGCTGTTTTCTTGACTACTGCAGGAAATATTGGCATCACATTAGTGGCTTAATGGACTCTTTGTTTGTGGTTTTGTAATGCCTTCCCATCAAATCTTTGGATCAAGAAGTATGGGAATAATCCTCCTCCAAACCCTTAAGTTCAGTCAATAAATGTCTTCATTAATTACCAGTTGGCTGAGACTGAAATGGATTGTCCCTCTCTTCTTGGCAGAACATTAAGTGGCTTAACAATCACAGTCCAAAGCCTCAGTGGTGTCAACTGTTTCTGTTTGTCAGTCTGGCTGCCTGCCTTTTTTGACTCACCTGCAGCATTTTACCTCTTTGTCTCTGCACGCATCTGCTCTCTTTCCCCACCTCCACCCCCCCAAACTCCTAACCCTTCCGCTTTGCTCGAAAAAAAACCTTTCACTTCATGTCGCTTGCCCCACCTCATCTGTCGGACAAGGAACTGGTCACCCTTCGGCCTAAACAGGAGGTACAGCTTGTCATCTCTTTTTGGCATGAGACGTGTGTGACTCTCATCAGGTGTTCAGTGTTTGTTTGTTTTGTTTTTTGTATTCATAACTGTACCACTCGCAGTTTGAAAACAGGAGTCAGCAGTGGAGCTCCTGAAAACAGATATATTTTCCTACAGAGCACATAATCTTTTATGCGCTTTGTACATTTTCTGGTCATATCTAAAGCCTTTATTGGCCATCCACGTGGTACAGTTTTTACTTCATAAAGAAAACAATCCGTCATGCTACCTACCTGATCAGACAGAGCTTGGTTACGATTGTTCATTTTCCAGTTAAATCCAAATCGACTTCATTGTGCTGTGAACCAGAAATAGACTTAGAAGCTTTCTATTTATGCTGTCTTTTTTTTTTTTCTGTTTTTCCTTTCACTGTGTGAGTAGCAGTTCTTGGACAAACCAGAAGACGTTATACAAAAGCACCAGGCCAGCATCAACGAGCTGAAGAGGGCTTTGAGGCAGCCTAACAGCAAAATGGCCCAGAGAGAGAAACGCATCTCTTCAGCTACTCCTCCTGGAGGGACTCCGGAGCGGAAACCAGTAAGAATGACATTCTGTTTCCAAGTTATGGCACATACTATCATTGTTGAAATATATATATTACCATTTTCTAAACAGGTTGTATTGGTCCTAGGCCAACATATATATATCTTCACAGAGTATGCCAAAATTTGGATTCCATTAAACCAATTCACAGAAAAAAAAACCTAAAAATGCTTTAAAATTTACACAGTGATACCCCCCAGTTGTTTTTCTTTGGGATTTTTTTTTTTTTTTTTTGTGTGTGTGTGTGTGTGTGTGTGTGTGTTTTTTTTTTTTTTTTTTACAATTCTTCTTTACAATAGCAATGTGGGGTAACAGTAATGAATGGAAGAGCCGTTTATCTAGTTAGGCTAATGAAACTGTCTACTCTATGTTAACATAGGCGACCACTGACGCCAAATTGATTGACAAGCAGGATGCTTATGAAGGAACACTGGACTCTTACTCTTACGTGGAAAAGAGTAAGACCTCTTCAGAGGGTAGAGACACATTTGCAGTGACATCTTGGACTGAAGCGAATATGAACAATTGCCAGACACGCCCAGACTCTGGAAGAAGTCGACATGGAACATCTCCAAAGCGGGAAACTGAGTTTATTGCAGCAGGACTAAGAGATATGAACCCCATGGCTGGTACAGTAGCAGCTAATGGGCATCATGAATCTGTTCAAATTCGGAGAGCCATTCAGGAAAATGGATATGAGTCTCCACCTGAGAAACAGGCAAGAGAACTGAAGAAGGATTTAAGACATGGCCACTTTGAGCATCGAGAGAGGCCCAAGAACTTTGAAACTCCAGTGGCTTGGGATTCTGTCCCAAAGGGCAGTGCTTCAAGATACAGTGAGGCTTGGAAAATAAAAGACCCAAGCCCTGTGGGAGAAAAGGATTGCAACAAAACGGGGAACTCACACACAGAAGTAACAAAAATAGTTCCTCTCAAGCCGCAGAGATCAAAGAAGTCTATAAATAAAGAGAACAAAGATTTAAACCCTCAAACGCACAGCCAGCCTGACAGAGGCGTCTTTGGTGCTGCCGGGGATGTACAGATGACAAAATCTTCCTGTGAGTCAGGAAGGAGACTGGATGATAATGCTGTACCACTGTCTGCCACAGATGTTGTCAAGGAAAACACAATGGACACCAAATACCAGGGTGAATCTACAGCGTTGTATCAGCAGCAAAGTCAAACACATCAGCAGATTAGGAATGAGTTTTTCGGACAACAGGAGCTCAGGGACTGCAGGGACTCTGCAGGCCAGTGGACGAGAGGAGGCGTTGCATTTGAAGAAAATTCTCAAATCACCTCAGAGTTTAGCGCCAAATTTCCAGCAGCTCCCCCACGCACTCTCCCCCTGAAAACACAGTGGTCCCGAGACAGACTGAGCAACATGGACAACAGCCACATCCACCACAGGACGCCCAACCAAGAAACAGCCAAGAGGAAGCAAGCGGTAAACCATCTGCCCCCCTTCCCCCCCCCAACCTGTTTGTCAGTCATCGGAAAGTAAAGCATTGCATGAGCTTCAGGCGATGTGGTGCAAATTGTTTTTGCCATCTAAAAACAAACCTTCCAAAAAAAATAAAAAATCACACACACGCTTAAACTTCAGAATTCATGTGGCTGTGTATGAGAAAGCAAAAGTTCACGTTCCTTCGCATCGCCTCATTGACCGACTCAGTTCACGTCCATGGCCTAGGGGGCATTTTGCTTTCCCTTCTTCCCCTCCGCAAATCTTGACATCTGCTTGGCCATTTCAGAACGCTGTGGGCCTTTAAGCAAACTTCCCATTGCTTAAGCTTCAGGCGTCCCTTCTATCCCACCTTAACTTGTCACGTTAATACCTGGTCTCTCCTTCCAACACTCAGAGCGAGGGTGACTGCTGTTGCAAGGAGCGCAAGACCTTTTTCCACCATTTTTTTCTTTGAAACCTCTTTTTCTACATAATTTGAATCCTTTGTGTAAATGGCTGAGGAGGCCATTTGAACCAAATGTTCTACCTTGGCACCTCTGCAGCAAAGCAGAAAAATGAAAAAAACGATTAGATGTAATCACTGGCTGCAGAGCTGCCAAACCTCTTCAGGGTTCAGGCTTTCATATGCCGCATTTAAAAATATGAATACCTTTTCCCTGAAAGGGAATTTTGAAAAATCAAACCTTTCAGTGCATGGCATTACCATTGCACTTGCAGTCATTTTTAATGATGTCAGCCTGTGAAATATACCCAGTTTGCATGCTTTTGACTGCAGCTTAAAGGCTTTGGAGTTTGGGGGATCTCTCACATTGTGTGTTTATCGTGCAGGTTTAGGAAAAGCCCCAAAGTTTATGAATGACTTAGACATGTTTGCTTACAGATAAGAACTCAACAGTGCTAAAGCGACATGCTTAATAGCGGTGAAGGAAGAACACTGCAAACTCGGGCTCTCCAGATATCAATTCTTTCATCATGTGCAAAAAGCAGAACTCGACGTCAAAGCAGTTTCAAAGAAAACTTTTTCTAACTTTTATTTTTGGATATGCTTACACACATTAGCTATAGGGAGACGGTATAACTTCTGGCTGCATTTCGGTGAATTCACGCATGCTTTCATATCGTTGTTTGCTCTTTGTTTGTTTGCCTTTTCCATAGGAGACACCTCCCACCCCTGCTATCCATGAGGAGCCTCTCAGTGAAGCTTCAGTGAGTCATCCCTCGGCTCCTCTCATATTTATTATGTAGTCACACCTTGGGAAAAGAGTAAATAAACTACAATTAGATATTTGACAGATTTTATTCAAGCTGCTCTTTGAGGCGTGTTTGTTTTTGTATCCAAAGCGTGGAGATAAACGCACAAAAGCACAGCCCATAAATTCATATTTAATCAAACGGGGAAACTGAATATTTTAAAGTGCCAGCTCGACATCATGCCTAAATCTGATATCTAATATTTTGTGCCGCTGTTAAATGTTCAATAAGCATGTTTCCATGTTTAATTGTGATCAGAGATCAGAGTAGAGAAGCTAATGTATGTACTTTACATGCTGTACATTGTCTAAAAGTGCAGGAGATAAACCACATCGAATTATCATCTGTCTCCTCTATAGAGGGAACCATGGGAGAGGCGCCTGGGCTCCGTATCAGAGGATGATCAGGACCACGAGATCCTGTACTTGAAGGAAACCCACCTGGGCATTGAACGAAAATGTTCCAGCATCACAGTCAGCTCTACATCCAGCCTGGAAGCTGAAGTAGATTTCACCGTCCTCACGGACCTGTACACAGGCATGGAAGAGTTCTCCAGGGGTATGTCGGAGCTGGGAGAGAGGGATCTGTCACCTGATGGGGGTCTGCGCTTTGGCATCGACATGCTCCAGCAGCAACCCTCTGAGCCACCTCCTCCCTTAGTATCGGCTCCTCTGTCCAGAAGAACCAGCAGCAGTCCTCCAGCCAAACAAATCCAGGCTGAAGAAGTCCGACCAGAAGTCAAACGGTCCGATGTCCAGGTAGATCAAAGTTTTCAGATCAGCTGTGTAGAACCACTGAGAAGTGTCTACTTCTTTGGTTTGTTTTGTTTTCACACTGCGTTATTTTTAGGCACCTGAAAATATGCATCTTGGCTCCTTTTTAAATTCAGATGCCAGTGCAGGAAAGAATGGGTGTTAATTTGATCTGAAAGCAAGTAGCATGAAATCATTACTCTACAGTTTTATCTCTCTGCATGTTTGTAACCGGGCACTTGAGAAATAAATAAAGCCAAGCGTGAATGCAATGGAAATAACAGGAAGAAAAGAGCTGAATTCCTCTCCTCCCCAGCACTTTTCCCATAACACCAACCACATCCACGCTCTGCGTCTTTCCCAAGTTTCCCAACAAAGTGTGATGACAAGGTAGTTGTGGGTGAATTCATGCAAGTTTATTCACAAGGCTGTGGTTTGCCTGTGCAGTGGGTGGTCAGAGGGAATGTAACAAAACAGAAAATTATGGGTTCATGATTTGAGTTGTAAAAAAGCTGGGCGGCTAAAAGTATTCAAGCTTCTGACACCTCTAATGCACTAAAATCCACAAATGAGCAGATGAAGTGACTGTCATGAAATATGCAGGAAAGGGATGTGCTTTTAGTTTGAAGTTTTAAAGAAGGTAAACGAAAGAAAACCCACTTTGTTCTTTTCCTCGTTTTTTATGTTTAACTTTTTACTAAAGTAAGATATCTCTTAAGCTTCCAAACTTCAGACTCTCAGGTTGTCTTTTGCTTTCTGTTCTGATTAAATTATGTTCCTTTTCGCAAACAGGGGGCTTTCAAGCCTTTTAAAAACCTCCGTTTCTGCACAGAGTCTCAGAACAACACTACGAACTATACACACTCTTAATAATATAAACATTCCTTCTCTTAAGCCTGTAGTTCCCAAAAAACCAAAGAGATCAGTCCCCGTGTCTTCATCAGTGGACCGAGATCAGTCACACAGAGAAGGCAGTCGTGTCTCTGCCGCCGCACCACTGAGCAGGGAGGGCAGCGATATCAGGCCCACGCCAACAGTCAGAAAGACGGACATCAGGACGGAGACTCAACCCAATGGGTCAGAGGTCACCACGACCATCGTGGAGTTCACGGATCAGGTTAACTTCATATTTCACTGCTAAAAATGTACAGAAAGGTAGACCTGTAAAATATCTGGACATAATCCAATCAATCTGTCTGTTTCAGGATCACGGCATCACTGGACTAAGTGAAGTTTCTTACTCTACAAGACAGAGCGTTTCTCCTGTGAGTACAGACAGGGGGACCTCTCCAATTTTAACTCAATCTGCAGCACACTCCTTCTTGTTCTCCAGGGTTCAAACCTACTTACAAAGCCCAAAGACACGAATTCAGGAACACACATCTGACTGAATGTCATAAAATATGGTTCATGTGTCTTTGTAATATTTGCCTCATGCCTCCTCAGGTGCACAAAGGCAGTCTTGGCAGAGAGACATCAGGCTCTCCCATCCTCGTCTCTGAAAATGTTACCTCAGCTACCACTCATGTTACAAAGGTAGAGAAGCTCAAGTAAAACTCACAAAGTGCACATTTAATTTATAATTTAGTGCCGCTCATCTCCTTTAAATGTTAAGGCTGTTAAAAGAAAAGCTGTTGTCTGTATGCTGCAGACAGTGAAAGGAGGATACTCAGAGACCAGGATCGAGAAGAGGATCATAATCACAGGAGACGATGATGTAGACCAGGAACAGGTGAGCAGAAATTGACAAATGAGCTTTGTTACCTTGGCACCCCAGTACGGTTCAGTCTTTATATTAAAGTGGTGTGATTAGCTCGCCTGAGAACAGTGCAAGAGACTAATCAATTTGTACATGACTGAAGCAGAGGAGTAGCTAACTTCCTGGCTACGTTTTCATAGTGTATGCATCCCTCATTGTTCATCAGCTATAAAAGCTTTTTGGTTAAAGACGGGCCCTTCTGAGTTGCTAGACAGTTTTTAAGTGTGTTTTGTGATTTTATTACAGCAAATCAACTTTTTAGCTGATTTTTATATAAGAACTCACAAAGCCTAAGGCTAAAATGTTAGATTCTTTAAGTGGGCAAATACATTTACTGACTAGATAAAATATAAAATGAGCATTTGGGTATCTAAAGACCAATTTTTAAAATGAATTGTAATTCCAGCTCCCTTTGCGAGCACAAATCAGTATTCAAAGGAGCTTGCAAAGAAAAGCGTCTGGACTGTCCTGACGCTTTTCTTTGCAAGCTCCTTTGACTACGATGACCTGGATTACTGAGAACCTTCACAGACACAAATTGGTATCTGAACCTGTGTTCTGCTTTTGTAAGATACAGAAAAGTTCCATAAGGTACTTGGGTGGAGGGGTTTAAGCAATTCATTTCATTCAGGACACACACTTCACTCTTTCCTTTCAGGCTCTGGCTATTGCCATACAGGAGGCCAAGCAGCAGCATCCAGACATGCAGGTGACTAAGGCAGTTGTTGTCAGGGAAACAGAATCATCCACTGAGGACCGACACGGTGCATCAGAGGTACAGCTGGCATCTTGACGCCATGCAACAATGGATGAGATTTTTACATCCTCTAAACTCTTTTGAGGTTAAGGGATTTAACATCCACGTCTCCTTTCTTTGCTGCAGTCCTGATTTCCTGAGACGAGAGTGCCCCCCTTTGGACAAGAAGCGTCAGTGCCCGACTTGAAATTGCCGCCCACCATCCCAGTCGATTAAGGACTACTGCCTGAGGCGCTCTGCCAGAGCCTCTTATACAAGTTCACACACAAACCTGAAACAGGACTCTTCAAACGATTTAATTTGTATTTGAACGTTTCATTATAGAAATCGTCATCATGTTCAACAGAGTGACTTTTTTTTGCAGTCAGGCTTCACAAGTAAGAGAAAAAGAAAAAAAAACCATTTATTAATTTTACATGGTTGATAACATGCCACAAGAATTCCAAACATGTGGAAAAATTTCAGACATAATTCAAGTAAATTCCCTGCAAAAAATCTCAGGGTCTATATGTTCAAATCACTCGCTTTGGTATTTCTAAACAAAAACAGAGAACACAGGGAATTCATTGGGAAAGGGTTTTATTTAGATATGAGTGGCTTATACTCTCATCATGTAATTCCTGCTGTGTGCTAAAAAAAAAAAAATGTGTTCACATTGTGTCACTGAGTAATAGAATCTAGTACATGTAGCTCCAGTACTGTTAAAGTATCCAGTCAATCGCAGGGTTTAGTGAAAACTGTTTAGTTTTCATAGCTAGTCAAATAAACAAATATCATCCCATCGCACTGAATGATGAAGATGCACTGATTAGAGACGACTGCGGTCCTCTGGAGGCGTTTATTCGAGTATTTAGCGAGGACCAGTGTTAGCTATCTAGTAATATTTGACTTCCTTTAAACATATCTCACCTCGACGTGTGGGTGGTAAGTATGCATATCTGCATTTATGTCTTGACATTAGGAGCTGTTGATACACAGTGTACCTGTTGTATTTATTCAAACAGTGGCAATGTAGTTTCTGAGCATGCTGATGTTTCAGAATGAGCCCAGTCTCTCTCCTCTCCCAGCCTTTAGATACGCGCTCAGAACTCACCTGGATTTAAATCCTCATTGGCCGTTGTGTGTGTAGTAAGTAAGTAAGTACATAGAGTAGGCTTACATTCCTTGTTCAAGTCACAGAACGGGCTCCTGCATCAGTAAAAGTAGTGTCTGAGATAACTTTTGCATGATGATGATTTCTTTTGGATGAATGGACTGTAAATGACTTCAGTGGATATTAACTCATCATAAGGAGCGATGATTCTGTCAATGACGGGAACACCCTGAGAAATTACAAAGCTGCAGAGACTGAATTGTTAATAATCTAAAATCTTGAAGAGAAATGATGCGTGTTGGCGAGGGTGGAAAAAAAGTGGGAAATGTCAAGTACACAGTACACAGTTATGACAGCACACTCGATTATTCTGTTGCAGCCCTCTTACATTCTCATCTCTTCTCAAACCGCTGGTGATGTTCATCTGGTCCTAACCTAGCCGTTTTCTACTTATTTGCCAGTGAATGAACATAATGTGGCCCACATAATGTGAGCTTACGTTCTGCAACCAAGCTGAAATGGCATTATGCATCAGAGCTCTGCCGACGCTCTTTCGTGTAAAGTACCATGTTAGAAATAAGATACACAGTAGGAGACGCATCTTTGGACTTTTAGTTGTGTGTGATTTGGTACATGGATGTTAGAAGGATGCTGTAGAGATGTAACGTGCCAACTGAGGTAGCAGTCAAACTGTACAAACCCTGGTTTTGTATGAAATAACTTTATATGAGCAACTTTTAATTACAAAGTGTCAGAAGGTCAAATGCACACATTTTTTGGTATGACATGGTTTCCCTTTAAGTATACTGTCTTTAGCGTTAAAAACAATATATAACTTCTGTATCTTTTTCAGAACTCATATTTTATATATAGACCAATACATGCAGCAGAAAATTCAAACAATTGATAAAAGAAATGTCAAAAGCTGCCACTCAAGGTTTATGAGGAAATTAACAGGCTTTCAGACACTAAACTATACCGTCTATGTTCACGTGTCTAGTGTAACTCCTTTTGTGTTCCTTATTTTGGTTCCAAAGTGATGCTTAGTCATGGATGTGGGTGTCAAACTGAAAGGTGGAAAAAAGAATAATGCAACCACGCATACCTTGTACTGTATATTTGGTGCTGTTTAGTGGATCGTGAAGATGTATAGTAGTTAATGGAAATGGGCTTGATGTACACTAGGGGGCACCGGTTACCTAAAAGAAGCCAGCTTAGCTGCAACATCAAGCATACCCAGCTGAAGTCCTTCTCACCATCCTTCACTGGATCGACCAGCATGGTCTGACTTACCTCTCTCTGTCCAGAAAAGGCCCACTCACGGACATGTGACAATGACCAGACTGTAATAACCAGACTGTGAATAATCGCAGACCCTCGACTGTGGCTGAGACACCTGGTGCCGAAGTCTGATTGAATGACCTCTGGCAGACCCTTAAACCTAACCTTGTCCTTCTGTACAGAGTTCTCCTTCTTCTCCTCCTCCTCCTCTGCAGCTTCATCTCTTCTGCTCTGCTGCTTTCCACTGCTTAGTGCTGTATCCTTGCTGTACATTGTACTTGCATTCATTTGAAAATGAATAAAGACAAGAGAAAAAAAACAAGGAGAACAAGATAAATGACAATCCCTCTGTTTGATCTGTGTCTCTAATACTATACTAGTGCTGTAAATGATTAGAAAGACACGGTTCAGGCATGCGTTTCTTTTTCAGGCAGTGAATATTGCATATTTACCTTTTTTGCATTTAAGTAGTTTCTAAGTTTTAGTGAGGAGTTTAATGAGGAGACACAATTCAAATTTTAGTTTCTGCAAAAAACACCTGTATTTGGAAATCTGGGAAAGTTATCCATAAAACAGTTTCAGGAACATGCTTGCGCACGCACACACACACACACACACACACACACACACACACACACACACACACATACTAACATAAATATATATTCTCTTTGTTTTTTACTCACCCAACACACATACATATACCTTGCTTATACCAGGTTGGATCCCCTTTTGCCTTCAGACCTTCACATCCATGTTGACATGATAAAATGGTATAGATCTCTCGGCTGCACATTCATAATGTGAATCTCCTATTTCACATCCTGAAGGTGCTCTATTTATTTGGGAATCGGTGTTACGGCCCTAGCAGGGCCTCCTCCTGAAGGTGCCTGTGTGGGCGTGTCCCACTACCTCTTCTGCCTGAGGTGTCACCTTTCCCTTTTGTGCAGCTGACTCTCGTCAGTAGTTAAGGAGATTTAAGCCCAGGGAAAGGTGAGCTCTGGGCCAGAGTGCGGTTACAGCTAGTGAGCTGAGTGTTTGCTGCTAGTGAGCTGTGTGTGTGTTTTTGGTGGTTTTCAGCTAGTGAGCTCCTCTTTTTGTCTTACTTTGTGCTTTATTGACCAACGCCTGAGAGTTGTTTGTTTCTTAAATGGTGATAGCGGCTTGTCCGTCTCTTTTAGTTAGTATTAATAGAAACTTTAATAAAGCACTTTAATTTAACCCTTTTGCCTCCTTGACTCCTTTTTCTGACCCGGTCACTTTTTGTTACTTCCCCCTCACCGCCTTAATGCTGCACAGTTTCAACCAGTTTATAGAAATCTGTATTCACAAATGAAACAATTACATTTCATTTAACTGCATGCATGAATAGATGTATGAAATTCAATCAGTCATGTGACTGTAGGTGATCCCACAGGCTGATGAATAACAGGAACTGATAGATTTTGGTGTGATGCAGAAAGTAGAACCTGTTCATCTGGACAACTTTTTTTGTTTGACCTCATAACAAATTAAATAACAAATTAAATATCAGATTTTCTGCTTGGAAAATAGATCAAATGAAAACCTGAACTTTCACACTTTTCCAGAGCGGTGATAGAGTTGAAAATTCCATAGAGAAGCAATAAGTGGGTTAGGCTGGTTTTTGTTTTTTTGTTTTAATTTTATAAGGCTCTGTTAGAAATGTGAAAATTATACCCATATGGGTAGTCTGATGGAAAAACCCAGCACTTAGATTTTGAAGTATGCAAACTCTCCACTTCAGACATCAATAAAAGAAACAAGGAAAATGACTTTATGTTTATTAAAAGCAGGTTGTTCCGTTTCAGACACCCTAAGCAAGGTACACACACTGACTGATTTCATGCCTAACAGCGGCTGACAGTAAAGTACTCCCGCTACTTTGTAATAAGCTGGAAACGTCAGTAAATATCTGCCACTTATTGTATTACAATGCTCATTATGAAGGACAGAAGACAAAGGCCTGTTATGTCCTAAAACCGCCTAAAAAACATGATCTAAATTAGAGCATGACTGAGCCAAAATACAACGCGGATAAAGAAAAGGAGTATAAATAAAACCTCTTTTGAATAATAACAACGTGGGATATAACCATAGGACTTAAGGCTCAATTTGGGACCTGAGGATTTCATACATACGCGACATGTGCGACAACGCAGCTGACATTATTCGGCGTGCCTTTGTTGCACACTTTTCATAGATGAAAGAAGAAGATGAGACATCAATTAGTCAACAAAGATCTGCTGTTTACAGTGGAAGTAATACTGGGATGGACACGCAGCATTTTCTCACAATTCAACAGGTATAACTGAACCTTGTAGGCTCTGTACCTTTGGTTCCACTCAGTTTCATGGCAGCTGAGGTTTTGATGTGACATAAAAGCATGAATAAAATACAGGTAAAAGTTACAAAGGTCTCAGATTCTGGTTGTCATAAAGCAATGAGACTTAGCTCCCTGCTTTTTAGCAGGGGATGACTAACAGTTGTTTTTTCCTCATTAGAACGCAGGAGGTTTTTCAAAGACAGCAGGGAAATGGCTTCAACCACTTCCTGTCTCAAATTAAGCTTAATGATACTCACTTGCTTTAGAACTCCTTCACTCTCTGTCATGTTTAAATCCCATCAACCGAGAAGAGTCCAGTGGAACATACACATCTGTTTAATAAAACCTGCACAGCCTCTTAAGCAAGAACATATACACACATTCTATTGTGGCCTCCAAGATGAAAACCATACGAGAACATCCACTGGTTAGAAAGAAGGCGAGTGAAAAAAAAAAAAAACGTATTCAAAGAGACTGCAGTCGAGCCACAGTGTCCTTTCAGTTCCATAAAAGCAACTTATGAAAGAGCCAGTTCCTTTCAGTAACCACTTTAGAAAGGTGGAGGAAAAGAATCTTCCCCACAAAGCGATATTTGTAGAAAGAAGAGGAAAGACACAGTAGTGCAGGAAAGGGAGCAGGTGGGAATGTGGCTGTCAGCCTGTTGTTGTCTTTGACCTGCTTTTTCTCCTCTTAATAAGCAGCTGCAGAGCCTGGTTCCTGCAGACATTTGTCATAGCAGCGTTCTGGCTGTGATGATTAGGGCTGCAAGATTGACCGTGCGGAAGGCCGAGAACTCCGAGGCTGCTCCCGCGGCTATGGCGTCTGAAAAACACAATCAAATCAAAATCCAACAGGCGCTTGGTCTTGCATTTTAAAAAGTCTGGCGTGGTCTAGAAACGCATGAAAAAACGTTAGAAGGTCATTGAGTGCAGACTTTTACGTGATAAATTATCACAGAGCAGAACGGCTCTACATTGAAGTACAAAGAACTGATGCGAGATGCGAGTGCGTGCACTTATCAATAGATGGCACTAGTATAACATATTCCGTTATGGGGGCGACCCGAGTTTCAAAGAGCTGGACTACTGAGGCAGGCAACAGCAACACACATAGTTTGATCCAAATGGCACATCCACTCTCAAACAACCTCCTGGCCATACTTGGAGAATGCTGGAGACCATTATGTTGTTGATAGTATGTCTCCCGGTCTGCGGATAAGAGACTATTTTAGAGGTAATGTGAAAGAGGAAATTACTTATTTGAAGACTAATATTACATCAATTAATTTGGAAAAAAAAAGCTTCCTAAAAGAGTTTCTCGGATAACAATTTATCTATTTAATGCAGCTGCAGGGTGTGTTTGTACAAGTGCCAGGCTTGCAGTATGTGCATTGTTAGACTCGCACGGCTTGATCAAAAGAAGTGCTGTCACAGTGTTTCTCTGCAGCGAAACTAGAGGACCTAAATTACTTCCACTCAGAAAAGGGTGCTGAAAAGCTAAAGTGGATATAATTCTTTCCTGAGCGTGCACAGGTATATGCAAGGGCCTTTTTCTGTATGTCTCAACCCCAGCTTGAATATATTCATTCTCACAAAAAGAGAGAAAGAAATGTTTCAGGACTGTCCTACCTGCTATCTTGGGGATGGTAATCTGGCGGCTGCTGATCCCTTCACCTCCCTCACTGAAAGGTTTAATTTGGATTACATAGCCTTGGTTGACCGGCAGCGACAACTCCAAAGAGGTGTTGTTGGTCTCCACCACGTTGGGACGACTGTGTTTGTCCTGGCTGTACATCACCTGAAGGAAACAGAGTGCGAACGATGATAACAGAGTGTGGCGTGGCATGAAGGCACTCACAATGCGACATATGAGTGTTTTATTTTTCCTTCCTAGCGCGCTGACAGGAAAATCTAAGTGTGAGCTGCAGCTCGGCGAGTTGGAGTGAGCAGTATCTGAAAGTTAACAAGAACGAGACTCTTGCTTTAAGATATCTGCACATGACTGTGCCGGGTCACTGGAGGAGAGGGCTCAGTAGAGATAAGGCAGAACTGCCAGAAATCTTCAGTCCTGACTTTTCAGCTGCGGTTTGGATGCATCTGCCCATTTTAACACACGCCAAGCTCTCCACTTTCACTTCACTTGTAACAGGAATAATGCGACTAAGACCAAGTCTTCACACTTTTCGCCTGTTTAGCGTAGGAGGCTGCAAATTCGTGCTCCTATTTATTTACATTTACAAGCCAAGTGACACTTGGAAAGACAGATGAAGATAAAAACCCTGAAGCAGTTATTATAATATCTATTGTGCACTTGATGCTGCAGTGGCAAGTTAAATGTCACAATACGGGAAGATGAACGCCAATAAGATTTTACTTCGTACATGCTTTTCCTGAGATGACTCGCTCAGAACAGTTGTACAGTTTAAACTATGTGGCTAAAAATAATGGGTGCTGTGGGTGTTTGGGTTATCACAGGACCGCTGGTTTAAGGCGAGGAGGCAATTTGTGTAGGACTTCCGAGGTTAAAGTGAAATGCTGCAGAATATTACACCAATGCAGGGGATAAAATGAGGCTCCCATTTATTAATAACACTCTGAGAAGTTCATCAGCACAACCAGTGTGTTCATAAATAACAGCGTGCTCTAATGAAGCAAATGGACCAAGTAACAGTCTATCATTCTCTGTTATGTTACTATCTATAAAACCCTTTACTTGTCAGCTTTGAATTGATTCTTGCTGAGGCAGTCTACCGTGGAAGTGTAAAACTTTACCTTATATCCTGTGACTTCTGACTCATTCTCCAGGGCGTGCACTTGGTCCCATTTCAGGATGACCTTGGAGTTGGAAGTGTTCCACATAATTTTAACTGGGGCTTGACTGGGTGCTGAGTGAGGACACAGGGAGCAGGGTAAGGGGAAGAGGGAGAAGAAAAAAAGAGGCTGTCAAGTCGTTAAACAGTCACGAACCAACTCAGCATGAAGGAGATTTCTCATTATCAGTTTATCATCCCACTGTTAGGAGTGAGCAGTGAGAACAATCCAAGACACTTCACCCGTTGCCTACTGGTGGTGGTCAGAGGGCCCGGTGGCGCCAGTGTCCGGCAGCCTCGCCTCTGTCAGTGCGCCCCAGGGTGGCTGTGGCTACAATGTAGCTTACCATCACCAGTGTGTGAATGTGTGTGTGAATGGGTGGATGACTGGATATGTAAAGCGCTTTGGGGTCCTTAGGGACTAGTAAGGCGCTATATAAATACAGGCCATTTACCATTTATTTATTTTTTTTAAGTTAATGGGGAAGTAACAAAAAGCCATGAAAGATTTGTATCATGTTATAACGAGAATACGGCGATTTATATTATTTGCGCATGTGAGCATAAGATTAAAGACATATGTCTGACAATTAACGCTTTAAACCATTATCCACAACTTCAGATTTTCTTGCTTCTTTCTCAAACGTTTGCATTCACATGACATGAGATGCACTGCTGCAAACGGCAAACAGGGACTCAAGTATAGATGTCATAACATAATAACATAAATAACACGGTGTGGCAGAAACTTACGCCGACACCTGCTTTGACGTCTGTTACTTTCACGCTCTTTGCATCAGTAAGATGCCAGGACACGAAGCAGCGTATCCATGTGCGCGAGAAGAAAACCGTAAAACCCACCAAAAATATTTAGATGTTTGGAACAATGTTTTTTTTTTATGTGAGAGAAAAGCCTTTAACGCATTTCAAGTCTCGACAACATAAAACACAATTCGGTGAAAAAACAGCGACACAAATGAAAGCGCCACATTGTTTTGCAGTGAATGGTTCCTTCTTCAGTTACTGGTGAAATCCAATACACTGAATGGACCATGCAGCTACAGCCAAAAGAAAAGGAAGAAGAAAACAAAAACAAGAAAAACAATACACAAAAGAAGACTGTCATTCGCCTTCAGTATCTTAGTCCTTACGCGGTTTCTTGGTTGTGACATTGACTATGTTGCTCTGTGGGCCCACTCCAGCGCTGTTGTAAGCCCGCAGACACACGTAATAGGTACTGCTGCCTTCCAGATCCCTGATGAGTACTGAAGTTTTATTCCCTGCTGTCCTGATCACCGTAGCTGCCTCTTGCTTTTGCTTCTCACTCCAGTACTGCAACTAAACACACACACATAGAATACACGGATTACGCTTGCATCTATTTTGTTACTCAATATTCTCTGTGGGCATGAAAGCCAGAGGGCCCTCATATACTGCAGTTTACTTCATAAATGAATAATATAAACACTAATGCAAAAAGGTCACAACGCTATTCTGCAAAAATCAAAAACAGATACATTGCCACTAGCTATTCGTGTTGCTGGTGCTGTCCAACATGTTTGTACAAGACCTATTGTGTGGGCTTGTGTGGGTTTGACCTCATAGCCTAGGATGCGTCTGCGGTTGTTGCTCCAGGGCAGTGGCTTCCAGGTGACCTCTACCTCGGACGCTGATACGCTCCGAGCCCTGAGCCTCCCTGGAGCTCTGCTGGGCTCTGAAACACAGACACCAGGGGCACCGGGGAAAGAGAGGAAGACATGGATTTATTAAGCCTATAGACACTGTGTGGCTTAATGAATATACAGAAGCGATAAATTTACCCTGTGGTTTTAACAGACCATAATACCAACGTTAATGTAATAATATGGGAAATGCTCTCATGTAAACATCATTAGCATTTCCTCCTTGATTTATTGTCATACATCTCCATTTCATTTATGTAGGTCCGGTTCCGGCCATCTGCAGTCGATTTATACTGTAAGGTAAACATCCTATAATAATAGAAAGAGAAAACCAATGATCTGATTATCCCCTATGAGCAATCACTTGGCGACGCTTGGGAGGAAGAACTCTGTTTTAGCAGAATGAGACCTCCAGCGCAACCAGGCTCAGGGAGGGGCAGCCATCTGCCACGACCGGTTGTTGGGTTGATGGGAAGGAGAAGAGAGAAAAGAAAAGCACAGAGGAAAGGATTTTTCTTCTTTAACTGTGTGACTGACAAACTTTGGGTGCGAAAACATAATTACATTTCAGTTATTTCTGGCCGCCTTTTATAGATAAAATGACCTTATTCTGGTGTTTGTGTATGTGTATGGGTGTAGGTGCCAAAGTTACACACCAACTAAGACTAGGGATGGCTGTTGGAGGTAATGGTCTATCAGCCGAAATGATGTTAAAGACCAGTAATGATGCTCAAATCTCAATAGTTGGTGTAGTGTCCTGTTACATTAAATATTCATGACAAAATGTGCAATTAGGCTAAAGATGCATGAAGGTAAATTACCAGCCGTCTCAGGACTCAGGATCAGGGACTGTGAGAGTGTGATTTGATCAGCCCTGTTTTTTTTAAAACAGATATTACAGATAAAGAGCAGAGCTTCCAGATACATATCGGACAGTCAAGTAGTCATGCCCTAAATCGTTCCTTGCCTTATTGTATTTCTCCTCCAATGGAGCCATGATTTACTACATTAGCATGAACCTGTATTCATAAAGGCTTGAATTTAATGAATGAGGCCATAGATTTATTAGGAAAGTGTTAACTGAGGTTATTTTACTTTAAACTTCTTTATGAAAACAGGAAACTTGCTTCAACAGTGTTTTAGACTAGGAAGATCATTCCATCTTTTATATACAGTCTATGTTTAGGACCAGAAACCAGTGTTATGAAGTACAGTGTTTATTTTAAGCAATAACATCCTTGGAATTATATTCAAATTATATTATATTAAAATGTGACAAAAAGACTAAAGTCTGTCAGAAAATGTAGTATTTGTGCTTCTGATCACTGACACAGTGTTTGTGCTTTAGGAGTGCACACCTTCCTCTGCTGAGTAGATAGTGGTCACAGGACTGAAAGGGCCTTCTCCCTTGTTGTTGTAAACCCCGACTTTGACTTGATAAGGGGAGAAGGGAGGGATGCTCTCATTCTTGAAGACATATCTAGAAGCATCTGGGGACGTGACAGCAGCCTGCATCCAGCCCTGCGCCCCGAGTGGGCGGAAAGCCACCACATATCCAAAGCCCGGGCCGCTCTGCATCTCCTCAGGAACAGGCTAAGAAGGTACAAGATGACTCAGAGCAATGACTCAAGAGAGAAATGCATGAATGATCCCGAAGATATTAAAACCTAAAAGAAGCTGAGGGCATTACTGTACATGCAAGACTTTGCACGAAATGATCATCCTGTCTGGTTAAAGGCACAATAAGCAAAATTCAAGACCACAGGATGTCACATCACAGGCCACACCTCACCCTCTTTTCTATTCTGTTTACAAGCTAGAAAGTTTTTGAGCAAAAAGTCAAGCGAAGGGCAATGGAGGGGAGCAAAACAGCAGTAGAGACTTACAATGAGCTGAGATAAAACCAGCGCATGTAAATTAGGGAAATAACAAAAATGAAAACATTGTTGTTTTTAATTCTTTTGTTTTAGCTGATGTCTGACTGCCCTCTGCAACCTCACTCTTACTTTGACCTTTACTTTACATTCAGATGTTAACAACGACAACAGCAACAAACTCTAAATAACATTTTCCTAAATGCATTTAAATACATGCTTACCTCCCAAGTGATGACCAGCTCTGAACGTCCTCCACCACCACCACTCACCCTTGCTGGAGTTAACCTGGGAACTAACAGATTCGAACAGGGTTAGATAGTCATGTCCAACACATACACCCAGTATTCTGTTTCTCACCATGAAATAACATAGCATGGAAACAGGTTTTGATATCGAACGTGTTCAAAAAAGTTGCAAATTCCTTAAATACAGACTTATAAGAGTACTTCACAAGTTTGACATTGCACCTGTTTGAGATCATGCCAAAGCAACTCAATCTGATTTGAGTGCAGACTTTGACCACGTCATTCCAAAGCCTTCTTTTTTTGAGCTATTCAGAGGTGAACTTGTCAGTTTGTTTGTGATCATTGTCCTGCTACGTAACCTAAGTGAGCTTTAACTTCAAGGTATGAACTGATGTCTGGACATTCTCCTTCAGGATTTTCTATTAGAGAGCAGAATTCATGTTTCCATCAATTACGGCAAGTTGTCCAGGTAAAGCAGCAAAGCAGCCCCAGACCATCACACTACCACCACCTTGTTTGACTGCGGGTATGATGTTCTTTTAATGCAATTCTGTTATAGTTTTATCCAGATGTAACGGAACTCAAACCTTCCAAAAAGTTCAACTTTTGTTGAACTACTTTATTGTTTAAACTTTGGCAAAAAGTGTGTTGATGTGTCAGTCCAGCCCTGCTGTTTAGTGTGCTAAAGTGGAGTTCTTTTTCCTTTTCAATACTGTTGTACTAAAGCTTCCAGGCATCAGTAATTTTATTAGTTCTGTCATGCTTATCTTGCAGAAGCAGAAAGTTTACTGAAATAAAATAGGACAATAAGGTTTTTTTTTAAGTATTCAGTACATGATGAGAATGATCCTGAAACCACTTTTCCCAATGTTGGCATCAGAAAAAATGCAAGGAGCTTCTGATACATACGCGTGTCTTTGGTGCGGGCCTTTTTGGAGGGTTTGCTGGGCTCTCCTGTTCCGATGCTGTTGATCGCCAAGACTCTGAACTCGTAGTCCACCCAGGAGCTCAAGTCAGTGACAGTGGCTGACAGCTGCTTCCCCCCCAGCAGCTCAGGAACTGAAAAACATCACAGAAGTAACCTTTCATTGATTTCACTGATAATTAGCCAAGAGGGTGAAGTTTTAGTTATCTGCATTTTATGTGTGGAGTTTGGAAAGGACAGCTACCAGTTACCCCATCTCTCATTTTTTAACCTTTCACTAAACTTTCTAGCCACACAAACACATTTAAATAAGCAAACCTGTGGTAACAGCCTGCCACCCGAGAGAGAAGGGCGTTCTGGCCTGGATGGTATAGCTTAGGATAGGGCTGTGGTTGTCCGTGCCAGGACCCCAGGACAGAGAGGCAGTGGTCTCTGTCATCTTAGTCACCTGACAGTCCACAGGGGGGCCTGGAGGACCTAAAAAGACAGTAAGTCACAGGTTACTCAAATATATTGATACATAGCAGCTCAAGATTATAGGTGATATGAGAGACTGAGTAGACAGTGTTTGTGGAGCTCGAGTGCAATACTGAATTACACCGAGTCCAAAATCAACACTCACAATAATGAATGCGTATCAAAAATATAAAAACAGAACATTGATTTTTTTTTCTGGAAAATGTAGACTTTCTACATTTAACAAGATGTTTTTGTGGCTGCGCTGCCACCAGAATCTCTGCCAGGGATTGCAGAGATAAATTAGAGCATGCACAATTTAATAAATAGGATAGAAAAAGGGAGAAAAAAAGGAAAAAATGCTTTAATTATACACACAAGAAGTAATTATTTGCAATCTTTTATTTCATTTTTGGTACGTTAACATAGACGATAAAAAGGAAAGTTTGTTTCAATCTCTAATCAGTCGACTCATGAATCAGCTGTAATACATGTGTTCACTTTAATGTGAGTGTAGCTGTTTGCTACTCAAGTGAACTATTGCTATTATCTTCTCCTTTTCTCTGGTGTCTCCGAAATGGAGGTCAGTGAACATTTTATATTTCCTTCTGCTCCACAGGAACATTTGGTGAGCTCTTCCAGTCCACTTAGAATTTACTGCCAGCTACAAGAAAACCATCTGCAAATACTAAGGAATAAGGAGATAATGTGACTCTTTACGCGACGCATGTAGTGCTCATTTCTCATTTTAAGAGGCCGATCTTCCACAGTATAGCCCCAGTTAAGAGCACAGCTGCAGCTGCTCCGCCTGGCTGTGACAGGTGAAGCCGTGGATGCATGCGGTTTTTCTTCAGACCTCGGCTGCTGCTGTGGTTCAGTCTATGGTGGCACTATATGAATATGTCCAGCTGCTACAATTAACTACTAAACTGTCACTGTTGGCCCCATTAAAAAAAACCATAATGTGTCACAGCCAAAATAATAACCAAAGCACATCCACGGCTGCTGCCACAGTCACAGAGCCAGCTGTGTTATCCCAAAGCTGCGATCGTAATCAGAGCTGGTCTGTCTCAGCAGCGGTAAGAGGGAGAACTGATGAACGAGCTCCATTTATCTAAATGTGACGCTTTAGCTTTGGCCTGAGCAGCCCCAGACTCTCGCTGCAAACACGACCAAAAGAGGTTCACTTTTCTCAATAGTTCAGACAAAATCATTACTGGGAAGTATGCAAGAATACAAGAAAATACAACGACTTTGTACTTTGGATCTAACACAATACTACTACATAAGTCCATACGCACATTGTTTAAATGTTAGACAATAACAATGATAAGGGCATTGCATGCCCTGGTTCAGGTTTGGAAATTCTGAAAGAAAAAAGTTATTAAATAAACATATCTGGGTTTGATCTTCTGCTTTTTTCCCTTACCTCTCACAACCACATCAGTGGCAATAGAAATACTGTCCACCTTGGTCTGAACAGCACAGGTATACTTCCCAGCATGCCTCAGTTGAATATTCCGGATCATAATGTCACCATCCGATCGCTGCTGGTCCAGATGTCAGGGGAGAAACAAAACAAAAAAGGGAATAACACAGAATCTTGTGTTATAAAGTTGCAAAATCAAGGAAAAGAGCTTGTCGTGATTTATTTTGGCAGTTCCTTGCATTATGAAGGAAAAAGGTACAACATGAATCCAGGGACACACCAAATGACTGAGTGCTGCTTTTCATAATTTCATCATTTATGAGCACAGGTCTTTGTGAGGTATTAAAAAGCTTCTTTCAGCTTCGTCCCTTTTATTCTCTCTGATTCCATTTACTCTGCAGACAACCATTCAATGCCAAATGCTTTGAACTTTAAAGTTGGAGCTTAAAGTTGGAGCTAATGTTAAGTTGATGTCTTATCTGTGAAAGTAGGGAACTGTGAAACAGGATGATACTTGGTAACTACTTTGATGTATAATCAGGGACATTTTAAAGAGATAAAAATTCAGTTGCTCCAAGTCATCCACTCTTTGATACCCATTATTAAAATAACATAGGCAAGAATATATTAGGCCACAGATCTCTCAGTATGCAAAATGTTATTGTGAGATAACCTTGCTTGCAATATCAAGTGAGACTGCTAGAAAAACTCATAAAAAGTGTAGTCATGGATACAAAAGATAAATACAAAGCAAGATTTCTGGTTTTGCTTGTAGTCCGAGGTTTGATTACTAATCATGTCTCAGCAGGTTTTCACTTCTATTTGATTTAATAATTATTTTTTTTAAAAAGTATTTGTTCCAGCAACAGAAATGGAAGCACAGGCTCAGATATTCAGAGCTACACCAGGAGGAGGTCTTATTTTGTGCCTGAAATGGCTGTGAAAGCTGCAGCTAGGAGCATTCATTTCCATTTAGGTCCATAAGTATTTGGACAATAACTCTGCTTTTTTTAACCTCTATATACCCCCACAGTGGTTCTTAAATCAAACCTTCTGTTAGAGTTTGTATTGTTGATTGTCATTTATGCTTAGAAACATTTACTCACATATGCTTAGAAGTATATAATCATTTGTAGATTGAAAGAATGTCTCATCCTAAGAGGTCTGTAACAACTCTGTGTAGCATGAAGAGAGGAGAGATCGTATCTTCCCTTGCTGATTTATGGTGGGATTAACGTAGCTATGTCTGT
This sequence comes from Copadichromis virginalis, assembly GCF_057382275.1. Taxonomy (NCBI): domain Eukaryota; kingdom Metazoa; phylum Chordata; class Actinopteri; order Cichliformes; family Cichlidae; genus Copadichromis; species Copadichromis virginalis. Next base: position 5,896,924 of record NC_140637.1, on the reverse strand, counting down.
TCTAGTCTGAGTGCTTTTCTGTTTAGATGACCTGCTGGACTTCCTTACCGGGGGGGTCTAGTCTACCCTCTTCCTGACCAAGGATGTTTGCTTGTGTGCTTTTATGACCCTTTGATCAGCAGTACACACACACACACGCCCACATACACACACATACACACACCCACATACACAGGCAAGGTACTCTTTGTGTGTATGTGGACGTCATATGTTAATGAACCTATGCATATTCATGTAACCTCAATAAAAGGACAGTGGTATGGAAGGGACGGACGAGACCAACTGGAGTCAAGCGGTTGTCCGGTTCTCTCCCGTGCACGAGTAACATGAAGAAGCTTGCCTACTTGTGTTTTGCTTGTGTGTAATTATATTGTCTTCAACGTTCCAGCAGATAGGTACAAGCTACAAACCTATCACCTTCAAAGTGTCCTTAAGGCCTGTGTAGTTTAATCTAAGACATTTAATGAAACTATTGTATTGACTGTTTGTTTTTGAATTACTACCATTTTCATAAATTGTCCCTGACCTTCAGAGACTGGACAATTGACTCGCAAGCTGTTTCACAGCGTGACATACATAAAATACTGTTACCACAGCCAATGCTCGTGGTTCTCTCTGCCTTCAGTTTTGTTTTCTGCGTGATCTATTGTGTTGAGGTGACCAGCTTAGTCATTGGGAAATATGGGTCATTATCTATTTGCAGAGATTTTAGATGTTTTCTTCCCAGTGCATTTATTATTTTCATGAATGTGCCACATTTAAAGTTTTTACTCCTTTTAAATTTATTTAGGTTATTTATTTTTTTTACTTTTGTTTGTTTGTTTCAGCCCATTGAGTCCTCCTTCACTTGCACTGGCTTCTAATTGGACCTCATATTGGAAGGACCAAGTGCAAATACAATATTTTGAGCCAGCAGACCTTTTATCTGCTTGTCATCAATCAAAGGAACAATCAATGGTCCAGTTACTTTTGATCGTCAGAAACGCTAAACTGCATATTAAATGTTTACCTTTTAATAAACCCCTTGAATTAAAACTGAATATCTGCACTTCAATTTGTGTTTGATTCAAAATCAGAAAAATTCAGTCTGGCCGTAACTTTGTGTCAATAGAAAGAATAATATGCACCTTAAAAGTCAGAGAGGTTTACAAGGGAATCTGGAAATCATGAACTGATTTTATAAAAGCTGTTTCAGAGGTTCTGCAGGTTGAAATCTACAGATATTAATAAAAACTGTGTCAAACCCCACAACAGGGTGATGTCTGATGTTTTTTTTTTCATTTTAGCTAACATTTCTTTTTCTTTTTTCCATGAGTGACACAATTTATCAGTAACATCCATTCATTTAAAGCGATTGCCTTTATAAGACGCAAGTAGCACAGCTTTTCTTTGAGCTGTAAAATGTTGGCAAGTTAACAAAACTCACAGTGTGACATAAAACTTTACAGTTAACTCATTCAGCGACTTGCAGTTGACATTTTTCAGTTCACTCTGAGCTTTGCTGAAAAAATGTCAGCGAGGGCATCAGAAAGTAGAAATCAAATACTGAAATTCAAACATAGTGGAACAGCACTTGGATCTTAAAGTATCTACAGTTGTAAAGCTTTTATTTTACGGATAAGGTCACGACTAGCTTTTATTCTATGTGGAGGCTTCACTCTCTTCGAGTTCACGGAGGACTCAATGAATATTAAAAGGCAGACAGCTTTGCAAAAAAATTAATAAATAAATAAAGCATATCCACAAAGTCACATTTATGCAAAACACATGAGGTAAGTTAGTAACGTGACTATTCACAACATGTCAGCATATTCGGTGTATGCAAGAGTCTGATTTGTTTGCTATATTGAACCGCAAAGTTTCTTGTCGTTTATGATCATGCCAAAAACAAATAAACAAACAAACAAACAAAAGCAAAAAACGAAATAGAAAAACAAGAAGCCCGGGCCTTATAATTGCTTTTCCTTATTAAAAGATGATGATCACACGTAGCACATGGCTGAGCAATGCATTATGAGTTTCTTGGTTGCTGCTTTTGTCAATGTAGGAGGTGTTATTAACAAGCAGAACAAGCAAAATAGCGTCCTCCTGTTCTGTTATAATAATTAAAAAGACACAAAAAAACAATCAAGGCTGCATGATTCATCATAAATGTGAAAGCTGAAGCTGGAATACAGTTGCTAAAAAATGTGTTACTTTTAATGGATCACAAACTACTTCCCTGTTCCCACATTACTCTATACACAGTCAGGTGGATATACGTAGACTTGGACACCACCACAACTAAATTTAGCTAGCTGAATATGGCTAAACGTAAATATTTTTGTCTTAAATTTCAGATTAGTCATATTGAATTTGGAGGAAAGATTCTTCAATATGCGTCTAACTTTTTTTTCAAGGAAGCAAACACATTTGTACAACTCAGAAGCTGGAAATGTTAACGACTCCTTCATTATTCCGTTCACCAGGTAAAAGGTAGTACTAGAATTGAAAAGGCTTGCTGTAAACCCATAACATTACAAAGATGCTCTCTCAAGGTAATCTTATGAACAGATGAACAAAGTATGGAGAAGACTCCAAAACACACATGATACTATGTGAAACACAGTGGAAGCAGTGTGACGCATGCTTACAATAAGATGCAACAGAAGATAAGCACAGCTGAATTAATTTTGAACCTAAACATTTCACTGATATTTCTGAATAAAAGCTAAAAGTCTGTGCTCACTTCAGTTAAATCTTTTTTATTTCACCACAGACCTAAAATGACCCAAACCGTGTCAATGTCCAAATATTTCCAGGTTCAATTATCTGTAGCTTTTCATCTGTAATAAAAAAATTAGTATGTAGAGAATGTTGTTCTTATATAGAGAGTGAAATGCTTCCCAAGTGGCCTTTCTTTAAACTCCCCCTCTGATGGTATGCTTTTGATTTTAGTTTTACAAAGTCACTGCTGTCAAAAGAAAACATAAAAAGAAGGGGATGACATAAAAGTACTTGTTTTACATCTCAGAAGAGTTTAAAACATCTAGGCAGGAAATCTGTGCTTCATCTGTTTTGTAGTGCTTCTGTAATGAACGTCAAACATCATTTAAACAACTCAAATCAGATAATTGTGTGTATATGTGTGCGTGGCTTCTGAAGCTCACATTATGATTGTGATCTAAAGGGGATGTTCGTGTTCAGCCTCTAGCCGATAGCTCGTGCTTCCATCATTTTCTACCCTCCAGCCACAGCCTGGACCTCCCTTCAGACCCGGAGTTGTACTTACCCCACCAACTTTTTCAAAATAAGCTCCGTGGCTTCCAAAGTGAATGAGCTGCTCGTTGAAAAACCAGGTGAACTTGAGGTCAAGAGTTGGGTCGTGCGATACCTGACAGGGCAGGACAATGCTCTCACCTACAGTCACATCCAGATGACCTGCTGGACTTGTAATCACAGTTGCGTCTGTAAACACAGAGAACCAGTTTACCATTCCATGTATACCTGCTAGTTTCCCTATACCTCCTTCCTATTTGATGTATTTATACTTCAAATAATTTAGATCCCTGTGTCAAAAACAGGACCATGGTCTTAAATATCAATAACCAACAGAGAAGAAGTAAAATAAACAAGTGCAAAGAAAACTCAAACACCATTATGGCAGGTCAGCTCTGAGTCTGCAATTTAGCTCTGTTTATGTGAGACAAAAAGCCATCCTATTTCATCCCCGGTGTGATGCGCATCAACATAATCTTTGGTCGTCTCAGCTTGCCGTCTCATTCAGCGGCAGGGATTGTGGTGCAGTTCAGAGTGTGGTTCAGTGCGGTGTAGAGAGGACCATAAACCAGGCTGAATGTGAATTATGCATTCATGTCATAAGCATCTAATGGACAGGCAAGCCAGTGCAGCATGTCAGGAGGAGTAAAGGTCTATATTCTCTCTGTCAAAACAAGGCTGTTTGTTTATCTTCACCCCCTTAGGAGAACCGAATGGTCATGAAAGTATATTCCAGGTGATTCTTGGGAAAGCTTGGCTCTCGATGCAAAATAGGTGAAGCAAAACTTTCTGCTTCCGATTTCCGAAGTGTCACGTTTATTTCCTGTTACAAATGGAAGGAAAATCATAAACCGGCCGCCTCGTTTCCATCGGTGTGCTCTGCACATGGTAATCGAGAGTGTGTAAACGTATCGAAAATCAGTATATTCTCAAACGCTCATGAGGAAGGTTGATAAGTTTAGAAATTAATTCAACGTCTCGGCTCGAATTAGCATAGGAAATACAGAGATCCGTCTGAATATCAACATTATGAGGTGCTGAAGCCTAAACAGCACGACTGAGGCTCAATAGAGTCAAAATAACCCAGAAGTGGAACATCAGCCATCAGCTCCTGGTAAAATCTTAGGAATGATTTACCACTGAGCAGCCAAGTGAAAGCCAATTATCTGCAATTAAGGAGACAGGAGGATAGAAAGCACACACAGATGGAACACCTTTCATATTGATATGGCAAATTAATTAGGCTGCTTGTTTACCCATCCAGCAATTACACACAAAGATTTATTAATGCGCAGTTGTATTTGTGGGCAGATGATAAAGTCCAGGATTCATTTTCAGTCATCAGGACTGGATCCTTAACTGGTAACTAACAGTGTTTTTCAGCTGCTTGGTGCTGGGAAGGTAATGCAGAGTGATTAGTGGATTGACTGACAGCCAAACAATGAACTGAAGCTCAGCATGAACCTCTGTAAAGCAGAGAAGGAGAGACTCTTTTTTTATAAAAATAAAAATGATTCCAACTTTGTACTAATTGAATGTTTCAGAAATAACAAATGTAAGGAACTGGAGCATGTTCTGCTTTCCATAACTGAATACACCGAGATTTTAAATATAGCAGAGGATCTATAAAATTGCCATTTCATGTATTTTCATTGGTTGTCAAAAAAAACCCCTAAAAATGACCAAACCAAAACACAAAACAAATTATCTGGACATATATTAATTAACTAATTAAGCATTACTATAGAATAATTACTGATTAATATCATAAATCTGCATTTTTTGTGAATAAAATTTCTTTCACAGACAGAAAACACATACAGGCACACACATGCACACACACACACATACACACACATATATATACTGCATTCATTGCTATGTGTAAAGAGGCTGTGGGGGGAAAAAGACAGCAAAATTGGGCTTCTTTGCAAAGCAATTTGCAATTTAAAGTACTTGTGAAGAGGAATCACCAAAAGGCATTTTAATAGAGCAGTGTTGTTGACTCTGCTTTTTAGAAAGACCCAGAAAATTCCTTGCTCGGCAAAAGTGCCCGAAATAAAGGGAAAGGAATCTTCAACAAACTAAACATGGCTACGTGCCACTCTGCAAAAAAAGTATGAATTAAACATAATGGTGCAAGAATTCAATGGGCCTCATGTTCCAATTCCTCCAGCCACCGTCAATCAGCTAATTGGACTGTATACAGTTCACCAGGAATTCTGCCTTGCTGTTTGGTCCTCAGCTTTGCAGTGATGCTCAGTGCTCATCTAAAGAGTAACACTGTGTCTCACAGCTTTAAAGCAGACGTCTATTCGCTTGAGGTTTTTCCATAAAGTAAATGCTTTACTTTAGTGCAAAGGCTAGATGGAAAAAACTGAAGAAAATACAAATACAAACAGGTTCAACAAACAAAAGCTAACAAACTCATTAATGAAATACTTGTTGGGGGGGGACATAGACACTGTTCGTGTGCTTAGGCATAGGGAACAATTATTTACCTTTTACCAAAAGGCTGCCAGCACTACTCGCTACTCCAAACTGGTTTCTGGCTACACATGTGTACATTCCAGCATCCGATTTACTAACATTGGAGATCCGCAGGCTTCCATTATCCAACACCATAACTCTGTAAAGGGTAAAACAAAAGTTAATTACACATTTTTACATGCTGTATATTTGAAATGCATAAAAACATCAAGTTCATTATCTGATTAATTTGTTAGCCTTTCAGTGCTTTTACATAAGCAGGAACCTAGCATTAACAGTGCCTGCACGACCTGTCGCTGTTATTGTGGGGTGGCTATTTGCTGTTTTGGTAGTAGTAGATGCTTTTAATTTTTGACTATAAACCAACCAACTGTAAACAGAAATCAAAGAAATCAAGAAATATTTTCTCTGCTCTTATTGGCATATAACAAGCATGGAAAGCTGAGAAATGGGGAAAAAAGGAAAGCACAAAAATGCTGCCGCTCACTCCAGCAGCACTAAAAACACTCGAAAACAGGTCTTAAAAGCATGTCGGTGTCAGCAAGGCCTTGAATATGCACTGAAAATGTGGGCACAAATAACATGTTACAAAATAGGCTTAACGAAATTCATCTTGCCACATTACGGTGTGTTTGAATGTAGTCAAGGACGGAGGATAAAAGAGGGAGAAAAAAACCATGTAAGTGGGAAACTTGTTTGTTGAGATCCACTAACGCCTTATGCAACCAAACACTTTAGAAAAGTACGGCCGCGCAAGTGATTGAGGTACAAAATAATGAAATAAAAGGGTTTGATTAATTCTATTTAATGTGATGCCAAAAATGCACCCTTTTGCCTTGGTGAAAAAAAAAGAAAAAATTGGCCACAAGCTGGAGAACAAATGCTCAGATTAAAAGCTAAAAGGATTTATTCATGTGTTCAGCATGCAGGGCAACACAACCATTCATTTCAAAACCCATATTTCATCATGGCATTATCATATATCACTCACACGAGATTGGTTTGATATGTCGCAAAGCACCTACAGTTAGCATCTAACCTTTCTGCTGAGTTTTAAAAAACACATTTCCACTACCATCTCTGATTTTCCTTTAATTACTAGATGTAATTTATCACATGCCTTGCTTACTCAAGACACTTAGCTTGCCATGATTAGAGAAAGAGGATATCTGCTGTTTTTTACTTATCTTGATTTCCACAGAAAATAATGAAAATACATTATTTATTTATAATTGTCGCTCATTATCTGTTGTACTTTGTAGAGAGAAGGAAATTAAGCACAGAAGCATGACAAACTACTTGTTACAAAAAGCTATCTCTCAGTTGTCACTCTGAATGTGACTTGCTGAAATGTCCACACTGTCTCCACCAGCCCTGATCATCCCAGAGGGGAAGCTATATAGAAAAAGTCCCTGCAGTCTTCAATAAAATAGCAAACTGTAAAAAAAACAGCCACTGCTGGTTGAACTAATTTGTTCGGGTGTTGTCAAAGTTATTACAAACTCATTAAGCCTCATGAGCACAAATTAAAATTTCCTAATGTGAAACAGATGTTACACTTAGATTGGGATGAGATGGTTTAACTGACAAAACGGAAGACATGATTATTGCCATGTGTCATGAGTTCTGCGTTGAAAACTAATTTGTCAAAGGAAGAGACTACAATGCCGAACAAACACTCAGCGCTCGAAGGCAAAATGCGTTATTGACATTTTTGATGGATGCAAAGGAGAAAATCCTTCGGCGTCATCTCTTTTACAAAGCCGAACCGCAGTGGAAAATCTGTCTTCGGTTTATTTCTTCGGTCGGAAAGGTCATGACAATTTGATTAAATTATCTCCCAACAATTTTTGATACTGCCTTTCAACAATCTTCTGACCATATTTGTATCCTTACAAATCAATTATCCTGTCAATAAATGTCTTGCCCTGCAAACCCACACTAGAAGCTCCCACATCATCAACTGAACTGCACATTATGGAGTAACTGTCATGAATCGCTGTGTGGCAGGCAAGCAGGAGTGGTGGACCCAAAATGCAGAACTCAGACACGGAAGTGAAACTTAAGGCGCAGCTTTATTGCTGGGAAAAACCTCGTACAACTAAACTCACCAAAAGAAAACCAAAAGTCAGAACAGCGGAACCAAGGACTGAAACACTGGAAAGAAACACTAAACTGGAGCAGGAGACCAAACACTAGGAACATAGAAGCAGAACACACAGCTAGTTGAGGGTACGACGCGACACTGACACAGAAAAACACAGGGCTTAAATACACAGACGGCAGAATCAAGGGATGAGAGACAGGAGGGGAACACACCTGGGAGAAATCACAGCTGACGAGACAGGGGAAACGTAAACTGAGCACACTCACATATGACACAAACCTTCACAATAAAACAGGAAACTCAGACACATGGAACCAGACAAGACATTGACCTAACCAGACAGATTCACAAACAGATGGGGTGACACCATAGACAGAGACAGACTCAAAGGCAGACCAAATATAACACACAGAACTCAAACAATAATAATCATCATCATCATAAACTAGAAAATGATAACTAAAAGCGCTGGGTCACCGACCCAGGACCATGACAGTAACGGTTAGAGGCCAGGTTTTCAGAAATAACTGGTATGAAACGGGAGCTTAAACGCTGATTTTTAAAAGGTCCCTTTAAGGCAACGTGGATCCGTTAAAATGTTTTAAAATGACCTGTGTCGCATCAAAGGCTGAAGGAGTTAAAATACATTAGCCCCTTCAACGGTGCCCATTCCCCACGGAGCTGGGGGTGTACTCTCCAAACTGAACTGAGGGCTTTCCTTTGTAATGGGCTATAACAAAGAGTTATGGATATGAGATGTCACACGGATAACACTTGCCATTAAACAGTGCAGCAGACAATGTCAGGCCTCGTCTTCACCAAAGCTACAAAGTAAAGGTGTGGGATAAAGATGTAAGGAGAATTATCAGCCTGAAATGCTTTTGCTTGGTTCCCCTTCCTTTAAAAGGTTGCCCTGGAGCAATTAAGGCACTGGGGAAATTTGTGGGGCAAATAAAAGCTTGAGCAGTGTGATATAGTAAACAGACACTTTACTTCAACCTTTCTTGCTGGTGTTAAAGTGAGCTTCTGGCTGTGATCTAAAAGCCTGCACTGTTTCTCCATGGTGCAACAAAAATCAAGAGGCTGTAAATGAAAAACATTACTTTAGCCAACTTAAAAAGCGCTGCATAATTAACTCAGCGTATTACTACGAACTTGCAGTATACTTGGGTACTACTTGTGTCACTCACAAGTGAAGCACATTCTGGAAACACAGCTGGAAAGCTCTTTGAGTACTAGGATTATAAATTGATTGCCATTACATGATAAAGTGATACATATACTACCGTTTAGCATAACGATCTTAAGCACCGTGGTTCAATCTAAAGGTAATATTCCTGAGAGCTATTTCCTATATCCGTTTTGCAATAGCTGGCAGTGGTCAGCGCTGAAATTAAATTAAGGTAAGCACTTTATCGTTGACCTCAAAGTTCTCCACATAAGTGCACAGAAACCCTGTTATAAAATTATTTCGTTATACTGTGAATACTAGGAACGCGAGCTGGAGTAGGTATCACCCCTGCATGATTTCATTAATCAGATCCCGCATTGTTCTTAGTTGATTTGTTTTCTCCTACTCCAGATCCTTGAAAACATTATCCCTGGAAGATTAGAAGGAATTATGGGTACTTTAGTTGAGCCAGTGGGATGGATTAGTGTTGTGCCACTGCTGTAATAGCATTGGTAACAGCCCCCATTTCGATGTGGAGCAAAGTAAATGCTAATGAGCCAGGAACAAGGGAATAGGCTTGCAAGAGATGTTGCAATAATGTCAGAACCTAACGTCTTGCATGCATCTTTCCCACTTCAGGGCAAGGCTCTAACGTTAAATCCCACAGGGCAAATCTGGCCTTTATAGGTACAATTGATAATGCAATATGGATGCAATTTCCTTCAATACTTAAGAGGGTGATAAATCTGCAAGCTGGTCCCAATATTTATCAGCCATTTGCAACCATTTGCTGCTGCAAATAAAATATTTCTCTGAAGTGAAGAAATCGAACCCCATGATTTCCAAACCTACACTCTTGCAGCAGAGAGCCGAGACATGACAAAACCTCCGGCACCCCCCACTGCAGTGTCAGTGGGTATCCCAGAGGTTAGATGTGGAAAAGCTGCTGGGCCAGGTGAACAATTAATCCCATGTCAAGAGAGAAATGTGAACCCCTGCTACATCACTGGATTTGCCAGCAGGCGAGCTTTACCTACTGCTGGTGCACTGCTGTTCAGTGCACCAGCAGTACAGTACACATACAGATGTTGTCAAACAGAGAGCGAGTGATTTACTATCATACAATGGCAGATTAAAGCAGTACACCTAAAATATTTGCCCCAAAAAACACATTATTGAGGAAAAGTGCATGTCTGCATGCATCCATTTGCTGCATTGTGTGAGCAAACAGTAGAAATCTCCATCAGTCACTAACTTTACTTCCTACTTCTACCTTAGCCAGTATTATGTCTCAAGGGGAAGACTTGTTTTTCCTTCTTGTCTGATTAACATTTGTTTTTCCTTTTGCCTTATGCTCTCCAGCACACAGCGGCATCACATTGATCTGTACTTAACCTGACTTTTAATAAAACAAGTTGTATAGCTGGTTTCCCTTGTGTCACCAACATTATCATAAAAGAATGTATGTCCAGCAGCCGTCAATTGATCCGTCCTTTTGGGGATTCACTCCTTCCGTGTCTCGCTGGTGGTCTGGCTCATCGTCTAACTTGTGCTCTAATGACCCTCCAGGCCTTACATGCAGCTAATGAGCTGATGGATCAGTGCATCGATCCAAGTGCCGCAGTCTAGGAATGCCCAATTACCTTAAGTAAACAGTGCAGAAACTCAGCTTTGAGCACAGCCTGAAGACTACAACAGAGTTCAGGAAGGAAACACAGAAAGCAGGGAGAGAGCACACTATGCAATTCAAATTGCATAGTGTCACACTGTGATTTTACTCTTTGCTATTTGTCACTTGAATATCAAGTAGGGAAAAATTGAATACATCGATAAAAAACCATTCTGCAAGTAAAGCAGAAAAGCTAAACAATAGTGATCCCCCACTCAATACACTTACAGCTCAACACAAAGAAACCTGTTACCTGTGGCTCTCTCTCAGGGCTTCCTTTCCCTTCCGCCATGAAATCATGCCTCGAGGAGACATCCTGGGCTTGCATTCGATTAGAACGTCGCCACCCTGTCGGGCCAAAGTTTGGGCCTTCAACAAGTTCTGGGAGAAGTCTGGAGCAATTGCTGGTGGACAAAAAAGAAAAGTGGAAAGGCATGTGAATACTGTGAGGGAGACAAGAGAGGCGTAAAAAAAAGGAAAGGGAGAAAAAGAGACCGATGAGCAAGGTGGAAGAGCTAGAGTGCCTGAGCTTCCTAAAACACGCAGGTCACTAAATCCATTAGGCAGGTCAGCTCTCACATCCTTTTCTTTCAACACACACATATCCACTGTAATGCATCCGTAAATGCAGGAGAACAGACGTGGGACATTTTATTTGAAAAGAAAGTGATTTTCCAGATTTCCTTGGGACGACATTATGCATTAAAGATAAAACCGCGGGACTCTGAAGCAAAACGAGCGAATGTAAAACAAGAGGGAGGCTTTGCTGCTGTTGCTTTAGGCCTTAATTACTAAGGCGCCGTCGTCCGGAGCTGTTTTGTATGCGAAACTACTCAGCAGAAAGCTCTTCAAAGTGAATACACAGCCTGGCGCCAGTGACATGGCTGAGCACCTGCCAACATATGCCGGTGCACGTGCGTATGCAGCACTATACAACAATGTACGCTTGCACCTATGCACATATTGCCCCCTCACAATTATTTCTTGACACTCTGTGTGAAAAGCAAGCCAAGAGTTTCTGTCTTCCTCGTTTTCTCTGTTTACATGGGTGGTTTATATGACCTCGGGACTTTCAGTACAATCTGTTTATAATGGGTAACTTAAAAGCAGGTCGCGTAGACCAGTGTCTGTCATATTCTCTACTTGAGAAAAGAGAAAAAGCAATAATAATAATTGAATTTAATTAGCCAGGCAAGCTTAACATAGTTAATTATAAACAAATCCACCTACTCAAGTTTCCAACATATTTAGATGTCTTATAACTGAAACTATTTATTAATTATTCATTATATTTCTGATGCAATATGCAAATCCAGTTAACTTTCTGTGACAATACAACAAGTTATTGGCATTAGGTATTAGTAATCGCTGACAATTATTGGCCAAGCTCTTGTGTGGTGACTGTTTTACTGCTACAGTAATTTTAGACCTTCGCACCAAACATTTAAGCCGAGCGGCTCTGTGACCTTTACATCATCAACTGCATTCTTGCAGTTACTTTATGTTCAGCTGACTGTCAGCGTTAGATATGTTTCTGAACAGAAAGCGTTTAAACCTCATCTGTCGAGCCATGGCATTGCTCCTGAGAGTTTTACAAATGTTATTGCATCAAACTCACACGCCAAAGTACTTAAAATGCAGTTTGCAGGAAAAGGATTCACTCTGTTTCCAAAACAATAGCCCAAATGTGCAGAGCCAAATGAGTAAGTATACCAGACAAGATATGGAATATATTTTTTCAGCTCTTCGTACCCAGACGATTTCAGCATCTTGTTTGTTTTGTACTACCTTTACCTGTTGACCTGAATTCCTGTTGCCAATTATGTGCCTGCCTTTTGACAATTTCTCCAAACCAAAAGCCTTTTACTCTAACTCTACAGTATACACTGCATATTGTGTCAGCTACTGCAGCTGTACTTTGAGACATGCCTCATCTTCCATAATTACACTGCATCTACCGAAAGTAACCATACATCAAAAACACAAACGCATGTGATCCATGAACTTCACAAGAAGTGGAGGTTTTCTGGTAATATTCTGGAAACTGTGCATAATGAGCATATTTGCATAATTGACAGTAAAAAGTTGTTCTTATTTATGTTATGCTTGGTATCAGTGCACCCTCTAAGGTCATCATCTGTCTGAAACAAGCCATTTTATCATGTGCCTCTTGACGATCTAGCTGAAAACTCTGCCTGATGATATTTGAATAACATAATATATAACTATTCAACATATAGTTGTTTTATCCTGGTATACACAAACACTCAGTCCAGTAAACATGTCAGTCACTTCGGCCTTGCTAGGCATGGACAAGCATCAAATAAGGTCATGTGCACAGAGCTAGAGTACTACTGGCAACAGAACTTCAGAAATAATTGTGTTTTTTCCTCAGTCTCTCATATTTATTGTATTGCAAAGACTTTTCTGAAAGAGTAAAAAAGGAGAATGTTACTGGAAAAATGTATTTAGCATTTTTATTCTAGCAGGTATAAGAGATATAGCCTTGGGTTAAATTCTGTTTTGTTAATTAAGACAAATGAACAGCTTTCTATCTTTGGTCTTACCTACAACTCTCAGCTCGGCATTGGTAAAGATTCGACCGTGCTTGTTCTCTGCCACGCACTGGAACATGCCAATGTCAGCCAGGTTCAAGCTGCTGATTGTCAGAACTCCATTATTCACCTGAACTCTGTCCTGTTGGAGACAGAAAGACACACATGCATGCATCAAATACTTAAAATGATCTGAAATGAAAACTGCTCAACAGCCAGACAACAAACAAGTTTAGAGAATATTCGAGGAAGCAACTGAAGGTTCTTGCCTCAGGTGCAAAATATGCCCCAGTACACTCCAAGGTTCGCATCTAATCAGGACCACCATCTTTGTAGATGGTATTCTGGTACTCCACGTACTCTGCACTTCAACTGGTGTTTTACTGAAACCGAGGAGAACTTGACAGCACGTCTCTAACGGTAAAATTAGTATTTTAATAAGTATATGATACAGTAAAAGTGCTAGACTGAAAAGATTTACAGTGGGCAGAGCTATATTGAGAGATTTAATTAATATTCATTACAGAACAATAATTAAAATCAAGCACATCAAACTTGCTGCTGACTCTTTTTTTACTCCACCAAATACTCAGGACCTAGTTTATAAATATATATAGATATAGATATACAATGCTATTAATTGTTTTAAAATGAATACATATACCTTCAAAAACACCTTCGTAATAAAACTGATACAAAGTTCTTCACTTTCCACTGCTCGTTTGACCTTTACAAGGTTTGGCACCTCTTGTTTCTCCCGTTTTATAGTTACCCCAATTTAATTGTGGCAGCACTCATTGTTCTTGCCCTTGATCTTTCCATAGAGTGTAGCTGGACCTTTTAATGCCTCTGACAAAGTAGTCCAGAGGGTCCTGCCGTCAGTCTGTCTGTCGTCTGGAATCATTACAGCACTGGCACTTGAAAAGACAAGGACTGTCCCTTAACGTCAGTCTGTGACACCGCAGAGGACTTTCAAATAGAGTTCTTTCTGACAACTAGTAACAAGATAAGAGACATGGCTGACCTAGCAACTAAAACCACCGCCAGAGGATGTCCTGGGTGTTGATGCATCCAGCAGTTTCCAGGTGGAAAATAAGCAGTCCCATAAATTTGGCTACGGCTGGGTGCATGTATGTGTATTCAAGGAAAAAAGAAAATGATAAAGAGAGAGGGAGAGGACCACAAAGAGAGGGAGGATTTTGAATAGATGATAGATGGTTCTTTTCAGGTTACACAGTGCACAAGCCCAGGGCTGTGCACTTATGAACCCATAAAAGCACAGGTTGGTGCCATTCTGCACTATTCTGTACCCTGACACTTAGTGGTAGCTCTATCACAATCTCCTTAGCACTGAAGACAAATTGTGGCATTGTCTACTTTATCAGCATCTTTAATTATGCTTGACTCCTGTCTGATATGAACACTTTATCAAACTGAGCTCTGAAAAGTTAAGTCATGGGCACCTTGTTGCTGCTTTCTCTGTATCTTGTAGTGATCCTATCGCTCACCTATAGTAGCTAGACTGTCGCAGGTATGCAACTACACCATTAGAACTGCGGAAGGCACGTAGCAGGTTTTGAGGGTCGTAGGCAGAGAAACCATCTCTCGTGTATGTAACTAAAAGGTGGAGCTGGTAGTGTAGTGAAAAAAGTACAAGCATGAGTGGGTTCTTGTTTTGCCGGGGTGACATTTTGAAGTGACAGCTCTCCTCTGCGCCATTTAATTCCCTTGGAACAGACGGAAAATGAAGTGGAGAGGGAGGAAAAAGCTTGAAAGATAGCTTAAGAAAGAGAAAGAAAGCGCTGAGGATGCTGAGACAGAGAGGAGGGAGAGAGAACTGATCCATTCTAATGAGGAATAACAAATGGCCCCCTTGGCCTTCCCCTCCTGCTCCCTCTCCTTCTACACTGCTGACCTTTGGGTTTGGAAATTGATTTACTGTTGCCGCGGTTGACGGTGGCATTTTGAAAATGGTAACACCCCACCTCATTAATATAGCCACATGTACAGAGAATATGTTACCTTGGCTACCTGCCAAAGGAAGTTTTACAGTTATTTACTAATCAATGCTGCAAATGCGCATGTGGAATGATAAGGGCTTCCTGTGGTTAAGCATGTGTGGGCCTTCAAATTAAATAAAACTTGAAATGGCTCAGAGATAAAATGTTTCAAATAATATTGCCTATTTTTACAGATTCAGACTTAAGCTGCTCCTCATACAGACTTTGCAGATTAATACTTTGGTGTCATAATGGCAAAAACGTAATCTTCCTTGGTGCTTGTGTGTTGACATTAAGCTCTTAAATTAAAGTGCCACATATTTGGGGTACCTATCTCAGTTCCAGACAACAAAACCCCACCAGCCCCCCCTTTAAAAGCATGTCCAAACTAAATAGGAACTGTCCAGTTTTGAGCCCATTACACCCAGCCCAAATTCTGACACAATCGGTGACTGTGATTCTCTAGAGCTGGTCTTTTTAGGCAGAAAGCACACTCACTCCAGCAGCACAATAACACAAAACAAGGCAAATTGCCTAAATGTGAAATGCACTTTGGATGATAAGGCATTTCTCACCCTCCCCAGAGAGGAGAGACTTAATGATCAAATTGAGAGTTGCAGATAAGAGTGAGATTGAGCGCTAAATTGTCGACAAAGTCCCCAGTTGATGACAGGCAGAAAATGGCATCACTTTGGCTCCTTTGCAAAACACATACAAACACCCACCTCCGGCACATACACACACACGTTTGATGCCAAATTTAGTCCCAAGCAAATAGAGGCATTTCAAATTGATATGTTCTTGCCAAGTACAAGCCTATGAGTTGGAAGCATTATTTGCTTCGAAGCAAAGTGAATCCCAGCAAAACAGCGCATTAACACGCAGTGCATCCTTTAACCAAGATGCACTGCGTGTTACTGCAGGAATCTGCTGTGATCTTATCATCTTTCATCTTACACATTAAATTACGTTCATCTCCACCCAATGAACTGGTTAAGGGCTGTTGACGGAAAAAGAAATATTGCTATGCTGCTAACAATAACAATACCATTTAACTACTAGCCTATATACTTCAGTCTTTCAGTAGTCTTAATGTGCTTGTTTTCAAAGCACACCTTCGTACTACTTGGTATTGATTAGAGGTGGAGAGGACAAATTAGTATGTTTTTATGCTGGTAATTAAATGCATCTTTTATGGAACCAAATCTAAGGAGAAAAGTAAGCACACAGTGCATGTTTATTATGTGTGTGGTTAAAACGTGTAGATGAAAAAATAAAAAAGCAGGATAGCTAAACTGTTCTGTTTTTTGCTGCTATGTTGCAAAGTCTTACAACCAACCACCTGAAACAGCAGAGGAGTTTGGCCAGCAAGTGATTTGCACAACCACAATTTTAAACTGATTTTCTGGCATGAAAGTAGAGTTATCATTTGATTATCTTGTTTCAAAGAATCTTCAGTGTTTGACAATTCAGCCAAAGTTAATTTGACAATTCAGTCTGAAAAGGTGATGCTTCTTTGTTTCAGACTGATTTTGTGATCAAAGGTAAGATCCTTTTCTTTCTTTTTTTTTTTTTTTACCCATTTTGTATTATTTTAATTTATTTTTCATTTGTTTCTTTCTATTTTTGTTGTGCTTTTTTGTGGGGGCCAGTGCTGCACAGAGGAGGGAATTGGCTTTTTTATGTGTCTTTGCAGCAATGTAAGAAATCTCAGTTTAGGAAGAAATCCATTTTACCTCCATGGGGTCCAGAGGCTCTCCATTCTTCAGCCAGCGGTACGAGGGTTTTGGTTTGCCACTGGCCTTGCATTCCCACACCAGAGTCTCATCAATGGTCTTCTGTACATCCTGAGGCTTTTCAGTAAAGTGAGGTGCAGCTAGAAAGTCAAAATACACACACACACACACACACATATATATATATATATATATATTTTTTTTTAAATTAACACTTTATACCTAAACACATGCCTTAGCATTACCTCAAGCAGCGGAATTTGAAAAAAAAAATCTATGAATTAGCCAAGCACGGCAATTACTTCTTTAAAAAGCATTCAAGGGCACAAATCATAAATGTACTCCTAATTAACTTGAAGCTGACCTCGACATGGAAAATATATAAATAAGTAATGCTTTATAAGGTTAGCACAGAGAAAAATCAATAGTGAATAGGTGAGACCATCCACGGTAAAGTGTAGAAGTTTAAAAAGATGCGGGTCCACTGACACTAACAATGGCTCTCTGCTTCTTTGCTTTCCGCAGTGCAGTTGGTAACATAGGCAAGTGACTTTTTGACACTTGTCATATCAATTTAAAGACATAATGGTGGTTTTCCTGCCGCACAAATAGCCAGCACCTTATATAAGATTTATGGACCCCAGGAAGCACCCACGCAAATGCATGACACCCTGCCAGGGTCAATGAGAGTCAGTCAGGCTTGATTAGGTGTGCTACTTTAATAATGTAATAATAATAATATCATAAAGTATTAGCACCTATAGCACATTCAGTGCCAAGGAGGTTTTTTTGCAAAGGAGCTCCTCACCCACGTACAGCAACTTCAGCCAATCATTTTCCATTTAAAATACAGTGTTTTATAAATGGTGTCATTTCAGATCAAAATGTGATTATTTAATAAGACAATCAATATAAATTAGTTGTACCGCATTTTATGAACCTTAGCATAGGGGTGGGGTTACTGCTGTTTAATAACATAAAAGACAAACAAACAACAAATCTTTATATGGAAGAAAGGATGGCTGCTTTTATGGACTATTGTGTCTGTGAATACAACTCTTTGTAAAGCAATATGAGTAGCTATGGGTGCATTTCCTGTTCAGTAGAGATCCGATAATATTTTGTTATCAAATGGTTATTTTAATGATCATTTTGATAGAGGGAAGTACATTTAGTATGGTAAATGTGCAAAGTACTGAAAATGTGTGACTATAGAAACAGGAGTGCATGACAGCCTGTTAACAACATTACAAATGAGGTTGTCTGAGATAACATAATGGAATGGAAGAAGCCATGCAAGTGACTTCTACACAAAGTCAATCTGATTGAGACTGAGCCCATTCGAATGCAGTAAACCATGATCTGATTACTTAAAACCCCCTGGAACTGCAGAAGGACAATTAAGCGGGGAATGAAAGGAGAGAGGCCGACCCTTATTGTTACTGTGCTCGTTCTGTTTTGTTGTCACTAGCTCCACATCCCCGTATTGATTCTTCTATTCTTCTGCAGAGTTGATGGATGTCCCACAAGCCCCTGTCTATGGGACTTTAAAATGAGATTACTGATTTTTATCACCTGGCAGCTGGTCAATCTGTGGGGCTTTGAGATGAGACACGACTTAAATCTTACAAAGAGAAACATGACTTCCCCACAACTGTAGCTGAGATGAGGCACAGAGGCCAGCACTCTAGCTATAAGTTGCTGAAAAATCACTACCTTGTTTAGAACATGACCATAACACTTGATCATTTTACTTATTTTAAGCATTGTCAGCCATGCTACTGCTTGGAGTAATGCATATTCAGTCCTCAGCCTACCAACAGGTACTGTGAGCATTTCATCTAACCCACAGCTCCTGCAAAAAAAAAAACAAACCCTATTATCATATCAAAGACATCCTCCTTCACAGGAAAGAAAAATCTGGATTTGATGATTTCACTCAAGCACATCCCTATTGGGACTCGTGGGCAGATATCATCAATGCATAAACTGCAAAATAATGGAGAGAAAAACCATAAAAATACTTAATCAAGGACTGCTAAAAGCTTTTTCAGAATATGGTCCATAAGTCCAGTGTGGTGAAGGAAAAATCACGCCTCTCTGAAAGGTGGTATAAATCTGTGTGCCCCGTCTTACCTGCTGGCTCAATAAGGAGCTTGTCTGAACTGTACTACTGGTAATAGGTTAATTTACTACCACATCCCACTATATGATGCAGTTGTATACAGGCTCTAATAAAAACCACAGATTGCATGACAACATATAAAACTTTCTGTTACACTCCACGCCAATGGCGCACTCCTGTTCGAAAGATTTTCAATCATACTTCAGAGCAGTGAACCTCTGAAGAGGTTTAAATAAGGTTATGAATCAGTGGGTAAAGGATTTGGTAAAAGTCTCTGAAACTACATGACATATGAGGAAGAAGACTGACAGGTTGAAGGCATGAGATATTTTTTTAATCTCTGAGAGGTGTGAAGTAAGGTAAGTTTGAGATCAAACACAGGCAAACCGCGCTCCTGCTCACCGTAATAAGACAGCTTTCCTTTCACCGAGTTTTTTCCTCTGCTGTTCTCTGCCACACATTCGTACATCCCGGCATCCTCCTGCTGGAAGTAAGGGATTTCTAAAACTCCACTGGCTTTATTTATGTCCACCTTCCTGGTAAAGGAGGCTCCATCCACTTTTTTCCAGCTGATTGTTGGCACAGGGCTAAAACCACAAAAATACACACACACGCAAAAACAACATATATCAACACTGGTGTTTAACATAATAAACTGGTGACAGTCCATGCTAATATATTCATTGGTTGTTGATTGTTTATTTGACTTATATGGATATGGAGCCACCTTTTTGTGACAGAAAAATGAAGAAGGCTTGTACAAATATTATGTGTAGAATTTAAAAATCTTTCTACAATTATTGAATTTGCACAATTTCAATTATATAAATTTATGCATTTCACAAATGTCTTTGAAAGCAACTTTCAAATATTAGAGCTGCAAAACTAAAAATGGCCAATGAGTATTTTGGTATATTATTGAGATCTACCTTCACTTAATATATGAGAAAGAATAATGAATATTAGCAATAAAGTGCTTTTAAGTAGAAATAACATGAAACATGAAGTTGTGAGTGTTTCTTTTCTTTACAGTCTGTGAAACAAGAAGAGTATTTTTTTTTTGCTCTTACCATGCAGCTTACAATGGCAAAGCAAACAGCTCAGTGTGTAGTTATGAAAGTGGCGTAACAATTCACAGCGGGACGTACTTTCCAAGTGCAAAACATTCCAGTTTGACAGTGGAGCTCTTAGCAACGGGGACAACTTCAGGAAACTGCACTTCAATCTTTGGCTCATATTCGCCCATCACACCTGCAGTTACAGAGAGAAAAACAGATTCATTTACCACTTTCTAAAATAACATCATGAAATGCACAGTGCAAAGAGGTTGCCGTGCCTGGAATGTATAAAAATAAATTCATCTGACTTTGACAATAGTGTTTCCATCTTTTCAACAATCAGATCAGAGAATATCAAAACACTCTGAAAACACTCTCAGACTTGGCTGTGAAAATTGCCAAGTTTTAATGAAAGTCAATTAAAAAACAAAAAAGCCTTTCTCAATTTTACATGTCTCAAAACACAGTCCCTGTGTGTATTTTTAGTAAATAGCTTCTTTCATACCATCAACGCGCAGGACCAGAGGTGTTGGTGGACCTTCAACGCTGCTTTTGGTGACCGTGTTGGTGACTACACAGGTGTAATTCCCCACATCAGAGGGTTCCACTTTCGCGATGTAGAGATTGCCCGTCTTCTGGGACACAAATCGCCGCGTGTCCTGGGTGACATACGAGGGGTGCTCATTGAAGATCCATGTGAAGCTAAGTTCTGTGAACGCAATCAAAAAGCAGCAGATGAAAAACACATGCTGTGTTTGAGCATCGCCTACACCCATATACAGATAATGTGTGCTTCATCAGCAGCCTCGTCACTTCAGAGGGTAAGTGGATGCCTTCAGGGATAAAGCAATTAGTGGATTGGACTGAGCACCAGCCTTCCTTGATTAAAAACACAATTTATAATTGAAGCGCAATTACTCTTACTCACTGTTGAATAAATGTCCTCAATATGGTAAAAGTTTCATACGTCCACTAATCTGAAGTCATGATGCTGTGAATATGAATAATTTGCTATTCAGAGAGTAAGAATTCTGTCATAGGAATCCATAATAACACATAATAAGTGAGTTTTCCCGATTTAAACCCAGCTTAAAGTAAAATTCAACTGTAAGTGGACCATCCTTAATTTTACGTATGCTGTTTAATTTTTATTTCCTGTTCTTTATTTGACTAACCTTTTCTTTCTGGGATTTATAATCCAATAAGAATTCAATTAAGCAACAGTGGATGCACACAGAAAAAAAAGCATCTCCCCTTGTGGTTGTTATGTAGCTACGGAAGGCCCTAAATCAAACTTTAAGCTGTACCTCCTGCATAAAAAAACAGTTCAACGCCCAATAAAACCAATTTATTACAGATTTGGTTATTTGGTATTGTGCCACCTCGTCTACTATTCATCATCCATGATAACATGGCGCCGAGTATGGCAGCCTCGTCGCGAGCTCCCCCAAGCAACGGCTTTCTTCTGTGTTTAATTTTACTTTTCCTTTATTTTTTCACGAGCAGCACTTGTCTCCTTGTGTACGACCGACAAACCTTACTGGACATAAAAGACGGTCTTTCTTATAACTTTCCGGAGTTCAAGTTTTGCAACACGGACGCTCCGTTTGCAGACCCCCCATTCATCTCACCTGAGACGCCTTTGTTCTCTGGCCCTGGAGGCCGCAAACGCCGACGCAGAGGGAGAAGATCTGGCGTTCTGGTTCGACTGAGACGGCGCACTTACAGACCACCGTTACCCAGTTTATTACTGGCTAATATGCAGTCTCTGGAGAACAAGCTGTGCGAGCTTCGGGCACGGATCTCATTCCAGCGAGAGATGCGGGACTGCTGCGTGATCTGCCTCACAGAAACCTGGCTATCGGACAAAGTACCGGACTCTGTGCACCGCGCGGACAGGTCACAGGATCTTACTGGGAAAAGCAGAGGCGGTGGTGTGTGTTTCATGATCAACAACAGCTGGTGTGATTATGCGAACGTGCACCCGGTCAAATCCTTCTGCTCACCGGACCTGGAGTACCTGATGATTAAGTGCCGGCCATTCTGGCTACCGAGGGAATTTACAGCAGTGATTATTACGGCTGTTTACATTCCCCCACAAGCCGACACTGACCGTGCACTCAGGGAACTGTACAGCGCGATCAGCAGCGAGGAAACCGCACACCCAGAGGCAGCGTTTATCACAGCCGGAGACTTTAATAAGGGAAACCTGAAGAAAGTCTCACCAAAACTCCATCAACACATCCTTTTCAACACACGTGGAAACCGGCAACTCGACCACTGTTACACCTCTTTCCGGGATGCGTACAAAGCCCTCCCCCGCGCCCCATTCGGCCAATCAGATCACTGCTCCATCCTGCTCCTGCCCGCCTACAGGCAGAAGCTGAAACAGGAAGCTCCAACCCGGAGGGCGGTGCACTGTTGGACGGACCAATCGGAGTCTGCGCTGCGGGACTGTTTTGATCACGCGGACTGGGAAATGTTTCACGTGGCCGCCAGAGACATTGATGAATACACAGACTCAGTCTGTGGATTTATCAGGAAATGCGTGGAAGATGTCGTCCCATCCAGAACAGTCAAATCCTTCCCAAATCAAAAACCCTGGATTAACGGAGATGTTCGCGCGGCACTGGCGGCACGGAACACCGCCTTTGCCTCCGCGAACACATCGGACTACAAACACGCACATTACCAACTCCGGAAGACGATCAAAGCAGCCAAACGTGAGTACAGGGACAGGGTGGAACAACAGTTTGACAACCCTCGGAGTATGTGGCAGGGACTAAACACGATCACAGACTTTAGAGGGAAAACCAGCACACCGCAGACCACGGCCTCTCTGTGTGAGGATCTAAACGTATTCTACGCTAGATTCGACACAGCGAACACCATGAGACCGGACAGTGTGCGCACCGCGGATGACGTCAGTGCGCACACTGTGTCTGAGGAGGATGTGCGGAGGTGCTTCAGGAAGGTGAACGCACGCAAAGCTACTGGTCCGGACGGGATTCCCGGCCGCGTCCTCAGGTCATGCGCGGCTCAGCTGGCTGGAGTGTTCACGCACATCTTCAACCTTTCCCTCTCTCTGTCTGTAGTCCCAGCCTGCTTCAAAATGGCCACCATCGTCCCTGTACCCAAATCCTCCACCATCTCCTCATTGAACGACTGGCGACCTGTAGCCCTGACCCCCATCGTAAGCAAATGCTTCGAGAAGCTGGTCAGGGACTTCATCTGCTCTGCACTACCCGACTCACTGGACCCTCTACAGTTTGCATACCGCCACAACAGGTCCACTGATGATGCCATAGCCCTGACACACTGCCCTGTCACACCTGGAGAAGAGAGACACGTATGTGAGGATGCTGTTTGTAGATTACAGCTCAGCATTCAATACCATCGTTCCCTCGAAGCTGGACAGGAAACTGCAGGATCTAGGACTGAGCAGCTCCCTCTGCAGCTGGATCCTTAGCTTCCTGTCTGACAGACGCCAGGTGGTCAGACTGGGCAGCATCACCTCATCCCCCATCACACTGAACACTGGTGCTCCACAGGGGTGTGTACTGAGCCCTCTCCTGTACTCACTCTACACCTACGACTGCACAGCCACTAACAGCTCCAACATCATTGTGAAGTTTGCGGACGACACTACAGTGGTGGGTCTTATCACCAACGGTGATGAGACGGCTTACAGGGAGGAGGTCAGCGCCCTGACCCACTGGTGTCAAGACAACCATCTCACCCTCAACGTCGCAAAGACAAAGGAGTTGATAGTGGACTTCCGGAGGTGCAGAGAAGTACACACCACCATCACCATCAACGGCGCTGCTGTGGAGAGAGTGAGCAGCTTCCGGTTCCTTGGAGTACATCTGGCTGAGGATCTTACGTGGTCAGTACACACAAACAAAACAGTGAAGAAGGCGCAGCAGCGCCTCTTCTTTCTCAGGAGACTGAAAAGATTCGGCATGAGCCCCCGCATCCTCAGGACCTTCTATCGCTGTGCCATTGAGAGCATCCTCACTGGATGCATCACCACCTGGTATGGCAACAGCACCGCCTACAACTGCAAAGCTCTCCAGCGAGTAGTGCGGTGCTCTGAACGGATAATTGGAGGTGAGCTTCCCTCCCTCCAAGACATCTACAGGAAGCGCTGCCTGAGGAAAGCGGGGAGGATCATCAAGGACTCCAGTCACCCCAGCCATAAACTGTTCAGACTGCTTCCATCAGGAAGGAGGTTCTGCAGCATCCGGTCCCGAACCAGCAGACTGGGAGACAGCTTTTTCCATCAGGCCATCAGACTGCTGAACACGTCATAGACACCTCAGCTTCACTACTGGAACTTCAACATTATGCACTCCACACTGTATATAAATGCCACTTGTTTTGCACATATTCAACTCTGTATATTTTATATATTTTATTATTATTATTATTTTATTTTATTTTTTTACTATTTAATTTGTAAAAATGTGTATACACACACACACACACACACACACACACACACACGTAGGAAAATATTTAGTATACACATCCAGAAATGCATACACTATTATATATTGTACATATATTTATTAGTTTCAGGTTGGCCATTCTTGTATTTTGCTCGTTTGTGTTGTTGTGTTTGCACATCTCTGTTGCTTGTGGGGCTCGCACACAAGAATTTCACTCGCATGTGCTGTGCCAGTGTGCCTGCACATGTGATGTGACAATAAAAAGTGATTTGATTTGATTTGATAACAAGCTTCTGGAAAAGCCTCCCAGTACTATCAACCAAATGGAGTGCAGTCAGAGAGGCTTTGCACTAACAATCAGCAACATTATAAAAAAGGAATGATGGTGTTTTGACATATTGACACTAGGATAGATTGCTCTGGACCATATTGCATCCCTGTCCCAAAAGCAATCTTGGCTGTTGGTAAAAACTTGTCTAAGTGATGATTCTGCACTACAGTACAGGGAATAATTGAGATGTGAGTCGGACACTCATCTACTGACTCAGTATTCTTCACTTCTGCTCATTAGGGGTCAAGAGGATGTGTGGGCTTTGGCATATTACTGCTAACCTTGCAGATCACAAAGTGATACAGAGATCATAATCTTGACAACGTGTGTAACAGCTTTGATTATTTTATTCGTACTACCCTGGTCACCTGCATTCTCTTCTTTAACTCCTAGTCACAGGAAACTGGCCTGACGTCTCGCCAGATGCAACCTGTAGGGCCCTAATCTGAGAGCTGAGTGGTAAAATGCAAAGAAAAATCCTAAAATTATGACATTTTCAAAAAATCCCTGTACACAGCTAGGAAATCCAGGTAAAGATAATGGCATCTTAGCCCTTAAGAGAGTTATTAAGGTGAAAAACTGCCAGGAGAAGGGAAGAATTTCAAGAGTTTTAAGCTTAAGAGTTTTTTAAGGAGTTGGAAAACCAGCAAAGACAATCATCACAGAAACTGATGAAAGCTGAGCCAATTTCTATTAATATGTAGGTAAATAAATATAAGCAAAGACATAAAACAACTTTCAGCACTTTATAAAAAATGCACATCTGTTTTCATACTGTGTGTTGTAGGCACTTTTAAAGTAGTATCTGTCGCTTCTTTGGTCAGAGTACCTCTGAGAACATTCCTAACTAACACCTTTCTAGAAATGTTTACACTAACTTAGTCTGTTTTATATTCCCTGTAATTATGCCAGCCTCTTTCCTGTGACCCTGTAAGTGAGTTTTTGTTTGAGTTCCTGTATAATGAGCATGTGAAGGTGTTCCCTTTTTACCAAGCACAGAGCAGATTTTTATATGCATTGGAGGAGTAAAGGACAGCCTGACCTTGTGATCAACACAACTGCAGATTGAAACTCGGACCACATATTTCAATCACACCTTTCTCTCCAAGAATGTGTCAGTGATGCCCAGAACTCCAATATGAGAAATAATTTTTACAGTATGTAAAATCATGCGTGTAAGCGCCCTCTTTTTTTGGCCTTGGTGTGTGGCTTCTTCTTTGGATTTACCTTTTGAGCATACTGTATAATGTACATGGAATTTGTTACCACCATACATATTACCTCATGTTTCAAAAAATTAAATACATGAAATAGTCAGTAATTAGTGAATAACAGAAATATGGACAGGTGCATATTTTTAAAAAACTTGATTCAGACAAAAACAAGTACTGCCCCCAACTGGTTCTTCTGTAGGTTTCTTCCTCTTAAAAGGGAGTTTTTCCTTCCCACTGTCGCCAAGTGCTTATTCGGAGGGGGTTGTTTGATTGTTGAGGTTTCTCTCTAATATTACAGGGTCTTTACCTTACAATTGAGGCAACTGCTGTTGTGATTTGGTGCTATATAAATAAAAATAAAATTGAACTGAATAGAATTGAATTGAACTTGTATTTTGAATTATTTAGCAAAGCTAAGCTAACAACCTTCTGACTGTACGCTTATATTTAAGAGTGGGATTGTTCTTCTCTCATAACTCTTTGCCAGAAAGCAAAGAGGTGTATTTCCCATAACATTGAACTAATCGTTTAATTATAGCCATAGCACTTCACTTTTAAGGCATCTCCTAGCCTCTATGACTTACCAAACATAAATTCTAGCTCTATCCATTCAAACCGCAAAGGGAATCATTGAAATATCCTCCTCTCTCATAAATAATACATGCCAGCTCTCATCCAGGCATTTCCATGTATATTTAATGTCTGTTTTTGAAACAATACCCTCTGTAGATGCAAAGCGTGACACAGTGAACAGCAAATAAGAGATTACTAATTGGTTAGTTAAAGATTTATGGTGAGAAAAGGAAGCAGGAAATAGAAATTGGAAAGCACCATTGGCTGTATCTTATGATTTGACTTAAGAGCCTACTATGGATGGGCAGTAATGGAATAATGCAATCATGACTGACAGTGAGTGGCAGATTTTCATTTTGTTTCCATTTAGCCTTTGTATAATGAACAGGCAGCATCAATTCCCCCTTAATGATCTGAGAAGAGGAAAGAGAAATGGAACATGACAGGCCAAGGACATACTGAATCAAGAGTGGGTTTTTGCACAAGTGTGTATTATATCAAAGAAAAGTACATGCTCAACTTTGTGTCAAAGTTTACTCTCACAAATCTTTTACCTCAACAGAAACAACCATCAACCATGGCTTCCTCTCTGTATTCATAATACAAAAGCTCACTGAAAAGGCTTAGGTCATGCACACGGGAAAAATCCCTGCAAGCAATGTGGGCTGTTACTAGCCAGCGAGCCCCCTCTGTTTTGGACGAGATGCACTGGGTTGACAAAACAAGTGATTTCAGCCTTGAGCAAATCTGAAAGGCCCATTTCCATTAGGGAAAGGAGGTCAGATGCATTAGGTCCTGGACTAACCAGAACAGCCATTCAAACTGTCTCAAAGCAAAAGATGATACAGAGTGACGTCTAATGCTAATACAGTACAGCACAGGGAAAGAATTATGTCGGAGCCCCTCTTGGACACTTGACAATATTTCGATCATTTCGAAACGTGCATCAACACTCTCTTTCAGCTTTAGAACATCCTGGCTGCACCACACTACTTCCTGCTGCGGTCTGAAGGGTTTCGAGGCGTCGTTAAAGTGAAATAATGGCTTCCTGAATCATGCATGGGGCACTGAAATCCTTTACAGGAGAGATGAGGCAGATCCGTGTCCAAGACCACATTTTTTGCTGATCGTGAATTATGTCCTGTCACCCTTTATGAGAACATGCCTTACTTTCCAACACTATGGCAGTCTATTTAAATGCCAGTCAGGATTTTCTGTATCAGATGAAAAACAATACAGCCACAGAGCCATAGAGCATCCCATTATATGTCTTTGCATATTCATTTTTCAGACCTTACCAATTTTCAAGTTTTTGTTTCTTTTATTCTAAATAATCTTTTTTTTTATATATATATTTGACAAGATCAAACCAAATTTCTCCAGTGAACCTAATCTAATTTGAACAGCTAGATCAGGTACAATATAGCCATGCAGTGAAAATGAGCAGCCGAACCAAGACGAGAATGTGTGGGCGTGTGTGGATATGTATGAATGTGTAAGCATTCATGCATACTGTGAGCTACCCTTTCAGCGAATATGTCATAAAACTGAAGGTGATTCATCCTATAGCACATCTTAACATCTCCGTCAATCGCTATTATCCATGATGACAGCTGAATTTGACAAAACGTTGCCAGAAAATAGAGTATAACAGGCACTGGGCAAGGCCTCTAGAATGGCTATCAGTCTATTTGTACATTACTGGTTTGGACAAATGCAAAGAAAACAGCAGAGAAACAAACTGGCCCAGCTGAAATGAATTTGACCAAGTATAGCAATTACACCACTATAAAATTATGTTGTGACAGTCTGAAAGCACTTAATATGAAAATTGGATTTTTTGGAGAGCCCTCTGTTTCACATTATCACAAGACATGTCCCGCATTCTATTTGATTGTGTTTATTTCATTCAGCAGCAGTTTAGAAATTTATCAGAAAACCAAAAAATTAATTTCTGTTTACTTGAAAGATGCCTGTTCTAGCAAGAGTTACGAGTTACTTCAACATTATTTTGGAGTATTATTATATTCAAAATAGAAACTTTTCAAGAAATGTTTAATGGCTTTTATCCAGCAGGTTCTTTGTTGCAGTTAGTTGTTGAGGAATTAATAAATAGGCAAAACAAATGTTAACATAAAAAATGTGCTCATCCATTTGACATGTTTATAAAACCACGATAATTACTTTAGCTGGTGCAGCCTTGGGTGTGTGCACTTCTTCACCAATTATTCTAATAAAGCCTGTTTTGTTCAGTAAAAAAAATAGCGTGTGTGCTGAATTGGTGTCTCCACTTGGTTCCTATTCAGCCAGTTGTTCCGCCTACTCCTTCCTTCATCCAACCTTCCACCCAGACTGAATAGACTGCTGCCCCAGTACTCAGGCTTGCTCCATGTCGTCACTCACTTCATTAAATGATAGCCCACACCACACTATTCAGGGTAGCTGTGATTTAGAGTGGGCAGCTTGCCTGAAAGCCTCATGTTATGTGTTGTGTTAATGCATTAGTGGTTAGTGTATCCCAGTACTTGGCTTGTTAACTGTTGTACATAAAAGCCTTACTATCTCTCACTTAGTGACTGCTAATTATTTCGTGAGCTATGTTGCTTTGTTATTTATCCATGCCATTTATAGACTGAGGCTCTCGGTGTCATGGTCCTGGGCCATGTTGGCCCAGTGTTCTTAGTTTTCTTGTATGTTTGTATTTTGTTCCTTATTTAGGCCATGTTTTCTGAGTTGCCCTGTTGTGTTGTTCCCTAAGTGTTTTCCCTTCATGGCTTTTACCCCCTGTGTGCCCCTCTGTGTATCTGTGAGCCCTCGTCTCTCCTTATGTTTTATTCCATGTTTCCCCTGCCCATTATGTCCAAGTTCTCCCCGTGCTCTCTCTCCCCCCCCGTGTGCCCTGTGTATTTATGAGCCCTCGTCTCCCTTTGTGGTTGTTTCATGTTTCCCCAGCCCGTTATGTCTGTGTTTTCCCCGTGCTCTCTCTCCTCCTGTCTGAACCTCTGTGCACTTCCTGTTTACTTTGTGACTCTCACGCCCGTACATGTCATGTTCAGTTCACCCCGCCCTGTCTCGTTATGATTATCAGTGTCACCTGTGTTCCCCGTGTGTTCCCACTTTCCTCGTTAACCCTCTGTGTATTTCTGTCTGCGTCTCCCTCTGTTCGGCGTGACGTCGTCCCTCATGCTGTGTGTGGATCTCCCTGTGTCTCCCTGTGAGTTCTTAGTTTATGGTTTCCCAGTTTAGCCTAGTTTGTATGTTTGTTCTACCAGCAAATAAAGCTGTGTTTTGAGTTCACCTCCCCGAGTCTGTGAGTCCTGCATTTTGGGTCCAACTCCTGCCTGCCGCACAGCGATTCATGACAGTACGACGTCACCACAACATGGACCCAGCAGACTTACCCGGGGAGAGCGATCTGATACGTGTCCAACGCCTAGTCGAGTGGATAACCCACACTTCCAATACAAGGGCAAAGATTGTGGGGATAAATGCTATCGAAGCAATCCTCAAAGGAAATTCTCATCTCCGCCAGGTCAGAGGATGTTTGGACTTATTGGCCAATTTGAATGAAGCCCGGGAGGCGGCGCGAACTCGGGAAATATCAGACTTGGCCCAGCAGCAACAGACAACAGCCACCCTGGAGCAGCCGCGTCAGTTTCACCGGCCGGATGTGGTTTTTCCCGGCCCTTTGGAGCCATCTGCGGGGAAGAAACGTCGATCACGCCGCGGGCGCGCCACCCCACAGCCGGACGTTCGGACTTTTACATCGCCGGCTGTGGTGAATAAGGACTCTTTTTCTGTGTCGAACCGTGGGACTATTCGTTCAGGGGTTGTGTTTTGTGCTACGGATGGTAATGTGAACAGTTTATTAGCTGCCCAGCCTCCTGAAGCTCTCTTAGCTGCCCAGCTACAAGCTGCGTCTCCTGTGTCCCCGCTAGCACAGTCATTAACTCCACCACAAGCTCCATTTTCACCTCTACCATCGCTTCAGTCATCAGTTCGGTCTGCCACTCAGTCGCCCTTAGCTCCATCATCCACACTACCACCTGTTTCTCTTCCACCACAACCGTCACTACACCCAGCCATTCAGGCTGCTACTCAGTCAGTCATTCAACCCATAGCCCTGCCATTAAGGCACTCTGTAGCCGAGCCATTAGCCGCCCGACCCGCAGCCACTTCAGCCACTCCTCCACCCGTCACACCTCCACTACAACCATCACTGCAGTCTCTAGCGCAGTCTCCTGCAGCTCTGCTTTCCCCAGTGCAGTCTCCAGTGTCCCCAGTGCAGTCTCCAGTGTCCCCAGTGCAGCCTCCAGTGTCCCCAGTGCAGCCTCCTGCAGCCCTGCTTTCCCCAGTGCAGTCTCCAGTGTCCCCAGTGCAGCCTCCTTTAGCACAGTCACCCACTCAACCACCAGCACCACAACCGTCACTACCTCTAGTTCATTCCCCTGTGAAGTCATTAACTCCACCACCTACTCCACTCTCACCACCACCGTTACTACAGACATCAGTTCAGTCCCCTGTGCAGTCGTTTACTTCTCCACCGTTAGCAGCTCAGGTCCCCGTGTGTCCAGCAGCTCAGGTCCCCGTGTGTCCAGCAGCTCAGATCCCCGTGTGTCCAGCAGCTCAGGTCCCCGTGTGTCCAGCAGCTCAGGTCCCCGTGTGTCCAGCAGCTCAGCTCGCACCTGAACCTTTGGCCCAGTTCCCCGTAGCAGTGCAGTTTTCTAGCCAGCTTAACGTTGAGCCCGGGGTCCCAATTCTCTCTGGCTCTACATCGGCTCCTGCTGGAAGCTCGGATGAGCTCATCCAGCACTCCGCGGCTCCCGTGTCGCCATCTACCTCGTCCGCTGGGGGTTCCAGTGAGCCCAGCCAGCACCTCCTCGTCTCCGCTGGAGGGTCCGAGGGGCCCGTTCAGCCGCCCGTCTCCGCTGGAGGGTCCGAGGGGCCCGTTCAGCCACCTGTCTCCGCTGGAGGGTCCGAGGGGCCCGTTCAGCCTCCTGTCTCCGCTGGAGGGTCCGAGGGGCCCGTTCAGCCTCCTGTCTCCGCTGGAGGGTCCGAGGGGCCTGTCCAGCCTCACGCCTCGTCAGCTGGAGGGTCCGAGGGGCCCGTTCAGCCTCCTGTCTCCGCTGGAGGGTCCGAGGGGCCCGTTCAGCCTCACGCCGCATCAGCTGGAGGGCCCGAGGAGCCTGTCCAGCCGCCACCTGCGACCGCCTCGTCGTCGCCTGGTCCGGCTGCATCCGCCTGTGCTTCTGCTACGCCTGGTCCAGCCTCTGCCTGTGCTTCTGTTACGCCTGGGCCAGCCTCTGCCTGTGCTTCTGCTACGCCTGGTCCGGTCTCAGCCTCTGCTTCTGCTACGCCTGGTCCGGTCTCAGCCTCTGCTTCTGGTCCAGCTTTGGCTTCTGCTTCTGCTCCGCCTGGCCCAGCTTCGGCTTCAGCCTGTGCTCCCCCTGGTCCAGCCTCAGCCTCTGCAGCTCCGCCTGGTCCAGCCTCAGCCTCTGCAGCTCCGCCTGGTCCAGCCTCAGCCTCTGCAACCTCGTCTGGTCCGGCCTCCGAGTCTTCGTCCTCGTAGGCTGCACCAGAAAGTAGTTTCTCTTGTTTGCCACAATTATCATTCAACTACATGTTGCAGTATGCCGAGGCAAACAAGTTTTTGTGTAGTGGTGCTCCGTCTTGTACTTCTGTTTAGCCCCTTTTTGCAACCTATTTCACATGGCAGCTGCCATCAGCCTCCAGCAACTGGTCACCAACCCCTTAGGGAATACACATTTCCCCTGGTGACTGAGGGTTGCCAGATCATCATCAGCGGATTCCTGGGGCTGTATGGCTGGGGCCCATGCAAAGGGAATTTGTAGGTAGGTAGGTAGACTGCATTTAGCTTAATTTAAAAAAATGGGTCATGCCATTGCTGTGCATCTACTTATCATTCCTTTTTAAAAGTAGGTAAAGACTCTGTATGAGACTGGATGTGACAGATATGGGCTTGGTACAATGTAACACACTGACAACAATCGCTTCAGGACTCCAGTCCCAAATGATGGGCGTCACGTAGGAAAGAGTAAGAAAGGCGTGTGGAGTTTATCTAAAAAAGATTGCATGTGGGAAAAATTGACATACAATATCAACATGAATTATTGAATAGAATCACAGAATAAATCTATTTACATTTGCCTGAAGGAACCCCCCACATCACCACCACCATATCTCCAATGATTTAGTAATTTTTTTTAGCCAAACATGCTGGCACTCATCTTAGCAAACATCTATGAAAAATTATGTTGTCACAAGATCCGAGATCACAGTCACAACAAAGCAGCTGGAGTGAAATAGACTGCCAAAGTGAAACATCAGAAGACTAGAGAACCTTCTGAATGTCATGCAGAGGAGTTTATAATCAGAGATGTTATATTTCGGATTCTAATTCAAATGAAATGGTACCCTGGTGATAAATGGGAGCGGAGTCACAAAGATGAGTACAGAAGTAGTACAGAGTACAGTACAGAAACCCCTGCTGATTTCACCATCTGTTAGTTAAAAGTAAAAACAATGTATTTCTTCACTCGTAATAAAAATAAGGCATAACATACATATATCTATTTTTTTACAAAAGCTGTGAAACTAAAAGAGTAACACTCTACGCATGCGAAGAAAAATTACCAAGTTCCAAAAGCTTTTAAAAGGTGCACATATTGTAAGATTTCTCACGTATCTCGCATATTGTGAGAGTGAAACTCTCAGCTGCTGTTAATGTAAATAAAGCTGGATTATGTATTATAATTATTGTATGGTTCAAGTGCAGACTTTCAGTGCAGACATAATTTTATATATATATATATATATATATATAGATAGATAGATAGATAGATAGATAGATAGATAGATAGATGAACTGATTTAATACTAATCTGGACTTCCTATTCTGTGCTACCTAAGGCTTTTAGATGTTACTGAGGTTTGTTTATTATTTTTAAGAATGTAAAACATTCTGTTGATTTAGTCACTCCCAAAGTTTTATTTTCCCATCTTGTGGGGTTTCTTTTAAGCCAAATAATTGCCTCCCTCACTTGTTCTGCCAGCTCTTTAGGTCTAATATTTAAAATTACAGTGAAAAGTTATAAAATACAAATTCAATACTTTGAATGTGCTCATTTGTCATGAAATACCAGTGAAAGGGACCAGACCTCACCTGGCCATGAAATTGCTTGTCAGGCAATAGTCCAATTAAATTTGAATTTGTATGAATGTGGTCTGTAACCAAAAATGACTGTAATTCCTAAATAGCTAATGCAAGTTTTTTGTAAAGCCCCATGAATTAAAGCTTGAAGTCTATACTTCTGTATGTGACTCATATCGATACCTTTTTTTAAGTAAATGAATGTAAATGTCTTTTTGATTAGGTGACTGTACATACAATCAGTACAAGGAGACCTCAGTCAGGATTAATTAAAACCTCATTTTTGTCCTCTTACCCAAAGAGAAGACTGCCCACAAAAGGTAGTCAAAGCACTCACAGTGAGACATTGGGCAGGTGATTTTACTACAGATGGTGCTGTAGCTGAAACTCGAGACAAATATGCATATCTTCCTGATTAAACAAGCGCTGCTGTCTTCTACATAATGCATAAACTACTGGATTAAGATTTCTGTGCCCAGTTTTTTCCAAAATATTTTTGGACACCGTCATGACACTGCTATTACAGCTCAACACTCCAGACAATGCTGCTGTTCAGAATGTGTATTTTGGCTTGTGGACACCTTAGAGTACTTGTCTGTAAAAGAGCTATTACATTTCAAGTCTGCCAGTTGTGTGCATATGGCTCATTATTTTAACTTGTCTTGTTACGACAAGGTGAGACATCTCATTTCAAACACAAAACATAGCACAACAAATATAGGCCTTCTCTTCAGTTTGCAAATGAATGAGACAAAATAGCTCCGTTTGTTCTGCAGGTTTAACGCCCCAGTAGCATAAATGAGGGTTATCGTCTAAAAACCAACACCTTAACAACGTCTTTCATTCCAGTCCCAAAATTAAGGACTTGCAACTTCATCTGGATGTAAAACTTGGCGTACTTGTACTACAGAGTATTAGGGCCATAAACAGTGTTCATTTGGGGAATAGAGTTGAAATTTCGAGATTAAAGTTGAAATACTACTTTGAGAAAAAAGTCAAAATGTGGAGATTACATTTCAAGCCAGACAACTGCCACATCTTCTATACCTGCTACGAAATGCCTCATGTAGATGAGTTAGTGAAACAACTTGATCAGCTGACTTAATGTGTATTGCGAAGTAAGCCTGAAACCTCTCCTCTGTTTCACAATTTAATTTTTAACTAACCTGTGACTGGCAGCAGGACAATACTATTATATTTACAGTAAAACCCTCTGTCATGTGCACTAACATTACATCCACGCAGTGGATAATTACATTCAGCCTTACTGGCAAAAGTCAATCTTAAGACCGGTGTGTAGGAGTTAATAGCACTGGATGCTAGCTCGCATTGATAATGTCATAGATGAAAGCAGATGATGTGAAGCCAGCAAGGTATCTTCAGAGAGAGGCTCAATTACTCAGCCTGGCGGGACCCCAGCCGCAGTCAGCCTCTCCAGTCTGTATGCCAAAGATTTTCCTCGCCCCCATTGAAAATCAGGCTGACAGACCAGAGTGTCCCAAAGTAAAAATAACTCACTTCGCTGACTTTAAAAACACAGACAAACAGACAGGGGATCTGAGCTGGAGAACGCAAACACTACTTCCACTTTGTTCAAGTAAAGGAGAAGATAAGGAATCAGAGAGATGATACCACAGTATTTCTACGTTTCTAGTAAAAAAAAAGAAAAAAAAACAGATTTATGTAAGGAGGATATTAAAGGATATTTAAAGAAAATGAAATGAAATGGAAAAAACATTGAGAGCAGTCCATCTTACCTCCAGAGTGGGGGGGAGGGCCACAGAGCAAGACCACTCCTTGACCTTCACGAACCCTCACTGGACTTCTTCTCTGAGTCTTGAAATTCTCCAAGTCTGTTTACCACAACACAAAAGCAATAAAGCAAAAGTAATCATTTCATTTTTCATGAAAGCCATAAGCACACAAACACAACAAGTCTGGGTGTTTATAGAGCTAAAATAAAGAAATGCACTGCAACTCATATATGTGGTTGCTCAATAATTTCATATCTAGTTAGCGCACGGCAAGTGACCAGAGTTTAACGGTGTTATATGATATGCATGCCTGCTGTGAAATACTGGTGGTAGTTTTGCATAAATGCAGACATGGTTCTATAAAGTCCTAAACACTTCTGACTGGAGCAGAAAGCAATTCTTCAAGTATAAGTCACACATGAGTGAATTTAATTGGAACGGCGTATTATTATCACTTTCTGTGTTTCATCCACTGCACACAGACCAGCAACAATTAAATGACTAAGACTGAAACATCATTTGTATGGAGGCCGATTACTTGTTGACAACCTGCTGAGAGAAAGCAAATAGAGACAGCAATCCTTGAACACTTTGCCTTTTCTTGCCTGCTGCGGCTCTTGGAGATATCGCAGGCGTAGCAGCCAAATACGCAGCTGCCATATAATGACATAATCAAGACTGAATTCAAAAACAGGGCGAAAGAATGCAAAACTGACACCTCCTGTGTGCGAGCACAGTAGGATGAGCGTTCGCAAAATAAAAGCAGAGCGTGATCTTTTCAGACCTTGTGACTAATGGAAAAATTGCATCCAGCAGAATGTTATCACAACTGAGAGCTTTTGTTTCGGTTCACAAATGATTTTATGAAAATCTCCTGTATGGCTTTCACAAATTAATTAGCAGATCATAACTTTTTTTTTTCATTTGGAACAGACAGGTTTAATGGATGCTTCGTGACCATCTTAAACTCAGGATGAGCTATGGTTGACAATTACATGCAGCAACATTTAGGTTCTTTCTGGTCATCCAAGACATAAATACTACCACAAGCTGCTGAGGCAATCTAGAAAATATTATATTATATTATATTATATTATATTATATTATATTATATTAGGCAGTACACACTGTCATATTATATAAAAATAATAATTCATGCTAGTAATCACTGTAAAAATCCATAACAAAATAATAACTATAAGATATAATTTCACTGAATCTCTTCTTCTTCACATCTATTATCTATTTCACACTGAACAGAAACGAAACTTTTAAGACCATTGCAATTTAAAACACTGGTAAGCCTGGAAAAATGACCGTTTCTGGCTGATCCGAAAATACAAGTTTCATCTAATTTTATCGGCTTCACTGAATATATTGAGATTTAGTAGAATCTGAACAACACAACTTCACAGGCATGCTTTTTTCTCAGACTATACAATGAGATAATGGCTAGTGTCAGAATGAAAACATGCCTGTTGCATTAGCAAAGGCATTTGTTTAGGAGACTCAAGGTTAGTTAATCTTGTTTCAGGATGTAGGAATGCACACAAGAGTTATTAGGGGTTTTTTTTAGTGCAGGAACTGGACAAATGAAAATTTTAGTGATGTAGTGATTTTTTTAAATGGACGTGATTACAATCCATCATGAACAGGACATGAAAGTCATGTGGAGTTCAACACCTACATGAGTGCAGACATGAAGCCTTTTTTCACAGCAGACATTTTCAAAGTGTTCTGTCAGACCATCTCTCCCTTCTGCTACACCCAATATACACACAAAAGACCAAGAGCACTGGGATTACAACCAAAACCGTGAGAACATGGCCGCAGGATGCTATTCCGATGCTTCAGGACTGTTTCCACTGCACAGACTGGGATGTATTCAAGGTGCAGGACACTGACAATCGTGTCGCATTGGACAGTTACACCTCCACTGTCTTGGACTACATCTGTTTCTGTGTGGACAATGTAACAACTTGGAAACGATTCCGTGTGTTCCCTAATAATCCACCCTGGATGACACACGGAGTTCAACAACTTATTCGAACAAGGAACAACGCTTTCAAATCCGGGGACCAGGAGGCATACAGTGCTGCCAGGGCCAACCTGAGAAGAGGCATCAAGACTGCCAAGCAGCAGCACAGGAGACGTATCGAGGCCAGGTTTGAGAACAACACAAACCCAAGGCAGGTCTGGGAGGGCATCAGGGCTATCACGGACTACAAAAGAAGAACACCATCACCCTCAGCCGACAGTTCTACTCTGGCTGAGGATCTAAATCTCTTTTATGCCCGTTTTGACAGGGAGAACACCGACCCTGTCCTGTCCCCTCTCCCCTCAACCGACCCTGCTCCGGTCCTGAGCACTCATGAGCTGAGGCGTGTGTTCCGGAGCATTAACACCAGGAAGGCGGCCGGGCCGGATGGAGTGCTGGGCCGGGTGCTAAAAGACTGTGCTGCGGACCTGGCGGACGTCTTCACCTCTATATATAACACCTCGTTGTCCTGTTCACTGGTACCATCCTGTTTCAAAGCAGCAACCATCGTTCCCATCCCAAAACAGTCAAATGTCACATGTCTGAACGATTTCAGACCTGTGGCACTCACCCCCATTCCCGCCAAATGCCTGGAGAGACTGGTCATTAAACACATCAGAGCTGCTTTTCCACCATCCCTGGACTCGCACCAGTTTGCATACAGGGAGAACCGGTCAACCGAGGATGCGATCGCCACAGTGCTGCACACATTACTGAAGCACTTGGAACACAGGAACACCTATGCACGGCTCCTCTTTGTAGACTACAGCTCGGCTTTTAATACCATCCGGCCATACAAACTCCGTCCCAAACTCCACCAACTGGGACTTAACTCCTCTCTGTGCAACTGGATTGTGGACTTCCTCACTAACCGTAGACAGAGTGTCAGAGTGGGTAAGAACACCTCTTCCACCCTTGTGGTCAACACCGGTGCCCCTCAGGGGTGTGTTCTGAGCCCTCTGCTATACACTCTCTTCACCCATGACTGTATTTCCTCCTGCGCGTCCAATCTCATTGTTAAGTTTGCAGATGACACTACAGTGCTCGGACTTATATCCAACAATGATGAGACAAACTATAGGACAGAGGTGCAACAACTAGAGTCATGGTGCCACGACAATAACTTGGTCTTAAACACCAAAAAGACCAAGGAGATCATTGTAGATTTCCGGAAGAGGGGTCATAACAACCATCTGCCTCTCTTCATTGGCAGTGAGGCGGTGGAGAGGGTGAGCAGTTTTAAATTCTTGGGGGTAACTGTGACCGAGGACCTGTCCTGGGGCAACCATATCACCTCAGTTGCACGGAAGGCCCAACAGCGCCTCTACTACCTGAGGAGACTGCGGAGCGCACACATTCCCAGATCTCTGATGTTGAACTTCTACAACTGTGCCATCAGCAGCGTTCTGACGTATGGATTTCTAGTGTGGTTCCCCAGCTGCACCAAGGCCGATCAGCAAGCACTCCAGCGGGTGGTGAAAGAAGCTGGCAGAATTATTGGAACAAGTCTGCCAGAGATCAGTAATATCTTCCCCACTCGCTGTCTGAGGAGGGTGCACAGTATCCTGCGGGACCAACATCACCCTGCGCGCCACCTTTTCCATCTGCTGCCCTCAGGGAGAAGGTACAGGTCTATACAGGCCAGAACATCCAGACTGGCCAACAGCCTGTATCCACAGGCTGTGAGGCTCCTGAACTCTCTGCCCCCCTCTCACGGACAATAACCATATCCAACTTCTTAATAGCAATGAACTGGTCTGCATTGGTGCATCATATCTTTATTCTCTTCCCCCTCCTGCCCCCCCCCCCCCTCTTTCTTAAATAGATAACTATCATATCTGATATCATATCTCACAGTACAATAATATTGAATGGGTTGCATTGTTGTATTTTGTCATGTTTCTCAGGTCTTTGTCTGAATTTCTACGAACATTATTG
The DNA here is from genome assembly GCF_057382275.1 of Copadichromis virginalis. Lineage (NCBI taxonomy): Eukaryota > Metazoa > Chordata > Actinopteri > Cichliformes > Cichlidae > Copadichromis > Copadichromis virginalis. Next base: position 5,857,285 of record NC_140637.1, on the reverse strand, counting down.
CTAAGGATTGTCTTATTGCATTGGAGTCACACTGGGTTAAATATGTACACTTGGGTTTTAAGGGGTATTTATTATTTTCTTCTTTTTTTGGGGTTGTATGGAAGCCCCAAACGCAATTTCATTGTTCTTGACAATGACAATAAATAAATAAATACTAAATACCAAAACATGGCACAGTGTAAGAACGACTGACCGCGAGCAAAAGAAGGATCCTGATAGATATAACAGTTTTTATGATTTACACCCATGGTTCTCGTAGGGATGATTATCATTCTTAAGACGACAGCGCTAGCAAGCTGAAAAGCAAGGAGCAAAACTTTTACATCTACCTAAACTTCCTACATTATTATAGTGAGAAAGGTAACCAACTATCTGATGACATTTAAAGCTAGACCTGCTCTGATAGCCTCACAGCAGGAGCAGGAGCTTTTAAACCTGCTCTATGTGTGCTGTTTGCACGTACTCACGTACCCTGTGTTTCTGGGTGTTGATTCTTCCAGACATGCTCAGTAGGTTAGGCTCTATTTAGGCCAGAGGTGTGAGTCTGTCTCTGTGTAATTGACTTCACCCTGCCTTTCATCCATTGTCAGCTAGGATATGCTCCAGCTGATCATTCAGAGGATAAAGGTACAATTAATGGATGTTGGATGCCCTGCCAGAGCCACTACCACTGCTGGACTGGACAGTGTATCACAGCAACTTCATTTGCAAATACTTTGAATGATTTGATGCAGTTAATAGTGTGAGGAATCACACATTATTAAAGATAAGAAATATTATAATTATAAAAATTATAACACCCTGTGGACTTGCAATGATATTAAACAAAATGAGCCGTTTTCCTTATAGTTCCTATAATACAACTTTTCGAAATCTTTATTCTCCCACGTCGTAGGGCTTTATTAGAGCACAGCAAGTAATAATGTACCTTTAGGAACTTTTCCCCCCTAAATTCTCTAAAAGTAATGATGAAAATTAAAAATAACATTTTATGGTAATGTCCCGATCACTATAAAATGTAGGTGCAAAACTCTTTCTCCTTTGTAAAGCAGTTTAAATTTCTTTTTCTGAAAGAAGATGTGAAATGTTCGAAACGCACTAGTGTGTCACTTTTCTTGTCAATCTAACTGTGATTTAATTTACCGGCTACACAACACTAAAAAAAGAACTACTTACTGCATTCACATTGTTAAGAAAATAGTTGCAAGGCTGTAACTGTTGCAAGTATGGTGGATATATAAATATATTCTATTTATTTATAATACTATGTTTCAAAAATTTCTGGGCTCATACATTAGGAAAAAAAAACAGAGGTGCTCAGCTCACACTGGGAGTGAGTCTGTCCTGATCAGTATTCCTTTGGTGTATAGCGGGGCATAAATGAGCTAGACGCACTAAAAGCCAACAATGCCTGACAACCCAAGCTGTTCGGCACCACGTGCATCATCTTATCAAGCCCATCACACTGCACCTCCTTTTGCTTCTCCGTGGCAGGGTTCAGGCTATTTGGAGTGTTTTCAGATCCATGAAATTGGATATGAATTTGCATTTTTGGGCTAACTCTTTCAATGTGACCCATTGTAATGAACAAGAGGAAATTATAGCGAAACCAAAAAGTGAAACTACTCTGTCAGAACTGCAGCTCAATTTTTTCCCCCAGCCATTAGACAAAAGGCATAACAGAGTTTTTATTGTCAGAGAAATTGCACCTACCACCTCACACCTGGATTTAGGATTGCAGTAACAAATGTCACATGTGATGCTGGCAGCAAATGTGTCACCCATTTTGCATTTTGACAACAAAGAGCATCTTTAAACTTCTGGAAGACTAAGATGAAATGTCGAGGTAAGATAAAATCCTATTAGCTAACACAATAGTATATGTGATGCAAAGCCATAACATAATGATGTGCCTTGCCAAGATGACTGTTTTTTTTTAAATCTTGTTAATGTTGGAGAAAAGATTGAAAAAGGGTGGATTAGTGTTTCCTGGTTAAAGTTCCAGATTAGTACATTCAGTGGAGTTTGGCATCACTACCATGTATGAGTCTAGCCAGGTAATAAGTTTGATGTCAAGCTATAAAAATATTATACTGTGTTACCATTTCTCAGCCCATTTATTTACTTTTTAGCACTGCCATTAACATTTAGTTGTTTTTGATGCAATAAATAATATGCTATGTAATTACAGCTTCACACTACAGTAAATAGTTTTATACTGTATGATTTTCTGTTGAAGAATGAAAAAACAGAGCGACTAAAAAATTATTTCAACTGTAGAAAGATGGGTTACTCATCAGTATAAATTCTTTCTATCTAGTTGCTACATAATAAGTGTTCAACTATCTTGCAGACGATGAATTGCAAGTTACCAATGAGGAAACCAAATAAATAACTAACTGCGATGACCACTGCTGTGAAACCGTCATCTTCTCTCATTTTGTCTGCATCTTTTCTTGCCTCCCCTCCAATCTCTGTTCTCAGAGAAGAATCATTGAGTAAAACCCTAACAGCGTGTGATGCATGACATTTAAGGAGTGATAAACATCAAAGGAGCCTATTTCTCACCGCTGGTGTCTCTTGACAAGTACAACTGTTAAGTGCACATGGCCTTTCTTCTGCAAAAAGAAAAAAAAAAAGAAAGTCTTAATTTTCACCCTTGTCAAAAGCAGTGAAGAAGCCACAGAGCTGATGGAAATAAGAGGAGCAAACAAAAGAAAGACACGGAAATCTTAGAAGCTCAGAGAAGCTGTGAGACTGTGTAAAATGTCAAGTCCTCACTTTTTTTTGAAAAGTGGCAGCACAAAGAAAGGACTGTGAGAAAGTATGAAACTGTTCCATGGGTTTCCAGTTATATTGGCAGAGAAAACATGTAGTGATTAGTGTAACTAGTTGCCTCATAAATATGAAATTACGGTCACAGTTTTGCAGAACAGTATGATGTCACAGTGACATTGAACTATTAAGGCTATTCACTCCATCGACATATTCAATTACACGTCTGTGTGAAAAAGTAATTAGAAAATTCATTCTTGGCGGCTTTTTTTTAAGGTCAGACAGGAAAGCAAGCCAGGTGGAAGCGAAGGTCTGCTTTGTGCCCAGACCATAAAAAAGGAGAGCTATACAGCATCAATAAATTGCTAAGATTTACACTGCTAAGATAAGCTGTTACTGCTGCACAGAATGGTGCAGAAATGGTGCAAAGCCCAGGAAGACAGGCTGTAAGGAAAGTCATTGTTAACTAAGACTGTTTGAGAAGACTGCTCAAAATCACTGCGCCGCTAGCTTACGTAGCATTGCCTTTATGCCACAGGTGGGCTGCCATTTACATGTGGCTCCATTATTTAGGCTTAGTGATTGTATGTGTGAGATTGCTGGTTTGTATAAGCACAGGGGAAGGTGACCTTTGGGTAAACGCATCAGTCTATTTCAAGCGAGGAAGCTGCACATACTTAAATAACTTGACAGACACCTTGATCTCCGAGAACCCCATTCTAATCAATTCATGCTTGAGTTTAAGGAAACATCTGTCACAGATGTGATGAAATTCGCTGCAAGTGCTTCTAAGAATAGGATAAAGTGGGGTCACAGAGACCTTGAGCTTTGGCCACAAAATCTAGGAACTTCATACTTGAGTACAAATTAAACTTTATGATAAAACTTGAAGAAATTCCCTGAAAGACTCAAAAGATATTGCCCTGATGGACAACCTAAAGACAACTCCGGTCAGGGTTATCTCCATGAAGGAGGCATTAAAATAATCATGTCGTATGCAATTACAGACGTGAATTCTGCTCAGAAATCACAGGCACCGAGATACAAGGGAAATACATCCTAGATTGCGGTCATAAATACAGCTATTTCACCCTTCATTAAACACTGTGTTACCCTTGTGGCTCTATAAGCAGCAAAGAATCTAGGCAACACCATGTTCCGTCTTCAGGACACACATTCAATACACTTTGCTTCGTTTGCAGGCCTTGCAATCTGTTATATAACGTTGCATCTTGCATCAGTGGAAATCCTTTCACTTACATAAAAAAAAAACATCCCTTGGGGATTAAGAAACTTAATCTGGCTCGATCACCAACTAAATTATTCCTTCCAGCACTCCCAGCAGGCAAGCAGAACCTTTTAAACGTGAACTGTGTATTGTCAACAGGATCAGGACCCTTTTCTACTTTTAGAGATTTAAGCCCCTACCAGATGGTAACAGAAACTGTTACATCATCCATCTTTCAAAGGATTAAAAATGTAGGCCAGCTCAATTATTATATATGCAATAAACTTCCATGAAATACAAATTTGATGATATTAGAACCATTAGATGGTGCAAATCTAAGACTTTAATCTTGTTCACCAACAACAAAGACTGATTGCATTATTAAAGAGAGCAAAATATTCAATTAGGAGAACTCTGCCGTCACTGTTCTGGATTTGTTTCAGCGGCAGTGCCTTAAAGCTCTGTGTGCAACGTTTATCTTTATATTCACTCTGTTCACGCCATTACCTGGTCTTTGTCTGCTGAAGTTATTAGAAGAAGGAGTGCAATCCCCTTGATTTCTGAGAAAGCATTTTCAGCAATTCTGAGTCACAGTCTGTTACAAATGACATGATGCTGACTTTCATAACAGACTGCTCCTCTGTGAATGATTCCCTTGACCTGAAACCCACTCAATCACACAGCACACTTAATTAAGTTAAACCAAGAGCAATAAATAAGATGTACGACACATCACCACTGATGCTTGTCCTCATCCGTTGACAAAAGCAGCAGGTCTCAGGTCAGGCCCGGGCGATGGATGAGACCAATAACAATGACATACAGTTCAAGCCTGTCCCCAAAAATTGATAGGAAATGTGAATATGATCAACAGCCCACTGGCAACTCAGCACACAGATTTGCTCTATATGCTGAAGATTTAATGCTGCTTTGCGACAAAGAATTGCCAAATAGTTGCAAGATGAATATCTCTGGTGCTCTCCCGCCAAGGATCATCACTGTGTCTACTGTGGCAGAGAAACAGACATCAGAATCCAATCTAGCCGCACCATCTGTTCCCAGATATCAGGTTTGTCATTTGATATGGGCTGCCCATCAAGAGTGGAGGACTCAAGTTCACCTTGCCACGAGAGATGCCTTAGACTGTGGTCTTATAAAATGTGATGGATAAAAGCCGTAAAGAATCAGCTATAAGGGATCTGTCAAAGCCCACAACGCGACTGCAGTCTTCATCACAGCAGTGTGAGAAGTTTAGAAACACCTAGCAGAGTAAACACTAGCACTGGAGCTTTAATCAGGGTCAAAGGATTCAATCATGAAAGGACATAAAAAAAATGGCCCATTCATTTGGGTTTTCAATTAATAATTTCAACATTATGAGCCTGCTGTCTCTTGTTGCTGGCTGTTTTTGTTAAAAAAGCTCAGGTCTGCCAACAAACAATTTCCAGAGAACTCTACTGGGGCATTATACTTTTCAGTGAACCGCAGGGTCTGATGTTCAATGAAGCTTTTACTTTTCTAAGGCAGAATAGACTGAACTAAACTCAAATGAAGTGAAGTCAAATCTGAGTGACCTTAACACAACAGAAGAGAAACAATAAAAGACTAAAGAATATAAACTGTTGACAAATGCTGAATTAAAGGCTTTGTTGGACGTAACCATGCCAAAGTTGCACCCGGTATCCTGCAGCTTTCTTATAAAAGTACTCTACCAAGGAGTGCACTTCTACTCACAGTATATATGCCATACTCACAAGGGTGTTATAGGATCAACAAGCAGGACCGGCTAAATTACCTTTTTCAATCTACGTTCTCTTATTAACTGTGAAAATAGCACCTACATTACTCACAGCAAATCCTGATTGCCAGATTCAGCTGCAATGTTTGGGCAGAATCCAAATTGTAGTCTTCAGATCCAACCTCCACTGAGTGAAACGACTGGCAAATCCGGACACGAAAAAAAACTGCGAATATACTTACATGCAACATGAAGGCTGGCCTCTCTGCTCACGATGGTGCCGAAAGAGTTCGATGCCATGCACTGGTAGATGCCGACGTCCTCCTGTTTATTAAGATGTGCGATGTGTAAGTTTCCTCCCATGAGAGAGTAACGAGACCCCGGTCTGGGCGTGATGAAAGAGTCGTTTAGCTTCCACCTGTGAATGCAAGCGCACGACGCATCACAAAACCCTTTGTAAAATAATTTGATCTGCATAATAATGTCATGCACATAAGAAGAGTGTCTGGTGATAAGATTATGATAAAGTCACAGACTGTTAGGGATTCAGAAACAAAGCCATATGCATCCATTTAATTCATACTGGATTAAATAAATATTAAAAGAAATGACAGTGACTGATGTTTGCTGCAGGAAACCTGAATAAATATACTTAAATGAGAAGCAATCATCAACAGTTATTTCAAACAGCTGTTTATTTCTATGTCTTTCAGTTCAAATGCTTCATGATCATTTTTTTTCTATTCCATTTATTCCACAAGGAACATGATCGACTTTCAATATTTAAAATCTTTGGGCGACTTAAGTTGATTTGCATAATTAAGGTTTATGTACTAAGAAACCTGTCGAGTTCATGATGCATCACATGACCATTACCTCCTCAATGATTGCAAAGACTTCAAGGTTAAGTTTCCATTAAGAGTATCCCCTAAATGTTCTACAATCGATGTTTTGCAAAAAAAAAAAAACAGACCCAAAGGATAAAATTGTTCCACTCTGTTTCATAGCTACTTTTACATTTAGATAAATGTGGTCAGTTTAAGAGTTGATGATGATGGTTTTTGCCTTATAGTCAGCCAATGCTAGTGTACACAGGGCACTTAGAGTCAGGAGAATAACTGAGAAAAATAGGTATTAAAAAATTCTAATAATGCAGAATTGCAGATTTGATTAGATGATCACAGCTCGCAGAAAGAAGGAAGTTTGAGGTTTCTATTTTAGACTTTCTTGCTACGGACAGTGTTAAGGATTAAGGCAAACGGAGAGAGGGACACCACTGAAGGAGCGAGGGAACGGGGCCATATGCAGCAGTGCGGCGTTCACCAGCAGATATGTTGGCTGGACTGATTAAACGATTTGTTTTGCAGCTAGAACAGAAGTCCAGATGACACAAATTTAGGGGCCACGTGACATCGTGATAGCTTGGTAGTTATAGACAAGTTAATTGGTCCTTGATACCTTGAAACAAACTTTCAACATGTGGCATCTTGAACCTCACGCTAAATCAAAACCACCGCTAGCTGGCACACGACAATAACAGGCCGTAACAATGCCCCCGATATGTCTGTCTAAATATCAGCCCCATCATCAAAAGAGATATCACAGCAGCTGTCATCAATCTGGAAATCAGTTACTGATGTGGTGTACCAACTGCCACAGTTGGTGGCACCTGCTATAATTAAAGAACTAATTAAAACAAAATTTGATTTTATGTGAATCCAGGCGTGCCCTCAGAACTTAAACTAAGAAGGGCAGAACAATTTGCAGATCTGAACTCGTAAACGAGTTTTCGTTTAAAAACTAAAATGACCAATTGCTTATTAAGTATTCCAGCCGATCCAAGTGATAACATCTTGTACATTCATTTCAATTTGTATCCATTAGGCATAACACCAAGGATTTTCAAGCTACATTAACGCCCGCATATGCTTATGTATGAGGGATCATTTTGAGCTATTACACATTAAATGCTTGGTTTTTGCGATTTGTATTTAATTACCCTGCCAGAAAACAGCTATGTAGCCCCATTTGATAGATTATAAATTAATAGCTTATGCACTTGATGCACTTTAAAGTAAATCATTGCTTCTCATTTATTTTAATTTGTCAACATTTTAGAACTGTGCATTAATTTTTTTTTTAGCACTGGGACTCCTCAGCTACACAGGGTATGTGTACTGAACAAAGACAACCTGCAGCAACTGTTTACTGCACCTCAATCCGTCAAGTGATTTGCATCATGTTTATCATTGTGATAACCTCAGATCAGATGCCCCGTGGCAGTGTCTGTGCATCTTTACCAGTGGGACTGTAAAGAAAGCCTACAGCAGAAAGACAGTTTCTGTCATATTATTCCTATTGTGTGAAAGAAACTCCATTAATGTGTCGCTCTATCACCCAGTCTCAACAATGACATCAGAGAGGTGGTGCTTGACTCTCTTGATCTTTTCACCGGTCAGGGATAGCAACGACAGGAAGCTCTTTCACTGAACTGTATAGATCAATGTCAAGCTGTCAATGGTAAATGGACTGATTCTTATATAGTGCTTTCCTATTCTCCTGAAGCTCCCAAAGCGCTTTACACAACATGCCTTATTCACTCAATCATACAAGCACTTTTTCTATGCTCAAGTGTTTTTTTGTCTAACATTCACACACATTCACACACCAGTGGATGCATTGGAGAGCAAGTTGGAATCAGTATCTCAAGGATATTTGGCATGCAGACTACAACCACAAACCTTCTGCAGATTGTAGCTTCTACCTTCAGTCTACCTCCTGAGCTACAGCCACCCCAGAGCAAATATACAAAACACCTGCAACTAAGGGCAGTTAATTAATAATTAATAATTTACAAAGAATGAGCAATGACATCAAATCAGTTTTATTAAGGCGATAAATCCTTTTACCATAGATTAATATAAGCCTTATTATTAATGTTATGTTGCTTTTGAAGTGAACTATTTGAATGACAAAATAGAGCAGCCAACACTCGTGTGCTTGGTTAACAAGCTGCATTTATAAACTGTATGGCTGTGATGCAAGGACCTCTTAATTAGGGCTAAGTAACAGATTAATAGAATTTCACTTACCCAAAGTGGAACATAGAAATGGTTTTTCTATTAGATTCTATTAAAAAGGCTCCAACAGGCACAAACAGCACAAAAATACAAGCGGTCCAACTCAGTTACTGGAATTTACTGGAATTAGGGGAGATGAAGCTTAGGAAACTGTAATAAGCCTGTACTGGCTGTGACTGAGAGAGACACAAATGTGTTATTGCAGGAGGCAAGCATCTACAAATCACAGTGGTCACAGTTTATAAAAATAAAAAAAATATCCATACTGTACAGTTTTTAAGAAAATTTCTGGCTACCTTTTCCGTCTCTGGAATATTACTTGGGAAGCATGCATAAAGCCATGTCTGCAGCTGTTACCTGTAGAAAGGAGGTGGGTGTCCCTGGGCCTCACAGCTAAACACCACCTCCCTGCGACTTTCGCCAGAACGAATGGGAAACACCACACTGCCAGGTTGTTTGGTAAACATGGGCCTCAGCAGGACTCCGCTTCCTGGGTGAAGAACCAACAAAACTAGATCAGCTTTGATGTCCTGCTAAACTGAAAACCACTTTGCACAGGGTTTTTTTTTTTCTGCAAGCAAGTGGATATTGAAGTCCTAGCGAGGGAGCGAGGGAGGAAAATTCTACGCAGGAGAAGCATAAACAGTACGCATTTCATGCATGGATCTTTCGATCATGTGAGTAGAACTTGCTTGATCCCTGCAGTACTGCATAATCAGCTGGTAACCTTCATAAAACTTTAATGCAAACATCTGAAGGTACAGACTTGTCAAAAACAAACCACACTGCCACCACACTTAAATTTAATTTAAACCCTTCAAACCTATTGCAGCCTTCCCAGGGGATGTCAGCCAATAAAAGATCTGAAGTAAAATGCCATAACAAACACTTAATTTGAATCTTTCTCTCTCATTTGACATGTCAAATTGTACCCTCGTAACTTAAAGTAAAAGACTCTCTGATTTCCAAAGTTGAGAGGGAGGAAATATTTGAGGGTGTGAGTGTGCTTTTACACATCACCTTGAATTACACTTTAAAGTATTTGTGCACTAATGCACTGTGTTGATGGTGGAGAACTGTTACAATACTCATTCCTTATGTGTTGCTTTATATGGACGAAACACCCAATACATATATATTAATTACAACAGTGTATTTAAATTCCTGGAGTGATAATAGAGAACCTTGATTAAAAAAAAATTTAATACAAGAACAAAAAACATAGACAACAAGGACAGGAGCATGTGTGACATTCGTTTCCTGGTTAATTACTAAGGTACAACAGAGATTACATGTTATTCATCAAAAGCATAAGAGTGATTCCTGTGGTAGTCAGTGCTTCATTACAATAAACATTTCTTTTTAAGGTGGAAGGGGAATTCATTTGTGTTTACCACAAAGCATTTGCATTTCAGTAATGGCACAGAAGTTGGAATATTTCATCATTAGGGCAACTAATCTGTATGAGAGACAGGTATCATCCTCGCGTCTCTGGAGTCCTGGGAGTACTCAAGATTCAAAATAACTCTCTGAAAGGGTGGAGATGTTTGACAAGGGACCTCATTGTTCCTTTCTGCAAGCATAACCCTTCAAGAAAGTTACACAGAACAAAAGGCTGTCTAATTATAATCTTTGTTACATGTAGCATGTCCCTCAAAGCAGAAAGGAGAGATGAATGATTACTAGAAGATCCTTATTGTGCAGCCTTTATTAAAATAAAATTGCACGGGAACTTGAAAGGAAGACAAACATGAGATGAATCATTTGGCTTATTAAAGTGACTATAAAGGATAAGAAAGTTTAGCAGTTTACATTTAAGAGTAAAATCCCACATTTTTAATATCTGTAATATTCTGAATATTTATAATTGTGCTATTTGTGTATAGTACAGCTATTTCTTATATTTTGTAACTTTGTAATATATTTTATTATTTAATTTACTTCAGTCTGTTACTGTTTGTATTGTCTTGTAACAATCGTAACCACATAATTTCCTTAAGGATTAATAAAGTATTATGATTCTGATTTCAATAAGATAAACATTTATCTTCAACATATGTCTTAAGCCACCTCACATTTCTTTGAATTTGCAAGGAAAATGGGAAATGGATGAAGTAATTTACTAAAGCATGTGCAAACATCCTTGGAGCTTGAAAGCCAACTGCATTTTTAAATATAGCATGAAATCTCTTAAGCAAACTTTCTTGTAACTTGCATAAACAGTCTTCAGGAATATCTTTTCAGATTTCTTCTTCTTTGGATGCTTTTTGTTCTCTTCTCAGTCACGATGATCCTATACTGTTTCAATAATGTTCAGGTCTAGGCTCTGGGGAGGCCAGCCCAGTGTTCTTCTTTGTGTTTTTCTATCCAAGTCCGCTTTTACTCCACTGTTAGTGTGTTGACACTTTTTTCCTAATCCCATCAATTATGACAAGATCCTCAACAACACTGGCTGAAATGCAGCCCCATATCATAACAGAGCCTCCACCATGTGTCACAGATGGCTGCAGGCACTCACTGTCATACCTCTCTCCTCACCTCCCTACATGTTGACAACGATTTGAATCAAATTTTTCAAATTTGATTCATAATTTAATCAAACCTGTTGCGACTGATTTTCAGTTTAGTTCCCATGTAACATCTCACCTGTTTCTCCTGGTTTCGCTTCCTTAAGAATCGCCTCTCAACTGTCACCTTTCCACTGAGACCATTTCTGTTAAGGCTTCAGTGAACAGTAGATGGATCAACCGATGGGGCGGAATTTATTGTCCTATTTCTTAAGGACATGATTTCCAAATACTGTTCATCTGCTGTAGATGTTTGGGGTTTTTGGGTTGTTGTTTTTTTAAGTATGCCACTTCTTTTTCTGTCCTCCACTTATCCAGTTTCCTCATTTTTTTTAAAGTACACTTTGCACACCATGGCGAGATATGACAAAATTTCGACCAATAGCTCTTTGAAAATCACCTTGTTCGTGTAAAAAAATATTTTATGTCTGTCAAACTGTGTTATCTTTAGCATTTTTTATACATTCAACTGTTTTTGTGACAGGCTGCTAGTATTAAAGTTGCTAAAGATACCATTTAAAAAATATTCTTTGCTCAGTTGTCTGTTATGTGTGGACATAGCATTGGTTCATAAATTGAGTTGGATGCCTTTTTCTCTTTGATTGATTCAGAGGTCAGTGTTAAGTGATTTAATAAACAAACAAAATTATTCTTCTGAATCATTTCAGGTACAAGGACTGGACTGAAAATGAGTGAAAAAGCAACAAAGGAAAACTCTGAAAGACCTTCACAAAGGCCAGAGAACTTGTTTAACACCAGTTTAAAAATTGAAAGAAGGTCTGGCTCTTTGGGACTACAATACAAAGAATTGGAGGGTGCCTCCAGACTTTTGCACAGTACTGTATGTTTGGTTATGGTGCTAAACTTACCTGATCGTTGCCAGCACCATGGCAACTGTTATTAAAAGGGTGAATAAGAATAATGAGAAGGGATTGAGTTCCTGGGGCTGTGCCTAGGGGGCTCAGTTCAAACTGATGCAAACTCCCTGAAACTCTTTCGTTGCCTTAACGGGAATGAAAGCAAGATGCGGTAGGGAATGCAGAATGACTGTCAAGCTTGCTTTCTGGTAATCGAACATTAAGGTTCTACACGCTACACCAGTCTGAAATCCACAGGCCCAAGAAATCAGTGAGAAATTTATTTTCTTCCCAGGAAGGCGTTATTTTGGAGGTATACTTGCTGGCCTAAAAAGAGAACAGATACATATTGCAAAGACATCTGGACAACAGAAAGTTTTCAATTTAAAATCAGTACTGACACTCTGGTTGACAGACTGTTACGCCTTGTAAGACATAAAAAAAAAGTCAAAGTCATGCTAAAACCAGGCTGTCAAAATCTGATAGCAGGTCCAACACCAAGACCCATAAAATACAGAAAGTAAAAAGATAAAAGTTCTCTATCAGAGAAGCGCAGTGATCCAGAATCCTAACAGGAAGTTGGCTGGGGAATGCCGCAGGATAAAGCTGGAGGTCATTATGAAATAAGCCGGCTTTGCTCATATCTGTCACCTGCTGCCAGATGGTGATACGCGCGTGTTTTCTAAGACTCCTCAGACAACACAAGACTCAGCATCGGAGCAAAAGTGGAAGGCAGAGAGAGCTGTTTCAGAGGCTGAAATAAAAACTAATCTCAAATTCAATACTAGCTGACAGCAAATGAATTCCTCCAGCTTACCTCAGCATGAATAAATAGGCATATGGGGAGTCAGCTGTGGGGGAGGTATCGGCCGTTTGTGAGGCCCCAAATCCATTAGTTTCAGCTCAGGGTTTTATGCATCAAATAAAAAAAAAAAATGAAAAAAAGCCAATCTTGCTTTTTAAGGCATCTTCCCTGCTGTCCAGGCCGATAAGGTACATCTTTAAGGTCTGTCATTTAGGAACAGCAAATGCTACTCAGTTTGGTTCAGGTTATTTCAAGCACAGTATGAGTTTGATCAAATCTTATTCAAAGGCTTGAAAAATGTGGTAGTCGTTTTTTTAATTCATGAAAAACCGAAATATTGAACTATAAAGAATAAAACAATTAGAAACTTCACTAGAAAAGAGAGGGAAAATTAACACAGTCTTGTGATTCAAGTGCTACAAACTTACAGAGAAATACTGCAAATACATAAAAAGAAAAACAGGAGTTAACAGAGCTAATAAAAAAATGTGCCAGCCAATACTGCTGTGACTATCAGCTGGGGTGTGCTGTGCTGTGCTGCATTTTCACTTACACTGTCTTTGTAAGAGAAATGTGACATGAATGTTCCAACCATGTCACCACATCTTCTAGCAAATCAAAGCTACTGCATCTCAAATGCAATATCACCAATTGCACCAAGTGTTTCCAGAGCTGTGTACACTGGGGAAACAGAATTGATTAGGTCCAAGCCCATATACGGGAGTAACAAATTAAAGTTATTTCTTTGTTGTTCTCTGTTGTATATTGAATGTCTACATAAAGACAGGTATATATTGTTTTGAGAAGGATATTTTCATCTAGTTTAATCAAGTTTCCTCCTGTACATGAGTAAGAAGGTCATTTGTCAACCATCAGATGTCAAGATATAGTAATAGGGATATTTATTATAAATGTGTAGAATGTTTTTAACCACAGCCACGAATGCCTGACCATTTTTGGTTTTAATTTTCGTCAATGTAGTATAGATTTCTTTCTTTCTCTACAGACTAAAAACCTAATATACAGTGATAACCCATATGGAAAAGATATATATAAATCTTATAAAGTTTGTATCTGTCTTGTGTGAAAACAGGTATAAGATCCCTTGAAGAATTATATAATGAAACTTGTATGTTTTGGAAACTTACTAAAACAATATATGAAAGTAATGACAAAGTGGCCACTTTCATGAGTAAATCATATACGTTTTTACTATTTCTTTTCTATATAGGAATATAGTGTGAAATCTGTGTAAAATATTGTATTTGTCTTGTTTATGATTGCATACGCTCTAATTAAACTACGCTAAATGAGTCAGTTATGACAAAGAAATCCCTGAAAATAAATGACTGGGGAAAACAATCATTTTCATTCATTCTTTCAAATAAAAACTAATTTGATGATAATTTAAGAAAATAAGTACAATTGCATCTTTGCTGCTACACAAGGTAACAAACATAAGCTGTTTACATTCATGCACAGGAATGCTGACATGCTGTGACGCAAAAAGTAAAGTCAATGTCTGCTCACAGCAGTTCTCCAAGCTACTGTTTTTCTTCCATCGCAGATATATATTACTGGTAATGTATTTATAAGATGCATGTAAAAAGAGGGAGGGTTGATGTGATCCAGTTATCAGGGAGTCATACAGCTTAGCCTCACTAAAGTTTTATTCCAGGGTGATGCAAAGGAGGCTTCAACTGACTGTCAAGCTGTGGGCTCAGGAGAAGCAGCAGCCATGGAACAGTGGGCTCTTTTACACTGTGGGAAGTTTTGTGAGGAGTGCTACAACTATATCCACCCTGGGAAACTTGTGAGTGGCATGAGGTATTGCTGACACTGATATGACCCCACTCTAGGGCTGTGCGATATGACCAAAATCTCATATCCCGATATAACAATTCTATCGCCCTGATAACGATATAAATCACAAAAATTTAACATTTTCTGTAAATTCTGTGAATCTCGGGCAGCTCGACTTGCGTGAAGTGTTTCCAGCTGGGCGTCATGTAGCTGGAGTCGAGTGTTTTAACCGATGCATGAAACTATACATTTTTAGACATAAGTTGTAAAGACGTGCTGCGGGGAAAAGCCTGTTCTAACGTTTGAGTCTAAGGTTTATTTTTTAGCACCTGGCGGCTCTTTTTTTACTTCTCATCTGTAAATAATCTGCTCTTTCATGTGATTCAGTTTATTTTGAAAAAGTCTCAACAGGATCTTGAGCTTTATTGTGAAAGGTTTATGTGGAACATAAACAAGCGGACACGCGATGGTGTTACCGTCGTTGTTGCTAATGACAACGCATAAGTAGTGTGGTTATATAAAATATAAGAGAATAAGAGAAAGAGAGAACTTTAGGAAATTAATATAGCCACTACAGTGACCATCAAAAAGATGAAAAAATATTGCTGTAAACAGTTTATTTTGCGACACCACGAAACAGACGATAGCATAAATGAAACGATAGATGTTTTTATATCGTCATCCGATATATATTGTTATATCGAACAGCCCTACCCCACTCCTTGTGTAACCAAAGTGGTACAAAGTCAGGTACATTTCCAATGGATGATAGATTGTCAGGTTTTTAACTTCTCTCTCTTCATGATGGTGACTAAGGATATGCTCTGACTTCAAGTATTCAACAGGCTCCTGGGCCAAGGATCGCTTTTATGTTCCTGACCTAAGATCGTGACCTTTGGGTTCAAATTGATTTTATTCCATAATGTTGCGGGTACCAGCTTTCCAAAGGGAGTTTACAGTAAAGACGCTGCTTTTTTTTCCAGGTAGTATAGGAAGCTGATTAGGATAGGGTACTTTCCATTGGAGGCTTGCTGAGCACATCCAGCTGGGAGAAGACCCCAGAGTATGACCCACAGAACATTTAGGGTTCCCGAAACAAAGCTAGAAACAGGTGTTTGGGGGATTCTTTGAATACCCTGTTAAGTCTCTTGCTGCTGTGACTTGAAAATGAATGGATGGATAGATTCTCAAAATTGTTATTTATTATTCTTGATGGGAGGAATATTCACAGGGAGGAACAGTCCACATCTTTACATATCTGTATAGAAAACTTCAAAGACACTCTGAGATCTTGCTTGAGGATTCCTAAAGGCTTTGCCATGTACCGATGAATCAGTGAGTGAGTCAATATTTGAAACTCCACTCACGTCTTAGATTCATACATGAGGGTACAAAGGAAAGTGAAAGATGTTCCATTACTTTGTATTAGACTGCTAGCTAAAAGTTTCATTTTCACTTGCGTCACTAAGCCATTTGGAGTCAGTAAAATGTGTATTTTAAAACATGTTTTCAATTTAGAGTAATAGCTGGCTGTAACGAAAAACAAAATTCAGGTTTATCTTAAAAAATCTTAAAGAACCCAATCTACACTAAAAAGTTTTGTTGGGAATACAAATCCATATTTCAGTCAAACATTTTCATTATGTGAGCTTTTGTTGACTGCCACTATCCTATTGGCAAATAAAATGGCAATTGCAAACACACTGGCTGTTGTTTAATTTTTGTATCAGATCAGTTTTGCACTTGTCATTTGTTGCTAAATGCAGTAAAGAGCAGTATTTACAGCACTTGGAGCAATCAGTATTGTTATCTTAATTTTACCAGTCGTCCTCTGCTTGTTGTGTCAAGAGAAGGGGCTTTGCACACTTGTCAAAGTGCACAGCGAAACAAAGAGCTTAGGAAAAATCCCAGCAAAGACTCCCAACAAAGTATGCTCAAATGAAACAAATGCATATAAACGAGGTAAGCAACATTAATGTGTGTGTGTGTGTGTGTGTGTGTGTGTGTGTGTGTGTGTGTGTGTGTGTGTGTGTGTGTGTGTGTGTGTGTGTGTGTGTTTCTTATTTTCCCTTTTGTTTTTTCTTAATAAAAGTTTTTTTTTCCCTTCTACTTAGCTTAGCTATGCAGCAAGCAGAGCAAATGAATCCCCCGTTACACAATTAGGGGAGCGCAGTTTTGCTAAAAATCATAAATATGTTTATAATGATATGCTTTGAAAAGTAAACATATCAATATACAGTCTGCAAAATCCTGATTATATTTAAGCAACCTGTGTCGGGCATTAGTTTACTATTCTCAACTATGAAAAACAAGTAATAAAACTGATTTTTGGGTGAGCCTTTAAGTTGGTGCACTGAAACCTGTTTGGTGTTTGTATACCACATCATGCTTTGGCTGTCAAACAGGGATTATAAACAGCTAAAACTCTGATTTTAGCATGGCTGAAATGCCCAAATGATCTGTGAGCCCAAATTAGCCAACTTTATCAACTAACCTGCTGATCAGAGAGTATTTGTCTGTGGTTACTCTTATATCAGGTAGGACTCCAAGATGCCCCAAGGTAATTATGTGTTCATTCAAACCTGGTCCCTCAATTTGAAACACAATCCCTCATAACTGTTGTTTTCACTGGTTTCTTACAGGTTTCCACAACATATAAACTAAAGAAAATCGTGTGCAAGCCTCAGTGACACCACTGCTTTGCCAAGCTACTGGCTGTGCATTTTGGCTGTGACAATAAAAGTCAAAATATATGACTTCTTAAAAGGTGAAGACACGTAAGGCAGATTCTTCCAATGTTATTTCTCAGTTATTGTGAAGAGAAAAAACAAACAAACATTTGATTGCTGGTTAAACCTTTCAGCTTAATGGGATTATGTGTTTTTGTATCCAGCTTTGCTAAAATTGTTCTCCTTCAATGCCGACTATAGATGTTTCTAGGATTGTACTCCTGCCAATTATTTTTAGGCAGATGCTTGTAAATTTGTAGAACTTTGAATAAAGTGTTCAAATTAATATTTTGCATCAATAGAAGATCATTTTTGGCAAGCTGCTATCCACAGCAAATGACAAAAGACACACGAGTATTTTTTTCCCTAATGACCAGATTGCTGTACACTACCCCTTTGATTCATTTGAATATTTCAGAATTTCGTTTTTAATTAAGCAGAAATTCAATCTTTTCCTTCAAGGCTTTACGTGTAATGACTTACTTCATAATAAAAATGGAATTTCTCAATAAAACATGAGTAATAAATTTTTATGATGCTCCACTGACTGTTTTAAGACAGTATGGCAGAACCACAGAGTCACATAAAAACCTTTGACCCAGTGTTTGAAGTTGCTTGCTGTGTTAAGTAGTGATACAACAATCCAGCTTCATCAGGTGTAATCTTTGGCTTTGGGTATCTGTCAACGCTGAGTATCAATATGATACAAGGGGACAAAGTAAGGCATAAACCATAAAAACGATCATTTTGACTATTAATTACATATTATTTAACATAGTACATGGATAATTTTACATGTGATTTATTTGAACTTCAAATAAAAGCAATTTTAAATTAAAGCTGAAAGCAGAGAGGGCCGTCGCATTGCGGTGGAGTCGAGCCCTGCCCAACATCTCCTATGCCCACTAGGTGACAATGGAGAATACCATTTACCAACATGTCACACTGATGCATGCCATTTGTGGAATCACCAGTTAAACGTTCATCTAGATCGAATGATGATCATAACCTACTGTGCATTTCCACTTCACACTAGCTGGTGTCCTAACTATTGCTGAGAAATGGCATATCAATGTGTTCGGGGCTCGATTCTCATCCTGCCTGTGAAGTTTGGGAGACATTGGACAATGTGCCTTTGAGTTACAGCAGTTTAGTAGTTCATGGCGGCCATGACCACACCATTTTACAAAACCCCAAAAGCTTCACAATTTAACATGACCAAGGTCTTCAGGTTCCGCACAATATCATGTTGATCTGATGAAATCTCTAGGGGGACTTCTTCGTGAAAGATTGAGGCCTTAAAATGGCGAAAAATGTCGCCAAATTTGCTAATTAAATTTTAAATACATGATTTCCTGTTAAGTTTAGTATGTGGTTCCAATAGACTAATTTTTACGTCTTCATTTCTTACATAAGGCTGCCAAATTTGAAAGCGACCATAAAACATGAAAGCCTTCATCACATTGGAGGTCTGTGCCAAGATTCATGAGTTTTAGAGCTTTCCAAGTCCTTCAAAACCTATGTCCTATTTCATGGTGATTTACATGGCAACCACGGTGCGCCGTTCAATGAAACCTCACGGTTTTCACACTGAAGCATCATAAAGGTTCACTGTTTTTTTTGGTGGAGGGGCTCAATCTAAGTGGAGCAGTAAGTGCTCCCACTAGGTGGCGCTCTAACCACTGCTGGCAATGGTCATATGAATCTGTTCAGGGTGGGACTCATGCCTGTGAAGTTTGGGGGAGATTGGCCAACATTTCTTTCAGTTCTAGCAATTTTGTGCTTCATGGTAAAACATCAAAATTCACCATGCCGCCAGGGCCACGCCTTTCGACGAAGGCTCACAGTTTTGAATGTAACCTAAGACCAACTCATTAAGGCTTTCCTGGACAAATTTGAGGCTGTTGGGATCATCCGCCTTGAAACATTACCCCAAAGTGTAAAACATGACATTTCCTGTTCCCACTAGGTGATGCTGTGAACACTGTAAAATATTGCAGTTGAAATGTCTTCAGGAGCAGAGCCGCAAACCTGAGAAGCTTGGTCCAGATTGGACAATGCATGTGGGAATATGAACAAATTAAAATATCATGGCAAATTATCGAAATTCGCTATGGTGCCACGTGGTGAAAATTGAAAAGCAGTTTAATGTGGCCCAGGTCTGTAGTTTAGTCTGACCGAATATGAAGTTGAAGTTGATCCCTAGGAGGAGTTCACAAAAGTACAATGCCTGGAAATTGCAAAAATTGCCATTTTCAATTCAAAATGTTGGACTTCGTGTTGGGTTTGGATCATGGGGTCTCCATGGACTCTTTCGTCCATCTTGGCATGTTACATACATGCAATAAATTTCGTTCATTCAGCTCAAACTGTGTGTCTGTAGTACTTCAACATAACCTGCATAGGTGGAGTGCTAGAGCCATTCTGAAACGCCCAAGTCCAAAGGGCAAGGCAAACTGAAAGAAAACTAACATTAACCTAAACTGGGAGAAATAAACAAACAACATGAAAAACCTGGGCCCTGTTTCAGGAAGCCGGTTTAGAAAACTCAGAGTGAAAAACGATACGCAGGGTTGAGTAACCCCGAACTGTCCAACTCGGAATATTCGGTTTCAGAAAGGCTGATAACAATTAGTTCAGTCAACGCGGAGTTGCTTTAACCCCAAGTGAAGCGCGCGGACGAGGATACATAAAGCCCTGATAAGCGGAGCACAGATTAAGCGAGTCACCATGGAGACGGAGGGAAAGAAGGCGCGGTCAATGTATTTTACAGCGCTTGAGGCCGAAATTCTGATGGCAGCATATGCCGATAACACGCAAATTCCGCGGAAAAAAGTAACACAGCCACAGCTGCGAAAGACAGGGAGCATGCATGGCAAAACATAGCCGACAGAGTCAATGCGTGAGTGTTAATATAAACATTGATCTAGGGATTTCCACCCATTTAACACGTTATTTTATCATATGTTATTTTATTTGTTATTTTATACATTTTATTTTGTGATGTGATGTGAGCGCAGGTGCAACCCAACAGGCCCCAAACGTTCCTGGCAGCAAGTAAAAATGAAATATAAAAATATAGTCCAAACAGGTAAGGTGTAATTGTATTATGAGCCATAGTGCTTGGTCTGTTTGTCCGATGTAAATCAATTGCAGTTAGAGGCTACATTAATTTCCTTTCTGTAAGCACTTATTGAAATTATCTGAGCACATTACAAGTACATATTTGCTTACTCTGTATGCTCAAATGTGACCCCGTTATGGCCACTAGAAAAAAAGCAGAGGCCCGAAAAACAGGTGGGGGTCCTCCACCACCACCACTCACAGAGGCTGAGCAGTTGGCCCTCAGCCAAAACAGTGGGCGCCCTGTGGCCGAAGGCATCTCTGTGGGGACATCCTCTGAGTCAATAACCCCGCAAGACACAAGTGCCTACATAGGGGGTAAATCCAAAATAATACATGATGTGCATACATCCTTTCTTCACAGTCACCTTCGCAGTGCTACTCATTCATTTGATAAACTCTTCACCATAATGGATTATTTTGTAGTGAAGTTATTTTCCTACTGATTTTGCCTTCCCTCAGTCTTGGTTGTCTTTGAGAGCATAATGACAATGAAGTGTAAGCTGATTGGTATGTTTGTTAATTGCCATTTGGTCCCTTGTAAGTTATAAGTGACCTGTATAAACCTCATATTCTATCAGTTGATGGTGGTGGTGTACTGCATCTGGTGCAGCCTCCTGTTGAGCCAGACCAACATGCAGTTGTGAGTAATACTCCACAGATTATATGAGTGTACAGTAGAACAGCAATGTTGTTTATTTCTTTACTACAGGAAAATAATGAAGAAACATTGACAGCTGTTACAGAGGAGGAAGCAACAGAGACACTTTATGAGGTTTACATCTTTTAATACTTTGTGTACAGGAAATACAGGCGACCAATAAAGCCAGTTGAACAAAAAATCTGTTTATTCTTCTTTCAACATGTTGAGGTGATGGGTCAAAAGAAATGATTGTGACATATGGTGTCTCTGACTGCGCTTCCATCTTGTATGTCCGTGGGAGGGTCAGGATGTTCATGGTTTGGATCACTGCTGATGTTTGGTTCAGAAGGACAGTGTTCTCCTCTAATTGTGGCAATGTTGTGAAGAATCACACATGCCACAATAATGTCACATGCCCTTTCTGGGGTGACCCTGAGTCTTTGCAGGCACTGTAACCGGGCCTTAAGCATTCCGATAGTCATTTCAATTCTGGCTCTTGTCCTGCAATTAGCCAGATTATATCGCTGCTGTGGGCCCGGTTCAGGGTCAGGGTAAGGGGCAAGCAAATAGGGTAAACATGGAAACCCACTATCACCAAGCAAGTAGCCAGTGAACTCTCCTAAGACAGAAGGATACACTTCAGTTCAAATGTCCCTGAAGCAATTGGTCTTTATATATTTTAAAGTATTCTCAACTCACCATGTCCAAATTTTGTGCTCAGTGTACATTCACGGAATATTTGTGAGTCATGGACAGAGCCTGGCTGCTTGGCTTCCACATTTGTGATAATGTTGGCAGCATCACATATGATCTTCACAGTGCAGAGAACACAAATTAGCATCCATTACTATGATGAAATAATCTGTTAGTTTGAAATGCTACAGGGAACTATGTACCTGTACATTAATGCTGTGGAAAGACTTCCTGTTCACATAGTCTCCTTCATTTACTAAAGGAGCAATGACTGGAATGTGAGTGCCATCTATACAGCCAATCACGCCTGGGAACCGTGAAAATAAATGTAAAATTTAAGTAGTAGTCCAAGTATCACCACACCATAAATTAAGTTTTGGTCATCCTGATACCTGCAATTTTGTGGAATCCCTCTTTGATAAATCTTGTGGGTCTGTGACCGGGGAACACCACAAACGAGTACAGGAGACGTTTCAGTGCAACTGTAACATTCCTGACTGCCCGACAGACGGTAGCCTTGGAAACGTGCTCAGCGTCACCAATATTATACAGAAAGCTCCCGTTTGCAAAAAACGAAGTGCAATACAAATAATATGTAATGAACAGAGCATGTCCGCGATGTGTCACATGCGTAATATATGGCCTGAGGATGTTATCCAAATAAATTATAGATTGTGCTGAGAAACGGTAACGTTCACACAGGAAATCATCAGGAAATGATAAAATGTCCAAACGCGCTCTGATCACTCTCTCCCGGCGGAGAGCTCTGCGGAGAATTTGGGCTTCACGATCTACTGGCTCTTCAAGGAAGGGACACGCCATGTCCGACACTTCCTACTGTCAGGTTTCCGACAAAGGGGCGGAGACAGTCAGGGTTAGTTGTAGTAAACCTGCTAGGGGGCAGGTTAGCTTCACGGCGTGTGTCGTCATAGTGACTCACTCAGGCTTCAGCTGAACTCGCTTTGTGAAACCGAAAACCCAGAGTTTTCGTTAACTCAGGGTATACTTACTCAGTTTTTCCACTAAACCGGCTTCCTGAAACAGGGCCCTGGACATGAAACCTAGAAACATGGCGTGAACAACAGATGACCTGACAAAGAATGAGCAGAAACACACAGACTAAATACACACAAGGGTGATTAGGGGAAGTGGAAACACATGGGGAAACAGCAGACACTAGTCTGACATAACCAGACAAAGGAAGCAAAGCTGACTACACTGACATAGGACACAGACCTTCAAAATAAAACAGGAAACATGAGACGCAGACAAGACAATATAAACTTTGACAACAGAAGAGGGAAACAGGGAGAGGGAAACTTAAACACAGGGGTAGAAAACACAAAGAGAAACTAATAAACAAAACTAATAAACAAATGAACTTAGCTAGCCTAAAGAACTTAAACATAACATCCAAATAAACTAAAACTCAAAACGCTGGATCAACAGACCCAGGAACGTGACAGAGCAGATGCAACAAATTACAAAAAAACTGTGGAAAAAACAGGTGGACATGGTGGAGGACATAGTGTACGCTGTATGGGTATTTTTGACCTAAAAGACCATTCCACAGGAGCAACTGACACCCCCACCTCAGATGTCAGACCAGAAGCTGAGGCAACATGCTCGTGCTCCTCATGAAATCTGCACAGTAATCACACAGAGAGCGATGCAGAGCGGACAGCCTACCAATAGCTCAGCGGCACCACACCAAAAGCAGACTGAGTGAAAAAAAGTCCACTCCGTGATCCAGAGACAGAGGCAGCTGCAAATATAACTCATCCTTTAACAGGGTCACCTGTGGAAACCTTTTACAGCATTAACTTCTTTCTCTTAAGGAAAATTGTGCAATGAACATGTAATGAAAACCATCTGATTGATTAATTAAACAAAAATAAATACAATTTGAAAATATATATTATTCACATGTTAGAGCTCAGTGTGAGAGTCATTAGGTTAATGCAGGCCGCTGCCATTCATGATCATGCTAGTTCCTCATTTCCTTACTCCTAATCTCACTGCGCTCACTTGACCAAAGTTTGGCATCAAGTCAAAAACCTGTCAGTACTGCAGGTGTGAAATACCCTCAACTGCTGACCCCGTCCCTATGATATGATAGCTCTGCCTTTAGCAACCACATGCAGTGCTTGTGGTTTTACTTAGCATAGCTTCGTAAACACTGAAATCCTAGAATTCAGTTTAGCCCCATAGACGATGCAAATGTGTTTTCTGAGGATCAGACCAATCCAAATATTGGACTGGTGTATCCCTAGTATGAAGGTTAGCTGCATCTATGTGGGCAAACTGCATCATGATTGCTCTCTTGCTCTCTGTCTTACTCACTCACTCCTGTATATAGTGCACACCCATGCAACCGGACATTGAAACCTTCAGAGAGCAATAGGGGGAGAGGCGGTTAACTTCAGATAAACTCACTATGGGAATAACTTCCCCTTGGCCCTACTGCTCTCCCACACAGCCAATGCTTACTCTTAAAAAGAACACAGAGTCTGGATAAATAACCTACCAAGTACTGTCTCTACCAAGTATTTCAAGTCTGCATGCTGAAAGAATGATCATGTCTTCTGTAGAACACAGAGGCTTTGGAGGTCTGTACTTACATTGCACCATGCTTTTCTATCGTAAGCAGAACAATGTAATGTAACTCCACACTGAATATTAATGCTCAGTTACTCTGTGTTACCAACTGTGAATGTCAGGCTCAGGACTGAAGCAAGGGGCGTGCAACACAATGCTTTTCAGAAAACGATTTGCCCTCTGCTCCTTTGTTAAGCGTTAAATTGCTTTGAATAGCAACGTCTGAATGTGGGTTCTGCAGCTCGTGATTGCAAGAGCAAATTTTGTGACTGCGCAGACTGCAGCCCTAAATTGTCTCCTGTAGGCAGTTTGTCTGACATCAAAACGCTTCCAGGGTTTCCATCGATGTCAAAGACACTGTCTTGTCTGTATATTTAAGAGAATGCCTAAGTAGGCCATAATATGCAGTCCAGAATTGTGGTATAGATTGTAATCCCATAGCAAGTCACAGCTCCCCGAGGAAAGCCTCATTAGACGTCCACTGATGTGTATTGGAATTAGTGATAAGTGGTGCTAATTGCCATGTAGGCAATTTTAGGTGCCGACATGCCGTCGCGCTTTTGAAAAAGAAAAAAACAAAAGACCCGCGTGTGCACGTAAATTCACACAGTGACAGTCACAAACACATGCACGCACACTAATTATTTTAGGTCCCAGCTGTGAGGAGGGGCTGCTGATTTTGAGCAAGGCAACATGAAAGATTACTCATTCCTCAAGATACTGTGCTCATGCAACAAAGCCCTTATTCATCTTGCTCTCAGTTTCAAACTCTGACATTCTGCAGAGAGCTACCATTTGACCCCGAAAAATTTGTAAGGGAGGAAAATTAGGTTTCTCATTAAAAGCAAGATCACAAAGCAAGATTCCAGTACTACGACCGGCGCGATCTCATTTAGGTAACAATTGAGGCGCTATTTAAAATGAATGACTGCACGCTCAACTGATAGAAAGAGGCTGCCTTTCAGAGATGGAAACCTGGCTGATTGTTTTTTGCAACAGGATGCAATGCCTGGGAAAAAACAAAAGAAAAAGAGAAAGAGAGAAATAGTTGCTATGCACAACTGAGAGATTGTCGATTTTCTTGCCTTGAGCTGCCAATGAAAGGAACAGCAACATGAACATTTCCTAACATTTGTAAAATTGTTCAAAGCTTTGGGCACTCTTTTCCTTAAAAAAATCTTTTATTTTTCTCTTTTAATTTTAAGAGCCATCTGTTCTGAATTCAACATAGACCATAGGCATCAAGACAAGAATACACGTTTGGGAGGCTTACCTGCCAGGCGCTCCACCAATGACAGCAGCACTATAAGTTTCCATAGCAACTTCATTTTAATGGTCTCAGGTCAATAAAAGCTCACTTCCAATCACAGGTGTGTAGAATCACAGCTTTGTCCTTTCCAGCACTTTCACTGTTGTTCTGTCAAAAAAAAAAGAAGAAGAAAGAAAGCAAAGGGGAGGAAACCATTAAACATTCAAAATCTCTAATCTCGATTCAAAACAGTTGGATGGATTTCATGAGAACCATTACTGTCCATGTTTGTGACATATAAAACAAGAAGTTAATGTTAACATGTAGAAAACGTATTTTAGGTAACAGGTAATATTTGGCAGGTGCTTTTTGTTTTAGCTGCAGATCTTGTGGTGCACAAAAGGCTTCCACTGTTGCAGAGTTTGCTTAAGTGTGCTCAACGTTTCATAATAGGGATCATGGCTGCGAGAGAAACATAAAGGGATTGCTCACTTGTGCTCAAACTTACTGAGACAAAACAAAAAGCACGCTGGTTGTCAGACACATCCCTAGCACGTAATAAAGTAACGTCCTGGCTCCTGGATTCTGCCTGAACGAGGGGGATTATGTACGTCTGACACAAAGCGCTGACTGTACACAGTACAAAAACATTTTCAGTCCCCCTGGGAGACTTACAATTGATTTTCTCAAAGGCTAAACTGTAATTTATCTCTCCTTCTTACTTAAATGAAGTCCCAAACAAGTTGTGATATGAGAATAAGTCGCACTCCTCCCGTCACTGATAAACAATGATGCAGCCTGTTTATTTGTTTAAATACACATACATCCCTAACATGGTGATAGCCAAGATCCTTTCTGATAAAGCAGCAGATAAATGTTTGCGTACGTGAGGCTGCGTATGGAGTGAAAAAGGATGAAGGGGGGAAATTAGCCATTGCCTTTGTTCAAACCGACTCTCCCTGGAACATTTAACTGACTGATGGTAAAGCTTCCTCTGACTCCAAACCATAAGCATGCTGAAATAAATGAGAGGGGGGGAATTAATAAGAACATACAGTGTAGTCTATCAGGAGCCGCGTGCCAAAAAAGCAGAGACAACTGAACGATTACGCTTTCTCAGTTATATGCGCGCCTTCTATCCTTGCGCCGCTGAAAAGCATGATAGAGCATACTGATGCTTATGTGAATATATCAACTGCGTCCCTGACACATTTGCCTACACTATTCCTCCTTCTGCATGTACTTAACCATTAAAGGCAACACTTTTCCCCTATAAATCTCATTATGGAGATTGGGTTTAGAGAGTCATCTTAGTTCCAACTTATCTCGCAGTTATTACGATGCAAATGTCAGGAGTAAATGTTGGCTTTCATTAATAAAACAGAGACACTTCAAATCCCTCCAAGGGCTCCTGGATATTTTTGGAATGTGCCTCCTTTGAGTGAATAATTGTGAGAAATGTGCTGAATAAATTACTCAACATTATGTCTTTAATTGAAAAAATAGGAGTCGTTAAAAATTCCAGCCGCACACTTGCGCATTGCTACTTCAATGTCCGGGCGACATCTAATGTAACGTGCATGTGTACAGTTTTAATTTGACTACTAAAGTAAACGTGTGTGTCACCACGGGCTGCAGATTGAACTGTCACTGCAATTTGACACTCGCATTTCGACAAACACTTCATGTTTTTTTAAAAAATGTTCAAGTAATTGTTTTGTCAGCCATTAAACGTTTTACAGTCTGGTCATCTAAAATTAATTTATCCTGCCCTGACAGCAACACAACTGAACATGACCGGAATGTGTGAACTACTGAGAGGCCCCATTCAAAAAAGCTACTATCTGCTGGCCTCTAACACCAATCTTTTGATCTCTATTAGGCTGCAAGCCTCGAGACACGAGACATCAGACAACAGGGTTAGTGGAGGGACAAAAGAAAGCCTTTTGATCCAAAGAAGCTCAGCACTAAGATGATGTCTAGGGGAGTTGAGTCGTGGCCAGCATTTGACTTCCTATTCAGTGCAAATTGATTAGCCTCGTGACCTTAAGTGGTAGCGACAAGGCCAATGACTTACTTTCATCACAAATTGATTCTCTCATTTGTTTGCTTTATCAGATGAAAGTTAATGATAAGGAAGGCTTTCAAACTTTGCCTTTCAAGTTTCAACCTCTTTCATGTTGTTGGAAAAAAAGCCCGTGTTTGAAAAATGGATTATGATCAAGGCCTGGAATGACAGTCCTGGCCTAAACATTTCCTGACCCAATTTGCACAAACTCAACAACACTTAAATGGAACACAGCCGCAAAGTCAGCCTCTCACTGCACATATGCAGATGAAAGTAAAGGAGAATAAAACAGGTGCACTGCATGTAATGAAGAACACACATTTGTATGTTTTCTTTCTTTTTGACTAATGCCTTAACCAGTTTTTCAGTACAAATCCAATCAGAATATTTGAAATGGTTTGCATACTCATTTGCCACAATAACCTTATACCAGTACCAGCTGGGGGACCCTGTTATTTCTTCTCTCAAGCAGTGAGATGACACGCAAACACTCACTAACAGCGCTGTCTTCTTCTTGTCACTCGTCAAGTTATTAGCCTGAAGCTTTCAGGTCGGCTGGTTGACAAGAGCTCATCCAACCAAATCGTCCATGTTACTTTGATAAAGAGAAAACCCTGCAAAGTTTTGAAGCTTTGAGACTGAAAATATCTGAATTGACATATTTTGCTGTTTGGTCTAAATTTGTTCTACACAGCTTTGAAGGCTCAAGAGACTAGAGTAGCAGCCGCGTTCAAACCAAGCTGGACGGTTTGCCATCAAATGGAAAACAATACACAACAGGAACTGTTACGGCTCAGGACATGAGGCTGATTAACAGTTTTACTCAAAATTATTGTACTGCGATCCAGAATTGAGTCTGCATTATTATATTTTTGGTAATATATACAAATATGAGCCAGAATATGTTGAGTTTGTTGTTATGACTGAAATAAAAAAAACTATGTGGAAATTCTTTAATATACAACACTGGATTTTGTAAATTATTTAATTTAAGCTAAAAGAGTAAGGCTCTACATTTAATTAATCTGCAATGTGGCAGATTTAGTTAAATACAGACAAAAAGCTTCTTTTTTTCTGTAACCAATCAACCAACTTAGGCATGACTTCACCAAGATTTTCTTTAGTCAGCTACATCACTGTATATCATAGCAAGGCAATTGAAAGTGGTTGCTGGGTGGGAGACAACCTTTCTCCAATCATTGTGTGACTAAGACAACACATTGCAATCAATCCGCACTAATGAGCATAATTCATCAACGACTTGGCTCAGCTATCTGCCAGCTGGTTGTATTTCCCTACGTTAAAGCAATGTTGCTGAGCACCTATGTTATCATACAGTTAAACTGCCAGCTTACAGCAACTATGTCACTATTTGTGGAGGAATTTCTGAATCTCTGTTTTATTTAACTATGAGCTTCTGGTTGGACTCTTAATGTAAGTAGTTGGTGTGATTCTTGCCATATATAGACAGCAACAGATTTGTGTCTTTTACTTATTTATCACAGTTAATTGTCATATTATGACAAGCGGATTGCAATAATTGCCAACTTGACCCCTGAAACTGATAGCAGACTGAGTACCTTATTGCTGTGGTAGCACCATCTTAAAGAACCAAAATCACTTTGAAGATGGCAACTGACTGCAAGTGGGCAAAGTCCAGATCCCTGTCTTCAAGGCAACCATTTCAAAGACAGTTAGCAAGTTCATTACACATGGCCACAATAATTTTAATGAGCTCCAACCATCGTTTTCCTTAGTGTGTCTCTGGCATATGGTATGTCAAACCAGCAGTCTTATCAGCAGCCAAATGCTCAAGCATCCACCCACCCAGTGAACTTGTCTGTTTTAAAACCCAAGGAAACGGAATTTATTTGCGCATATAAGACGGGAAAAATCAGCTAATACCCACATTTAAGAAGCTACGCCCATCAAATATTTGGCATCTTTGCTTAAAAATTTACTTCAGTGACTAAATCGCGCTTGTTTGGTTTCTGTCAATCAGCTAATGAGTTAAACTTGAAATCTTCTCTGACTTAAAGGAGCTTATGAGAGAACAGCAGAAAGAACTTTGAATGCAAAACCGAGTGTTTCGTTTTACTTTTGAGGATACGCAGCTGCTTCCAGGGAAGCTTCAGATTTGTAGAGACAAAGCACTCCTCCAAATTTCAGCGTTGTCAAAGTGACACCACTCATCCTCTTGTTCTCTGACAGCACCAGCTGGAGCTTATAAACCATAGACTACAGTTCAGTAAACCACACACTTTGACAGTGATGGCAACTGATTCGACCCTCTCCCCTACACCCGATCTTTCAGCTGTCATCAGTTTTTAGGGCTTAAAAATATATTAATAGAAGGTTACTCTGGGTCCCTTTTGTGGTTGGAGAGTCCAGATGAAGATAAAATTCACACTAAGAAGCAAGAGCATCCCCCACACACACGCACATGCACTCCCTCCAGCCCCTCCCGGCCCCCAAGCTCTGAATCATGAATGAGGCCAGACTCCCACACTCTGCAGGAATGAGACAAGACCAGGAGGAATGGCATACAATGCTGCATCTTTAATCACCTGAGCTGTGGCTTCACTTAATCTGCAGACACCAGCTCGATCAGTGTTTTCCTTGCACGTGTGGCTCATCTCACAGCTCCGAGTGCCTCCGGTCATTCAAAATTTATTTTGTGGTGATGCTCAACTTGAGACTGGTAGTAGTAGCAAATGTGAAATTATTTCTATGTCCTGCATTCTTGGATTCACCACACACAAATCAAAGTTTAACAAGCACCTCCCAGACAAGTGCCACTAATAATGGAGTAGATAGTAGTGCGGTGAATAAGTCTTTGGCCCCTTCTTGATTTCTTTTTGCATATTTGTTACATTTAAGTGCCTCACATTATCCAGCAAGTTTTAATATTGGACAAAGATAACCCAAGTAAATACAAAATGCAGTTTTAAAATGATAATTCAATTTATTAGAGGAAAAAAAAGCTGTCCAAACCTACCTGGCTCTATGTGAAATAGTAAATGCCTCCAAAACCTTCTACCTGGTTGTGCCACCCTTGGCAGCAAGAACTGCAATAAAGCTTTTATGATAACTGGCAGTGTGTATTTCACATCACTGTGGAGGAATTTTGGCCCACTCTTCTTTGTTATAATTCAGCCACATCAGAGGGTTTTCAAGCATGAATGGCCTGTTCAAGGCCATGCCAAAGCATTTCAACTAGGTTGAAGTCCAGACTTTGACTCTGCCACTCCAAAACCTTCATTTTTTTTTTTTTTTTTTTTTTGGTTTTGTTTTTTAGTCATCCAGAGGTGGACTTGCTGGTGTACTTCGGATCATTGTCCTGCTGCATAATCCAAATAAGCTTGACCTTTAGGGCAAAAACTGATGGCCGGACATTCTCCTTCAGGATTTTCTGGTAGAGAGCAGAATTCATGGTACCATCAAGTCATCCAGATCCTGAAGCAACAAAGCAGCCAGGCCATCACACTACCACCACTATAAATGGCTGTTACTATGATGTTCTTATTATATAATGATGATGTGTTAGTTTTACACCAGGTGTAAGGGGACTCAAACCTTCTTGTCTCATTAGTCCAGAGAATATTTACCCAACAGTCTCGAGGTTATCAGGATTTTTTGTGTTCTTTTTGGTCAGCAGTGTTTGTTTTCCTTGGAATTCTCCCATGAATTCCATATTTCCAATTTTTTCTGATTATTGAGTCACGACTTTAACTGAGGCAAGTATGGCTGCAGTTCTTTAGATGTTGTTCTGGGTTCTTTTGTGATCTCCTGGATGAGTCATGTAATACTAAATTTTTGGTAGGCTGGCTACTGCTGGGAAGGCTCACTACTTTTTCTCTAGTTTTCTTCATGTGTGAGTAATGGCTAGAAATGGCTCTGTAACCTTTTCCTAGCTGACAGACGTCGGTGACTTCGTGTGTTGATGTGTCACTTTTTTTTTTAGATCTTTTAACCTACTTATTAATGAAAAGATTATTTCAAAACTGCATTTAGCTTTTTCACAGGTTCCTTTTGTCAAGTATTAAATATACTTTTTCACTGCACTACATGTATTTTAGATGTTTTTTTACTTTCTTTTTATAAAAGTATGTAGATATTGACTATGCTTTGTTTTCATTGTCACTATGGGTTTTGCTAAATTTTAACATGGTGCCATATCTGTATTTGTAGCCCCTTGCACAATTTAAATGTGACTGTACCTCTCACTGTATTAATTATTGTACTACGTATAAGAATTCAACACAAGTGCAATGTTGACGAAGCACAGAAGAATCTATTTGCATATGATGAGTAACAACAAAACTTTCTTTAGCTAAAGATTTTATGATGCCCAAATATTTTTTTCCGTCTTTCCCACAAATGGCACACCGCAGGAGGCAAAGGAAGTGCCAGTGTATTCCCCAGCCAAGATTCTACCTCAAATAGTGGCACAAGACAAAGAGACTAATAGTGTTTTGATCTAAGCACACAAGCTGCAGGCGTGACATAACACATGCCAGCTTTTTCATTTCTCCAGACCGCACCAGGGGCGCTCCACTAACGCGCTCATTCCAATCTCCCCTGTGACAAGAGCAACTGAGCATGTTGAAAGGTTCTCCCTGCTTGCATACATGCTCCAAGACCAAATTTTAGCATAATGAGCCAGTGTGTGGTAATAATTTAGAACCGAGAATAGAGCCATGCATCTAAATCCATTTCAACATTTTCTAAAAACCCTTAAAAACATTGCTGCTTACGTGGTTAAACCCATAGAAACAAATTCATTGAAAAAGTCTGAAATTAGTAAGATATATACATGGTTTTGGGAAACAGATATGTAGATAGATAATAAGTACTGATTATGTACTGTCTTTAATTTTACCTCATGTTTTTTTTAGATCTTAACGCCTTCTTGTGTTTTATAACCAGAGAGTCAAAATTTCATTGCCTCGAGCAAATGAACTCTACAAATCAACCTGCCTTGCCTTCTCTTACAAGTAATTTTAACACTCTAGAAATGTTTTTAGGCACAAGCTGACAATCCCAGTGCACATGCTTTTACTAAATTACCAATTAAGGATGCCAATTAGGATAATAAAAGCCTCCCAATTAATAGTTCTTTAAATACACTAATTTAGCACTTGCTTGATCTCAGCTGTCATCATGGGAGGTAATTTTCTGCCCTTGATGGAGAAAAGGCAAACTGCTATTACTGCAAGGAAGACAGATCCTCTAAGACAGATTTTAAGTCTCCGTAAGGACCATTGTTTAAAGCATAGATAGATAGATAGATAGATAGATAGATAGATAGATAGATAGATAGATAGATAGATAGATAGATAGATAGATAGATAGATAGATAGATAGATAGATAGATAGATAGATAGATAGATAGATAGATATTCACAAGCCAGTGGTCACACAACACTGTAATTGGTGCTGACTTGCCGTGACTGACTTAAGTTGACCTGACTACTGCCATGATGGCAGGTTTGCATGTCCATGATAGCGGTACCAACATGAAGTGCTCCCATCTGTACTTGTGACATTCTTGCAGCAGAACCCCGCCCTGCGGCTGTTTAGAAAGGACAATACCTGCCTGCCCACAGTGGGAATAGTGAAGGACTTTCAGGATCACAATCATATCCGGACGCTTCATTAGCCAGCAGTTAGTCCGGATACGTCTTTTATTGAAGATGCCTAGGACATTCTGGGTTGATGTGCTCAACAGTGGTAGCTTCGATGAATGACCACTGCACAGCTGCAAGATGCACTACTCCAGGAATGGAGACACTTGTGCAGTCCATGTGTGACCTGCATCACATCCAGAGGAGGCCAATTCCCCTTCTAAACATTTTACACATGCATATATTATAGTGTTGGTCTAGAAAATATCTTTAAAGCACAAACTTGCACTTTTTTTTATCAGTGTGGACATATATTTCCTTTTTTAATGATAAGCAATTATGTATTTATGTCAATAAACTACAATTGAAAAAACTTGCTTATTTACTTAATTAATTTTCTGAGCTTTCTCACAGTTCATGTCTAGCTCATTTTTGTCACAACCACAGATTGACAGAATTTTGTCTTTTTACAGATTTGTCATGTTTAAAACTAGTATATAAAATGTCATTTTAATGCGCTTGTTTGCTGCTTCATTGGGGTTCATAATGCAGAAAACTTTGCTTCCAGTTCTCAGAGCAACTGCGCCTTGTCAATGTAACTTCTCGTATACATGCAAGAATTCTGCGTTATTTCACTAAACTGAATACTGATGTATTACAGTTGTCATTATTAATATTCCTATAAGAAGAAATTCAAGCAGTCAGTTCTTTTGGTTTTGTTTTTTTACTTTTTAATGCAATAGGTAAGCATATTGTCCACACGGATTAGCTTATGCACTGCTGGTGTCCCACTTACTTATTGCATAGACAACTGAATAAAAGATGAAGACTAAAGAGTTTAGCTCTGCAGGTAAAATGTCCATAGTCTGCACTTCTTTGCATGTGAACTCAGAGACAAGTATGAACAGCAGAAACACAAAACTGAAACAGAATTTTAAAGAAACCAAGTGACTCATCCAAATAGATTTGCTTACTTGTTAAAGTAATAATAATAAAAAAAGGCAACCCCTACTTGAACCAATCAGAATGCACATGCGGTACTTTTGTCTTTGCCAACTCAGACTCCTCTTTCCTCATCCAGACCAGGCTCAGCGGGGTACTATGAACTTCATGTTCACCCTCCTCCTTTTTCTGTCCCGGTGACATCATCAGAAACCTGCCCAGCCATAAGCTCACTTCCCCAAGGAGATGTGTAGTAACTCTACAATTCCAGTCACTTTAATACAAATGTTTAAAAAGGAGATACTGCACTTCCAGTTCGGTGGAAACAACAAAATCAACAAAACTATACCCAAACATGCAGTTGAATGTATGCCAACATGAAACAAAAACAGTATTGTGAAGCATCCCCTGAGGCATCCCTAAGAGAGGGGCAACACTAAACACTGACAAAGGGAAGAGTTAATAATCAAAACCACCTCTAATACATTTAATAGCAAAAGCACTGTAATTTACTTAATAGCAGAATCACAAGCAAAGAAGATCCATATGAAACATATGGACGCTTGATTTCACGAGATTAACTATTTCCAGCAGAGTCGGATGCTAAAGGACTTTAGACAATCCGAACCAATCAAGCGAGGAGCGCGGTGCAATCAAAGAAAAGGAGAGATGATGAGACTGGACTGATTCCAATCCCCTGGTGATCACTGACGGCAATGTGTTCTGCCAAAAGGTTTTAAATGAACGAGGAATGATGGTCTGGATTTGTGCCTCACAGAAAAAGCTGCACGGTATAAATGATGGCCATGGCCAATTAGGAGACGCAGAATGTGATTTTATCTGATGAGAAATGGCACCAGTCAGCTGGGATTTCAAAGCTGTTAGTTTTCTAACTCATGCATGGCAATAATGGCATGGACACAATGCCGTCACTTGTGCAATTGAGCGCTGAATGTCTAATATGTGGGTGTGAATGTGTGCTCCGTACTATTGATGGGATACTTCAAAAACAAATGCATATTATAAAATGAGCAAGGCAGTTTCTTTGACATCACGTTTCGGTAAATACCTAAAATATTCAGCTTTACTCCACTTTACTGTGGTTTATTTCAGAAGTGGAAGTTGTAGACCGGTGATAACAACAACCTCGTAGCACAGGCATAAGAAATAATCAGTACTGTATCGGGAATAGTGAATACTGCAGCTTCCGTAGAATACCGAATAAAGTAAATAAATGTATTTCCTTACCGGAATACATATCCTCTGGTGTTTGCTGTCGTTCATCCCTTCTCGTATATCCATGATACACCGCGCATCTCCTCACTCCTTCACCCAAGCAGGTCCCCAGATCGAGTAGACGACTACAGTTTAGTTGGTCTCTTCAAAGTGCGGGTGTTGCTCTCTCTAAATACACCCAAACTGCTTTCTTTCTCCTTTCTTGAGGCAGACTACCCTAAATGTAAGCGCTTACTCTTTTCATCGTCGGTCCCAGTGTTTTCAGCGTCTGAGTAATTACCAGCACCTCGGTCCTCCGCTCTCCTCACTGGTACATTAATGTAGGATATCCCGATGGTCCCGCATGCACCGCGGGCAGGCGGATTTAAACCAAGCCCTTAGCGGTGGTAGTTTGCGTAGTGAACGTTTTGAGGTTGAAATAATTGTTGTTGGGTAAATTCGTTTAAGGAACACAAAGAGTTCGCGAGCAGCTTAAAACTGGTTTTTGAATGCGCGAGTCCAGCTCGTCTACACGGTGAGGACTCCAACTGCCTGCGCGCGCGGCGCCGCTGGCACACGGGACATCAGAGGTGGATGCAGGAGGGTTTGGTCTGCGTTTTTTTCCAAGCTGCAGGTCTTCGACATTTCCTCAAAATGTCATGATCACCTATCCGGGTACAGCAGAACGGATCTGTATAAAGTAACTGTAGTTTTATTGTTTCTGGCTGATAAGGCAATAAGGCACGGGAGTTATGTATGCACACATTCATTTTATTTGGGGGGATAATGAGGATTGTCTAAAAAAATGTATTTCTTAAGCACCAAAATTGCTAATTACGCAGAATTGACCTGTAAGCTATTGCCGCAAATTCGTGGGCTAATGGTTTCATTCTGATGTTTAGTTGGTACTTATTATACATAATATGGGTCATATTTTCTAAAGTGATGCCATTTATTGTACGCAAAATCTTAAAATGGCTTTGAAGCCAATTTAAAAAAAAAAAAAAGTTCAATTATGCAAATTACGTAAAAACTGATTTCATTGCTGAAAAGTTAATAGAATGAGCTAACATGCACAGTGCCACACTTTATAAGCTCACCTTAATGGAGTAAATTTCAGTATCAGTTCTGAGTATGTTTTTCCTGGTGGTACCACAAGCCAGTGTGTCTGCTATAAAGCGAGCTACAGATCTGCTCCATATACGTATCCCAGTAAGCCATAACATTTCTACTCTAAAACCTGCAAAATGTGATGACGCCATTGCTGATGAGTCAGAATACCTGAAAACACCTGCGTGCATGTGAAGAGCACGCTTTTATGAGTGTGGAAATATTAAATTATTCTAATATATAATTATTTAATGTAAGTGGAGGCACGACTTGTAACCCTTTTTTTTTTATTGACTTACAGTCTAAGGCCACAAAGAACACACAATTAATAGTTAATGAAAGAGAACTCAAACACAGAAGTAACTTATAACTGTTCTGTACAAGAGCATCAGGTACAGTGGGGCAAAAAAGTATTTAGTCAGCCACCGATTGTGGCACCGGGAGTTGAAAGTCCGTGTTGCTCGGCGACAGCCCCAAAACATCACTGCTCTCGAGAAGATCTGCATGGAGGAATGGGCCAAGATACCAGCTACTGTGTGTGCAAACCTGGTAAAGACCTATAGTAAACATTTGACCTCTGTTATTGCCAACAAAGGTTATGTTACAAAGTATTGAGTTGTATTTTTGTTATTGACCAAATACTTATTTTCCACCCTGATTTACGAATAAATTCTTTACAAATCCTACCATGTGGATTCATGGATTTTTTTTTTCACATTCTGTCTCTCACAGTTGAAGTGTACCTCTGGTGCAAATTACTGACCTCTGTCATCATTTTAGGTGGGGGAACTTGCACAATCGGTGGCTGACTAAATACTTTTTTGCCCCACTGTAAGTTCATTATAGTCAGGCACTGTGTCAAAAGATGCTCTGTGTGTGTGTGTGTGTGTGTGTGTGTGTGTGTGTGTGTGTGTGTGTGTGTGTGTGTGTGGATTGCTTTTTATTTTCACTATGTAACTCTGAAAAGAAACTTCGTTGGAAAAGTTAAATTCTCACTTTTGCCCTCGTTGTTTCCCAGTAGCTTTCCCCAGGTAGCTGAAATAGCTTAAGGTGGAACAACCAGAGTAACTGTGTCAAACAATAAAGACCCAATTGTTGGAAGAAGCGAAGAAGATAAAAAGGGTAAGTGATAGAAAGGGACAGGAAAACAAACAAGAGTGAACATGAAATAGAATTTCACCTGATTTAAAGGCAACATTCAGCTGACATTTTTTTAAAGAAATCAAACCTTCCTATTTATTAGAATGGTAATGCTGGATGTTTTTAAACCAAAAACTCACAGGTGAAAAGTTGCTTACTGCCACTTTAAAGAATTTAGAGGTCCATTTACTATTGTTGGTGCATTTCTGTGTACAGTCTACCTCATGAAAGGGACCATCTTTCACAGTGACTTTTTTATATATACTTTAAGTGTATTCTGATGTACTTCAGGAGACATTAAGCTGTCTCCAAGATTTTTTCAGTTAATCATACATCATTACTTGTAGTATACAAAACTAGAAAGACTGCCAGCTCATAAAGTTCAGTCAGGACTTATTACAAACGCTACGCCTCTGGCTCACAAGCTGCTCATAATGTTGAGTGGGATTTAAAAGATTCTACTTCTTTTTGAGCCAATGGTAAAATGATAATTACAGACAAAATTAATGAATGCCCCACTAAGCCTTGGAAAGGCAATGGGAGAAAAAAGAATATTTGGATTAACCTACTGAATGAACATTTAGTATTCCTTAGTCATTCATGCACGCAGCTAATAATGGCACATCAAAGCTCCAAGGAACACTTAATAGTATAGCCACTCTAAACACAAATATCTGCAACTAGGCTTGAATATTTCATGAATTCTTTAATGCTCATGGCTGGAGGGAAATTTTCAAATCGTTTTACTGTGATGATTTCTCTCCAAAGAAAAACTAACTGAATTTTACCTCATGTAGTTTTACTCATTTCCCTGTGCTCTCCACTGAGAGA
This sequence comes from Copadichromis virginalis, assembly GCF_057382275.1. NCBI lineage: Eukaryota > Metazoa > Chordata > Actinopteri > Cichliformes > Cichlidae > Copadichromis > Copadichromis virginalis. Next base: position 5,818,464 of record NC_140637.1, on the reverse strand, counting down.
AATACGTTGAGAGAAATGCCACCATCTTTATGCAACGATGAACTTTTCATTGTTGTTTGGAAGGTGTCAGTTAAATACATGAATTCTGTTTGTCCCGAGGCCATAAACGAGATGCTGAAATGAGAAACTTGCCAATACTGTCAGGAGACTGAAGAGCCGGAAAAGGTAGATTATTCTCTATCTTTTCTTCCAGACAAATAAAAAGAGAAACAACGCTTAAATAAAATACTGTCTTGAATCATAAGCAATGATACTTACTAGTATGTACCGTATTGTTAATGTTGTTAGTATATTTTGCAATAACAGGAACATAGTGGTGCAGCTGTTTTGCCAATTTATGCATTGTGATGACTGGGAAGGTGTGAGGTATAGATTTGTTTCATAATTTTCACTTCCCAAATAAACCAATTAAAAAAACAACATTTAATTTATCTAAATTCTTGTATCTTGTATCTGCTTGATCTCTGAGATTTAATTTGTTTGTTTTCTTGTTTTAAAAAAAGGCAGTAAGATAAGATAACCTTTATTCGTCCGACACGTGGGAAATTTGTTTTGTCACAGCAGGAAGTGGAGAGTGCAAAAGTTATGAAGCAAAAATTAGAATACAATAAGAATAAATACAGTACACAACTGTACAGAATAGAATAAAATAAAATGCTATGTACAGTAGAATAAAATAGAATAAAATATACAATAAAATAAAAATAGAATACAAATGCTATATACAACTGAGTAAAAATACAACGATGCCAGAAAAGATTATTGCACATTAGTGTTATCGCACATTTGTGGATGTGTGTGTTTGATCAGTTAAAGTTAGTACTTTCATCATTAGCAAGTACTGCCTGTTTCACAACATACCATTTGTTACTTGAACATAAAAGCAACAAAGAGAAAAGAAATCATGTGTGTAGGCTGTAATCTAATTTATGTCTCTTGCTGTTACTTCAGAATTCTGCTTATTTCACAATCTTGTTAAATTGCATTTTGTTCAGACTTTTTGTGCTTGTGTGAAATGTTACTGAGGTGAAAGCAGATTTGAAGTCTCTGTTAGAACAATATTACTGCAACAGATGGTGGATTGGGTGTGCAGTACTGACTTAGGGCAATCCTCCTTGCCCTTGTCTCGGCATGATGTCACTCAGTTTGAATCAAATGCAGGACAGCCAGCATCTCAAGCAGCTGCTCAGCAATGCAGACAACACACTGGAGTTTTTTTCTTAAGGCCAAAGGATGTACAGCTAAAACCAAGACATATACCTTGTGTCAAGGTACTCTCTCATACTTACCCCCAAGTTGTTGTAATGCATTACAGTGCTTGTAAGGCATTTTACTACAATGGGTAGAATATCCTACTTGATCTGTTTAGATTTTCATCTTTATTTTATGCTGGTGACAGCAGAAACCTGAAAGGCATCAAGTTTCTATAGTTATGTATGGAGTAAAAGCTACAAAGTGATAATTGGATATGATAGAAAAGGCTGTAGGCACTGGACAAGCATTTTGGTACTAGAAGCTTTCCATTTGTCAGCTGACTTCTATTAATCAATCACATTTAATCAAACTGTCTGCGCAGGCCTTTAAACCTTTGGCTATCATCTGATGTTGACTGAAGTTCATGTTTGGATGTTTAAATCTCCATCTGACTGCACTCAAACTCACCAGATAGTCCACATCTGCCTTCCAAATAACCTGGCTACACGTAAAACCATAAAAAAATGGACTGTTGTCCCTACAGGCTTAATAGTTAGCAGTTAGTGTAGTATGTGTCTGCATGTGTGTATTCATATTAATTGTATTTTAAGTTTATATTATATTTTATTGTAGTTATCCCTAGCTTTGAAAGCTTTAACCCGCAGTGATCAGGCTTTTTAATTCTTATACAAATAGCAGATGAGCCATGTCAGACATATGAATTTCCATCTGGGATCAATAATTATTTTTATTATTATTTTGATTATTCAGTGCTTTGTGACTGCATGTCTGTGAAAAGTGCTTTGTAGATCACCTGTACTTACTCACTTGCAGCAGATAGCATGCAAGAGTGCATTTGAAGCAGCAGGTTGGTTGCTAGAAAACACTGTAATGCAAAGTGCTGAAACAACCAGTTAACTACACAATTTTTACTATACAAAAAAAGTTAAAGTGTTTTTTAAACAGAAAAATTGCCCATTTCAGCTTCTTAGATACGAAAATTGGTTGCTCTGCTGCTTCTGCTGTAGACCAGCTTACAGAGGATGAATCATGAAAACTGGGAAAATGAAAACAAATGGTGAACACTCACTAGTCATTAGTTACAGGCATAAAATTCTCTTATTTATAGTTCAAGTCAAAGACACAGTGTACTCATCTTGACTTTTCAGACTTTTTAGTTTTTTTGGAGCTGACACCCATTGTTCATAAAACTGTTTATTAACAGAAGAAGCTGGATGGACACACTAGGACATATATGCGCTGATGTACAGTTTGAGAGCAAGAAAACACACATGGCTGTTCATCTGTTCTTGTAGCCTGGAGTTTGACAGGTAGCTGCCTTCAAACTGTCAGATAGTCCTATAACCACCCACTCATTGAGGGAGCAATGCACAGCTGCAACACATTGCCGTGGAGCATATTCATGGTAATGCTGTTGAAAGCACAGGTCCACAGATGGGATTCTGGCAGAGAAACAAGGAGCAAAAAAATATAGGCTGGTGTTGACTGTATTATTCAGCTGGGAGATGTAGGAAAAGATGGGCTTGGAAACACAGATCTATATCAGGCTTTGTTCTGAAAAAGGTGAACGCCAGGGGTCCGTAGTCACAGAGGTACAGAATGAGAGTGTCCTTCATGTGTACGCAGCAATAGCAAAAAATACACTTTATTTTAAAGTAAAAATTGATTATGGGCAAATGCAGATACTACAATCAACACGTGTTCAGGAGACAGCACAGTTGCTGTTTGGCCTCCGTCGCGTGCTGATGCTTTAAACCTAATCCAACACATTTTGAGTCTTGAGTGCTGCTTTGACTTGTTTCAAGGGGGGCGTCATTGATTTGCAACATCAAAGTGTTTACACATTTTGAGGGGAAAAGAACCACACGTGGACTACAAAAGACATTGACTGTGCACTCTTGCATTGACTTTCGAAAAAATGTCAATTGTGAGGGAAATAATATAGGTGTGTGCTGCTGTAATGAACATGAAATGTAAAAGTAGTGCTTATACATTCACTATTAAGAATGTTTCTTTATTATATTGTAAATGAGCAAAAGATGGTTGATTTTTATATTTTAGAAAGCACGCACCTGTCAAAGAGGACACGCCCCTAATAATGAAATCTTCTTTTTCAGTTTGTGGGGATTCATTTGCTTTTGGAGCCAGCATCAAGTTGCCAATCTCGTACCTGAAGTTTTTGAAACTTTTTTTTTGCCTTCATTCTTTAACCCTGGAGATTTCAGGGTTGGAATCTCCCATTCATTGCCTAGCACCACAAGTTTAAAATGACTCCAGCTTATTCAATCAACCTGAAACTTGACACTTAGCTTGCTCTGCCACATAAATAAACTCCCTTCATCCAGGTGGATTGGATAAAGGGTTATTGAGAAACATGAAGAACACACAGACACATGTACTGAGATTCCTTGACTTATAGCTGAGATGCACCTGACGTAGATCATGTGATAAGCAAACCTAAAGGAGTCGCATTATTTATTAGTTTGTAATTTGCTCATAACTATTGAGTTAACACGCTGAAAGAGTACACCTGAGCTCCGTGGCAGTCTTTATGAATGCAGCCTGACTAAAATGAGCTTAGTTTGGCAACATTAGTCTTCTGACAGGCATACTTGTTATCTAATATAGTACCAAGCAAGTACTTAGAAATAAGTCAATGAATGCACTTGACTCTTATTCTGTAATTAGTCCTGTTAGTTTGAAATGGTTTAAGGGCTTTCAGATTGACTTGTGACTTGGCTCCATGGGCCAAATTGTCTGTGTGGGAGTTATCTCGTAGAAAATCAAGAGGTAGAGGCTTTCTCTCTGGCCACCAGCCTTCGGTTGCTGCACACTAATGACCATCTTGCCAAAGCATTTAACCTTGAGCCAATCTGTCTTCTCACTTAGAAAAGCTGAGTTCTTGAACCATGAAATAGAGGTAGTTGTCCCTGTGAAAGGAGGTTACAACCCAGACTACTTCAAGATTAATCAATTATTGCCATTGCAAATGTCACGAAGGATAGAATCATTATCAGAGTTTAGTTTTGGGTTTTTTTTTTATAGTTGTTGTTTAAGTTTTTTGTTTTTTTAAGGTTTACTTTCAAAACTGTATCCTTACATGAAGAAAACACTAGGCGGAGCTAACTGTGATTTAAAGAACTTTAAATGAAATGTCCCGAAGCTGTTGAAACACAGTTGATGCAGTGACAAATTAACAGTTTAGTTCATTTTACTTTAGTCGTAAAATAGTGGGAGCATGAGATAGCTGGAAATATGAAATGTGGCAAATCACTGATGGTAACTCAAAGTGAACCTGCATGAAGACGTTCTCTTAAAATTTTGAAGTGTGCAAATTAAACACATTACCCTCAGTTTGCATATGGATTTACATGATACCCATCCCCTTGAGGTTTTTGTCACTCTGGTAGGTAAGTAATACAGATTTGAAGTGACAGATACCATTTCAAAGAACAAACTGACACTGACAGAATGACAACTTCAACCTTTACTGAGCATAAAAAATGTGTGAGTGATTCCCTTGAGGTGTTTTTACTGATCTGTAAGTATTTGCTATATATGTTTTTGGATATATGCCAATCTCTTGGAGCATACAAAGGGCACCCACTTCCTGGAACATTTTGTATAGGAGCAGCATGAATAATATGTTCACACACTGTATTTAGCCTGAACTTAATGAGCTTAGGTGACTTCAAATTGAATACAAAATAGATTTGTCTGCTGTTGTAGTGAATTAGCTACATGCTCTGTTTTTGATTAGATTTCTTCTTCTCATCTCTGAGCTTAAAATGGAGCTATTGGCAGGGCAAATTAAAAACTGCTGTGATAACACCTAGATTCAAGCAGAAATTATGTCAGTCAACATAATTACGTTAAATAATGCTATTTGATGAGATTCAAAGTTATATTTTATTTTTTGTTTTGTTTTGGGGGCTTTTTTGCATTACGTTAACCACATTAAGTCAGTATACTCTTCAGGAGTGCAGCTGAAGAGGATGTTTTATTTCCAACATCCTCAGAAACTCTGCCCTCACACTAAGCAAGCAGGACAAAACCCAAAACACCAGGAATTACAATATTCTGGTGATTTAGGGAGTCACATGGCTAAGCTAATTCGTATTGTCTAGTATAGCTCTGCAATGGCAGAAGTCGCAAGTGTCTCTCTTCTGTCTAATGAATAATGCACAATAAGACACCCGGAGTTATCCAAAACCAAGTCCTTGTTATCCCTGTTTGAGTGGATTGATTTCCTGGCTCTCACGAGCATCTGCGGAGGCTCAAAGACTGCCCTTGTGTGTGGAATAGGGGAATAGGGGAATAAAAGAACAACAGCAACAAGGCAAGCATCAAGCTTGTAGTGCTCTCGTGGATACTCTGGAGTTCATTACCTGCTGTTCAGATGAAAGCAGAGGCCACGTCATCAATGCGCTTATGGTATCTCTAATTAGAAATTCAGCTGTACAGATCTTGATCCTGGCTAAGCCCCAGTTTTGCTGTGATCATTTTCAAAACAGCTAGCTGACCCATGGCCCTGCTGTGGCTTAAGATATTTAAGTTGAAGGCTTGCAGTAAATCCTGTGTAATATTCTACTGGCACCCGGAGAGAGCTTTTAATGAGCTTTGGACAAGAGCGCTGAAACAGCAGATGAAACCAATTCTCATTTTTCCACAATCAGTTACGTTGCTCACCCAGGAGAAATCATTACATGTAACATCTATTGCAATCATAGCACCATATTAGTGAGAATAAGAGCAGCTTGTTTGTTTATTTGCGAGATATTAGAGCTACAAAACTCTATTTGGTCAGAAATGTGTTTAAAGATAATGAAATCTTATATCTTCTACTCTAGGTCAGCAATTTCTAGCAATATCATTTATTGTTGATTTAGTTTAGTACTCTGGGAACCCTGAATATTGTCCACAGTTTCAATATGTGACAGAAATGTACATAAAAAGGACAAAGTAGTGCACAATTACACCTTGTCTACGACTGCTCATGGTCTCTGTGTCACATCGCTGTCTGAGGAATGCACTTTAATAGTCTACAGAAGCCTTGCCTCTGTGCAAAAAGGCAGACACCAATGTATTGTAACAGACAATGCTGTCAGAATTCAAGGTCTTTCTACTGTCACCGTGTGCCCTATATTTAACAATTTTAGATTAAATCAATAATAATCTTCTGCTGACCAAAAGGGACGTCACTGCTATTCAAATAAACCAATCCAATTTGATAAGAAGCCAGACTATTTGGATAAGCATTGCAAGAAAATCAGAATGAGATACCCTCTTGGAGATTGTCTATTTTCTCCTTATCCTTGATTGCTTTAAAGGACTTTTTGCTCTGGGAAGTAAGTTTAGTGAAGTTTCATCTCTACTAAAGGGACAAGTCATAAAAGAAAGGCTTGCTGAATACTGAAATAACTGAAATGTTAAAACAGAGTATAGGGTATATTCTAACCTCTCGAGTCAAATTACAGGAATCAGAAAAATGATGAGTGGCCTCCAGTAACGCCCCATATAATCCAACTCGAGAGAACATTTTTCACTGTGTTCCAAAATGTATAGAAATCAATATTTAATCAGCACCAAATATTGGACAATGCACAAAAGAGCCTGAGATGCTAAATGCAAGACAGTTACAGCGGTTTGCTGTCAATGGAATGACTAATCTTTTAGAAAGGATTAGAAATAAACATTGTGCCTGGAAATGCATCACTGTAATATTAAGTGGATTTCTGGAATACCACCATTTGCCTTTACAGTAACTCAAGATCTCCAGAGCCCCACACCCTCTGTAGTAAGCAGAACAATGGGCCTGCCAGTGAAAATCCCATAGATTCCTCGCAGTTAACAAGAAATACATTTTCCAAGTTGTACAAAGAATCACAATTGCAGACAGCCTAATACCACATCCAGACTTGGCTTGATGAAGGTGACCCCAGCATTAGACAGAACAATAAGTTTGCGTGACATAACGACTGCCGTGGGTATGATCAGGATGGTAATTCATGCCTGCTTTGTACAACGTCTTGTCTCCCTAAAATAGGTTTGGGTGTGTTTGTGTATGTGCATGTGTGTGTGTGTGTGTTCTCAGTTCACAGACTGAGGGATATGTCTTATGCTTGTTCTAATAGGCTTTGCACCAGTGAGTGCAGGGCTTACAGGTGTACTTCCTCCTAAATACACACATGCATGTGCGCACACACACACACGGTCACATTAGCTTTCATGAGTCACCTCGCTTTTCTAATTTGCATGTCACTTAGTTTTTCCCTGCCTCTAAGAGGAAAGTTGTTTTTACATTCCACAATATGCTTTATTTTGAAATACACATTCTTTTCAGGAAACAAATGGCGTGTTGTTTACGGTTTCCATGAAGTGTTACTAGTGATATGATTCCACATGAATGATTACATATGTATTAAATATTTTTTTAAAAAATAGCGCACAGTGCTAGCATGATGCTGCACTGGTGACCGCTTCTCTGTTTGACCTATTCAGATCTTCAAAGACACAAAAAAATAGGTAGGCGATAACTCACCTTGAGCACACAAAAGCGCGCCCACCAACCAGGCCACATGGCAATCCACCTGTCACAAATATCTCTCACGCCTCCTGGACGCAGTAACAGAGTGAGCAGGTGAACCCAGACCACAGAGCTACCAAGGCCCTGCATGGGCTTCCATTTCTGACGACACATACATCTGTTCCTGAGCATTTTTTTCCATTAAAGAGCAGGCAAAACAACATTTAATGGCACAAATAAAAATGTGCTGTTCTTACAGCGAGCAACGTCAGCATAAGCAAGATTATGCTTCCGTGAAACCACAGTGTGATCTTCATTCTTCAGATTAATAAAACAGCTGCTTTATCTTGGCAAGAAAGATGTTGTCATGGAAATGCATTGGTGAACCCTTTCAGATATTCTTCCTCTGAATAAAGGAATGTGCTGGCAACATTTCCAGGCCTGTCACCTACAGACGCAGACCCAGTGAGAGACAGACAGCCGGCCACACAGTTGGCCATAGCATCATCTAGCCAAGGTTAGCAAAGGTCAAAGTCACCACATGCTTCTTAACCAGAGCCATATCAATGACGCACCTCCAAAATTCCACATTATGCATAAGTAGGCCATTGCATATTGTTCTATTGTTTCTGTCCTTGATTTTAGCAAACTTAATGTGACTATTTATGTTGCTATGTCAATGTTCAAGATGGATATGTAATTATAGGCTGTATGTCATTTGGTGGAATAATACTTTTAGTATATATCGACGTCTGCCCAAAGCCATGCCTGACTTTTCTTGGAAGATCATCATTATGAAAAAATCACAGAAGACCCAAAGCGTTAATTTTTGAAATCTGCAGGAGACTTTCTCAAAGCCCAGTACTGCTAATGAACACTTAAGCCCCCAACAGACTCTGTGACAGTGTGTCTCTGATTGCCCATGGTTTAATATTTCATGCATATTAGTCCCTTACATTTTAGAAGGTACTAATTTACATTAAGCAGCAGGCCAATACGTGTGTAACACTCAGGTTTTTTTTAAGGATTAGTTATTCATGCACTTTAAACTATAGCTGCTGCATATATAATAGAAATATGTATCACAATATCATTTGATTTAAATAGTGGAAAAGCACTTGCCTCTTATCTGGTAGTTTATTTTGTCACAAAAATGACGAGAAAAGATCTCCACTGGACAAATTTGCAGCAGATTTGTAAGGTGTACCTGAGATTTATTTATCTATTTGTTTATCTTTACAAGGTAAGTTATTAAAAATGCCACTGCACCACACTCTAACCTTTTTGTTCTGTTCATACGCGACTGTACAAATAAGCTGTGTAATTCTCAAAATATTTGTTCTTAATCATATTTTAAGCATCGTTCTTGCGTCGTTGTTAGTTGTATCTTAGGGTTTAATGTTTGCTTCAATGGCTGACTTAGATAAAGGAAGCGCTAATAGCAGTAATACTCTTAATTCTTAATTTTCATCTTTCTGGTAGTCATTTTGACCTCGGCATATTATTAAAAACTATTTTGCACTTTTAAGTAGTTTATGTTCCTTAAAAGCTTCCCAAAAAAGTCTAAAAGAAACAGAAGGGGGGTGGGGGTTCACTGGAGTGGACAATCAAAACGCAAGCGCGGGTCAGCACAAAGATCCTCCCGTAGGCTACAACATTCAGCTAAAGGTGGAGCACTCATTGAGGAACATTATGTCAGTGCCAATGATTCTGCTTGAGTTGAGAACAAGAGGGGCAAGAGTGGCTTTAGACTCAATAGAGCAGAAGAATGGCTGACAGAAATGGTGGTGGTGGTGGGTGAAAGAGGCACACTTGTGTCGTGGTGCTGTACTCTAAGTGAGGCTGTATTGAAAGGGAAGTCAGTGTGTGGTCGAGGGGAAAGGTGTGTGTTGGGCAGAACATCCCTGTTGATGACCTCATTACGTGAACATCAGCTAATGATTTAATGGTATGTAATTAAACAGATGTTGTTTGGGGATTGTGTAACACTTTAGCTCGCATCGATGAAGCTGTGGTGGTTGCTGTGGTGGCAACTGTTACTGGGATGGATTCATATTATCATTGTCTGGGCGTAAATGTCAGATGCATCCTGTTTTGTTTTCATTTCAGCTGGAGCCACAAAGAAGTCATAAGATGTGCTTGAGTGCATAGCAAAGGCACAGATTTGGTGTTTATCCCAATAACCTTCCTATTTGACCCCATTCAGTCCGATCAGCTGTTAGTTAAACCAGGCATGGGGCGGAATAGCCTGAAGGCTCTGCTGTGGGATCACTAAATTGACCTTGTAAAAACATTACAGTGAACAATATTTTTTGAATTTCTGAAAATATCCGAACCAGGCATTTAAACTGAAGTCTGCAACATATGTAGACAGCAGTGTTTTTTAACATGGCATTCTTGTAACAAACAGTTGCCTTTTCACATGTCCAGCAGTTGTTTTTGCTACTTGGATAGGTATTCATATTTTTTGCTCTGTTTTTAGCCATTGCTAACTCTGAAAGGACCTATCTGGATCTTTTACAAACACCCCTCCCCATCTCCACTGACACAGCAAGAAATATCTTATTGTAAATTGTCCTGAGCGAGAAGGAAAAGTAAAAGTCTCTTGGATGTCAGTGTGACTGCTACAGTTGGTCGCAACATTTCAAAGAAGAAAAATTGGATAGCTGATTTGATGTTTTCAGTCCTGCAATGTGAAAAGGCAGAATAATTTGTTGCATATGATTGTGGTGTTGGAGGGCTGTTGTGTCAGCTACTCTGAAGAGGTTGCACCTGGCCACTTGAATTGGCCAGGCTTAAAGTTAGACACACAGTCAAGGAAAGTGGGATCAAACAGTGAATGATAAAAACATCCAAGAAGGATGCGGAGGTGTTTCCTTTGAGTGGATTGCGTCTATGCATGTGCACACGGCACGAGTGTTCATGAGTCTAAGAGTGTGAAATTGTATGTTACTCTTGGTGTTCTTGTTTCATGTAACCCGCGGTGCAGATGTAAATTGTTGCCACACCTCAGCAGCTGTTTTGGTGTCATTTGGTTTACTTGTCTCAAACATCTTGCCCCAACAGCTCCATTAGTTTTCAAATGGAAAGCTGTAGGACGCATGTTGTTTTGCTGTTCAGCAGAGATTGACCAGCATGTCTCTTGAAAATTACTTTGCAGCAGTAGCAGCAGTGGCCACCGGTTTCCGTCTGTTCTTTTGTGCAGTTAAAACCAGTGAGGCATGGCTAATGTAGAATTTGTAATTTACATTTGTTCTCCTGCTTGCAAAAAATTGCCAGTCTTCACATCATCTAAATGAGGTGAAGCTCTGTTGTTAAGGTGAAGTGAGTTATTCCAGGATTTTAACCTTGTCTTTCACAGCAATGAGCTTAATCAAGAATAATTTAGCAGAACAATCTTATTGAGAACTGCTAATAAGGTGCTGATGTTTTGGCAGTTTTCTAAATTTGCAGCATTCAGAGATGCCTTAACATAATGCCACAATCTTCCCAGGAGTGAACTTTCCAGCAAATTGACCCTAAGGTCAGACAATGCTCAGACAAATTGCAAAAACCCTAAGAGCCACATCTCAGACTCTACAGATCTTACATTTAGCATGTCAAATGTTAAAATTCAACTCTTCCAAAAAAAATGTGGCTTTTTTTTTGGAAGGGTTTCCAGCACATGTCAGACCAAAACCATGGCAGCGCAGCTTAAGTTTGCAAAGCTGCATATGAACAAAACCTTCTGGAACTATTTCCCGTCAGCAAACAAGACCAAAGTGGATAATGCACCGTTCCATATTTGGGCAAAACACAACACAGTATACTGGCACCAGCAACCGTTAACTGATAAAGCCCAGTGGTGGAGGAGGTGTTAATCATGGCTTGTTTTGCAGCCACAGCACCTGGGTTCCTCACAGCTATTAAGTCAAAGATGAACCTTTCTGTATACCAAAGTATTCTCGAGTCAAATGTGAGGCCATCTGTCCCATAGATGAAATTCAGCCCACATTAGATCATGCAACAGGACCCTGATCCCAAGCACAGAAGTAAATGCCGACAAAATGGCTTAAAAAGGCAAGTCAAGATGCTGCAATATGACCGAGTCAAAGTCCAGACTTCAACCTGATTGAAATGGTGTACAGGGACCTTATAGGTTAACAAATGAACTCCAAACCTCAGCGAAATGAAGCAACAAGAAGAGTGGGCCAAAATTCCTCGACAGTGATGTGAGAGCCTGATAAAGTCATACAAAAAGAATTACTTCAAGTAACTGCTGCAATAGGTGGTTCTACTGAATCATGGGGTGTATTTAGTTTTTTATGGGACTGCAGAGTCAATGGCACTACAGTAAGCTACATCAATAAACCCCAATAACAGTACAATTAAATTGGGGAAAAGATATTTTCTAGTAGCCTTTTAACCTATTCTTCAGCCTCTCATAGAAAATTTAAGATCTTTTCATGGTAAACAGTGTAAGATGCCAAGACTGAAAGCCTTTGAAATCTACATAGGTATCCAATCTGGTTCACTCCTGTGCAATCATCTGTTGCATAGGAATGACAGGAACTGTATTAAACAGAAATTTGTTACCCAATAAGGAGGTTAAAGTTTCAGTGTTATAATCTTAAACATTTTGTGGAAGAACACAAGATGGAAGAAATTTTACATTCCTTTTTTCAGTCTACCCAGAGTCAGTTAGGTTTATGGAGAGAGAGACACTAGTCATGTAAGCACTAACTGTTATTATGAGATGAGAGGTGATCTAGCTGTCTTGAAGGCAAATGATTATAGGCCTTCCATCACCCTGTCCTTCACACCCTTATTTTCGCTGCGCTACAAATGTCACATTACTTCCCACACTGGATTTGACAGTTGGCACTGAACATAAATAACTAATGTACAATATCTGCATATTTGGAGCCTTTGGTAGAGTCTTTATACAGTGCAGCACATGCTGCTTTTTCTTTACTTTGAATATTCTTTATGGAGAACTCTTATAAGCAAATAAAAATAGATCAATTTCTGAAATATAATTACTGCATGGAATTCAAGTGCCTATCAAGTGCAAGTAAATAACCTTAGATGATTGTTGATGTCAACTATGAAATCTATTTGGAAGGAGCAGGGCATTTTTTTTTATTTGGATGAGGGCCTGATATATAAAGCTAAACTACAAATATATTCATTAAAAAGGCTGGAATGGAGCTTTTTTTGAAGTATCTTTTTCTTTTCTTTTTTTGCTTCGTGGATTACTCGGAAAGATGGTAGGAAAAAATTGTAGTGGAAAAAATTGTTTCAGGTCACAAAAAAGGAAGCACTGACAGAAAGCAAAAAGGAGCAAAGTAAAAGTCAGAAATGCACCCACAGGCGATATTACACAGACTCAGCCGTGGCAGTTCCAACAGAGCTTGGAATGGCTAAAATGTTCAAAACACAGTGGTGACACCACTTCAGCAAAAGTCATCTCCGCCTGTCAGAGTTAAGAATCTTCAAAGCCAAAGCAACTGAAGAGCCACCTGTTCTGTAATGCCTCCTATAACTGGGTGCTGATAGCAGCAAAGACTGCTTCTAACCTTATTAGTGACAGTATTGGCTCTAAAAAAAAAAGTACCATCCAAGCTATACAGAAATGTCCTTCAGAAAGCCAAGTGCATGAACACAGCACAAAAACTACAGCAACGCCATGATAGTCATCATGTCACAGAATCGCTAAACAACTTTGAGAACGACATTTGAGAAATGAAAATGTGTATTTTCGTTGATGAGCGAGAGAAATATCTGGCAGTGCTAATTTTCTACAACAAGCTGAACACTAGCATGAATGGATAAAAATGATGGAAGTATGCGTAGCATTTATGCTTGTTTTATGTAGTATTTTAATACAATATGCGCTCTCTTCTTTCGAGCCTTATGCGCTGAGCTACAGCATATGATATGATAAACTGACAAAGAGGAGAAGCCAGTTACTGTTTGTTTCTTTCGTAAGTCGAAGATTTTTGTAAGTTGAAGCACCCATCGCGCCTTTTGAGTGAACGATAGGCTATAGGTTAATTGCTAACTGCAACAACAATACGTTGTTGTTCCAATGCACAAGGCACAAGGCATTGTGGCCATTGTAGGCTCAGCCAATCAGAGCCAGCGGATTTCATACGTGGGCATTTTGCCGTAACACGGGCAGAAATATTGCTGTTAAGTGCCTTCGTAACTTGAATTTTTTGTTAAATGGGGTATTCGTAAGTTGGGGTTCCACTGTATTTACACCCCCCCCCCCCCCCCTTTTCTTTTTTAGTTTTAGAAATACAATATTGATTATATGTCTGAAATTAAATACAATGAGAACATGATAATAATAATAATAATGGATTGGATTTAATTTAACACTCAACAGTGTTTTATTTAACACTCAGAGGTGTGGACCCATATAGACACTCTCTAGTGTTAATTTAACACTGGAGATTTTGCTGTGTAGAATTATTCTCGTGTTACTCAAAAATTGGGAAAATGGTGATTCAGCTGAAGCCAAATCACATCCTGGATAAATACTAACCTAAAAAAAAGACCACAAATATTACATTTACAGAAGTCTCTTAGATCTGTCTGGTTATGACTCATATGAGTCTGACAGTACATTCCCAGTGCAGGTTTAAGGCTGGTGAAATGTCTCAGAGTTCTGACAAGCTCATAGACCCTCATGTGCAGAACCAGAGGAGTCCCCCTACAAGCCAGAACAAACAAACCTGCAACAGCCCCACCAATGGCAGGAGTGACATAATGAGGACAATGAGAGCACTTCTCTTACAAGTTCTCTTCTCTTATCTGCACCCGTGAAACATGGTTGGAGTATTGAAATCCCATCAGCTGACCTTCACTGTTTTCAAAAACAATTGAAGTGCAAATCAGACACCATTTGTGCTAAAGTGTGAGTAGTAAAGTACTGGCTTGAGCCTCTGTCTGCTTTTGAAATATGACTCCTACAAATGCTCAAAACATCTGAGGTTCAAGATTTGAGAAATTACAGGCATTGCGGTCATAGCTGTCAGTGGGTTTGCACCTGTCCCAACAGTTTAAAAGACTGGAAAAAGAACTTTTGTGGGGCTGCTGGGACTTAAAATATATGACAATTAAGGGACTAGAACTATCAGTTTTGGGGTCAGTTATTAAAAAACAAAACAACAAAGGTACAAATTACACACTCATTACTTCAAAATAAAATCATACGTTATACTATTTAACTACTCAATGGGGAAAATAATATACTTGTTATATTACCTTGCTTTGTAACACCGACTGAAATTCACAGGTACATAATCAGCAGCAAACCTTGGGCTAGAGTGCCACTAGCTCACACAAATCCCTACACTAATGAAGAAATACTTTCTTTTAGTGTTAAAGGTTGAAATCAAAGCCAACAACACAAAGTAGAGTTGAAAACCAACCAAAGAGACTTCAACGAATCATCCCTGCAATTCTACTGTAGAAACAAGTGCAAATAGAAAAATGGAGGTTAAAATGCTATAAAAATGCATCTATTAAGGCTGTTGTCATTTTAACTTGTGGAAATGCTTCTTTTTTTGTTTGTTTAATATAAACACACCCCCTAACAATAATCAGTGGTCACTGTAGCCCTCTCTGGCTTTTTATTAGCACTATTCATGTGCAACACATCTTTCAGCTCAGTTTTTAAAACAACTTACAGTAGACTATGTGCACCTCAGCATATGCTACTTCCGGTGGGGAAATTCCTGTAGGGCGCTTTGTTTCCGGTGTGATATTCGCGTCTTGTTTACGGTTGGGTTTTCAAAAAAAAAGTCAACCAAATTGACGAATCAAGTGGCGAATTACATTTCTCAAGATGCCTTGGGCATTTACCGAATATATCTGTAGATGATGTTCATCATTTTTCCCTCGCGCCTCAGAGCAAAAGAGAGAGAGGGTTGACATTTCTCAGTATTTGTATATAGATTTCCCGCGTTTATCGCGGGTGTTATGTTCTAAAAATAACCAGTGATAGGTAAAATCTGCGAAGTAGCCAGCTTTACTTTTTAAAAATATTTTAAGGCTGTAAAACTCGTCACTAAACACTTTATACACTTTTCTCAGACAGGCATGAACAGTTTCACACTTTTCTGTCTTGTTTAAACACTCTCAAAGTTCAAACCTTCGTAAAAAAAAAACTCTCAGTATATTTGTTTTTCTATAAATAATAATGACAGATTTTAGAACTAATGAATTTAACTTTAAGCTTAATTGCTTAATTTAAGCTTAATGCACCTTATAATCCAGTGTGCGGTATGGTAAAAAAAAAAAAATACGGTAACTTCTACCTTCCTTTGGCATGTCCAGAAGTCCAAGTTTTTGTGCATGGTGCTACCGCAGGTGCCTTTGACGGTGTAAAACGTTTCGTTGACATTGTTGCGTTTGTTGGGGAGAAAACTTACAAACATACAGTACAGCACTTCAGAGTCACACTGCTAGTGATCGATGTAGCGATTCTGTACTGTACAGGAGAGCACGGCATGGAGGAGATCGACAATGATCTACAGCCGATCGGGATGCAGAACACAAGGCGCTTTAAAAACAAACAAACATGCAAACTTGCACTAAAAGAATCCGCAAAACAGCGAAGCTGCAAAAGATGAACCGAGTTATAGCGAGGGACCACTGTAATTGTGAAGATAAGTCACAACATACCCTTCGTAAATACTAACATATAGAGACCCTTACCCGCAATCATTCATTTTATTTTTTTTTAACCTTTTTTTCACGGTTTGTTGACATGCTGTGTAGGTGTGTACTGATATCGACATAACGGGGAAACATCTGGCTTTGACTATTTTTCACCTGTAGTTTGAATGCTGGACATTTTCCTGCTTAAATCATAACAGCTGTCACTATACAGAGATGTGCTTCTGAATGTGGATGATGTGTCTTCTGCATGCAGTGATGCAGTTCTGCTTGTGTTGAGTGATATAAACAAACAATCGATCTACGCTCTTCAAACATCAAAATTGATCATTTGATTTTTTTATGACACAGCAATGGTGAGTGTTCCCACCCTCTGCTGTTTTTAACTCAACGTAATCTTTCCGTTTTTGTATTTTGGACATGATGTTTGAGTCCACCTTCGCAGTAGCAATTGACTGCAAAATAAAGCTACCGGAAATGTACAACCCTACATCCAGTCTTTAAACAGGAAGTTAGCGTTTTCTCGTGCACAGGGTCTAATTGAAATTTTTTTGATAACATCCTATTTCATAGTGCAATCTTCACGTGCTTTAAGTACCCGCTAATTGTTTTCACAGTATTCATTCACTGTCTTTAGAGATTTGCTATCTTTTCTTAGCTAGTAGCTGCCTCTCTAGCAACACGGCCTCTTCACCTGTTCCTCTTGCACTTTCTTGTTCATTGTGTCAGATGTTTAGTTACTCCTCGGCCTCCTTTAGCAAAAATGATACTTGTAATAAATGTAGTCTATTCACAGCTCTGGAGGCCAAGATCACTGAATTGGAGACTGACAAAAAGTTAGCTCTCTGTTGAGCCAACCATTCCTTTAACATTAACCAATAATGACTTCATGAATTTCTTCACAAATAAGATTTTAACCACTAGAGAAAACATTACTCATAATGATCTCACAGGTGTAACATTATGTCGGCTACTTTCAGTACCACTGACATATCGCTAATCATCTGCAGAGAAATGGCTTATTTGAAGAGTGCAGCATTCAATACTGTTGACCATAATATTTTATTAGAGCGATTAGAACATGCTGTAGGTATTACAGCTACTGCGCTGCAGTGGTTTGAATCATATCTACCTAATAGACTCCAATACGTTCATGTAAATGGAGAGTCCTCTTCACACACTAAGGTTAATTATGGAGTTCCACGGGGTTCTGCGCTCCTTTAGGCAGCATCATCAGAAGGTATAGCATATATTTTCACTGCTATCCAGATGACACATAATTTTATCTGCCCGTGCAGTCTGCTAAAACATACTAATTAGTTAACTTGCAGAAATATCTTATAGATATAAAGACCTGGGTGACCTCTAATTTTCTGCTTCTAAATTAGATAATACTAAGGTTATTGTACTTGGTCCTAAAAATCTCAGAAATATGGTCTATAACCAGATTCTTACTCTGGATGGGATTACCTTGGCCTCCAGAAACAGGAATCTTGGAGTCATTTTTGACCAGGATATGTCCTTCAATGCACATATCAAACAAATACTTTTATTTGCGCAATGTCTCTAAAATTCTAAATATCCTGTCTCAGAGTGACATTCAAAAACTAGTTCATGCATCTATTACTTCTAGGCTGGACTACTGTAATTCATTATTATCAGGATGTCCCAAAAACTCCCTGAAAAGCCTTCATTTGATCCAAAATGCTGCAGCAAGAGTACTGACAGAGACTAGAGATATTTCTCCAATATTGGCTTCTCTTCACAGGCTCTGTGTTAAATCCAGAATCTAATTCAAAATCCCAGCAGTGCTAATATGCTGTGCAGATAGTAAGTATTGACAACCTACAGAGCAAGAGGTGACATGATAGTAGGAGCTTAGTGATTTTGTTTGTGTTGGTTGAAAGGATGTTGGTATAGTTCAAAAGTTCAGATGCTTGCCCTGTTCCCAAACCTGATGGCAAAATTCAGGCTGACAGCATCAGTTCAGAGTTGGGACTCTAATGCACCTGGCAATATTTTTAACCTTTCTCTTGAACTCGTGGGCATAGAATTTCTCCATTGCTAACAATCTAGACTTCATGTTGGCCAGGTTGTCCTGTTCTTACGTCTGCATTTTAATTTTGCTGCTGAGGTGCAATGCCATTGCATTACAAGGTGGTCAAACATTCTGTAAGTATCTTCCTAATGGTGCATCAGTAAAAGTTGCACAGTGTGATTTGTTCATTTAAACAGGGACCACTGACTCATTATCGTGCAGACGATGAAATGAGTGAGGAAAGGACCCCACTAACATGAAGTCAGGATTCTGAAGCTGCTGACTTGTTCCTCTAAAATCCAAAATAAGGGTGTGCCATCCTCTATGTAAGAGTGTGTGTGTGTGTGTGTGCGCGCGCGCGTGTGTCATTTAACTGCAGCCCTCAATAAGCACCTTGGAGGTTGTTGTCATGGCACATTGAAGTCTAGGGTTTAAGTTGTAGAACATCTGTTTTTCAAGGTCGTGACAGTGCATTTAATCATGGCATGTGAGTTGCGCATGTCTGTGCAGTCATGTGTGAACGGTGAGTACAAGATGGGGCTGAGGACCCATTCCCAAAGGGGATCCAGCATTGAGAGGCAGCGCTGAGCCAGTGGAGCTGCCCATCTTCACATCCTGGGGTCTAACAGCGAGGAAGTCCAGGATCCAACTGATCAGGGAGGACCTGAGTAGTAGATTAGGGTTCCTACGTTATAAGTTGTGTAAATGAAAATCCACTTATTACTGACCTCTGGTGCTTATGCAACAACCAATTCAAACATGCGTCAATACATTTGACATCACAATGACTATGTGGCTGCTGTGGTAATGTTTCAAGAATAGATGCTACTGAATAGTGGGGCTCTTAAGCCTTTTGTAAAGTTTTTCTTTAGGGTGAACTTTCCAGATTGAAATGATGGTTTAGTTTGTCATTGATGACAAAGTGGTCTAAGAGTATAAAGAACGACTGAAAAAACGATGTGATTATAATCTAATAGAGGAATATATCTGTGAAATCTTTACATATTACAGAACAGGCAACTCTTCTCATCTTCCCACACTTATTGGAAATGCTATTAACAACAATAGATTTCTTATTGCCGGAGGGTTCTTATTCTTATCTTTTTTTCCCAGTTCGTTAAATTTAATGTAATTTTGCATAAAACAAGAAAAAAAATCATTAACTTCCTAGACTGTTTTCCAATAATTTATAAAACATCCCTGTGTAAAGTTTTGTATTTTGATGAGCCAGTCTGTTCACACAGCAGATATATTCACAAGACATTAAAGTACAACATATCTCATACTGATAAATCGTGCTCAATTTACAAACTGCAAGAAAAATATACTCCTGATGCATAATGTATTTGTGCTGCCTTGTATCAACAAAATGCCATGGACCTGCCTTTAAAATCCACATATTTTTTGTGTCAATCCTGTAATGTTCTGCAAAAAAAAGCCTGCAACATAGCCAAAAAGAAGATACTGTTGGATCAGGCAGTGGTGTGCACACAGAGGAAAATCAAACACTCATCTAAAGCATGGCTACTTTCTTCCGCACTTTGCTCTCAGTATGTTTATGAGCTTCTGAAGTGAGTGAAATGCACAAGGCTGTGCAGGTTAAAGCTCGACAAGGCAGGATTTCATGTGGGGTTACAGGAGGGAGGAGAGGAAGCAGCAGGGTGAAAGTTATGTTGTCAGGGAGGAGAACAATGGGAGAGGACAAGAGAGGCACAGAAGGTAAGAAGCACAACAAAAAGCATCATCTGTTTGTGAGGATGCCTTGCTGTATTGGTTTTTTCATTTCTTCAGGCAGAGCTAAGGCAGCAGAGAGTGAGCACACAACAGAGCAAGTGAACAGCCTTTCTGTGATGTTTGCACCTATAAATAACTTTTTTTTCAATCTTGACATCTTTGTTTTTATCTCTAAATCCTCCCCACGGTGCAAAAAATCTATGAGATGTAATCTAAACATAATTTACACTGCTAATCATCATATCCTCAATATACTGAAAATGTGCCTGCCTGTGTGCGAACTCTGATTTAGTATCCAGCACATCTAACCTTTAATGCACAATTGCCATCATTAAAGTCTCCAACCAAGCCCACATGAGACCATTTGAATGGGATTAAAGTGGCGATGTCAGTTTTGGTTTCAAGGGAGGATGCCTTGACTTTGTGTGGGGCAAATTGATGTCAGGAATGGTGGGGAGGAGAGGCAGTGGGGGGGTCTCCTGATGCATTCTAAAGTGGCAGTGAGTGGACCAGCATCTATTATTTATCCCCCCTACCCACCATTAAGCCTGTAATGAGCTGGTTTAATTCACTGGGCAAACAGGCTTACAGCAGTCATGTATCAATAAATGTTAATTATCCTGGCTCCTGGTCGCATCTTCGAGTGCCCCAACACTGCAGTCTTGGCCTGATTGCTCCAGCATGGAATCCAATATGTTAGATGTCAATGCGGTATCAACTGAGGAATGTGGGGTGTGTTGTTTAGACAATTACTACTGCCCTCCCAAGTCTTGGGTTTAGCATAATGGAGCAGGCCCTGTACTGTTAGGGCAATGCTGGCTCATCTGGATTCTCTGTCAACAAAGCTATTGATCCAGCATTGGAACAGTGTCAAATCATTGTCTGTCTTACAGCACTAAATCATCATCATCATTTGCAACCCATAACAATGATCTAGGTAAAGTAAGTGGGAAGCAATGGAGATTTGATTCAAATGGATAGGAATGTTTTTTTTTTTACTAATCAGATGAGAAATTACAGTTAAAATTACCAACTTGCAAGTGCTGTTTTTAATGCCTGTGGATCTTAATTGGGAATACAGTCTTATACTTTAAGAGGTGTTCAGTGCTTGAACAAATGAATTCTTAAAACAGGCCTATCTAAATCATTGTAACTGTAGCTTTAAGGAGTAAAGTGTCTCTGGTGAACCAGGCCAAGCCACCTGTCAGCTCATGGTTTAACCAGTGTAAGCCGACCCTCCTTTGTGACTTGTCTCTAAAAAAGAGTATGGAGTGAAACCCGCTTGAACTGGAATCCCAAACAAAAATGCAGATGAAACATCATGAAATTTAACCCAACTTCAGAAAAAGATTTAAATAATAATACGAGCATTAATTTACTTTCATCCATGAAACAACAGCGCAATAACCTCATGCCAGGAAACCAAGAAATTGACGTTTAGTCAGAATTCTGACTTTTTTCTCAGAATTCTGGGGAAAAAAAGACGTCCTCACTTCTTTTTTTTTCCCAGTGGCCCTTATCCTCTTCCATACATTCTTGATGCTGTTCAGTTGATCACTTTTTCGATGACCAGCAAAAATAATGTGATATGTCTGTGCCCACTTTGCCTCTGTGAAACAGAATCAGCAAGGGTGGCCACAGTGAGGAAAAAACTCTTTGGGATTAAGAAAGCACTTCAGAAGGAATGACATTACTAAAAGCCAAGCATATCCATTTGGACAGTACTGCTAGTTAAGCCAGCATCACAGCACTTTAATGTCTCTCTTGTCCCCCTCCACACACACACACACACACACACACACACACACACACACACATACATAATTTTCTTAAGACACGATTTGGTTCATCTGCTTGAACTGCTTTATTACGTTTTTTTCCAGTTCAATCCTCTGATCCCCTCAGCAATCCCTGGGGTACAGCCGGAGAAGGACGCATGACGTGATTAATGGGCAGCAGAGGTGGCTGATGGGACATTGGGAGAGGGTATTTGTGTGGTAGGGGGATGTCAGTGGGCATGCCAATATTGAATCATTGCAAGCAATTGTAACATTTCATTTTAAATGAAATGGATCTCTGAGTGCATTTGATGCTATCACCTGTAGAAAACAGTGACATCATGCAGATGGATTTGCTTCTATAATCATGAAATGCCTAAGTCTCAAAATAAGATGCATTGTAGGAACCAGGTATGACAAGTTGTCTCTGGTTCTTCGGCCTAGATTTGACCATTTCCAAAAAGCTGTCCTTTATTATAATGGTACAGAAATACAAAAGTGGCTGAAAAATGTATAAAGCACTTGGTTGAGGTAGGTAAAAGTTAGCAGTATGTGAAAATGAGATTCTGAGGTTAAACACTGATATCCAGACACTCTGACACTAAACCACTTTGGCCTTATTTTCTGCTGTTCCACGTTTAGTATGGGCAGAAATCTGTGCCATCAGAAACTGAATTTGAATAAGTTCAATTTGAATTTGAATTGCTCCGATTGAATCTGAATTGTAACTTGAATAAATGCTTTTGAAAACTGAATTTGAATTAGTCTAATTTGAAATTGAATTTATGGTTTGAAAATGATCATCACTAAATTGAAATTGAATTTATATTTTGAAAATGAATTGATTTGCTTTGAAACTGCATTTTATCCTTTAAAAATTCAGCTCTCGAATAATTTCAGTTTCACTTCTCACCATTCAGTTTCAGTTCTACAATTCAATTTCAGTTCCAAAATTCAGTTTTTTGGAACTTACATCCGGTTCCGGTTCAAGCGCAGATTAATAGAACTACGTTTTACTAGTGGACCGAAAGTGTTACCGACGGGAATCTACAGCGTCTTGAGCTGAATTAAGACTTCAGAAGTCATTCGTCATGTCGAATGACCAGCGGATAAACTCTCAGGTTGGTAATAAATGTATTACATGTATAAGAACAAGCGTCATGTTAACAAAAGATAGCCGTAAGGTAACTTTTATGCTTATTGTAGCTGTTAGCTAAAAACGCTAATTTAGCGTAGTTTGCCCTGAATTCAGCTTTGACAACAAATATGATCGACTGTTTCTAGTAGAATTCCAAAGTTGTCATCTTGTACCCTCTCAGAGTGCCCCTCTGTATGCTTGCAGAGACCCCTACAGTAGGGAAACATGCAAAACGGTGTCCAAACCTTTGTGTTTTAGCTTTATTTATGTCTTACACAGCATCCCAACTCTTTAGCTAACTTAATAACTTTAGCTAAAGTGAATAGTTAGTCTAATTCATTAGTGCAGCATTACTGGATCATCTCTGTTTGAAGTGATATAATATGATATACAACTATCACTGTGTTTAACTACCATAATAATTCTTAGGGTACTGAGTGCATGCTTAATTAGATATATTTTTTAAACATGCTGCTCCATTACTATGTTTGACAGGCTGAAGTTGTCGGGTCACCTCCTAAATCGACCATCTTTTACAGGTGTTTTGTGCCAGAAATGGAGTGTCCACTGAAGACTGAAGATACTGAATCTCTACGCCTTGCCATTGATCCCTATTGTGCCTTCATCTAGACAAGAGACATTAACTTAACCACTCTCATATGCTCTGTACCTACATCACATTCCCTGACAGTCGTAGCTTGGCTCATCTGAGGGTGAAATTATAAGAATGTGTTATTTTGCAGAGTGCTCTCTAGTGTTCCTAAATAAAATATGGCATTGAGGTCATTTCTTTTGAATTAATCCCTTCTTCTGAAATATAAGAACCTCTTCTGGTTTTAATGGCACTTTGGATTTCCTGACTTTCCGTTCCACTTCCAAACCCAAATAGATGCTGACAAGCTGACACAGTAACATGGAAGAGGGAAAGACGTTGGAAAGGACTACTACAAATAAACCTAATGCCTAACCATGAAAAGTGTAAAATAAGAACAACAATAATAATAAAGATAAAAGATGAAGTAACAAGTTTTTAGTTTATTCCAAATGATCATCCAGATGTCTGTGACATGTGATGACAAACACCATAATGGAAGGCCTTAGTCATCACATGCTTAAACTCATATATTTTTGCATATGCTGAACAGGCAGTCAGACATGCTGTAACTGTGGGGTAGAAAACACCATGAACACCATACGGCAGGGGTCTCAAACTCCAGTCCTCGAGGGCATGGAAAAGTTGCATGACTCCAGTCCACCCTTGAGGACTGGAGTTTGAGACCCCTGTCATATGGAATATGACAGGTGTGGTTGAACTGCATGAAGACTCTGAAGTTTGTCTTCTCTTCTGGCAGGACAGGAATGTGGCCTTGTCCTGTGAGCCACAGTAAGGATGTACTTAGAGTAGAACTGGACTGTCACCGGCCTCAGGCTCTTCACCCTTTTCAAAGACAAAGCAGTCATTTAGATAAAATATTAGATATTGTTTACCTGTAAATGCACAAAGAGAATTTAGAAATGTAATTATTGTCAAGAGTGAACAAGCACTGATAGTGTAATCTACAGCTGTGGCCAAACGTTTAGAGAATGAGAAGTGTTGTTTGCTTATTTACAAAGTTTGCTGTTTCAGTGATAGTTGTATATCATATTATATCACTTCAAACAGAGGTGATCCAGTAATGCTGCACTAATGAATTAGACTAACTATTCACTTTAGCTAAAGTTATTAAGTTAGCTAAAGAGTTGGGATGCTGTGTAAGACATAAATAAAGCTAAAACACAAAGGTTTGGGCACCGTTTTGCATGTTTCCCTACTGTAGGGGTCTCTGCAAGCATACAGAGGGGCACTCTGAGAGGGTACAAGATGACAACTTTGGAATTCTACTAGAAACAGTCGATCATATTTGTTGTCAAAGCTGAATTCAGGGCAATCTACGCTAAATTAGCGTTTTCAATTCAAATTCAAATTTAACTTATTCAAATTCAGTTTCTGATGGCACAGATTTCTGCCCATAGTTTAGGGCTCATTTTTTTCTAATGGCACTAAATGTAATCTGACTGTTGATGCACGACTGGTTTGAGGTTTCTCTGTTTCAGACAAAACATAACATCATTGTTGGCTTGGACCTGCCAGTTTTATAATCTTGCTGTCATTTAGCTCCATTATGACAGTAAATACAAGAGCAGAAGCAGATACTTCCAGGGTAAAAATTCGATGACCTAACTTTTCAAAGCCTGACATGAAATGAACAGGCAAAAGGCCACCATGTAAATGAGGCCATTTCCTCTAAAATGTCATGATATGGCATATTTTACCAGTGCCTCCTGAAACAAGCAAAAGCAAACAACAACAAGCAGGTATTATGGTGGAACTGGAGTTAAAGGTAATTTCAGTGTCTACCTGTGAACGCTGCAGTGTTCCTCCTGACATGTCACTGTTGCTTTTGTGTGCGTGTGTGGACGCATGCCTGCTCGTGCGCGTGTGTTATATGACAGAGAGAAAGAGACAAGGGTAGACAAAATGTGCCCCTCTAGCCTTTGTAATTATGTGCCAATTTTCTCCCCGTCAGTTGCCTTTATCATCCCTCTTAGATCTCACCTAGGGGTCGGAGACTGTCACACTCTGGCACCTCCATCTCTCAATGTGTGCCGGATGAAATGTAGAAGTCCTCCCATTGACCTCTGCCTGCCAGCTCCCGCTTCCCTCTCCCCCTTATTTGTTTCCTCGTAACAGGAGACATTTGGAGATAAGAATAATTATCAATCAGCAATCTCAGCAGCTTTTTATGCAGCCACTGAAGAGGAGACAGTGGATGGGTGTTACTTTCTGACACTGACTTGAGATGCCATGATAGATAGTCGCTGTCATGGCTGCACATCTCCTGCTCTCAGAAAATGATCTGTAAGAGATTTCAACATGAGGACAAACAACATTAAACTTATTTTTTTATTAAAATTGACTAAAATGCATGCTATAGGAAGTAATTTTATATTTATATTTTAATGACTGTGAAATATGTAAAAGAAAAAAAAATAACATTTAGGCTTCAAATCACCAAGAAACCTGACATTTTGCAAGCAGACCCTTGGGTTAAATTGATGTCAGTGGCCTTAGTGTACACTCATGTGACATGATGCTTCACCCTAGCATGGAAAGAAAACTAGTAATAACAATCCCCCATCATATGTGACATTTGGGCAAGCAAAACTATAGGATAGGAGACAAAAATAAAGAGCATATCACTGGGCTGCACACAGCCTTCCACCCTAACATGCAAGTTACGGTTGCACAAGAGAAGGTAATCCCACTTAAGCCTTAATTGTCTGGCATTCCTCATTTTTAAAATGTCACAACTCTATTGCTCAGAGAACATTTCTGTCAGCCCAAGGGGACAAGGCATAATTAGAAAATATGTTCAACTCAAGGAAAACATGATTGAGCTTAGATGCCTCTCAAGGTTTTCAGCATCACTTGTTTTCTAAGCCACGCGCGAGGAACATTGTGTTTTATACAGCAGTGAATTTCCATGTTGGAGGCGGCTCTGGTTAGTTCACTTTCTCATTTGATTCTAATATAAAATAATAAAATAACTTGCCAACGTTTTGGAACCGTGAGGCTTTCTCTCGGCTTAAAGTGAGACAAATTGTGGTTTTCTGATAATAGACATTGACATGCCAATTAGGTCGGCCCCACTGCGTGGTCAACCAAATGGACCCCAGCTGTCCCTATTAAAGCAGATTGATTCCTGCTTTAGCTGAGTAGAAACACCAATTGAGTTTAACAGTTTGTTGTTGTTGTTTTGGATTCCAAAAGCAGCAATCCATGTGAGATAATAACCACTGGTCTCATCTTTTTTTTCTTTTCAGCAGACAGTAAAATATCACATTTAATCAAACTGTATGCAATCTGCCAACTGCAGATGTCAAATTAGGCCAGTGTGTCTGCATGGTCCACCTTCGCATTTACTGAGTCTTACAACATGGTGAATAACAGATATTTTCCAGTTTTCTGCAATCTTCTAACTTTCTCATGCAAGCTGAATGATTGATTAGCCATGTTTAAGTATAGATGTGGTTATTAAAAACCTACCTCGCTGCCTTTCAGGTAGAATTGCCTGTCTTGACACTGAGACTCAGCTGGACATTTGACAGGTCGGTGTAGTTCATGCATGGGGGTGTTATTTCTCCCAGAAGTTAGAGCTGCATCCACCTACGCCATTTCAAGTCAGGGTGACAATAGACTCGATCCTGGTGGCAGAATTCTGTTTTTTAATTTCGTCTACAGAGTTTGTTGAAAGAAGGAAGTTCACAACTTTCAGCTTTAGGGACCTGGTGTCAAGATGTTTCAAAGCACTGAAAAAACAAGTTTTTAAAAAGCCTCTAAATGTCTGTAATCACAACACAGTAAATGAGTAAGTCTGTACAGTAAGCAGTAATTGTTTGCTTCTCTCTCTTTTTTTAATTCTTAATCTAGCACCTCATTGCTTTGTTTTCGAAACTGCTCAACTAATGATTATGAACCTTTTTTTTAAAAAACAGACTAGCAAAACACATTGCTTAATTGTGTTTTTGCCTTAATTGCCAAACAAAGAAGTGCTTAGCATGTGAGTAAAGATGTTTTTAAACTACGCTACAATGACCCTGAATTTTGAGGGTCTATTAAAACATGATTCCGTACCCCCGGTGTACAGCTACAGCCTGAAGAGCTCTGTTGTCTCCACATTGTGTCATCACCATCTGTTTTTACATCTGGGACCCCATTTCCCCACAGAAAAGCTGTCGAACATCATCTCATCTATATTTAGTGAGGCTAATATCAACTGGTGTTGACATTCCCTTCTCTCATTACACTGTTATCACAACCTTGCAACCTTTGAATTAATTAGCTGCTGCAAGTCAATTAGCCTCCCCAGCATATGCACCCTGCCTGTCAAAACACCCTTCAAAACCTTGAGACTCCAAGAGTTTTAAAATAACTGCTTGGGGTTGAATCTCGCTTGTTGGCAATTGTCAGCTCGGCTTGCATCAAATAAAGAGTAAAGCTAATAGCTTTTTATCTTTGATGAACCTTCACGCAAGCTCAAAAACTGTTTAATGACTTTAAATTGAATTTAGGTCAGATACCATTTTGCTCACAGTTGTTTTGCAGGCTATATTTTGGGGCATTATGCCCTCTAATTTTTTCTCTCTCTACAATATGACAGCATGCCAACCAGAGCATGAGAATGAATGCTTTATTACTCACTGGTACTTTTACTTTGCCTAAATCCAAAAGCATATCATTGCAGCATACATGTACTGCACAAATGTAATTTACTCACAAATCACATTACACATTAAATCATAAATGAATACATATAGTCTCGTGTGTAAATGTTCAATTCATGTTAAATTCATTTTAGATGATAGCTTCCAGCTGGCATTTTTGTCCGTTTAGTTTGTTATTTATATCATGTCCGTTGTTCCACTTTTATTTATAGTACACCAATATTACAATCAAGCCAAAACCTCCGAGACTGAAAACTGCAGCAAGAATGTAAGTGCCAAAAACATGTGTTTGATTGGCCACCTGAGGTTGGCTCCAAACGTGAGTCAGTTGATTTTAAGATACCCATTTTAAAAATAAATACATTTAAAGGTTGGTAGAAAAAGTAAACATCCTGAGGTTAGTTGGTAACTTAGCATCCTCCTGTCCAAATATGATCACCTTTTCTTCCACATGACCAAGATGTCACTGCCTCAAAACAGGACTTTACAGACTAATGGCTTATGCTGGGTTGTTGCATCTCTTATTAACATATGTAAATGTATTTTTTCTATATTTCACTGTGTAAACTCATTGAAGTTTGCAGACATTTGTTCCTGCCACAGCATTTCAGTCTGGTTGAGAACTAGACTTTGACTGGGCCACTGCATCACTTCAGCCATTCTGTTGTAGATTTGCTGCTCTGCTTAGGAACATTGTCTGGTTTCTAAACCGAGAAGGATAATTGTGTTAGACGGATGGATACAATACTTTGGTATACAGAGAAGGTCATCTCAATAACAGGAAAGTGCCCAGGTCCTGTGGCTGCAACAAAAGCCCAAATCATCACCCCTCCATCAACATGCTTGACAGCTGGTGTAATGTGTTTGTGCTGATATGCTGTGTTTGGTTTTCTCCAAATGTTGTGCTGTGAATTATGGTCAAACATCTCCACTTTGGTCTGATCTATCAAAGGTTACAGAAGTCTTGTGCTTTACTCAGATTCAAGTTTGCAAACTTAATCCATAGTAACATGTTTTTTTCTAAGTAAGAAGGTTTCCTCTTGGAAACCATTCCAAACCAGCCATACTTGTTCAGTCTTTTTCAGTTGTGCAGTCATGAACTTTAGCATTAAAGTTGCAAACTGTGGGCTGTAGAGTTGTTTTTTGGAGTTTCTTTGAGCACTTCATGCTCTGGCCTTGGGATGAATTTGCTGGAACGTCCACTCCTGGGAAGATTGCGGCATTGTATTATCATCAACCTGAATGCTCCAGGCCAGCAAGCTGGCACAACTTCTGCTTTTAGAGGTGATGATACTACTACCTACCCTCTCATTACTGTGTAGGCAGTAAGAGTTTTCCACAAGACTTTATCCATTCCTGGGAAAACCTTTTTTTTTCACAGGAGTGTAAATTATACTCTAAGAATATTTGCTGTGCTCTGGATCTTAATGAATAATGAAACAAAACAAAAAGTAGTTGTGGTCGTGGTCGACATAGTGATGAATATAAAATGTAGCCTCACATTTTGATGTTTCCACATGGGCTCTTGTTCCTGCTGTGAGCCAAATTTTATCAGGTACTTGCTCCTGAAGTGAAACAGAGGACTCTATTGATTAACTGTGCCCTTAAAGGCACATTTAAAAATAACTTTTAAAAATGCATATTAAACATGGTGCTCAGCAATCACCTAGTTTCTCTGTTGTTAAAAATAAATAAATAAATAATAAAATAAAAAAAGAGAAAGCTTCCATTTTGTTTTATTTATTTATTTTTGGTTTGCTTTGTTTTGTTTTTCAACTGACTAGACTGTGATTTATGCTGCTTGTATAGAATGACCTCAAAAACTCTCTTTGAAAAGGTTTTCAGTGAGTCAGTTATAAATATAATGATGTCAAGGGCGTGTGTCTGCTGTGGGCACGTTTTTTGTTTGTGTTTATATATTCATATATATTCACATTAACCCCTTCTGCTGGGATTACATGCGCAGGAGCGTTCCAACATTATATAAGGAGACACTGTCCAGCCACATTATTAGGTACACCTTGCTAGTACTGTTTGCTAGTTTGCAATTTGCATCATAACTGCCTTAATTCTTCGTAGCATAGATTTAACAAGGTGCTGAAAAGATTCTTCAGAGATTTTGGTCCATATTGACACGATAGCGTCACAGTTGCTCCAAATTTGCCGCTTGCACATCCATGATGGGACTCTCCTATTCCACCATATCCCAAAGGATCCTCATTAGATTGAGCTCTTGTAACTCTGGAGGCCATTTGAGTACAGTGAACTCATTTTCATGGTCAAGAAACTCGTTTGAGATGATTTGAGTTTTGTGACATGGTGCATTATCCTGCTGGAATCAGAAAAGGGTTCATTGTGGTCATATACGGATTTACACAGTTAGCAATAACAATGCTGGTAGGCTGTGGTGTTTTATTTGAGTTACTGTTGCCTTCCTATCAGCTCGTCTGGTCAGCCATTCTCCTCTGACCTCAGACATCAAGAAGGCATTTTTACCCAGAGAACTGCCATTCACTGGTTATTTTCTTCTCTTTTTTGGGACCTTTCTCTGTAAACCCTGCAGATGGTTTTTTGAGAAACTGTGCCACATTCAGAGTCATCAAATCACCTTTGTCCCCCATTCGGAAGCTTAGATTGAATTTCAGCATGTGTAATCATGACTACATGCCATGTGACTGGTTGATTAGATGACAATCAGTTGAACAGGTGTACCTAGTAAAGTGACTAATTAAATAAGTCTGTGGTAAATAAATGGCAGAGGTGTTGGGGTGGGAATAAAACCAACCAGGGAGCTGAAACTCAAACCATGAACTCCAAATGCAGGCAAGGTTCCTCCCAGATCTTTTAGGGGCACTGAGTGGCTGCTCTGGGTTTCAGGTCATGCTTGAAATGGATTTTTCTGGCTGTTACAGTCACTGAGAATATGCCTCAACTGCCAAGAGGTAGATGAGAAATAGAGTTGTTAGACCTACAACAGAAACAATTATTTATGTCCCTGTGAGTTTCGTGGCTGGATTTATGATTCTTTTACCCGTCTCTTGAAAATGCAATGCTATCTAAAACTAAGATATTATAAAAACACTCTGCACTCTGTCTGAAGTCCCAGATCAAAGTTATACACACACACTTTTTAGTGATGTAAAATTGCAAATCAAGTTTTTTAATTGTAACTTTTTCTTTTTCCTTTCATGCACCTTTACATTACATCTTGTTTTCATTACATTCTACTCTGTACTACTTCGATTTATTTTTTTCACAGAGAATTGAGTAGAACATGTTTGTTGTTCTGGATCCCTTCTACTCGGTAACGCAGTTTAACTTGCCTTTGTGCTTTTGTGTTTGAAAGATGCGGTACAAATAAACTTGCAGTGTTTTGCCTTGGCATACAGATAGTTTATCACTTAGAGTAAAGGGAAATATAGTGTGAAAAACAACAGAGGGAGTGACAGACAGTTAGAGGTATTGATCTATTTCGGCAAAAGCTACAATAAATCTTGACCTGCTGTCTACCTGTCAAAACAGTGGTGCTTTTTCTGAGAATCGCTTCTGTAAAGATGTGAAATTCAATTTAAAGCAAACCGTTTTGTTTGAGCAAATTCAGTGTTTGTGTGGTGTATGATTTGTGGGATTTCAGAAATGATATACCGACTGGCGTAGCCTTGCATATCCAGGTTTTATTTTTCCATGCAGCTTTTTCCCAAGCACGTGCCTCGTGTTGCTTTTAATCAAAAGCATTGTCATGTAGGATTCATATTCATTCCTTTTCCACACTAGCGGATGCAATCGAAACGGCGCCTGTGTATAAACAGCAAATCTCTATCCTGGAATATAGATCAACACGGGGAAAATGCAAAAGCACATGGATGAAAAAATGGCGGGGGAAAAGAGATAGATTGAGTCATGAATTTGAATAAGTGTGGAGGGAAATGGCACAGGTTAATAACAGGGATAAATCATATCTTTCTCACGGCTTGAGGCTGTGGCTTGTCAATCCTTCTTTGTCGTTAGTCATCCTCTCTCAAAGACCTGACAGAAATACAAACGCATAAATAGAGGAGACAGAAATCTCTAGCAGCAATTCTGACCTTGCTTCTCAGAAAAATCAAATGAACAAAGTGACTTAGATTCAAAAGCAGACAGTGCAAAAGCGCGTTGCTCATATCTTTACACCAGTTTCGTCTGTTTTCAAAACTCAAGAACACACACTTTTTAATTAATTATTATGGGGATGCTCAGAATGAATACAATGCATTCAACCACCCCCCCCCCCCCCCCCCCCCCAAAAAAAGAAACGTATCTATGAGACAATTCTATTCTTGTGAAAACGGTGTATGAAATACATCTTTACATATAGTATGATGTTCCAAACTTAGCCACTACCTAGGTCAATATTCAAGTCGCCTATTAATTTTTCATGACCAAGGATTCACAGGTAGCAAATTTCACAGCTCGTCATTGGAACGATTGTGTTTCGAGCAGGAGTTAGCCTGAAACACAATAGCTCCGAGGATACCCGAGCTCCTCTGGGGTAAACTGAGGTTAATAACAATAATATGCAGTGGCTTTCTTGGGTCTTGAGGTCAGACATTGTGTTCTCACAATGTTAGGTTCCGCTAAACATTCATAAGCCCAGTGAAAATTGATTGATACGGGCATATAGCCAATAGTTCTCCTGTGGCTGATGCAAAGAAAAGCTTGGCTCATCCATTAATGAAAAAGGAAAAGCATGAACAAAATGTTAAAATCCAATGTAATGATTTCAGATAGTTAGTGTTTCTTTGGTGAGGTTTAGCGCTGTTTTCGCTAAGATTTTCCCACTCCATAATTAAGTGAGATGTTGATATTTTTGAAATGTCAACATTACTGCTGTAGTTAAAGGAAAAGAAGAATGAAGCCAGGTAATGGTGCATCAGTCAGCACAGGAAATGTAAGAAATTTCTATCAAAGATAACAAAGCAAGAGCGTGAATTACACGACCTGGGGAACGTGTTAAATAACATGCGCCGTTGCAAAACGTGTGCGTGTCTGTAGAATTTGCACTCGGGCTAGAAGGAAATCAGGAACGCTGATTGGTAGCGAGAAGAAGAATGGAGATGAGGCACAAAAGTAGCTGAAACTTTTAACAAGCGAGCAGTGTGATAAGATGGGACTCCAGAATGATGTTTGAGCCATTATGCCTGTGAGACAGACTTTCAGTCACACACACTGATATGCACAGTTTCCATAGCGACACACGTTTTTTTTGTGCCGAAAATATTACTTTTTTGTCCGATAAAATAAAACATAAAGGTTCAGTCAATGGGAAGGATTGCTGAATTTTAAATGTGTGAGTGTCAAAAAGGAAGTATCAGTCTAACTTTGTAACTCAGATGGATTTGCCAGATGTCTCACTTTGTGGCTCTGAGTGTTAGCTTTGTTTTCTCAACTTGCAACACATCACAGTTAATGTGACATAAAAATATTCAATTATGCAGCAGGTATATATTTTCTGAAATGTTTTTGTATATGGACTATATTTTCTTCTGCACTCACAGGTTGGGACACATCCTGCACTTCTCTTGCCTCTGATTTTTGGCAGTTAAGAGGAGCTTAACAAAATTTATTTTGAGTGTTTATGAGGGAACCATGATAACTGGTTTGAGAGTAACTGGCTTAACTATTAAAACAAGTGTAAAACCAGACAGGAGTGTAAATAGTACAAAAATAAAATTAATCTACATAAAATTGACCCTTTAATGAATCAGATATCAGTTGTGTGACTTCTGTTATGTTGCCTGGTTTGTGAGTGCACACGATTTTACACACTTTCGCCCAAAAGTGTCATCTCCAACTAACAAACACACAGAGACCCGACTCTGCAGATGTTCCTCCAGAGAAGCTGCTTGTCTGTTTGTGCTGCTCAAATATAAACTGTGTGAAGGCTGACAGCGACTGGGAACATCCACGGCGCCACAGTGAAAGTATTTTATTGCCACTTTAACTTGCTGGACAGTTGGCCCTTCTGCTTTGGCTTCTTTTAGTGATCACTAGAGCTAATATTTCTACAGATACTTAATTTTTGATCATGGGGTTGCACAAAGACAGCTATCATGTTATTAGAGTAGATGGCAAAAGTACACAAGTAGAAATACTTGTGTTTAAAAAATACTCTAGTTAAAGTTGAAGTGCTGATTCAACATATTTATTCAAGTAAAAGAGGAAAAAGTATAGGCTCTGAAATTTAGCAGACACATTTAGTAAGAAAGTTGCTCTCTGAAGGGCATTTCTACCAGCTAGTTTTATCCAAAGCTAATCCAACCTGATGCTAAATTAATATAATAATAAAATAATATTAGTAAAAAACTTTTTTTCTCTTTCTTTTTACTGTGCCTCCACACTTCAACAGTACAGGCTGTGATCAGCTGACCTGCTCTTACTGCTGCTCTGAGGTTTACTGCTCTTTATTGATTTACACAGCTGAATTTAGCAAGATGTAACCCACTATTTCAATTAGTATCAAGCTCGGCTTGCCAAAAAATATATCCAGCAAAATTACATGGTCGGTGTAAATGGCTGCATTAATAATAAATGAGTCTGGAAAATAATACACAAAATTCACAAAATATTCACATAAATAAATAAAGTGTCCCGGGTACTTAAATTTAATAATCGAAATTTTAATCATATACGTAGTAGCTTAAATATGAATGTTGCAAAAACTTATTTTTACTCAATGATTATTTCTCATATAGATTATTGTTTGACG
Source organism: Copadichromis virginalis (assembly GCF_057382275.1). Taxonomy (NCBI): domain Eukaryota; kingdom Metazoa; phylum Chordata; class Actinopteri; order Cichliformes; family Cichlidae; genus Copadichromis; species Copadichromis virginalis. Next base: position 5,783,355 of record NC_140637.1, on the reverse strand, counting down.
TCTTGGTCACTTGCTTGTCCAACAACACTTAAAATTATTGAAAATATTTATAAAAGAAGTTTAAAATTACTTAACAAAAAATTGACTTCCTATCCCCACTGTCATGTGTTAAAAAACATAAATTATTGAACTTCAATAATTTAGTGAAACTTAAAAGAGTGTGCTTAATATATAAAGTTTTACACTCCCTTGCTCCACCACCACTAAAGGAGTTCATTAGGCGTAAAGAAAGCTTAGAAAGGACCACTCGAGCCACAACCTGCTGAGACTTGTTTATACCCCACAGACGGACAGCATTTGGGCAGAACGTCCTCTCTATCCAGGGTGGCCACTGGTGGAACAGTCTTCCTCAATCCATTAGAGAATGCTCTACATTCAAATTGTTTAAGATACAGGTTAAAAATTGGTTATGGACAAATCAAGTGTGTGATCATGTATAAGTTGTATAGTTTTAATGTTTTACTTGGGAATAGAATGGTATGTATGTGTGAGTTTGGTGATGGAGTTCTTATTATGTATAAATTATGAACTTTTTTATGAATTAATATGTCCATTTTCTGGACAACAGATGGAAATTAGCCTTTGGCTATAATCTGGTATGTTTACATTCATGTAACTTCTTTTTTACATGTATGTTCATTAACATCCACTGTCCCAAATAAATAAATTAAATTTTATGTGTCCTGTGTGTAAAGGCCTTAAGAATTAGCCAGCTATTGTGACTAGCTATGCTAACCTGCTGCACTCAGTTTATTATGGTGCTTTAAAGCCACACTGCTGCAGAGACAAAGGAAATAAACAACCACAAATATTTTCATCACCTCCAAAAGTAGGAAGAATAAAATACACATGAGCAAAGACAACATTTTAGGCACTAACAACAGATACTCAGCACCACTGTAGTTAGCATCCGAGGGTAGTTGTTACAATAGTAATAGCCTACATAATCAACAGTGTTGGGGTCTTTACTTTAAAAAGTTGTGTATTACGTATTGCTTGTTGCCTTATTATTATAATACAAAACGTAAAACACATTGCAAAATAATTTATTACACTACTTTCATGTTACTCTGTAACACTTCATATCAATTACCACTTTAATTGTACAAACAAGTACAGATACTGCTCATCGTTGCCTTTGTTGAACATCATGCTGAGCTGGGGTTGGCATGCATTCACCTTTAACATCACTCTGGATTCTTGGTCAGGTTTGTTTTAGCATCCTGTCTGTGCAAATGCAAATAGCTGATCCTGTATTTGCAGTGTAATGCAGTTGTTTCTGTCTTGGACTTGGTTTGCACTTCACTGTCACAGCAACAAGGTAATGTTCATATATCCATGATTCAAATGTTACAGACTGCTCCTTTTTCCTCCTACCTGGCAACACACTGAACTCTGCTGAATAGAAAAAGCATGGCTGATGTTATTTTTGTTAGTTTTTTTATTTCTATATGCCCAATCCTGCAGATAAATGGATAACCTGTGTAACACAAGTAATGACATAATAACTGTATACTATATAATTACTGACATAATAACGGTAATCTGATTGCTAAATTTAGTACAATTATCTGTTACAGTACTGCATTACTGAAAAGTAATCTATTGTTGTAACATATTGTAGCATATTACACTCCACACCGCTAATCAAAACTTGCTTCCAACCACTGACCCATCACTGTCAGTCTGAGTTACTCTGCAATTAAAGGGATCATTGCAATCTGGCCCACACACCAGTGCTAGGTTCGGTTTTGAAGTAGTGTATTTGCATGCAGCGACATACTCTAATTTTGACAGCAGCTGTGAACAAACAGAGTGGCTAGTCGTTCATGCAACGTGCTGAATTCATATTGCATTTGGGCGAGACAGACCTTACAAAGCTAACTGGCAGACAGAGTAAGAAAACCTTGTATTGCCCACTAAGTCGGTGCTCCTAAAAGGACGTAACCTCATGTCAAAAACCATGAATAGCCTGATATTTAGCATGCAGACATGAGCGTGATATCCATCTAACAACTCTTAGCAAGAACACAAATCATCATATCAAAGTGGTCCCTTTCTAAAAAGCATTCAAAGACATCAACAGGTACAGTTTGAATTGTGACAAGGATGTGATAAATTCTGTGCAGTGATGTTTGATTAAACAAATGAGAGGAATAAGACTGCAAACAGAGTGGCGGTTCTTTTCCAAGCTGCTATTTCACCTCATGAATGTCAATGAGGAGGTGGTGCGAGGTTATATATAGTCGAAGATTGAATGCTGGGTCTATCCCTCTGCCTGATAATGCCCCTCTGTTTGTCTTCATGTGTAGATGGAGAGATGTTTACGCTTACAGCTACAGAGCCCTAGCATCACGCTCAGCTCTCCCATACAGAAAGAGGCAGAAAGAGTAAAGAGAACGAAAGGAAGGCTTAGAAATAGAAGGACAACGAGCCTGAGTTATATTTGTAGAAAATGCCTGTAGCAGGCACGCAGACACAAATACACTCACATGCAGATAACTCAGTAGACAGTGTGTGGGCCATGCCCTTCCTGTGACGCCAGCTCAGTGGACACACACAGCATGCAGGAGTCATCCCTGGCTGCCATGGATAATTACCATAATGACTGTAAAGGCCCAGACCTCCAGACCACTGTAAAAATAGCCCACGAGCATATACAATACCAAAATACTAACTGATGTCTTATTGAAATAAAAATTAGACAAGTGAGGCATTGATGTGTGGCATCTCACTAATCCCGCCATCTTTTTGACATTGTGAATATTATTCATGGTCAGCAGTCAGAATTAATGATGATGAAAAAGCCTTCCATAAACTGTATATAGTACAGGCTCATATACACAAAAACTTGTATTTCTTCACAAATGCTGAGATATTACCTCAGTGCTCTCTAGGACATACCTGCAATTGCCCTGCCAATGTTTTTCAAAGGGTAAATAATCTTGAAGCTTCACAGATCATACAGAGCTGCTGAATAATGCATGCTCAAAATTACAGTTGCCGCGATAGCCGCCTCAGTTGTATCACCGCACCCTCTCTCTCTCCTATTGATCACGGCCCATAATTCCCTCTGTCTAAAAAGCGGGATGTCACAGGAAAGACTCCGATAGGATATTCTGCTTTGTCATCCTTGGGAGAAAAAAAATGAGTCCCCCTGTCTGCAGTCTCACTGCAAGTGAAAATTGCACACTCCACCAACCCAAGGATACGAGCTTTGGAAATAATGCCCGTGGAAAAGCCTGAAATAACACTCGGAATACATACGTACCTCTGCTTTGGTGATTCTCTGTGTTGAACCATCCTCATTGCTTGGTTTACTACACATTACTTGTGTCCACGGTTTTCAATAACCCTCAGCAGGATGAAGTCCATAAACAAAGCCATTATTTATGACTGTGGGCAGCTCACGACCAGTTCAAGTGAACATGGAAACTCCCCAGTTTATTTAAAAAGACCAACTGATGATGATGATATAGCTTGAAAAATAGCTCAAATCCAACTAATTCCCATAAAATATAAATGATTTTCATGATGTTTGACCTTGTTTTTATTTGTTTGTGTCAAAAACGTTTCAATAACATGTATCTTGCACTTTTTTTTAAATGCACAGTAAGCTTCCTCTTGAAATGCCTGAAATTAAAAGGACTGTGTGGTAAAACATGGGGTGGCTTTTATTGTGAAGCATTCACTGCAGAAGCAGTGGGGTTTTTTGTTGTTTGTTTGGGGGAGATTAGCAGTGAAAGGTATTTGACCAAACTGAAAAGAAAAAAATTGCAACCATTTTCAGAATCTTTTTATTTATCTTTAATAAATGTTTTAATAATAATTGTAGGAAACTGCATGAAGGATTGGAACTCCTCAGCAAAATAACCAACTCCCTTCACTGTGCTCTGCTGTTGTGTGGAAATCGACTTGCACTGCGCAGCAATTATTGATCGACTTCTTTACTAATACTGTGAGTTTGTTCGGTTGTCTTGTAAACCGATACAGTACTAGTTCTTCTGTTGTATTCTGACAAATCAACTGCTTGCAGGGATTGTTTTCTGCCTCCAGAATTGCCTTCTGTTGTAGCTACCACAAACCACCGGTACTGCTAAGGGATTATTTTAACTATGACTTTGACTGTGCTTAGACATTTCAAGTTGCTAATAAAAGAAACTTATTTATGTACTGTCATTTCTGATACAATTACCAAAAAAAATAAAGAAGTCTTTTGATTTAAGCCTTTCAACTATTACATCAGATTTTTAAAATTGCTTTTTTCTCAGTAACAATGCTGGAGATTTACAAACCTACCTACCTGTTGACAACACATGTAATACTTCGTCTTCTTCTTTTGGCCTTTAGGAGTCGCCAAAGTGGATCAGCTGCCCCCATCTCGCTTTGGGAGTGAGAACGGGTTGATCTCTAGCATCTTCTTCTGCCACAACAGTCCTCTACATGTCCTCCTTCACAACATCCTCAAGTCTTTCTCTGCGATGGTCCTATTTTCCTCCTGTCTAGTAGCTCCATCTTCAGTATTCTTTGTCCAGCATGTCCAGTATCCCTCCTCTGCACATGTCCAAACCATACATCACATCAGGTCTCACTTCAATCTTGTAAACCTTCCCTTTCACTCTTGCTGCTATCCTTCAGACACAAATCGCTCTTTGCACTTGTCTTCATCCACTCCACCCTGCCTCCACCCTCTTCTTCATCTCTTTCGTACACTATCACTTCTTTCGAAGGCGTCCATTTTTTTCACTCTCCCTGTGTTTATACACCACTTTGCATTTAATCATTTGTTACTATTAATTTCTGTTTCCCTTTTAAAAGGGAGTTTGTCCGTCCCACTATTCCTTCACCAAGTTATTGCAATTTGGTGCCATATAAATAAAACTGAAGCAAATTGAATTGAGTCCACCTCCCTCCCTCTCATTCACATATATTCTGTCTTTCTACGTCTGACTTTAATTCCTGAACATACCTCCACCTCCACAAAGACTCCTGCCGGCTCTCGTCTGTTAACCTGTACCCACGTTTAATTTAGGTAACATTTTATGCCGTATGTTCTTCCAGACACAACCATTCCCATATATCCCAATTCAGATATAGTACTACAGGTGCTGAATCCACTGAAAAGTTTTCCCTTTACTCTGCAGAACACAAGAGAGCACGACATCAAGTTTCTCCCTGATAGAATTGTGATTTTACGATCTGCTGTGTTGTTTTCTGATTACACTCCCCACTGTGTCATGGATGCCTTCCAAAAACTTTATATACCACTGAGCTACCTACTGTCTGGGGAGACAGAAACACATGGTCCTTCAATAAAAGATAATAGAAGTGACAATAAGATTTACCATCTTCATTCATCTTGTTCATTACCATCTTCAGGATACTGGAAAAAAGCCAAACCACAAACCCTCAAAGCCCACCAGGTATTCTGGAATAACGCTTATGTGAGGCAGCTGGTAATTCATTACATGTAATAGGATGCTACAGTGTAGTTGTGCTTCAGGGCTACTACTTATTCAGTCTTTGATAAGAGATATAAAACCTATTCCTTATAAGTTTCTCTGTGAAAGAAGCTTAAAGTAAAAACTCTGAAGAAGGGCTTCTATAACAAATACACCAGATGGACAATAAATCCAGTATAGAGGATGCTTACACAATAAAATAAAAATACTTCCATATAAATATATACTTTCATTCTCTGTGTGTGGTGCTTGAGATCAGTGTCACCATAGAAGCTCTTTTTTCTCTCAGACTGCAGTGGAAGGCGAAAATTGGTCTCTAAGGACAAAAGTAGCATTAATATACTGTAACTTTAAAAAGGTGTCGAGGTACGGTGAAGTAACTTTTTTGAATGCGTGGCCCCGTTGAGGTGTTATTAGCCACATAAATGTCAAGCAAGTGCCTTACTGTGGAGCTTTGATCCATGTCTGAACATGCTGCCTCCTTGCAGGAATCATAACAAATTAATGATTACACCACGTAGATGTGAGAGTGGGGCTCTTTACTGGGGCGAGAAGAGCTCACAGGGCAATGAGATCAATAATAGTCTATGAACAGCTCATGACCCTTCGTTCCCTTTTAAGCTTCACTCCCTTGATAGGGTCTGTTGGCTTCCTATCATTACTTTGCATGCTGTTATCAATGTGGAGTCACCAAAACAGCGTGGTCATTAGATGTTTATACACATTTTACTTTTTTCCTTTGCGGGAACAAATATAGAGGAGGAAAAAAAATGACTGACTGGCTGAAAATTGCTGTCCCAACGAGCAAAGTTCCATCCAAATACAGCAAACGACATATAGAAAAGAGTGAATTTCACACTCCGCCTTCTATAGAGGCGAATTAGGCTCCATCACAGCTGAATAAGTATGATGGGAAAGCACAGTGAGAGGCTTTCTAGTAATCGTGCATGTCAGGAGAGATTTCTCTCAGGCAGAAAATATGGAGTTAAGAAGAAGAGTGAAGTGCAGATAAATGAGGTAGGCAAGGCTTGATGGATTCCAGAGGAGGATGACTGACCACTAATTGAGGAAGAGGCGCCCCTGTTGTGTCTTACTGCATGTCGCTGAGACAATGTAGGGCAAATTAGGTTTCTCTGAAGACATACAGGAGATATAAGGCGTGATGGAGTATAATGGAGGCAAATGAAATGAGGTGATTTAGACTGAAAGATGCAGAGGATGCAGCTCCTTAGGGGAGCTTGCAACCACTGGAGTGTAAAACGTTATAAGAACTTAGGCATTATGAGTGCCGACAAGTCAAACTTCTTATCATAGGCTGTAGAGATGTCAAATCCAACAGCGCAGGTAAAGTTTGACATGGAGGCCGATTTCACCAAGTTCACGCTATGTGAACATCGGAGGATGAGCCATGAATATGTCATCGAATGTGTACGCTTGTATGTGTATGGAGTGAATGTCAGAAAGTCAGGTTTATTTCTGTTGTCTCCAAAACAAATGTGGGATTCTGTCACAGTTTGAGGGGTTTTGTAATCCTCTTGTTAGCCATTTTTGGTTCCAAACACTGCTTCGGTTTCTAAAATGAACCAAACGCTGAGGGACCACTGATTGTTAAAAATGTTTTAAATTCTACCAGCTCCATTAAAATGATCAGTATCCATGAAAAAGAGGATTTATGAGGTTTAGTGGAATTAGATGTTAGCAGGAAATTAGCAACCTAGCTTCCACTTAAAGATAATATATAGTGTTTTTACTGAATAATTTCTAAAAAAAAAAAAAACCCCAAAACAAAACAAAAAATACAAATCTGCTGTAACTTTGCAAGTAAACAAGGAAGAAAAAAAATGAAATAGCAGCAAAATATGAAGAGCTAGGGAAGTTGGATTAGCTGACATATAATGATGTGCTACCTGGTGGCTAGCTACGTAGCTGTGATTATGCTAATGTGAACGCATTTGCACAGAGATGTTATGAGTTACCGGTCAATGACCATTGATGGTCCCTGATGGGCACAGCCAGATGCCATCACATAGCAGGAAGAAGACGCTGAAAATAAACCAAACCTCAGCCAAGAGAACATCTGAGATGATCCATCCACAACCAGAGTTAGGTGTGATGTATTACAAAGTAATCCCGTAGTGTAATCACAGCATATTTTTCAGTAATACAGTAATGTGATACTGTACTAAACTGAGTAATTACATTACATTTACAATTATGCCATTGCTTCCATTACAAAGGCTCTTCAGTTATAGAAAACTAACAAGCTCTTTTTACATCCTGCTAGCTTGTGCAACAATCAGCTGATTTCAGTTTGTGTGCCTGGAGGAGAAAAACAGTGGAGTGGCTACAGATTCTGTAATTCATTTTATTACATTACTTTTATTTTTATTGCATACAAGGATAAGAATGTGATGGTAAAGTGCAAACTAGATCCAGGACAGAAACTATTGAATTATACTGCTAACACAACTTTAGGTCTCAGTAAGCATCTGCACACATCGCATGCTAACAAAAAGAACCCAGAGTGATGTTAGAGCTGAGTGCATGCCAACTCCAGCCTAGCAGCCAGTGCCCGATCTTCAACAGGTAACAGAGACAATTAGAAGCAGTCAGGCTTGCAAGATTTTTGCCTCAATTTCTGCCTGTTTCTGCGGTAGAATCACTGTGTCTCTTTGGGCTTGTTTCTATCTTTGCTCTGTTTTGCTAGTTTTGTGTTTATATGCAAAAACTAAAAGAAAGATCCTATTGGATGGATTTGCGTTGGTGTGTTTAGCTATAGCGTTATGTTTACTTTGTTAATTGGTAGTTATGTGTATGCCTTTGAGATCATTTTAATAAGTAATGCGCAAGTATTGCAACAGCTATTGTAACAAATTACCTTCTCCAGCGTGTAATTAAATAACATAGTGCATTCCTTTTAAGAAAAGTAAATTACTTTTTTTAGTAACAACCCTGACACGGTCCACAACACGAGGCTAGTCATCAGTATGTTGCTGCTGCCATATTTTTGTGGGGCTCGTTTGTATTAACTAAAACGAAAGCACAAGACACATTAAAACGATGACAGCCTCAATGAACACAGTAATCACTTAGACCCAGGATCATCACATATCCAGCAGATAATTTTGATTGTTTTTTTATATGTCACAATCATCATTTCCTTTATGTTTCACTCTGTGCTTTCTGTTTTCTGTGCCTTCCTCTGTTGTCTGGGTATGGCTCTGTGCTCCATATCTATCCATTACTTCCTGAAGAGTCTTTTCTTGTGTGGCTTGTGTTTTCCTTTCCTCCTTTTGTTCTTTTTCCAGCCCTCATTAATGTCTGATTGAGTTCACCTGTTCCTGATTACCCTTCTCTCCCAGATGAGTATTCAGGCTGTGTACCTTCCTCTAGTCTCTGCCTAGTGTTTCCCTTTATGTTCCCACAATCTATCAGTGATTACCATAAAATATTATCAGTATCAAATACATGATCTGTAAGTATACCAGAGCATACTGACACCTGGCTTATGTCCTCCACATCAAAAAGTGTTTTGCTAAACAATAAATCTTTTTCTGGATGGTTTGCTCTAATTCCCATTCTGAAGATGCATGCTGCTGTCATTTCGAGCTCTGTTACATCCAAAACATTACAAATTATCCGCAAGAAGCAAGGTAAACAGAAGGCGCAAGTTTGTCAAAGCAATAACATCTAGTACCACTGAGCTTGTATCCTAGAAGTGTTTGAAAGGTGCCTTCAAGGGAGATCACATCATTATAATAAATGTTGTAATAATGAAAAACACATTAAAAAGAATAGAAAACCCAGTAAACACATAGTACCCATCTGTGCTCATTGCACCAGTATGTGACTGTGTGTGTACGGGCATGCGGTTGAATTCTCAGTGGTAAACATAGCATGCAAAAGGATCAAGTAGTTTCATGGTGTAGTGCTGTACAGAACCATTACAGTAATCAGCCTGTGTTGAAGGGAATTGAAGGAACCGAACATGCAGCCTTTTCTGTTCGTGCTCCAGCAGGATTTGGAGTCGATTGTGTGATTATGTCTGGCCAAATGATGCCTTTTGCACCAGTTTTATTTGCCATTTTCATTCATTGTGATGTTTCTCAGTTTCACAGTGAATTGAGATATTAAAGAGCAGCACAACTGGGAGGGTGAAATGGAAATCACACATGTATATTGGGCATTACCCCTGGGATGTAACTTTAATACACATGTAACATGAATGGATAGGTCGAATCCACAATTGAATAGTTCTCTGTCTCTCTGTGTTAGCTTTGCAGCGGACTGGTAACTGTCCAGGGTGTACCCCACCTCTCGCCCTACATCTGCTACCCACACACAAAAAGCTCAAACTCAGCAGATTAGAAATAACTAATATGAACACAGTATCAGCTATTAATAAATAAAAACAAGATAATGTTTTTTATTCATTTGAGCATTGGGCCTTTTAGATGTTGTTTTCCTATTAGATCAGATCTTAGATGGAAGTATATGGTTCTAAATATTTTACTTAATGAAAACCTTATTTATTATTATGTGTGAATTTGTTCATATGTCTGTCCTGATTTTTGGGGCAGCACAGTGATGTGTTAATTATTTTTGTTACTTCAGGCAGAGCACAAAAGCTCATTATCGATGTGTGTTTGAAAGGAGCAATAACAATGAATGGGGCCATTGTGCAGAAGTCGGCTTTCACTGCGTGTATGCATGCATATTTTATTTAACTTCTATGACTCTTCAGATTTGCCTATATGGAAGTATCTCACTATTTTGAAAACATGGAAAATAAATTTAGGTCTGAGCAGAAGGAACAGCCATTGTTAGCACGCTATGTACTAAGGACAAATTAAAGGAGAATGTAACATAAAGCAGTGCAGTAAGGTTTTAGGTCACCATGATATACCAGAAGAACTACAGTGTTCTTTGGCATTTACTATACAAATCTCTCTGTAAGGGATAAAATCCACTATTTCTAAAGATAATTTGGCATTTTATTCATAATAGTGCTAATAAAAGTGTTGGATTGAAAGTGTAATTGTGAAGATCATAGCATGTGATTCACATCATTTTCATATGCCTGGAACACACCACCTTCGCAAGGATAAAAATGTTTCCTCACAGAGCACCATAACAACTTGATTAGTGCTGATTAGTGACCTTTCGCTTCCTGGAAGAAAGTGGACCTAAACATGCTAGCAAATTACCGAGCTTGCAGCTCCTATCACTAAAGAAATCAAGTATTCATTTGCTATGCTGTTGGTGTACGTTACAAATCCACGCATCCACTTGTCAAGAACAGGGTGAAGCTTGACTCATATATTATATACTCCATATCGCCAAAAGTATTAATTCATCCACCCAGATGTTCCAATCACTTGCCATCAGTCGCGTTGAAATATTCCTCAATCGACTGTTAGTGTGTCCCTCAGATTAGCCTACGAACAGTGAGTAGAGATCTTCATGGAATGGGTTCCCATGGTCAAGCAGATGCATCCAAGCCTTACAACACCAAGCGCAATGCTAAGTGTCGGATGCAGTGGTCACTCAACTCTAGAGCAGTGGAGACGAGTTCTTTGTAGTGACAAATCACGCACAAAGCCAAATCCAAAAAGACATGAATGAGCGAGTTTGGTGTGGAAGAACTTGACTGGTCTACACAGAGTCCTCACCTCAACTCAATAGAAGACCTGCGGGATGTGGGAAGACTAAGTCAGGCATCCTTATCCAGCATCAGTCTCTGATCTCATAAATGCCCTTCTGGAAGAATAGTAAAAAATTCCCATGAACAAATCCCTAACCCTTGTAGAAAGCCTCCCTAAAAGAAACTGAAATTAAAACTGTTATAGCTGCAAAGGGTTCGCTGACATCCTCTTAAATCCTGTGGATTAAGAATGGGATATCACTCAAATTCGTATCTGTGCACTTTTGGAAAAATACTCTATATAAGCTATTGTCATTATGTTGAAGTAAACGTTAACAAATGTTCTTGCTGACAGTATGCTCAACATGTCACTTTAATCACTATTCATGCTGAAATACAAGCCAGCTGAGCGGTGTTTGTGGCTGAAGCTCCTGCCATCTGCGCCACAACAATGTATCCTCTTCCAAAGTCACTAAAGAGCTTTTCCCCCTTGCCACAATTTAATTCCTGCCACAGAGCGTGATTTGATGTTAACTGTTTAATTGTACCGTGGCGTGCACCTGTGTGGCAGAACCTGCAATTATTGTTTCTTCACTCATTTATTCAGGATTTTCTTTTAATTTTCCTCCACCATCAGCAAGTTGTTTTAGCACTGTTGCTAAAGCTTGTTTTCAAGTACAATATGTGACATTACTTTAAATTAGCAAGGCGAACCTAATGCACCCACAGAAACATTTCCCCAGTTAGACACAGTATTAATGAAGTTCATCTGTAACTGTGTTTTGGGCTCAAAGAAAAGTACTTACACCTGTCTTTCGTGCATCTTTCCACAATTCAGTCTGTGCTCATTAGATTTATTGTCGCAACCAGAGACCAAATGCAAGCAGCAGACTTAAAATGTGATGGGTAGGTGGCAGTCAGGTCAGGTCGACATGGGATTGAGGAAAATTTGCACAGTCATTAGCAACACATCTGGAAAAACACATTTGCCAGACAACAGTCACTGCCTCCATCAAAATAGTTAAGAAAAATAAATGCTACAGCTCCTCCAGTGAGACGGTAATGTCCCCACGACTCATCACTTCTTTATCATAGTTATTACACCACAGGGATCTTCACTGACCCACTTACATCTCATCGTTCAAACTTTAAGCCCAATAACGTTTATTATGAGATTGCTTTTTTCTTTTTCCTTTTCTTTTTTGAGACATTTAAAGACTTCCATGTTAGTGGTCCAGTTAAATTACTTGACATGTACAACAGGATCAAAAGCCCTAATGCATCTTACGCGGCCCCGGTGTGTTATGCAAATAGAAGTGTTTTAATGAAGGCATCATGAATAATTCAGGAGTGGTGTTCCACAACAAATACACCACAGGAGCAAATTCTCAGGAAAAAAAAAAAGGATTGCTTTGGAAAAATAAAAAGTGAAGTATCTCTGGCTTTCGCTTCATATCCACAACTGCTCATCACTTTCTTATTAACAAATGTCAGCAAATGGAAATAACTCATTTAACTGCTTTGTAAAGTGCAACACATGCACTCGCTGCATCCACTCAATTTTTCTCTCGCTGCCACCTGCCTTTTTGAGCATTAATTTTAAAAAAATGAATGTAAGGGCAAAGCTTCAGACTCAATTTGTCTTTTCGCAGTGTTGCTTGTATAATACCAGAATGTGATTACTGCCTGCAAAGCAAAGAAAAGAGGGACGCTCTCCAAGCGAACTGAATGATTATTAACAAGCTGCTGGCGTCCTAAATATAACACCAAAAACATCAACATTCAAACAAGAACAAATTTTTAAAAAAGACACGTTTGTTTTACCTGTGCTAGTTAACGGCTTGGCTTAGCTGGACAACACATGCTTCAACCATGTGACGTGGCTGTGTCACATGGTTCCAGCAGGCTATTGTGTACGGATTGTCTTTGATGCCAAGTTGTTGCCTTGACAGCCCTGAGCTAAGCAAGAAAGGTGAGAATTATTCTCCACCCACACAGCACTTAGAAGTCTCTTATCTAATACTCCAGCAGTAATCAAGATGAAATCCTTCTCTGGATCAAACTCAGGACATGTTGACCTAAAATGACCGGGGCCGCGTTCTTTAATTTCAAATTCCGCTTCGTCATGCTTCGTTTTTTTTTAAAATGTGTTTTCATTATCTAAACGACAGCCAGCGTGAGCATCATTTTCTGCATCTCCACCCACTGCCACTTCGCTGTCGCTCACAGTGATGCGGACGCACCGCAAATGAATATCTCAATGTCCACTATGACCTGTGCAGATGTCTCCGCCAAAGCGCCCCCCTGGTCAGTGACATAGCCAGGCTGACTTTGTAATCATATTACTAATGCATGTCTCATTAGTTTGTGCCAAGGCTGAGTGTCTCTGCTTCCTCCTGCTCTTCTCTCTCTCTCTCTCTCTCTCTCTCTCTCTCTCTCTCTCTCTCTCTCACTCACTCACTCACTCACTCACTCACTCACTCACTCACTCACTCACTCACTCACTCACACACACACACACACACACACACACACACACACACACACACACACACACACAAAACCACACACAACCATCTAGTCAATTGCTGGCTGGCATTTGAGAGTGTCTGGGCTTGCATCTAAAGCAGTTTACTGGGGAAATAATGGCCCTCTAAATGGATTCTCTGTATGCAGAATCATCCCATTCTATTTGAATTCTGGTGAGACAAATTAAATTTTGCCAGGTGAGTCTTGCACCATGTTGAGACGACAAAAGAATGAGAGGCAGGGGAGGAAAAGCTAAATTAGACGAGAGTTCTGGGTGCGACTGTGACAGATCTTGTTTGAGATATCGATGCATTTAGATTTGATTTATTTTCGTTCTTTCAAAAGTGAAATCAATAGAAGGTATGCGTTAGGAAACTTAATGAAAGACTGAGAGAGAGACAGACAAAATGCATCTTCAACTATTCCCATTAGTTTCTTGAAAGCGTGTCGAAACGATGACTTGCTCCACAGCTGTTCTTTTTGTCTCCTGTTAGTTTGCATTGGATTTTGGTAAAACAGTAAGCATCCCACATCCTCCTTAAAAAAAAATTCCGACCTGGGGAAGGCCATTACAGAAAATATTACGCTGTCATTTGTCATGAGCTGCCTATCTTAGCTACTTTTCTCCCCCTGCACTGTTGCTGAAAAATGCTTGAGTGAAAGTAATGTTGCCAAGGAACCTTCAACGCTCGCCCACCTTTCTTTACTTTTAACCATTTTCTCAAGCAAACTTCTCACAGATTGAACATGCAAACTTTTATGTGTTGCTTTAAATAGGTCCGACTGGATCTAATGCTGAGTTGACTCCTGATATTGATCCCATGGAAAAAGCTTTAAGTGCATTCCTTCAAAACAAAAAAGATCTTCCTTAAGAGCATCTTCAGAAACAACTGTCACTACTGCCCTTTCCATGAACCACACAGCGTTCAATATTGATGAGATCATTCTTTTTCACTTGGTTTTTGTAGCATAACTGCAATATGTGGCACCCCGAGAAAACGACTTGTTTTCGCACAGCATCCTGTCCTTGCAGCGTCAGTCGGTTTAAAGTTGGTACCATGCCGAGGCAAACACGCAGCATGCATGAGCATACTATCAATTTCCTCCCACCAGGCAGTTTCCAAGGCACTTGGCCTAAATATCAACTCCAGTCAAATCGACTGAAAGGGAGTGATCTGCTTCGGGCTGTGATCTATAAGTTTGTGTGTGAGTGTGCTGCACTCTCCAGTGATAACAACAGCAAAATGCTTTACAACAAGTACTGGCAGTCCTTTGAACGAGGATTTGAATGATACTAACGGCCTGACCTGTAATCGTTCCAAAACAGAGCTAACATAACTTTATTTGCAAGGGTCACTTATAGGTCCTCAAAATAGATTTAGTAAAGCCCAAAAAAAGGAAAAAAAAGCTGGCTGTGTGACACTCGGAAGAGCTTTGACTAGAATAATCTTCTGTTGTTGTTTAGAGGCTTTAACGTTTCACTGCGAAAGCAATTTTAAAACGGATGAGGGCGTAATCCCTGACAATACTGGGATTATCTCTTTAAATGACCTTTATCTTGCCATGAGCATAGAGTGCTTTTCAACTCCACTATCCCAAGTCTGGTTTGATTACAACATGAATGCCTCTTTAAAATCACAAGGCTGTGGACAGGCTATATAGCTGCATGGAACCTGTGCATTCAAAAGGAAAGATAAGGGCATCAGGTGTATTTCAGAGATATGGAACAAGCCAAGTGGAACGCTGCTCCAAAATAATAATAATAGAAAAGTTTACTAAATGCTCAGATCGTGACTTACAAAAATGTGTTACTACTACCCATCTCGCTGTCTTGTGAATTTTAAACTCACATTTGAAGCTGTTGATTTTTTTTTTAGTTACTTATTTTTTGATTTTGAAACAAACAAATATGGTAAATACAGAAGAAAGCTGTTGGCTGTTTTTTTTTTTTGTTTTTTTTTTGAACAGCTCAAAAATAACAGAGTGAAGCAGAGGGGTAGCTGGGCTGAGTGATTTAAAGAGGCTCCCACCAAATGACAGATTAGTCGATCATCTCCCGTCTTCGTTAGTTGGAATTTCTGCCTCATCAAAGGTGCAACATTTTCCCCTCAGAACTTGAAGGGAAGTGCAAGTATCGCTTTGGTTCAGATAATTGGAGCCTTGGGACCTGGTACAGTAATGGGAAAGAGATTGACTAAAAAGTTGACTATATTTCACAACTTGTGTTGTTTTTAAGTCTAAGGCTCTCTTTATTATCCACTGTTCTTTTCTCATGTTCTTTAGTACGTGTGCAAATGTTTGTCTTTAATATATTTGAAATAGTTGCAGTTCTATAAGTATAGGTATGTAAGTGATATGCTTTCCACAAGGATCTCCTTTAGTTTTCAAATGGTCTTTGTACCTTAAGAGGGTTCAAAGGTTAATCTTGCACCTAAAAACGAGCATCTAACCAAAGAAACCTTTAGCACTGCTGTATCCCAGTTTTCTTAGTTCTGCTTATCGAATAGGTCAAATTTCAACTTTGAGTTATATTCCTAATGAATATTTTAGCAACATGCATTATGCATGTGGCGATTTGCAGCACGTACTGCAGAGATAACGGGAAAAATATTGTGGGGATTTAGAGTGTGTTTGACCTTTCATAAAGTCGAGCTTAATTCAGCCGTGAGTGTATCATTTTTCAGTGTTGCTTTGTGAACGAAATTTCACAAAGAATGGGTTTCCATCATGTATTTCCATCCCTCGTCCAATGAGAGGACATCTCTCTTCAACTTCAACGGGATTTTTTCTAAGTTGCCAAAAATGAACTGATGCTGATGAGTCACCAAGTGGAAAAAGAAGAGAACGTACCCGACATTAAGAATTTGACAGGAAAAAAAAAGTCTTGCTTCCCGGTAATTCTTCGAGGATGTAGAGTGATTCATCCTGTTATATCCTGGATATTTAAGGCACATAACTGAAAAAGTCCCAAAAAATTACAAATAGGTTTATGACAAATTGTTGTGAGTGCTGAGGGCTTGAGGTGAAACCTTTTTTTTTTTTTCATGATTGCACTCCACTGCAAATGCAAGAAGATAACTCATCTGTCTTTCTAAAAACTAATAAATGCTGCTGAAACATTTGTCTGTTTGATATGTAAAAGCAAGAAAGCACACGTTTGATATATTGACACAAAAAGAACATCAACATTTTGATTATAAAAAAATTACAAATGATCAACTTTGACATTTGCATATTAACAACCAAACTGTACAGTAAAAGAACAGTATTGTAATCATAAGAGTGATTCTGTCTTCAATAAATATGACACCCTGCGTTGAACTATACGGCATGAATATGTAAACATGCTGCAAACACATAAGCATATCTACTGTATGTGTTAGTTTCATCTGCTGTGTAAAAAAATGTTTTGACGTTTAAATGCACACTTACTCTGTGGAAAGTGATTTATCTTATGCCTTTGTTACAGTAAAAAAAAAAAAAAAATTAACAATGTAGATGTAAAACTGTGGCTGAAAGGTTAAAAACACTTCATCATTAATAAAATTATCAAACTTTAAAATCTTACATTAATCACTTTTCATACAGGATGTACAAAAACACACTTTCCCCCCTTTTTTCTTACCATTAAAGGCTGTGGGCAAAACTTCTACCCGCTTTTTTTTTTTTGCTTGAGTCAGTTCCCTTATTTGGGTGTTTGAGCTTTACTGAATGTTGGGAATCTGAATGAAAAAGTATCCTGAAAGGATCTCAAGTAGAAGTCAGTTCAGTTGGAGCTCGGCTTTTATACGTTCACAAGACTGGGTCCGTTGGGCTCGCTAACAGAGCCTCTATGCCTGTGTCCAGAGTACTCCCCAATAAATGAGCCGTCCTCATTGAACTCTCTTCCACCGTCTGCATAGTCGCCTAGGGTGTATCTGCTGACACTGTCCCCAGTTGCATCATCTCCTTTCAGGGAACACAGGCTACCGCCCTTCAGTGGCTTTTCATCGCTGTCGCTGTCATTAAGAAGAACAGAGAAGGATGGCTGAGGTCAGCGGTGCAGTGGGTAAAATAAACTCGTGGTATAGCACATCAAACAGTTTTGAGCGCAAAACATGTCGCCTTAAGAGGCCGTCTTTGACACGAGCACACTGCACACTATGTATTTCACACGAAATTAAAAGCTACACACACAAACACCAGCAAACAGAGAATAATCAGCACATATAGCCTGCCAAATACTTGCTAAGAGAAACACGGGCTCATGAAGCAAGTTCTTATGGTTTCAATACATCACTAGAGGCAGTAGGCAGGGGTGGATCCAGCGGCTGCACAGCAGGAAAGGGAGCACAAGGGAGGCAGGAACGGGTTGGTACAATCACTTCACTAATTGCTAATTGCCAGGGCTTCAGGACCGAAGGCAATTTCAAATCTCTTTAGAGCCAGCAATGGAAATTGCCAGAGAGCAGTGAGAAAGAAGCCGAGAGGGAGGTGTGTGTGTGTGTTTGTGTGTTGGGGTGGAGGGCGGAGTGGAGGGTAAAGGCTGAGAAAGGGAGAAGGAAGAGAGGAGTGGAGGTGGGGCATATGCAATCCCAGACAAACAGCCTGTCATTCGTAGTATTCCCATGGGCCCACACTCCGGCTGAGGAGATTAGATGCCAATTTAAGGCTGGGCGACTGGCCAACTTGCAGGTGTCTTGCTACAAGACGTGGGGGTCACCTCAAAGCACTGAGGATATTTTTCCTCCCTGTCTTTCTTTTCAAATTCCCTAAACGATCAGTGTTTGGCAACACCTCTATCCCTCGCTCACGTGCGCGCCCGCTCTCTCTCTCTTTGTATTCATAACACAGAGCGTCTGCGTTGCTCAGGTGGCACATGCATGATAGCGCCATTTGAGGCATATTGCAGTTGACACCTGTGTCAAACAAAAGCTCAACATTTTGAGCAGGATTTTAGCACAGAGACCCGGTTCAAGCTGAGATTTTAAAATGGCTCTCCTTCGCAGGGATTTTTTAATAACCAATCTTATCTGCCCGTTTTCATGAGGCCGTTTACAATGCAAGCCACATAAGGTCCACATTTCAGCCCTTATCAAACCTTCTTTCTCTGACGACTCTAGAGTGCTGCAGATAAGTGGCTGTTATCTAAGAGCAGTGGAATGCCACCGCCGCTGCAGCCCGCCCACAGTGACTTTGAATGCCATGATAAAATGGGGCTGAGTGCTTTTGAGCCCCTCACTCAAAAGCTACAGGTGGAAAGGGGGGGGGGGAGGTAATTAAATTTGTCTTCCTGTTGACCTATGTTGACTTGGTTTTTTGGGGTTGGGTAGAGTGGGGGCAGCAAAACTTCAGGTGCAAGGTGTATTTTTCCCGATCGTGAAGCTGAAGTTGTTTGTATTCTAGTTTCAAGGTGTCTGGAGAAATAACTTCCCTGCATCTGCTGCCTTCTCCCAAATTGCACATAAAAATATGAGCAGTATGAGAACATGAGAGCTTTCACCAGGCTAGGAAGGGGAAAAAAAGAAAAAGAAACACATAAACCGGCTGAGGAAAAAATTGCATCACACGCTTGGCTAACGGCCTGCTCCAGCCATGACACCTGCTGTTCTTGCAGTGGACAGAGGGGCAAAGCAATAGAGGGCTGTCTACAAAGAGAAATCATCTGAAGCATAATTACCACTTGTCAGCTCCCCAGACACGTGGCATACCGGTGGGTGGTCTATTGCCTTTAGAGATTCAAAGGGCACTACAGAGCCCTGAATCCAGCTCTAAAGCCAGGAAAACAACATCATAGTAAGGCTAAGGGCACTCTGGGGGACAGTAGTCAGAACAGACTCATGAAACTAACCATGAGAAGCATTCTAAACAGATAGTTGCAGCAAAGCATCTGCACTGGCTCACAAACAAACACCAGGGTTTCTCCTGCCCTGCGAGCTCCGAAATAAAGTTTGTCAGAAAGAAATTCAATATCACAGCATTCTCTGTTTTTTGCCAGTTCTTCACATGTGGAAAAAAAGAAAAAAAAAACTTGGGCACATTCTTGAGACTTTCTCTACCATTTCATCAACCTTGCAGAAAATAGTACTTTACCAAAAGGATGCCTGGAAGTCTTGCAGCACCTATGCAGAATCGTAGCCACCACTTCATTTTTTCTTTTTTTTTAAAGCATGCAGCCCTAAATGAATACATGTAACCTATATTGAGCCAATTAATGCATAATACAGTCGCAAAACTACTAGAAATGAGTCACTCAGAGGGTGTGGACACAGTTATTTCTTGCTTGCCCTCACTGTGTGAGCGTTTCTCTTTCAGAATACAAAATCTTCAGAGTACAGAATCACACAAATGTGATTTATTAAAGTTTGTGGCTAGCAGTTTACTGCACGTTGCACCATTTCTTATCTGGCAGCTGATTTGGCTGCGATAGTTGCTGCTAAGAGTGTTAATTTATTTGGAAAGTCAGGGGGAGAAGTTATGAGAATGAGCATATAAATAGGACTGGTGGATGGCCCAAAGCTGTGAGTGCTGTGCCAAAGCTTTGGCTCTGTCCTCTACCACTTCACCGTGATTATTTGGAGCTGTGCCCCAACATATTTGTGGTCGTCAGTAATACTGCTACTTTGATTCAACAGAGCAGAACTTCATGTGGAGCATCAGGAGGAGAACAGCTGTCCAGGAAAAAAAAAAGAAATTTAATTAAATTTTAAAAACGCATATGTGCCAGGTACCTTTACAACTGTTTATACTGACCCTGTAATAGAGGTGACGTGTCCACTGCATACCTTGTCTCTTGCCCTATGATGGCCAAGAAAGGCCCCAGTCTCCCATGAACTGGATAGCAGGTGAACCAGGGCTGTTAAACATAAGGCCCGGGAGCCAGAATCGGCCCACCAAAGTCTCCAATCCAGCATGTTAAAGAGCTTTAGAAAATGTGAAGGAGTGCATAGATTTAGCACTTTTAAGTATATTTTTTACAGTTTTAAGTTTTACAGTGTTTCCTGACAAAGACTGCTCCCTTACACCAAACACTAACAGATAAACACTGAAATAACAGGGACGTTCTTGTTTTCCTACTATTACAGTAAAATGAATTTTTACTCGTTTTTATAATGAATTTTCTGTGAATTAATGAAAACTTTATATTTTATAATTTTTATAATTACAGGCCAGCTGTGGAAATGGAGTAACATAGTTTTCTGTAAATTTACACATTTATCATAAGTGGGTCCCATATGTGGCGCACGTTGTAAATTGAGTTTGACAGCACTGGGTTAAAAATAAATAAATGGATGGATAGTATCAAAAATGTCTCTAGATGCTCAGACCTGGAGCAGGTTAGAATATGTCCTTGTAATTTTAACTGTAATCTTACAGAAAGTGATTGTTCCCACAGCTGGCTGAGAGTAAGATTCCTTGATTTGACTTAATAAATAGCTGCAGCTTCACACGGCATGCACGAAAAAACAAAAAACAAAACAGGGATGCCTACTCTGGATAAACACTCCGACTGAGCGATTGGATTTACCAAGAGAACAGCTGCCACAGCCTCTGAGACCCCACAGGCGTTTCCCCTTGCTCCAGAACGAACAGCTTTCTCAGGAAACGCATGGATGGCATTTTTTCTTAGTCAATTTCTTGCTCTATCATCAGGTCCGCTCATTTTTGACCTGCTAATTTACACGTCTCTTGCTAATTTGTTTTCATTACTGAAACAAACCGACTGCATCTGTTCATTTAGTAGATTTCCTGCAACACTTTTCACTCCCATTGGCACTTTTTATCACAATTGCGACATCAAGCAAATCTGAGCCACAAAGTAACTGTGGTCCGTAATGCAAAAACAGGGTCATGGACACTGGACAATCCATTCTTTCCTGTTTAACAGAATTACAGTCTTGGCAAGAAGCACAGGAACGCAATTGGCAGCAACCACACAATTGTGAGTAATCATGTTCTGAATAATACGATGACGAGAAGAATCAAAGCAGGCAGAAGAGGCTATTTTAGGTGCTTTCTGCACAAACAAACACACCATTGTCACACAGTTGCCGCAATGCTGTCAAGCAAAATAGGATTCGCTCGATTCCCCAAAATTATCACCGTAGCAGCTAAACAATGCAAATTCAACAGCTATTATAAAGTACAACAG
Organism: Copadichromis virginalis; assembly: GCF_057382275.1. Lineage (NCBI taxonomy): Eukaryota > Metazoa > Chordata > Actinopteri > Cichliformes > Cichlidae > Copadichromis > Copadichromis virginalis. The sequence goes on along the minus strand of NC_140637.1, from coordinate 5,761,589 downwards.
CTGCCTGCCTCGGGCTCAAAGGCCTGGTTTTTCACCATATATTTTCCATCAGCAATTATCGTGTATCCAGAATCTGTGCGTGTGCAGTAGGAGCTTCCTCTTTTTTAAAACTGCTTAAAATTATTTAAGAAAATCTGCATCTATTAAGTTCCCAAGTAAGCTGAGGCACTACAGACAGGAACTAGTTATGTTTCAATAACCTTTATTATCCCTAAAGTCATCTTTCCATGTTAAAGTTTGCTAAACTATTTTATATATACATATGAGCAAGCACTTGGCAACAGTGGGAAGGAAGAACTCCCTTTAAACAGGAAGAACTATTAGTGGGTCTAAGACTTAAAGCTAAACTGAAATTAAAACTTCCTTTTGTAAAAACAAGAAGCATGAAAGAGAACAAGACTTGCAAACTAAACGAGCTTCCTGTTTCTAAGTGGAATCCAGTCTTAACAGTATGGTGTGTCTTTCACTATGCGGCCGACTGCAAATGTCTAACTTTTTACGCAACACAACTGTATTTGAAAGGAGAACTTTGTCAGTAACACAGGCTCATGTCAGTAGTGTGAGACTGCAGTGAAATCACAGTTTAATTGTTGTCTAGATTTACCAAAAAAAAAAACAGTTTAAATAGCTGGTATCAGAGCTGTTGTCTGAAAAAGATCTTTTAAAGACTGATCATATCTATAAATCTTTTCTCTGTTGGATTTTGAAGCCGTGCAAATGCCAAGTAAACAAATGCATTTCGAGGTTTGTTGATGCCTCCAGCCTGCCCCAGCTGCAGTCAAGGGTGTTTGTTAACTTTTTGCAGTAAGTTGCGTTACATAGAATGACAGCAAGTTAAAAAAAAAAAAACACCAATAAAACACTCAAACGCACACACAAAAGGAGGCAAGCAGTGCACAAATATCCCCCCCCCAAATATTAATGTCTATATAAAAGCATACACAGACTAGCACACAAATGGCCTACTGATGCCTAAAGCAACTACGTGACTTAAGCACTTTGCAGAACAGACACATGCACGTCATCAGGAGTAAAAGAACATAATTCCAACTAAAAGGGAACAAAGCTTGTGCTGTGTGTTAACCACTACTTTTAACTACACCGTGTGATTACCTAGCCCATTAAATGACGAGAGCACTGGCTTCTAGGTTCATCCTGGTAAAGCTCATGAATGCGTGGTTTGCTTTTAGGTTGGGAGGGAAAGACATCACAGTGATACATGACAAAAAAATTATTTTTCAGCCAGAAAACATTTAACATATGCACAACATATTAATTACAGCATAGTGATTTTTGAGATAATAAAAAATAGATATTTCTCATCAATCTTTGGTACTGCAGCGTGCAGAAAAGGGGTATAGCTCACCTGTAGTCACAGAAGGTGTCATCATTCATTTTCTGTGACTCCGTGTCAGAGTGGGGCTCTTCCTTTTCTTTCACTGCAGAGAGGGCAAGACAGGCACTTCAGCACCATTGTTAGTGCAGCACTTTCACACAAAGATGCAATCACATTTTACTCGTGTGTGCATCCATAAGTCTCCAGATTCAGATTTATTTTAGAAGATCTTGTCTTTACCATCCTACAAAGGGAAAATAACTCAAACAGCAGTATTTCTGGAAACTGCAGAAATGTCAAAACTGGACATATCTAAGCTTAAAAGATCCACTTAGCGATACGCAATCTCAACACTGTAAGATTAGAAATTGAGAAGTCACGACCAAAAGCATCTGAGAACAGCTAAAGCTGTGTAAACATTACATTAAGTCTGTACATGGAAACCCTCTCTTCTGCGTGTCTAGCACAAAGTGCTAGATGTCAGCTCTTTGTGCAAACAACACTTTGAAAAGACCAGTTGCGTTTGAGAAAGCTAAAAGAGGGGTTCCTTGAAAAGAACTGGATGGGCAAAAGGGGGGAATCCAAAGGAGCTGATGAAAAATTCAGTACTTTTTGTCTACAGCTACAGCAGGCAAAGAAGTGGAGTAGGCAGAAGATGGGGAAGCATAAAGGTTCAGAGGAAAGAAACAGAGTGAACAGACACTTTGCAGGCAGGCCCATTGTGAGACTGAATTTGACTCTGATACATGGCAGCACAATAGTGAGATGGAAGAGCTCGGAAGGTCTCCTCAGGTGAGCAGTGGAGAGGAGTGCAACAAAGGCAGCTGATTCCCGCTTGTCTGTCTTGACAAGTATGAAATCAGCGGTACTAAGACAACTAACACGGCCGCACCAATTGTTTGCAGCTTGTAGCTGCTGTGCAAAGGTGACCCACATGCATAAACAGGTTTGAGCTCAGGGTTGAGGCCCAAGTTATAAAAAAAGCATCATCCTGATAAATTGGTAGTAGTTTTAGGATTTCAATTTTAGCTCAAAATGACTTAGGGGACTCAACCCTGGCTAAGGACTAACTGACCTTTTTCCATGGCGAGATTTTCTTGTCGCTGTGGCGATGGCGTACCTGCATACTTGCCACCTTTGTTTTTCCGCAGAAAGCAGGCAATGACCACAACAAGGGTGAGCAGTGCCACAGCGCACATGGTCCCAATCATCCAGCCGTGGGTTGAAAAGCTGCTCTTCTGACTTGCAGCACCTGAAAACAAGTGAAAGAGAGCTCAAGAACCAGCTTTACACACAGACTCTATTAGGTGGGCCCAACCACTCGAGCACTCTTAAACAACTTGATCTTTGATTGAAAAAAAAATGTGATGAGCTCAGGTTTGATGTCACACTGACTCTTTACTCAGATGTTAGACAGGAAGAAGACAAAAGCAAATGTGCATGGATTCATAAGAAAGAAATGAATAAATTCACACGTTCAGCACAGTCAGTCAGTCACTCAGTCAGTTTGATAATGATATGCTGGTGTTGTTATCACTAAAATCTACTGACGCTGACAGTCTTTGCTTCTCTCACCTTTGGTGCGTGTCTCGATAACGTCTTCGAAAATACTAGCGTTATCGAGCAGCCTCTTAGCCATGAGGCGCACAGTGTACACCGTCCCCGGTTCGAGCCCGTCAATTATGTGGAAACTTTGAGAAGCGTTTACAGCCTCTGAAATCCGCCAGTTCCCATCACCTACACAGCCAAGCACAGGAAGTGCACAAGCAGCAAGTCTGTATTAGCAGAAGAGGATGTGCTGTTGGCGACTAATAAATGGTTCTCCAGTATTATGGTTACACTAAATATAACTTAAACACATCTGAATCCATTTTTAAAGGGAAGGGATTGAAGCAACCAAGGAGGCTTACGCTATATTTTTTAGGTGTTAATATAAAACATCCCTAGGTGTACCTGAACATGATACAACCTTAAATTCCTATCAATTTTTAGCAAGGCGGGGACAGGAAAAGTAGCTTACGGTTATTCATATAAGCCACATAAAGCTGCAAGCTCCTCTGCTCTTCTCTGGCAGTCCAGCTGATTTTGGCAAAGGTGTCACTCACGTAAGAGCTTATGTTCAACAGGGCTGGAACTGATAAAGAAAGAAGAAATAGGGGGAAGTAAATAAGGAGGAAAGGAAAACACAGACAGGCAGAGAGAAAAGGAGAGAGAAGGCAGGAAAAGAGGATTAGCAGAGGCAAATAGGATCCCCTGCAGCTTGAGAACAATCCGTCTAGCAGAAACCCTTCAAAAAGACAGTTCAAAAGGCATTTCCCGGCCCCAGACTTAATTGAGTGGAGTTGGATTTGGGCTCATAAAGGGTAGCTATATAGATCGTGGGCGGGAGTGACATCTAGTTTTCCCTCTACGTTAAATAAAGATGGCATTTCGTGGCGCACCCCCCACCACCACGAGTAGATATCAGAGCAGATTGAAACAACTCCATGCCTCGAATACTGTTGTTACTTAAAAGTTCAAGTACATCAAGACGAGCTCACAGGCTTAATATTGGCTGCGCATGTGTGAGTGTGAGCTATATACCTAAAGGAGGATGAGTAGAATTGCCTGAGATAGAGCTGGGAACAGAGAGAGAGCAGTTGTAGCCTGGAATGAAAGAGAAACCTCAGATGTTAGATTCCTTCTACAAAAGCTGTCAAGTCTAATATATTGTGCAACAAGCGAGACTACATAAAGGCGGAATTTGTTAGAGCGACTGAGAAAACTGCATTAATGGCAGTAACTGCACAAGCACAGCGCAACTTATACCGCGGTAGACACCCTGTAACTGCAGCACAACAATAAATCTGACTTGCAAATTTAAACCACAACTGTCACTTTCCGGCAAATGATTTGCACAAAGAAATGTCTTTCTGTCTCTCCCGAAGTGGTATACAGGACTCACCCAAATTATATTTGTACAACTATAAAGGACATGTTTTTGCTGAGGCTATGGAAAGCTACTTGCTACACCAACACGCCTACAACCTCGTCTGTCTCTACCACCACTTCTATGTTGGCTAGCTACACCAGCTGCAGGCGGTGATACATACTGCTCTGAGCAGGGGCCACAGCTGGAGTCTGGGACAAATCTTCAGAGGGATAAAAAGAAATCGAAGAAGCAGAAGATTACATGTTTATGAAAATCCCGCTTTAAGGTTTATAGACCAGGCACACAAACACATGCTGACACATTTGCAGGGCCACCGGAGAACAAAAGTGCATTCTCACAAACATATACAAGCTCTGTGTGTGTAGCTGCATCAAGTGCTGTTTGGATTTGAAGTCTGGTTGACATCTGCACCACTAGAGGGCACTGTGCAACCAAAAGATGACACCTATGTTTTTTTTCTGACAGTTACCTACGGAAAATTACTAATAACCTTATTCTAGTGATGATACGTGCATATATAGCAAATAAAAACAAGAAAACACAAATATTTTTCGTTTTTTAAAAATGACTGAATTCCTGTTTTTTGTCTAAATTTGATCTGGTTTCTCTAATTCGTCATTTTAAACAAAGAGCTTGCACATACAAACATAAAAAATTATTTTGGTAATAACCAGTGTTATAATTTAGTCCCTTATATTGAGGGCTGGTCTTCATACGATGAAGCTAAACATGTGCTACAGAGGTGTTTCCATGGAGAACAGAGAAGAGGATAACATCTGGAGAGGTGAAAAGCACCAGCGACAATACCAGCAAAGTATATAATTATAGCTAGCAATATAGTTATTGGTTAATTGAGGTTATTTAACAATTTTGACATTTTTCACCCTTTTATGTCTGAAATGCTGCATTGTTTATTTCAGAGCTGTTTCTTTAAATATATGGAATACACAGATGCAGATGCTCAGCCTCAATTAAAATGACCTGTCTTTATTTATAACCAGCTAAACTCTTCATGTGTTTAGTGAAGCAATGAAGTATTAAATGTAGGATATAACCTCAAACTAAGCTACAAAGAAAACGAAGCTGCGCCTTGTGTTTGTGGGGTAATTCAAACTCCTCATCATCAGCCGTCAGGTAATGAGTGATGTGTCGGCATGTATGATGGGATAGTCGACAGCCGCACATCACCTCAGCAGGAGAATAACAGTGATTGCTGAATGGCATCGAAAGGGTTTATCCCGATTCAGCTTGAGCCCAAAAATTTAAAAAGGAGGGAAATGAAGATGAGTAATGTGTACAGGGTAAAGGTAAGGCATTTGTTAACAATGTAGATTCGCTTGTGAGGTGGAAAGGGGAGCTAGTGTTTGAGCCGCCTTGCTAAAAAAATGTCAGCAAGCAGACATGTTGTGGATGATAAAGGCTGTGTTCACAGTTACACGTGGTTCCTTTTAAACTGCAACATAAACACTGCTCTGCCTCTGGTTTTACTACTTGCACTTCAAAACAGATGTTCGTTTATTGCATTTTAATATGCTATTTTGTTTTCATCTTGTGTTGCCGTCCGCACATTTGCAAGAACGCTGGTTACATTTTCATTCCAAGTAATGGTTTCATTTAGTTTGTGTTCATCTGGACCACAGCCCAGTTTATTTACTTATTGTTTTATTGTTTTCTCATGTTGAAGAATTTCGTTTCTTAAATTTAAAAGAATAACAATAATTTTTCTGATTAAAATGCAGCACCTGGAGCCTCACAGTTTACCTTTTATTATCATTTTCTCGGTCAACCGGAGATCGTTGAATTTAGATTTACCAATCTAGCCGCACCCCCACCCCACCCCCCCACCCCCCCCCACCCCCACACACACACACATCTTGCATTGGGCCCACCAAACAGCTAGAACCAGCCCTGCATGTTTACATTATTCATAGTTATATGAATTTAAACAAGGTTTGAATTTCTAACTGGGGAGGAAAAAAGGTATCTTTACCTGTGGCACACATATTACCTCATTTGTGAATGCGGTGAATTCCTGAATGTATTATCTCTCACATCATTTGGTGCGAATTAAGTGTGCCGCTACCTGAGCTTACATTAAAATATCCAGGATCCAAAAACAGAGCGCAGCATGCAAGCAAAAGTTTAAATAACAAGAAAATCTGCAGACTGAACACTGGATAGCCGGGGGGGGGGGGGGGGGGGGGGGGGGTGTACATAGATATCTGAGGTATAAGTTCAGACTGTGATTGTTTTTCGAAAGAAACTCAAAGTAAATAAATAGATGCGTTCGAGCCATTAGCAAATTTGTTGCCGATAACAACTTAGGTGTTCAAGTGCTGTGTCGGGGAGCAATAATTTAATCTCCAGAGAAACTGGTTATTTTTGTGTGACTTTTGAGGCATGTGCTCCTCTGTGCTTTTTGTCAAGTTTGCAGCCTGCTTTATCTTTGCTCCTTTGTTATCTCCTGAGACCTGATGGAGAAAAATAGATATTTCTCCTACTGTGTGCCACGCTGTTCTCTGTGGCTGTTAGCTTTGTTTTTTTCTCCCGTTTTTTTTCCTGCTCGTGTTTCTCATGTTTCAACACATTCTTTTACCCTTTTTCCCCCCCTTTTTTTGGCTTGCCCTCCAGAAACTCACTGGCATTGCAAACTTTTCAAGCACAGACATGTGGACGCGTGCACGGGTCTGCGTAATTGTTGTAGTTCAGACATGTCACTCTGTGATTTGTCCAGAATATTTTCAAGGCAGGCAGCTGTTTATCCTAGCTAAATGGTGAGAGGCATTAAAAGCTTATTCAGTCAAAAAGGTGAACTATAAAAGGACTACTTCAGCGCCTGACCTCACTAGCTCCCGGGCATTCATCTTTCTTTTTTGCCCTGCTGTCACTCCATCACTCCCCGTTAACGTCTCTAAATTCACTCTGCCCCTGCTCTGTGCTGTTGGTCTCCATAAATCTCCTCCACTGCATTGTGACTAACGTGCCCCGAGGACAGCTCTCTCAAACAGAGCTATTTTATCTCCGCATCGAGCCTCTACTCAACCATATTTACAAACAATGCATCTAATGGCTCTCGGGCCGGACATCCACCTACAAGATGCAGAGCTTCTCAAAGGAAGCATAAAAGCTCAGGAAGACTGAATAACTTTTATCAAAATATGCAGAGCCAGCAAATGGATGCTAAGCACTAGAAGGAGGAGCTCGTGGAGAGGATTTTATTCAAGATATAAATTAAAGCCACCACCATCTGTGTAGTTATTTGTGAATTAGTGAGCATTTTTTGTCAAATATAAGCTTTATTATGCTCTCATGTGACTGATTTGCTTCTACCTGACATCAAGGCTAAGCAAGTGATCTGCTCCAAGTCTACAACTTCTGGCTCCTCTGATAAATTCATTTGGTATAACATGAGTCAAGTTAGCCCTTAATTCTAAGACTTTTGTGAGGGTGCAGGCATTTCTTAGTTAGCAAAGTGGCACCAGCTTAATTCCTGCTTTCACTTACAGTCTCTTTAATCACATTATTGTAATTTCTCACATCGCTTTATTTAAAAGAGTCTTTAAAGCATAAAATATTTGCACACGTCCGCCGCCAGACTTCAAAACAAAGTCAAAAAGAGGAACCACAGCGCTCCGGTTTTAAATGAGCTGCACTCAATATGCTCAGCGTATCCTTTCAAAATTTCCAAATCGTCGTTTTGCTTTTAAACTCTAACTGGCTCAAGACTAAACCGCAGACTCGGAGGTTCACTCGGATCCTCTGCTCGCAGGTTTGTTGAATATTCACAGCCGCTGTCACACGAAAACTGGAGATGTACCTTTTTATATGCAAACTGCGGAAAGCATTTACAAGGACATTAGGGAGGCAATTTCACCGAGCTTTTTAAGGCAGCAGCTTGACACTTAATTTGCCCGTTTCGGTTACAGTAGCTCCCTCATCTTATATATATAATTTACAGTCTGAGGGGGCTTGTGAAGATACTTCTATTTTGCATTTGCTTCGCGTTCAATATAGCTTTTCTCATTAAAAAATGATATGAGCTTATAAATTTGGGTAAAAAGTTTAATCTTCAAAACATGTACATAAATTCTAGAATTCTGTAATATACTCAATGCTCTGCCCAGCTTTTGCTTTAATGGCATTGTGCACTTGAGCTGGAATGGACAAGCTGGTGCAAAGCCTGATAACCTGGTATGATTCGATGCTCCATGGCTTTTGAGCTTCTTTTAGTATTCAAGTAGTTCTACAAAGCTTTGAGTTGTGTTGGGCTCATTATCCTTCAGTGGTATGAAGCCTTCTCCACAAAGATGCAAACCACAGAGTACAGCATGTCATGCTGGAGTGCTACGTCATCTGGAGTTGATGCAATGCAGGTGCGGGTTTGATAAACTGCTTTTTCATCCTCTCTTCTCTTCATACATACACATTTCTGATTGAAGTGGGATTCATTAGCAAATAGGATTTGTTTCCAGTCATCCTCTGTGCAGTGCTGGCACATCTTAGCCCACCCCAAGTATTTGGCTTCGTTTCCCCTCCTGAGAATTGGTTTAGAGACGCATTAATGATCCACTAAGACCACAACAAGACAGATGTTTTTGATAGGACTTTTCTGATAGGGGTCTCGCTTTCTTTAGTTAGCAAATGTATTAATTCTCATTTTCTCAGTGAACAAAGCGTCGTGTATTGATCCTCTGATGGTGTGGTCTCTTTTGGTCTGCCTGATTGTGTTTTGGATACATCTGAGTTCAAGCAGTGTTTTAGCCCCTTTAGAAACATTTGCTCTGAATAACAATCTGACTTCTAACACTTTTAGTTAGTTACAATGTCATGTTTCCCCCTATCAAAATACCAATTAGTCCTTGAGCCACAGACATATTTGTACATTTCTGCCCTAGACAAGCACATCAAACCCACCTTAGTATCTTGAAGGACATTCTCAACTGAAGGATTTGTACAACAGAGCTAAAAATGTTGTAAAATTGCCCTTTCGTTTTATTGCTGACCTTGAAATTGTTACACCTTGTGTTTTTTAATGATTTAAATGTAGTTGTTCTCAGCTTTGCATGAAAATATCACAAATTTCTGATGTGATTTCAAAGTGGATTTTACTACAAATATTACTATATTCTGCTGAACTAAACAAAAACTGGTGCTAGATTGTTAAACAGTGTCTGACAAACACTCCTCATTGGAGAGGTTAAGCTGTGATGAGTGAGGCTCTAGAGAGGAAGTAATATTTCAACACACAGGTTTTTTCCAATCTCATCTTTCTTAGATGGTTTCTAAGTTCAGTTAAGTCCAATATCACTATCAGGACAATCCCTTCTTTTAAAACACAGCTTGTATGCACAAAAATGACAGTATGACCTCTTCAAAGTCTGATCTGTACTCACTTGAATTATACAAAGTAGTTTTGGCCTTAATAATGATGTTTCTCCCTTGTATGAATGAATACATCACAGCAGTGCTGTGTTTTATCTGTGGGATTTTCATATATTAATCCAATAAACAGGCACACTACCACCCAAGTTAAATGCATTTCATTAGCTCACCTGGCTCTGGAAAATCAGTTCGGCTCTCTTCGGCCTGTGGAGGCCCACAACCTGCTCGAGTGCACGCTCTGAGGTCGAAGCGGTAAAGGCTGTCCCCCTTTAATCCCTGAAGTGTCCAATGGTTGGTGTCAGCCCCGGTAATGTTGATCTCTTTGGAATCAATCACCTCGAGTGCAGTCTCATTAACTGTAGACGAAGAAGAAAGATGGTCAGGTCGGTTCACGTGCTGAGAGCGAGCCTACGATGTATCGATGCAGAAAAAGTCATCGCAGCTGGGTCGTGTGGGAGGTTAGCGTAACACGGCTATAATGAGGGTCAGCGGTCGAGGGAAGGAAGAGATGAAGAGATTTTATGCTGTCTCATGAAGGAAGTGAATATAGCAGATACATGTTGTGACAGGTAAGCTGAGGAGGAATACATTATGAGGAAAGAAGAGAGAAGATGAAAGAGGGAAATAAAGAGCTCAAGAGGAGGGGGGGGGGTGTAAACAAGTGGCAGGGCACGGATGAAAAGAGGAGGTGGAGAAGATGAGAAAAGAGAAAAGTAATAGGAAGTGGTAACCGAGCAGAGACTATGAAGGGATTTTTTTTAACTCTGCGTAAAAGGAAGAAAAAATTACAAAAACAAGTGATGGGAAGGAAGACAATGAGGGGGAAGAATGCATAAGGAAGCAGTAGAAGGAAACCAGAAGACCTACAATCACAAGTAGCACAACATATCACCAAATATGCATTATAGATCAAAGTACAGTATGTGTGCACTGCTGAAAGCAACACTTCTTTTGAAACCTCCCTCAGTGATGCCATTACTGTGCCAATACCGAACCACAGGTGAGAGCTGATGTGCCAAGCCCATTGTGCCACTTTGCAAAAACAATGTTTGGGGTTTTTTTGGGGGGGGGGGGTTGCAGCGGCAGTAGAGAGCACAGGATATTTTACGTTGCCGACAACAGATCACACAGTGCTGTCAGGAAACCAAAGGATACTGCACATACAGCGCAACATATATTGTTTATTCATAGGAACCAAATTTTCATTTAAGTGATATGGTGAATCAGTTCAACTAAAAAAAAAACAAAAAAAAACACACCTACAGATTGCAGTGTGTGGGAATAACTGTGTAAAGTCTTACATCTGATATGGGAAAAAAAAAGGCAGAAATAGAGGGACAGAGTGTATTGAAGAGCTGGCCAGACTCTGTGGGTGCTGTTGGAGGCGGCACAGGGCTGTCTCTGCCTTCACATTTTACACAAAAGACTTCAGAAATGTCAGCCAACGAGAGTGTAGGCTTTGAAAACAGAGAGTGTAATGAAAGCCCCTCACTCACTTGTCCATTCTTACTGTACTACAGCATAAAGGTGCTTTTTCTTTTTCTTTTGCAAAAAGAAAAGCTTCTGAGTGATAAATGCAAAAAAAAATAAATACAAATAAAATAGCACAAGAGGCACATAGAGCACTGGTTTAAATGCTTCTTTTGGGAGGAAACATGCAGGAGGATATGAGATAAGAAACACAGAGGAAAGTGTCAAGCCACGGGCTAAAGTATCTTGAAACAATTAGGCCGTTGCAGACTGGAGGAGGGTTCAGTGTCACACAGTGCCACCTACTGTCTGGGACGACGCCACACGAGATTAGAAGGGAAAAGGTGATGTGCAGATGATAGTGTATGCAACAATGTTTTTTAAATCGAAATTAAACCTCCATATGTGTAAATCGAAGCTGTAGTATCACATATCCACCCCCTCTACACCTCCTTCTCTCTTTAATAATCTTTTCCTCTCTTGCGTCCCCTTTACCGACGCTGCTGTTGAACGACTGTTTACACTTCGCCCACTGTAACACTACAGACAAAGTCCTGAGTTACAGCAGAGACAACTCTGTTATGATGGAAAACCTCATGTAGGTTCAAAGGTCTACAAAGTGTGGTGTGTTTACATACTGAGGTGGTACTGCAGGAGGTAACTGGTGAGGATGCCATTTGACTTTGGCGGCTGTGCCCATTCCAGCCTAACTGAATCTCTCTGGATGATGGAGGAAGTAAGGACGGTAACTTGCTCTGGAACTACACAAACAACAACAGTGGTAAGATAAGCACACATTTTTTTAAAAACTGGGATGAAAAACACACTGATCTAAAACCGATCTTGTCACAAGGATGCAATTCATTTTAAAGCTGAATTCATAGTTTGTACAGTTTTCAGCACGTGTGCATAAACGCCTGAAGCATGGGTTGTTTAGCGTGTGTGATCACAGTATCACCTCACCTCCCTCTGGTGTATTAAAGGTCACCGGATCACTCTTGGGTCCATTGCCCTTCTTGTTGAAAACATAAACAGTGAGTTTGTATTCAGAAAAAGGTTCGAGTCCTGGCACAATGACATGACTTCTGTTTCCAGAAAAGGACATGGAGTGACTCAAATCTAAAATCTTGTCGGGATTCAGGAGACTTCTTCTCCTCACCCAGTGAACCTGTGAGAGGGTGGAATATAAAACAACAAGAAGGACAGTAAGATAATGAAAGAGCTCCTTTACACACACATCTTTTTGTCACTCTTTTACTTTGCCACTGTGCATCCTTCAAACTTTCAACACAAGTACAGCATTAAAACTCATTAAATGATAAATTTGGGTATAATTTTTTAAAAAATGTTTAAAAATTATATCCAACCAAAAGTAAAACTCTCAAAATGTGCTGTCACGATGAGAGTACATGCAGAGATCTCATTTTAGAGTTTGTCCTCCAAATGACAAAAATCATTCCACCAGAAAAAGCGCGCTATTCAGAAAGCAGACATTGGAGGATTTTCAAATACCGAGAAAAACACGCTGCTGTTTGAAGTTCCTTTGCTGGAATTGAAAATGCAGAGATGTTTGAGAAGCTGACAACTTACATTATAACCACCCAGGCGACCTCGCACCGTGGCAGGCGGAACTGGGGTCCAGCTAACCCTCAGAACAGTGGTGTTGATCACCTCCACAGCAATGTCCCGTGGTGCCGCAGTAGGAACTAAAGACGGTGGGAGGAAGTTGAGAAACACAGAAAGTCTGTGAACAGCAGACCTTTATTCCGACTTTTTTCCCAACATATTGAAAATAAAATGTTTGTAGTTGCAGAAAGTTACAAAATACATCAACCTTGTTAGATTAATACAGTGTTTTAAGCTGAGGAATGGTGTTCTGTTGCTTGATGAATTGATGAGTCAAAACATTGGTGCTGGTATAAAAAGCCAAGAAAGTGCACAGAAAATATGCTGAGCTACATGCAAAATGAAGCAAATTAGCTACTGAAAGCAGGGGGAAAATCCACACCAGACACAAAATGGCACTGTAAATATTTTCTACTCTACGCGTTACTGTAACGACAGGAGCACGGCAGACACTGGAAAGTGAAGCAGCCCTCGTGCCTCAGTAGGCCTACAGCGCAAAGCGTGTCGTGATCTATCAAATCCCCAACAGCTTCTGAGACAGAAGTGGAAATTTGACATCCCTCTCCTCTACAAAGGTTATCTGCCACCTGCTAGCAGTGGTGTTTTTTTGTTTTTCCTTTTACAAAAGGAAGGAAAAGTCACTACTGCACCACCTGCACAGGGTTAAAACCTTGGGTAAGTGGAGGGGGGGAGAAAAAGAAAAGAACTTAACCTGACACATTTTCCCGCAGACAATGCCAAAAGACAACTGAGAACACGGTAAAGAATCATAACACGAGAAGTTCAGAGTTAAAAGAAAACCAACAGACAAATATGCCAGTTCAGCTTTGGGGTATGTTGTAATGAAGTCAGTTGCAGGTAATTATATCGTACGCTGAAATATATTAATACATACTACTCACCATCTTCCCCAGAGTAACCTGTAACAGGCTTAGGCTCTGGCCCCCAGCCGTAGCTGTTTCTGCTCAGGATTTTAATCTCGTAGGGGACAAAGGTGGGCGTGTTGTTCACGAGAAACACAGATCTGTTGACCATGTGCTCCGTGAAGCTATCTTCCACCCCGAGTTGGCGGTACTTCACTTTGTACTCAAAGCCTGGGCCGTTGCGCTCAACAGGTGACAGCGGCTACAATATGACAGTGCAGAGAAATTGTTACAATCCTATAACAACTTCTAGTGAAAATTCTTACAGATAACAAGTCTTTTAAATTTAAATGAATAAACAATTCTCATACCTCCCAACTGATTTCCATTTGATGAGGATGATGGCCTTGAATTTTGATGTTTTCTGGGTTCCTATCGGGTGCTTTGGAGACATGTGTGCATTTGTATAAATCATTTTTTGCAGAATAAAAAAGATGCCATTTTTAATACTAAAACTTGCATGCTTTGACATGTTACACATAACCAGAGAGACATTTTTAATAAATAGGAGCTGGTCTCACCAGCAGGGGGTGTTTTGTGTCGTTCAGTCGGCTCACTCGGGGGTCCGGGTCCAATGGCATTAACAGCATACACTCTGAACTGGTAGTTAAGGTTCCCGTATAGTTTTAGCTCAGCTGTTGCTTGGTTACCGGTGACTCTCTGTAGCTCCTTCCACCTTCCAGGCTCCCAGCGGTTCTCTTCATACTCCACTACAAATTCTGTGCTCACAAAGAGAGAGGACACACGCAGTTGTGACAATGACACTGATTATTAAAAGCATATATTAGGCTTTTATACTTTTGCTTAGATTATATCATATAGAGAGGTTATCTACACCGCCGATCAGTATCTATGAGTGCTGATTTACCCCTTCCTTGATAAATGAATAATTCAACATTATCTTATATGAGTGTTAAATGAGATTACCAATACCACTCATGCATTTCTAATTATGAACCTGGAGGCAGGGACCATTAGTGTAGTACAATGTGAGTAAGAAAAAAAGTACCAGGGAGAAAAGGATTTCTGGTGGTATTATGAATTCTCAGATAGACGATTCATATTAACCCCTTTTATCACCCTTTCTGTGCCACGAAACTTCTAGGATTAAGGGTTGTGCTACCTTCTCTAATTTGAATTTATTAAATTAAGAACTGACAGTGGTATTAACGCTAGGGCCAGAGCTGAAGGGGATAGTGAGAAGGCGCTTTACCACGCTGTCATTAACAGCGATCAGAAAGACAAATTGGCACATCACAGAAAGAGCTAAAAGCCTCCTGTCCATTGTATATTTTTGCGCTTCTGATTTTGTTATCTTCCTAAAGACTAATTATGTTCATTACTTTACAGTTTTCTTTCAATCCTATATTTTTGGTTATGATGTTCATTAGCATGCACTTAAATAAACTCTGTATAGATATGTAGTATATAGGTTTTTTTTACTGCTAATGTTTTGTGTGTCTTTTGAAAGCGCCCCCATGAGCCTGTGGGTGACTTTGTAAATAATCTGGGGGTTTTTTGTTTTGTTAAAAAAAAGGCGTTATGTTGTTCCTGATCAACAGGTGGTGATTATGTGCCAAAAAACCTAGAAATGATACAAAAAAAGAAAGAAAGGAAGAATGAAACTAGTAAAAATGGCTATAATGAAAGATTCTTCTAAGAAAAAATGCTGTCATCCTTGTTAAATATTAACACTTATTGATGAGTATCACGGGATTGAAAATGCTTTTTGTTCTAAAAGATTTATCTGATTTCAGTCACAAAAAACAGCCATTTTTTCCCCACTGTAACAACCATCACAGCTAAGAATATTAATAACACAACACTGATGAACCCATACAAATTCTTACCACCAAAAATAATTTCACCCTCCCTTTTGAAGCCTAAATGAGAGACAAGCTCCCCTGCTGGGATTCTCAGCGCTTTGCAGCTTTCTTCACTTGTTTAAGTGATCACAGCATCAACTAAATCTCTTTTTCACACGGGAAGCATGAAAACGCTCAGTGATTTGCAGTAAATCACTTGAAAGTTGCATCGAAAAAACAATTTCAGTTTTTAATAATAACCTGCAGACTTTTTTCCAACTGTGAAGCAGCTTTAGTCCGCATACTCGGGCTCTGGTCAGTGCATGCACGTACAGCACAGGTGTGCCTGAATGCTAATTTCAGTTGCTCCCTTGTCACAAGGGGTCGCAACATCGAATCGCCCTGGATGTTTTGATTTGGCAGAGCTCTACACTGGAGGTGTTCCTGACGCAATACCAAAGGGTTTTGTGTCTTCAGCTAGAATCAAACAAGTGACCTTTCTCTTACCAAGCAAAAGTGCAAACTACTACACTATGGAGGCACTACAGCTGTGTGCATGCATTTTATATGCTTTGTTTACTGATTATGCATTATACGATTCTTTTTCCCAGTGGCGAGGCTAAAGAACTGCAGAACTAGACAATGATATTGGACTCTCATCTGATGGTTGGGGTTGTGTTCTAACATTGCAGGGTCTTTACTTTAGAGCATGAAGTGCCTTGAGGTGACTCTTATTGTGAATTGGTGCTATGTAAATGAATAGTATTGAACTGAATTGAATACTCTGTTCAGTTAGGGTGTGTCTTACATGTAAAAGTAACTAATAAATGAAAAGTATTCAGTCACGTTCCATTTTTTTGTTATCCTATCTTTATTAACAAGTATTTACAACAATACACAAAAACCTTCTTCCAGGCTTTCTGCTTTTTGCCCATTAACTTTTACCTGTTACGGTGCTGTTATGATCGCTTCCAGGTATCCAAGACAAAACAACATTCCTTGGACTGTCAAGTTCGGACAGGTCTAACTTTATCGGAGCATCAGGAACATCTGCCGTGCAGAACAAAAGAGCCGTCAACCGTCAACGTGATAACTAAAACATCTAGAGAATCTCAAATGTGTTAATGAACAAATACCAGAATATTTATTTAACTGTTTGAAGCCAAATCATTTCCAAAAATGTGCGATAAATATTTAACCATACATAATTCATCTTACCCCGTACAGTGAGTACTGCAGTGGCAGAGTCCTCATCTAGGCTTGTTCTAGCAGTGCATGTATATGTTCCCTGATCACTCAGGTTTACATTCATGATCTCCAGCATGGCACCTTTCACAGAGTATCTGAACATAAGTGAAGATTTGTCAGAGTAAGTAATTTCAATCCACCTCTCAAGCAGAGGCCCCTCCACCAAAGCTGCATAATAAAAGAGAATTTAAAGCCATGCATAATTTAGTCATGCTAGCCTCTTATTATCCAGTAAGTGCACTGGTTGATGCTACAGCCTAACTTTCTAATGTCTGTAACTAAAACCATAGCATGTTAAACGATAAATAGAGATGAGCAGACAATATGTCAGCAAAATGCATCCTCCGATCAAGATACACATAAAAGTTTATATTGATGAATTTATTATTCTACTCAGTAAGAGCATCAGCATAAAAGCACCATCAAAGCAAAACCAGTTACCTGGAATTTTTCTCAGAGGAAAGTGGGATCTCCTTGTTTTCCTTTCTCCACACCAGCTCAAACGTGTCCTGCAGACTTGCATCATATTCAGTCTTGCACATCAATTTGGCCAACTTCCCACTGTCAACCTGCGTGTTCTGAGGTGGACCTACAATTTTTGTAGCGTCTAAAGATAACACAAAAACCAGGGGGGAAAAACACAAGTGAAATAATCCTCACAAGCCCAGCTTGATTTAAATAGCAATGTGAGTCTCTGAAATTGAGCCAAATCATTGATTTCATAAATGACTGTTTATGGCTGGAACTTCCTTCAACATACATTCAACATATATATATGAGAGAGACTGCCTAGCTTTATTAAACTACTTAAAGCACAGAATATTCAAAAGAAATACATTCCTTCTTTTCTTCTTTTTACCTTTGTGCGCAGCGACTACGAATATCCCTGCCTACAAAAAGCAGTAATTATGTTGCTGAGATACCTTTCACATCCAGCACAGCAGTGACAGCCGACGAGCCCTCCATGTTACTCGCAACGCAGATGTATTTCCCGCTGTCACCTTTTTCCGCGTTAATGATTTTCAATGATTGTCCGCTCTCAAAAGCAAGGAAACCTTCCCCCTCGATGGCTTTTTCATCTTTGGTCCTAGGAGAGAAAGTTTTCAACTTTACTTGGTGCTTCCACACAACTTATCCAACACCTCAAATGCAAATCAAAAGGTGCCGATTTGCTGCAAGTTCAGAGTTTGAAAGCGTCTGGTGTTTTCACTTTTGCGACTTTAAAGAATGTCATATATTATTCCGTGTTTTATTTTTAAGGGCTTGAAAAATAGGAGGCAACTAGATCCTATCATGTGACCTATTGAGGTCACCTGAGACAAGGTGTGAGTGGGGGTTGAAGTATTCAAAGGACTGCGTTGTAGGTGGCTGATGTAGGTCAACGATGGTCATTCACAGCAGACAAAGATGGCCTCCTTTACTCCTTTTTCAAACCATCTTGATGCAAAAATGAGAACTTTGCCATCCTCAAAATATTTTTTGTCCTTTAGGTGTAAATGTACAGGTGAGTCTCATCCTGTGGAGGTGGCTCTTCTATGTTGTTTGTGGAGTGGCTGTTTGATTTCTCCAGTGTAGAGCTCCAAGCACTCCTTTATCCTTGGGATGAAGAAGTTTTTCAAGCTCCCAAGACCACCACTAAACTTTAACAGATGGGCTACACAGTTTACTTAATTAAAGCAACACACAGGGTTGCTGATTAGAAATGAAGCGCAGGTTTTCTACAATGACAAGTTCTATCTTAATATTTGGCATTTGTGGCATCGTCTGTGTCTTGCCTCGGACTGTCTGTTTCTCTTTTGAGCAGCAGTGATAGTAAATGGGATTCATGTTGCCCAATTTCAAGGAACAGAAGATGATTATCTCATTAACCAGACATAAGTGTCAACATCACAGCGTGTCATACAGACACCTGAAGCAGTGTGGGAGTGATAGCATGACTCACTGCTGTGATAGTGCTCTCGGGTTCATTCTTTAGACTGCTTCTCTTTACACTCTTCCACATTAATATGTAAAAGTGGCTATTTCTTATATTTTAAAAGGCAGGCAAGTGTAAATTACTAATGACGCTTTTAACTTGCTTGCTTGTCTTACTTGTTAAGACAAACCCAGCTCTACTTACCAAGAGATGCTGGATGGTGGAGAGCTGAAAACACTGCAGTTCATGGTGATTTCCTTTCCTACTACTGCAGCATACTCCTGGTTGTTCTCTGTCAGTATAAGCGGAGCCATATCTAAAAGCAAGAGGAAGGAGCTGACTCAAATGCGACTGTAGAGACAAAACTATTTGCCTGTTAAACAATACTTTAATGGACACAAACTAAACGGACGTGATCTTCATCATCAGTAAATTTAGTTCCATCTTTCGAATGACTTTTCTAATTTTCACATATTCGTGATTGATAATTGATCATGAAAGTAATTTGCACATATAAGATCACCGCATTTTGGTCATTTGACGCAGCTAAGATAATAGCTAAAAGGAACAAAATGCTGTTGGTGTCCTGCGGTCTTGAAACCAGATGTGAAGATAGAGACACAAGGCAGGTCCACTCTAACACATATGCTGTTTTATCATTGTTTTTGATGTTGTATCAGACCAAAACTTACAAAGATCATTCAGTGAGTCCGGGAACTAGCAACTGAAAATTGTAGAAAACTAGATCAGATCCCTAAACCCTAACCAAGGAAGGTAAAAAAAAAAAAGGCAGATTAGCTTGGGTAAAAGACCGAAACACGTGTGAAGTTGAGGCACACAACGATGTGTTTCGCTGGTAAAGTTTCTGGGCTGCCTTTCCTCATAACAGCCATCCCTCAAGATTTTCTCCATTTGAAGCAAAGCATTATCAGGGATTCTAACACGTAGTCCTTTTACTGAATAAGTATAATAAGTATTAGAATAATCTTAATTTATTTTATGTATTTATTTGGCTGAAATCTACAAATTCCTCCTAAAGTGTTGCTAAATTTTTCACACTGGTCCTTTAATGTCTCCTGGTGACTCATGCCTTAGAAGTAATATTAACAACTAACATTAACCAAGTGTTAAAATGTAGTAAATTACTTACTCAACCTTAAAAACTGGATAATCTAAGAAAGGAGTTTTTATTCAAGGCTGTCCAACCTAAGCAATTCTTGCTGCTAAGACTGGCACAGACCAGTAGTTGCTTTTTCCTCCAGGTATCTTTGAAGAACTTTTTAAAATGATCATTTGAAAACTACATTTGTATTTACTGGGGTTATCTTTGTGTAATATTAAAATGTGCTTAATGATCTAAATCATTTAAGCATAACAAATACTCAAATAACTAAGAAATCAGTTACACTGCAGTTAGTCAATACGCTGAACCCTGAAATTGCTCCTGATGATCAGGCTACGCTTGCATTAGAGCTCCTTGCCACCACTGTGTGAATGAGAGGAAAGAAAGAAAAGAGGTGCTTTGGATAAAGGCTCCATTATCATTTCTAAAGAATACTACAGCAAATGGAAGTCCACTCAGACTTCAGCTGAAAGAAAACTCTACATTCACCCTAATAGGCAAATAATGATTAGATGTGGATCTTAGATGTACAATGATAAGATACTGGAGAAAATCTCAGGGCTATGAAGCAGTGGGTGTAAGTGTTTCTTCTTATGAATCATACCAGGAAAACAATCTCTATCAGCAAAAATAATGAGACTGGCTAAAGAAAACTGGCTTCCAGTACAGTTCCTTATAGCATATTATTATAAGATGTTATATTATGAGCTACTTTTTAGGTAAAGCACTACAACACAGAACTTACTCATGATCACGATGTTAACGTTGGCTAGAATATTTCCGTGTCTGTTGGAGGCTTCACACTGGTAGACGCCACTGTCCTCTGCTTTGGCATTGAAAAGTATCACAGTGTCATCAAACACTTGCATCCTCTTATCTGGGTCATCTGACAGCAACACAGACATAAATAAATTACCAATTTTATCATCATAAAAGCAACTCAATATATCAACATGTTCTTTTCAGGATAGCACCAGCATCAGTGTTGGATAATTCTGTAAAAAATCTAGATGTTTTGAATACAACTTAAATATATAAGAGTCAGATAGCAGCTTCTCTTTAATATAACCTTTTAAAAACCCACGTAATTATGTGTATATTGCCACATTGCCACAACACATTTCCTTTTGAGAAATTTAATAATATTCAAAACAAATGATTCCTACTCAGACACTGTACAAGAGAAGGCACCAACTACTTTTAATTAGCGCATGCTTCTGTTCAGCATACCTTGCCTTTCAACTTCTGAAGGAGAAAAATAAAATCTGTTATCTCATCATTTCAAACACTAAGCAGACTGTTGCCTGTCACATTACTCCAGCTTGACGTCAGGGATAGCTGCTCATTGCACTGCCCTCCTGCCCGGAGGCGCAATATGAATTAAACCACATCAACAATTATTCTCACTCACCTCTGAACATTACTCCATTCCTCCTCCACGTTATTGCTGGTTGTGGTTTTCCACTGACGGAGCACTTGATGTGCACATCAGACCCAATCACAGTGAGCTGGCTCTGAGGAGGCTCTGTCAGCCACTTTGGTGGCTCTGGGAGATGTTAAGAGGAGTCATGATGATTTCAGATAAAACAAACAGCCATCCACGTGTCAAGAGCTTTCTCTTTGATGCAAATAAACAAATGTTCCCACAAATAGAAGCGTAATTAGCTCCTGATGTTGACTAACCTTCCACTATTACATCAAAGTAGTGGACAACCTTCCCAGCAGAGTTCTCAGCTGTGCACATGTACTTCCCCTCATCACTCTCTTCCACTGCTGATAAGCTCAACAGCTTGTTGTAGTTGTTAAATTTTACCCGAGGACTCATGACTTCTCCCATTTTTATCCACTTCACAAATGGTGTAGGGCTAGATTGTGAGACAATAGCATGTTAACACCATAATGAACAAAACGGTTATTTATATATGGTGACAACATGACTGCAGAAGCGATGATACAGAATGTGCACTTACAATCCCTCGGGTATACATTCGAGCTGTAGATCCTCTCCCTTCAACAACACCTTCTCAGTCTGAACACCAGAGGGCAGCAAAAGGCTGGGTATTCTCACTGGGGGGGCCACAGCTGCATCGAAAGCAGACAATATCATTTCTTGCTCTGATGTATAATTTTATCCACTTATTTTCTAAACTGCACACACGCTTTATTGTCAATTTCTAGTGGCTGTTCAGATAATATGAAAGAAAGCTTTGATGTGTGGTTATCACTCACGAGTGTGGCTGCTCTCTGAAGAGTCATTGGCAGGTTTTACTGGAACATAAAAAAACATAATAAAATACAGGAGCAATTTTACTGGAAGTAAGAGTGTTGGCTTGTTTTCACCAACAAAAGTTACACAATCAGCAATATCAGTCATCAGTCTGAGTCATAACAAAAACTTCCTTCAGCATTAACATGACAAGGCAAGCCCCGCTTCATTACAAGATCAAAAGTTGCTTTGAAGAAGTCGTAGTGATTTGGTCATCTTCGATTGTGTGATAAGATGAGATGTACCACACGTAACATTTTTGCAGGTCTGATATTGACAAAATGCTAAACAAGTGAGCTACAGTGCAGTTTCCAAGCCAGAGAGATTTTGTCATAAACCTACAGCGTTTGACCACGACAGCCATGGCGTTTTTCTGGACAATTGTGCGTATCCTGTTGAAGGCAGCAAAGCAACCGTAATCCTGGCGACTGTCACTCTTTAAGGCATTAGAGAAGTACAGGTTGCCATCAGTTCCCATGGAAACCCTCTCATTCTGCTCAATGTGCTGGAGATCTGGAAAACAACATAGTTGTATAAATAATGTGAAATCACTGTTACAACAATTGTAACTCTTCATAGCATGTGCCTAGGAAATTCATGTTGGCTGATAAGAAGGCGCCAATTGGACAGAAACTTTTAAAGGGTGCATCAGAGGGACTTTTTTTAGATGATAACACGTCAAATCAGCCATGCCTGAAAATTAACTGCAGTGTGGCCTAATATCTTATATGGAAGTTATTCTCTAAAGAGTGTTCTTGCAAAGACCTGGTGAACTCATAAGTGCACTGCAACAGAATATAAGGTATATATAGCCAGTATTTCAATAATGGATCGGTGACACGCACAACTGTGGACGCAAAGCAGACACAGAGATGTCACCAGATGGACAACATCTGTTTAGTTTTTTAAGCTTAATGGCAGCCTTTCGATTCCACATTGCATCTTGTATCAAGAAACTAATAAAAAAAAAACAGATTGAAACATAATATAAAACAACAGCTCTGCACAAGTGTTTTCATTCATTCTGCCCTATGGCTTTGGATCTATCCTTCTGAGCAGCTGAAAGCCTCTTAACTTTTTCTTCCTGACATCAGTCAGGTTTGTTGGAGGAGGTTGAGGATCTTCAGTGAAGTACTTCAGACACAACTGAGGTGACCTTATACACAGTGAATCACTTTCTCTGGCGGTGGTGGAGGGAAAAGAACCCCGATGTGCAATAAACACTTGGACCTCAAGTGTGTACCTTTACCTGAACTGTCTTTACTGTCACTGCTAACTTTGCTGATAGCCGGAGGATACAATGTGTCACCAGCCACATTCATCTGTGGGGATTTTCTGGTGCAGTCAGATAGAGATTCACACTATCTAAAACTACCCCAGCTTTGAGCGCTCCACAGTGCAAGTCCAATAACAAACTCAGGAACAGCGAAGGCATGGCTTAAACTAAGTACTTTTTGTTACGTCAAACACCTTCCGAACTACTAGATGCAACATGTCAATCATAGACAGTAATAGACTGCAGTAGTCATTTGACCACACTGACAATTATGCTGTAATTGACCGGATATGTGGAAAATTAGGAAGCCAGGAATCTTTATATTATGTGGTTGGCACATTTATGCCCCAAGTGTGCAAAGCAGATCAAAGCATGTGGTTAAGCTCTTCCTGAGACACTACTCCTTTTTCCTGAATTTCTGGGTGCCTATTTGAACAATTTCAATAGCACTCATTAGAACATATGACCAACTTTACTAAAAAGTGGGGCTTTATCATGTAAAAATACAATAGTTAGTGTGCCTTTTTCCTTTTTCATCTACAAACCATTGAGGAAAAATTAAAACACTAGCTTGAGTGTTGCTGTGATCTTTTAAGCAGTGCTTTTAAAGCATTTCCTGGAAAAATGTTCATCGATAGACTATCATTAGGCAGGTCAGCCTACTGATGAAGCACTGCTGCAATAATAATCCAGTTCAGTATGAGAGAAATTGTAGATTTAGACATCTAGTTTATGCACTCAGCTGGCACCCCAATGTTGAGGAGCTACCATTATGACTGAATGCCTCAATATCACAATCCTGCCTAGACGCAGTGATACTGTAGTGATGTGGACCTTTGGTTGGTCTTGCATAGCCAGCTCCACCCGGTGAAGGAGAGCTATGACTGGACTGAAGGACAGCTGAACAGTCACCCCTCTCCAATCTTACACTCCTGTTTGTGGAGACCCTGGTGATCAATACAGCTCCAAGTTCCTGTGGAGAAGCTGGGGCTGTATTTATTACTGCATTAAATACAGCATCTGGTTCGCCACAAACATGAGTGCGAGCCTGGAGTGGGGTAATAATCGTTCAGCTGTCCCCCAGTCACTTTTAGAAAAACTGCTTTGAAGCAGTAATAAGAGTTGTTTTTTCTTTTTAACAAATTAATAAACTGGAATACGCAATATATAAATCACAAAAATGATAAACCGCCTCATGGCTTACCAACAGTCATCCAGTAGATAAGACGTGGGGCCACACCTTCTGGTGGGTTGCATTTCAGGGTGATTGGTTCTCCCTCAGTAACAACAATGGGACTGAGGGTTTCCTTTGGAAACTTAGGGATACCTAGTTGAAAAGCAAATGTTCAACAACATGAAAAACAAAACAGTGATGACATTGAAATGCAAAATTCTGGGTTTTGATCTTTTTTATCTAAAGATTACTTACTGAAAGCTTTAATCTCGATCTCATTTGTCATAGCAGTTCCCAACTTGTTCGATGCGTAGCATCTGTATTTTCCCTCGAACTTGGACATGTCCTCACTGTGAAGCACAAGTAAGCCCTTTGTCTGGTTTGCTCTGATTGTTTGGAAGTTTGGGGGGACAAATGCTTGGCCATCCTTTTCCCATCTGTACCTGTTAGAGCAAAATACGATTCACATCCATGCAACTGATCAAGGCTTCAATGTTTGGCTTGTTTGTTTGTTTCAACTCATGTCACTTGACAGCACTTACTCTGGTGGTGGATTGCCCCGGGCTTTACACTTGACAGTAATGGCCGTGTCAAAATGAAGTACAATTATGGGACCTGATGTATACGTTATTATGGTCGGAGGCTGTTCCACTATGAAATAAAGCCACATACAAAAATCGTTACTGAACGGTGACAACTAAAGTTGTTGAAGTAAATAAGATATAATACACACAAGTGTATGCCAGCCATACTGCACAAATAAAGCCTTGAACGGTCAAACACAATGATAATAATAATAATAATAATAATAATAATAATAAACACAAACTTACTCTTACTCAGTTTATGTCAATTAGCTTTAAAAAGCCTTAAAAATGAGTGTTGATTCTGTGGATCTTACGGTATTCACATGAAGCAGAGCACAGGCATTCCATGTGAATTTAACTGTGTTAAATGACTCTTCATATTTCAGCACAGCACAAGTAAGAACTAGTAAGCACTTGTGTCATGACACTCATACCTTCTAGAGGGATATTAAGGCCTGAGGCCATGGTGGTCAAGGCCAAAAGCAGACGAAGCGACAGGCTCCCTGCCAAAGTCATCACCCTCCACTGGAGACAACAGAGATCAGGAGAATGTGTTGGTCAACTGCTGTCACTTGTAATTTGGAAGGCAAAGAGGACCTGTAAGAGTCAGAAAACAGAAGTCCTACGCTCAGTAATTCAACCATAAAAGCCCTACAAAGAGTTTTCAATGACCTTCTTCTAATCGCTGACTCTGGGCGCTTAGTTCTATTGGATTTGACTTCAGCCTTTGACACGGTTGACCATGATATCCTTTTGGCAAGGTTGGAACAAGTAGTAGGCCTTAAAGGAAATGTTCTATCATGGTTTAAATCATATTTCTTTGAGAGGTCGTTCTCTGTCATGATGAGAAAATATTCCTCTTCTTCTGCCCTTTTTCGCTGTGGTGTGCCCCAGGGCTCGGCATTGGGTCCTGTGTTGTTTTCTCTGTACATGCTGCCCTTGGGCTCCATTTTTGAAAAACATAATGTCTCTTTTCACTGCTAAGCTGATGATATTCAAATCTACCTCCACCTGACTGGGGATGTTTCATCTTCACTACATCCTCTGTTTGATTGTCTGAGGGATGTCAAAGACTGGTTATCGCGTAACTTTCTTACTTTAAATGATAGAAATATGCCTCTGGGACAACTGACTGGCACACTCGGGCCTGTTGCTAACCACCTCACTGATGCTGCTAGGAATCGTGGCGTTTTCATGGATAGTTCCTTCAAACTAGATAAACAGGTTTCTACTGTGGTAAAAACCAGCTTTCACCAACTACGCCTAATTTCTAAGGCTAAACCTTATATACCACGCAAAGATCTGGAGAAACTCATTCATGCTTTCATCACTTCAAGACTGGATTATTGTAATTCTCTCTACGTGGGCCTACAATCTTCTCTTCTTCAGCGATTGCAGCTGGTCCAAAATGCTGCAGCACGTCTCTTGACCGGCACTAGAAAGTATGATCCTATCACCCCTGTTCTGGACAACGTACATTGGCTCCCTATTAAATATCGAATTGATTTTTAAAATGTTATTGTTTACTTATAAAATCCTAAACAATATGGCACCTGTCTACCTAGCTTATCTCCTCTGTCTGTATAGCCCTCAGAGAGCACTAAGATCGGGCCAACTGCTCTTAGTGCAACCTGGTCTTGGCTGAAGACCAGAGGAGACCGTGCCTTTGCCGTTGCCACACCCAGGTTATGGAATACTCTTAAACTCTTCATATTCGCGCATCAGATTCCATTCAGTCTTTTAAATCACGTCTAAAAACTATTTGTTTAACCTGGCATTCAAGGCTAATTAGGGTAATTTACATCTGGCTTTGCATTTAGATTATGTAATTATTTTATATTTTATTTATATCTGTAATTTCTATTTTATATTGTGATTTTTATCTGTATCATGATTTTACTGGAAAGCACTTTGGTGTACTTCGGTCTTTAAAATGTGCTATATAAATAAATTTTGATTGATTGATAAAGCACAGACAGGCTCATTTCTGAAAGTCATCAAAGGTGTTGTTGAAAACACATAATGCAATAATAATCCCAGTTAAAAATATATTAAATGTTCTTCCTTAGTTTGTTATTTTAAATATGCTGAATGATTTCTGAACAGGCTCCATGATAAATATCAATGGATTACAAAACAAAGCAAACTTAATATTCTGAAAACGGTCAGTTTAAAGAAGCTGTGACTGCTTGATGCAAGATATCCTATTGAAGACAACAGCCATTTCATGTCCTTCATTGTTGTGAAGTTGTGGCAGAGCACTTGTTTTGTGATTACCCTTTGAACTGTAAAGCCTGGCTGGTGGCATCGCATGACATGCTTACAGTAAACCCGACTGGCACAAAAGCTAAGCTGCTGTCTGCAACGATCGCTAGATCCAAGATGGCAGTTTATAAATTGGTCTAAGCCCGTCACTGTTTCACGGCTTAGCTCTCACAGTGTTGAGACTGTGGCAGCAGCACCGGCAATGCCAAATGGGTTCACCCTCCAGTTAATCCTGCTATCAGTAGAATGAAGTCGGTGAGCTCCAGCAGTCATACAGTACGCTGCTTAACAATGGCTGAGCGCTACTCTGGGTTCTTCTAAGGACACATGGCTGCATGTGCTGCTCCCACTTAGTGAGCAAGGTTAATGTGGTGATTGTTATAGACTCGATTTAGGATTAAGCCACTCGAATTTAGAACCAATTAAACAAATTAAGAGAGATTGCTGCAAAGTATTGTTTGCAATAAGGTCTTATTGTGATTATCTTTCCTGAGTTGGAACAGTTACAAAGCTTGTTAGATGTTTGTTCCAGTGGAGTGAACAAACATTTTCATGCTGCAGTGAAGCTGGAAGCCACGCTTATTCTAGTCTGGTACAACAGTAGTGTGTATTTCAAGCCCAGAGGAAAACACACACTCGCACACCGGCACACACAGATAAAGTTTTTCCACTGGAGACCACCCAGAGTACCACTGCACTGGCATTAAAAACAACTTTAGTGACAGTGTTGAGATTTATGTGACAGGAAGAAAACTCCATCAGCCAAACAGACTCTGCAAAGTCGTCTTCAGGCAAGAGGCCCGCAAGTCCTCAAGTGACACAGGAGGGGGGGGGAAAAGGAAGCTCGAGCTTTTGAAAAGATTTTCAGTTATCCTAACAACACGACAACAGATTTTAGGCCAATTTCATTCATGTGGTACAAATGCACTGTTGGTTGCTTTGTTGGTCAGGCAAATTACTCAACTCTGCACACACGTCGAGATCTGCAAACCTGCCACTTCACTGAGAACTCAAACAAAGCTGACATAGTCCATTTCAAAAATCCTTGGAGCATAAATGGGGTGGAGTCACTATGTAAACACATAACAAAGGATTTGTTTTCGGAGCTGAGAGATGCATTACCTGACACATGACAGCTCATAGCCACAAATCCACAGGGATTGTGTAACCCAGGCTAATACCTGGCCAGAAGAGAGTGTGTCTTCTACATGACTAATCCTTGTCAGCCCACACTGTATACAATGATCTCCTCTACTTCCTTAAAAGCAAACTTAGTACAGCCTTTCCTCGGACAGACCAGAAGCTCTGCAGACTGTGCATGTGCAGCTGCAGAGTACAGGCTGCAAACTTACAGACAACTGATTTTATGTCATTCCACTCAAATACAGAGGGAGTAAGCACAGAAACCAACCATTTCCCAAGGACTACAAATTAGCCTGTTCATGAAGTAACCAATACTTACAGTTTTTTGAGTCATTTGACATCTTATGTCCACCTCTAGCAGAGGCTCAAGGCAGCAGCCCTACAAGTCCGCATAAAAAGTACAGGACCTCCAGGGGATCATTCCAACAACTCTCTCTGAATCAACATCTCTGACATGTCCTTTCCTCCTCCACCTCACGTTGCTCCCCTCCTGGTACACAGACACGCCTCCCTGCCCGCCCCTCTACTCAAGCAGCTCAAGGAGCGACAGGAGACTCACTGAAGTGACATATGTCGCCAAAGCCTCTCACTTGGCAAAGAAGCTCTCTAAGCCTGTGACAATAACTGGGACAAAGGGTGCACTGCGGGGCTACTCAGTAAGCATTAAAGAATGGGTGGAGAGGAAGCGCAGGCATGTCTGTCCCCCTCTCCAGCTCACTCTCTCTCACCCTTTTTCCTTGATCTTTCCATCCTGCCCTCTACAAACTATGCACGCCCATTTACACCGGGCTCGGTCTCAATGATTTTAATGCAGTGTGTCTTAGCTCCATTGAAAAGAGAACGGAGTCATCTTCTCTCAGAAGGCCAGATCTTTTGTGGAAGTGTACTTTATTCCCATGCAGTGCTCCAGGGTATTGATAGACGGAGGCATGGAAAAACACTGATAAAAGGCATGACTTGGCTTTACCTTCCTGTATTTTCTCAAGGTAGTTTCTTATCTGGAGATATGTTACGAAGGTTGCATTTCTCATTCAGCTATTCAAACAAATATTTCTCGTATGTAGAGCCTCTGATGTTATCTAACTGTAGTTCCCTCATCAGGTCTTGTTTATATTCCAAGTAAAAAAAAAAAAAAAAGCAGGGATTTGCAATATGGGCAAGACATATTAAATTGGTCTTGAGTTTGTTCCAGATTTGTTTTACAATACTCTACCTTAGACATCATTTTTTTTATTCTAATGGAGACATAATGACTGAACTAAGAGGGTGAAGAATTCTCATGGTGCCTTGTAGGGTCATCCAAGCAGGAAAAAGAGCTGACATTTACTCTCTAGTATATTAAAGTCTGAAGACTGCTAGTGTAAGCTCCTTGCTTGGCTTACACAATATTCTCTCACTTTTAGGACATCTATAACCCCAATTAAAAAGTAAAAATAAGCAATTAAAGAAAAAAAAGAAAAGCATTTGCACTAAAATTTGAAGTCTAAATATCTTAACAATCTGTCTACAATTACAATTACAAAAGCTGCACTTTTTAGTTTTACTGTTCAGCTTTTTTACTTTTAAATCAAAGCGTTTTATTCACTTGACTACAGTTTAACCTAAAGTCGCTTTTAGCACTGAAGGGCTGGACATAATTATGCACTTCATTTAAGAGAGCTGTCATCGCTTTAAATGAACCTATTCCATGTTTAGAAGAGCACAGTTCCTGTAAACACATAAAAACTTAAAAGGCCAAGCCTCTTACAGACTTCCGAATTCAGTCATCGTTTGACATGCTATTAGGCTGAATGGGCATTCAGATTAACGTGAATAAAAAGACAATCGCTGTAGCACGACCACTTATCTGATCTAAGTAAATACATCCAGTATAGAGTTACCTCGTTAAAGGTGGCTGCAGCAGGCACGAATTACAGCCCGATGAAAAGGAGAGAGGAGAGACTGTGTACGTTTGTGAGTGTGTGTGCGTGTGTGTCTGTGTGTGTGTATACGGATATTAACATTTTTGTGGGGACCAAAATTGGAAGTTTACTATACTTGTGGGGACCAACAGCCCTTATGAAGACCAAAATCCTGGTCCCCCACAAGTTTGAAGGCGTTTTTGAGACTCAAAATGTGGTTTTAGTGTCAGGGTTATGGTTAGGGTTAGGGTAAGGGACTAGCAAGGCATTATGTCAATTAGATGTCCCCACAAGATATGAATACCCGACATGTGTGTGCATGCGTGTGTGTGTGTGTGTGTCTCTCAGCATGTGTGTGTCCATGAAATAAGGCAGGTTGCCCGCCGATTGCTTAAAAATTCTCCTGAGAATTTTATGTTTTGTGGCATTGACCTAATATATTGTCCACTGTGTTTTAGTCTTTCGGCTATTTGCTAACTAAACCCCATCAAATTCTTGTGATTGGGACAGTCACCCGCACCTTCCCAACTCTAAGTCTAACAGCCTTGCTCTTTCTTAAACTAGACAGGACCAAATATTTGCTATTAAACTGTGTTAACTGACAAAAAGAAAAGAAATGATATACTCCAGATTCACAATATCATTATTCTAATTATAGCCCACTCCATAAATGACTCAGCTTAGCAAAGCTCCTACACAAATAAATAAAGAGCGTTCCAGGAGAATGGACAAAAAAAGTGTTTTCAGAGTCTCTGCTCATGACCAGCTTCACTGTGTTTGTTAAATCCACGCATAGCTTTTAAAACAAACGACAGAAACACGTCATTTGCAAATTCCACCCTTTCATGTTTTAAGGAGACTTTCGGTTCCCTGCAGCGTAGCCCTCCCCAGTACCTTTGTCATAATGCATGTCCTCTCTAACCTTCTTGGTACTTTCTGATAATTACAAGGCTTCTTTCTACAGACTTCATGGTAATTGCAAAATATCTACCAAACAAACTTGCCTTCAAAAAAGCTTGACATACAATAATGGAGCAGGGCGCGTAGTACGAGATGACTAGGTTAAAACAACAATACATGTCTGTGACGTGCATACAATGAGTATCATCGAAGAGAGGCACACCTATGCTTTATGTCGCAACGGCAGCTAAGATTGTAACTCATTCTTTCACATTCTTAGATGTTGAGTTACAATTTCAGTGTGTCAGGTGACAAAAGCGCACAGGAAAGCATGACTAGTTTTGCTGTCAGCATTGAAATGGCAGCTATCGGGTTTCTGACAAACATCTGCTGGCAAACAACTTCTTCAGAAAACAATATAATCATGAAGAATATTTGTTTGTAAATCAGAACTACTATGTCACAGAGTACCTTTGATTTCATAGTAAATAATAGTTATTTGGTTAGATTAACTATTATAAGTAATCCAAGCTGCCGTTCTATTCAGATTGTTTAGAGTTTGATCTACAAAATTGGAGAAAAAAAACTAACACCCAGACAAAATAAGTGTAAGCAATGTTTTGTGGAAGTGGAAGTGATATTTCAACTGTCCACAATTATGACAAACCCTGAGATCTCTTCAGATAATGACTGGTTTCTTTCTATGATTTCTTTACCTACTCAGTCTCGCTGATGGGTAAGTATCGGTAGGCCACTCATTCCGGCTGTAATAGTATTAAAAAACAAAAAAATGTATTCAAAAATACAGAGCCATCTTAAAAACTACCTGTACTCACCAGTAAACTGGTACAGTTCCAGCTCAAAGTGGCTGTAATACAATATTAGCATTAGTGATATGTAATGTGGCCTTAACTGACCTGTTTCCCCTGTCAACAGCAACAACGTGCCTGCTCCTACCTCCACATTCAAAGCGTTGATCTGTAGTAACTTGTTGGTTTCATCGTTTCACTTTAAGTCCTTCAAGCAATTAAACATGCCGGTAATCATCTATGCCCGGAATTCACACAAACAGCTCCCTGACATACATCAAACATTTCCACATCAAACCTGTGCTGCCGGTGTTATGTAAAGAGGCCGGAGCTCTCCGCTTTACACTCTATACAGGCATAACAGGTTTAAAACCACAGATGTGCAGCAGCTCACATTCGAAACTAGAAAAAGCTACAAAAAAAACATTGTAATGCATACAAAGGCACGTGGCAAGTTACACATAAAAATGCTCCTTGTGCTATTAATCACTCTCCTGTAAACACACTTGTCTTTGTGCTCGTTTCCTGAAATTCATCTCCTCCGCAGATTTGTTATGAAATTTCAAACACCACACAGATTTTCAGTCATTAACACATGCTCATTCAGTTTAGCACCACAACAGAGGTTTCCTTGCGTCACTGCCTAATGTGAATGTAACTTGCAAAGCACATGTGCTTTGCGCAGGCCTGATGAGTGTGTGTTGCTCATGAAAGTGCTGCCAAGCTCACTCAGTTGTGCTTTAAGTGCTTCCCGCTGTGGAACACAGTGATTTGTGGAGTGACATGTGAAGAGCTGCCTCAATAAACAAGAGCTAGCCTGGCACGCAAATGGCACGCATTCCACGCACGCTATAAGGATTATAAATTCCTAATGCTCAACCCACAGTCTTTAAATTTCACTATGCGCAGGATAGTTCATTTGCAGATCTTTCATCTCAATAGAAATGATGTGTTTTCTTTAAAAAACTGCTAGATAAACTGAATTTCCATTCATAGAAAAAGTCAAAGTCCTCTGAGTGAGACAGCCTATAAAAGAACATGAATCACTATTGAAATATGTCCCTTGCAGTTGTAGGGTGACAAAGGGTGGCATTCAGAAGCTTAATCAGTTTCCATAGCTAGCAGCAAAGAGACAGACAGTTTGGAGACAAGCTGTCACACTCAACTTCCTCCCTTCAGACAGTCAGGCCACAAGAAGACTTCATCAAACCTGCCTTCATCTCAAAACATTGTTCATCACCGTTGCAGAGAGGCAGATAAAGGAGCAGTGTTGTGCTCTGTTGTCTGAACTAAGCCGGTAATTAGTTTATGGGATAATCTCGAAGGCCTAAAGTGGTATTTAGCTGGGTTAGTAAAGTCTTGTAAGAGTTTTTGCTTCAAAACAGTCATCTGTGCAGCAGCTGTCCTTCGTTAGTTTGCTTAACAAACTTGCAAAAGTTGTCAGTTAAAGCACAATGTTTACATTCTGACCAACTTTTGACATTATATGTTTCTATATTACAACAGAATTACTATTATTGAAGACATTAGAAGGAAATCATTTAATATGCCCCTATTGGCTTCTGTTTGTAATGTACTAAAAATGATCAACTCAGTTTTAGGTGTCAGTGTGGCTCTTTTTAGCTATTGGGAGAACACATAATTCACATTGGCAGCAAATTTCATTTCATTCAAAGCAATGTTTCCAGTGACCCATAAACACATTGCTGCCACTGTTTGTGAAAGAAAGTAACAAATAAGAATGTGGTTTTCAGTCATAATTAATTCTTTTTGAAATGCCAGAGAATATGTGTATTCAATCTGTAGTTTTGTCATAGTGCATCAAGTATTTTGTGATGGATCCATATGGATCCACTGTTTGTAAGTGTAAAAAGAAATCAGTTCCACAGACAAAGTAATAAATCCTCACAGAAGAATGCAACTTGCCTCATCTTGTAGGATGAACACATAATTGCGGACACTCTCACTCTACTCAACATCACCTCTCACCTCGCCTTTTAAAGACTCAAAACACAGTTTCTGGCTGTTAAAACAGCAATCTTTGTATCATTTTAAAAAACATAAATTATTCTATCTCGCTTCAAACAAATTCAGCCCGCAGCCTCCTTAGTTAAGAAAAGCATTCACAGACGCAGTTCAGGTCACTTTCATATGTGTGTGAGAATAAGAAATGACATGAGTAACCAGCACAGAACGTGGATTATATCTATAACAGCCAAAAAATAAACAAATACCACAAGCAAAGGTAATTTATTATGTATCAACTAATTTAAAAAAGAATTCACTCGTGAGAAACTCATCAGAAATAAATTAGTTGTCTGCCTATTGTTGATGAGCTGGAAATAAATGAGTTTCAAAGCATCTGCTGCAACATGTCAAGAGAATAAGGCTCATGAGTCACTTCGAAGTTTTCCCTCAAACCTATACCGCAGAAATCTGCGGATCCCAGTAACTCAGTTAGATAACTACAAAGCTATTTAGAAACCAACCGAAAAAGATGTTATCGTCGTCTACTTCACGTGGTGATCACTTTCAGTCAAATGCAATCTGATTTTGAAAATCGAGGTTTGTACTTGTCCAAGTAAAATGCTGGGTAAAATGTAAATAATGTGCATTTGGTGACTGTTGAGGGCATTTCAGTACACTCAATGCTCTGTCATGTTTAGGAAACCAGTTTGAGGTAATCTGAGCTTTGCAACATGGTCAGCTATCCTGCTGGAAGCAGCCATCATTGGACTGATACACTGTGATCATAAAGGGATGGTTATGGACTACAACAACTCAGGTAGACTGTGGCGTTTAAATGATGCTCATTTAGTACTAAGGGGTCTAAAGTGAGCCAAGACTTTCCCCCACACCACTGCACAACCAGCATCAGCTTGAACCATTAATACAAGGCAGGATGGATCCATGATTTCATGTTGTTTATGTCAAACTCTGACCCTACCATCAAAATGCAGAAGTCCATTAATTTTGGGTGAGCCTGCGTGATTTGCAGCTTCAGTTCTTAGCTTAGGGCACACAGTGTGGTCTTCTGCTGTCATAGTCCATTTGTGTTTGGAGATGCTCTTCTGCATAGCTTGGCTGTTATTTGAGTTACTGTTCCCTCAAAGCCATCTTTTCACCAAGCGAACTTTTCTCTTTTGGGCCCTTCTCTGTAAACTCTAGGATAATTAATTATATGGGGAAATCACCTTAGTTGTAATGTAGCTCAGGAGGTAGAGCAGGTCACCTACTGATCAGATGGTTAGTGGTTCGATCTCTGGCTCAAGTTGCATGAGTGCAGCCATCGGAGTGTTTGTGAATGGTAGTTAGTAAGCACTTAAAAAGCATAGAAGACAGTGCTTGTGTGAATGGGTGAATGTGGCATGTTGCATAGCGTGCTTTGAGTACTCCGGAAGAGTAGAAAAGCACTACATGTGAATATAAAGTTACTTAAATTACCTTTGTTCCCCTTTCTGATGCTCAGTTTGAGCTACAGCAGATTATCTTGACGATGTCTACATGGCTTAATGCATAAAGTTGCTGTCATATGATTGAGTGATTCGATATTTGTGTTAATGAACAGGTGTACCTAATAATGTGTCCGGTTAGTGTATATCATCGATTAAATGATGAGAAGTCTCTCAACCTGCAGATTAATGGACTTTGACCACACTTGGGAATCCATGGTCTTCTCTGCAGCTTGGTGAGTGCAGCACAGCAGCACATGCAGTTATCTGCTGAGGTATGAAGATCATCACCAAATGTTGGCTGTCACTTGCATACAGCGATTCCCTGGAAAATGTTACGTATCTCAACTATGACATATAGAAATTCTTGGCACTGTCCACATCGTTGACAGCGTAAAAGGCAACTGGGGAATTTCAAGAATTGTTTGAGAAAAGGCGACAATTAGTTCTTCAGAATTTCAATCTGGTTTTTCCCCTGATTTCTTCCATATATGCCATGGCTCAGAGCCAGGTGCACTTGAGAAGATCGTTTGCCTTGGTAGGTTTAAGTTACTGTTGGGACAACTACCATAAGAGCTGTACCTTGCATCTCTCTGTCTGAGCAAAAGCATCACTGCTGTCTAACACAGGCTCATGACAGGGGTACCCCTGTGAAAGTGTCAGGGCCTTGCTTCATTAGCATTTTTGGAACACCATGAATGAAAGTGTTTGTTCTGGTTTGTGCGTCCAATTGAAAGGGTCCATTAAAGAGTGTTTTAGGGGCTCTTCTGTGTTAGGTCGGAAGTTTGGGAGCTGGTGTGTAGAGGAAAGCGCCAGAAGATAGACGAAAAAGAACAGACAGACACGACGCTACCTTTACCCTCCACCCACATTAGTTTATATGAAGACGACACACTGCTTTGCGTCTTTCAGTCACGAACAGGTGCACCGCGTAACATGTGACAACAGCAATCAGAATAGTAAATGTTTCAACAAAGACTCAACAAGCTGGCAAGCTGTGATTAAAACCAGGGCGGCTCGTCCCACATTCAGAGCCAAGTATCAAGTGAAGTCTCATAACTGCACCTCAGAGATTGCAACATCCCCCCAAGCGACTCTGCTAGCTTGCAATTAGCAAATACCTCCACTTCTCACACAAGGTTACTACTAGGACTGAGGAAGCACTCTGGTAGCTTAGCAGTGAAAAATGAGACTTCAAGGTAGCACAAAATATTGCCATGAAGAAAGAAGTCTGACAGTTTTAATAGTTTTTTTAAGTAGTTACAAGTACACATTTTAAAACACATGTTACTGCTACAATTACAGTTAGATGGAGCCCATGGACAGTAGTCATATGGTTACTAGTGCTGTTTATTCAGTTTTGGCAATAGCTCATGATGAAAAAGTCAAACAGTGAATAACTGTGGAGGATACACAATCACCATTTTCATACAATTAAACAGGTCTAAAAGAAATTTATTGCTATAACTGTCATTTTTTTAAGTAGCAAATGTGAGCCACAGTCTTTTTGCACTGGAGTTTTAGGGGATTTCTCCACCATAAATAAATAAATTATGTCCCCCAAAAGAAAAATTTTATCTGAATAGAAATATTAAGCCATCTTATCTTCATGGGAAAGTAGCATCTCTGGCAAGAAGGAAAATAGCAGTTGATTTTTCAGAGCCGCTGCATGACCTGATGGTGATGCATATGCATATTAATACCTGCTGGAAAGGTAGCGCTGGGTACTACCAGTTTAGTGCCAGATTGCTGTGAGCAAGGTTTCGACCC
Organism: Copadichromis virginalis; assembly: GCF_057382275.1. Lineage (NCBI taxonomy): Eukaryota > Metazoa > Chordata > Actinopteri > Cichliformes > Cichlidae > Copadichromis > Copadichromis virginalis. The sequence goes on along the minus strand of NC_140637.1, from coordinate 5,724,286 downwards.
TGACAAAGAATGAAAGTTAGAGAGTACGAGAGAGACAAAAACAGAAAGAAAGCGGGGGGGCTGTGTTGTTGAGTTTTGTGGAGGTGATATCTATGGCACAGGAGAGAGAAATCCATGGGAATTCTGCTCATTAGCATTTGAATTGAATTCCAGCAGGCAGAAAAGACAGACACTGAGTTCAGGACTGTTGTTAGTGAAATTATTGCACTGAATGTTATGGTCAAAGCTAATCTTTGCAACAAATGGAGAGCTTAATATTTCAGAAACCTGGGAAAGATAACAATTATTGTAAAAAAGTATTATTATTGCATACTGTGGTATTACTGTTGTAATGTGCACAGAGCAGTTAAACTCTGAAAGGCATCACTGCTTTTGAATATTAAAGAAGCCCCTGAGTTTAATTTTAATATATGGTAATAACATTAATTAGCAATAATGACATTAGGCGTTTACTGCAATCAACTGAACAGTTAGTTGGGACAAACAGTCACTGGCCTCTGTTACTGGTTATCCTCACTAGCTCTTTCAGTGCAAACATTGACTATTTTCATCATCTAAAAATGCTTTAATTACCTTTAATTACCTTACCTTAGATTTGAAAATGTTGAAATGGTTGTAGATTTGTAGATTTCCCACTTTAAATAAAATGGGCCCCATGCTGACCAGCTACAACTATGTGATTATAATCAAATGATAATTATTTTAACACATAAATAAGAAATAGTAATCAAATGATATAGAGTTACTACTAATTGGAGGGAAACCTGATAAAACAGTGGCTTTTATTTACACACAATCTTTAATATAGAGCATTGTAAATATTCCTTTCACAAAAGTCTATCCTTTTTGTGAACATCAAGGAATACTGCCAACTAAATGAGTCATGTGAGCAGAGAAGAATGAAGTCTAAAAGAATTGCTTTCAGCCTTCTTGTTGTGTAGTGTGAACTTGTCCTGGCTCATGTAAATCAGTCTCAAAGCAGGGCAACATGTAAGAACACAGAAGGTATGTGTCATAGGCAAATTTTCTTGACTCCTGTTCAACAAAAGCACTCTACATTTTCACATTTGTGACCCAAGTGCAATCTCAGACTTTGTTTTGGTTTTGTGATATGCCCTAACTTTGCTGAAGTCTATCTAAAGGTGCACATCTCTCTCCAGGTTCCAGGAAAACAACAAAACTCCAATGATATATTTTGCTAGAGAGGATGTTTACTTCATAGCCGGGAACAGGAACACGCTGTCCCAGTCAACAGGGCGATGTGCTGAAGATGGCGCATCTTATTTCTGTCCCTTCTGTCTAAAAGTATGTTTTTGTGCTGGAAAAGGGGTTTAACAGTGAGGGCAGTGTTCAAAAGCGAGAGTCCAACAGAATGCTGTGAAGAGCATTTCAAGTGCCAACACACCATGCTCCCCACTCACTGGAAGGAATTCATCCTATTGTCAACTGAACTTGTCGAAAAACTCTTGAAGGTGCAGCATGGGGGGTTAAAGTAGGCTGAGCACAGCCTTCGTGACCGCTCTCAAAGCCAGATCATCCCAACCTTCTCGTGTAGAAGTATCAGTTGCTCCAATTTAGACGGGGTCCAAAGTTATCTGTGCCCCCTGCGTGAGGCGTTGATTTCACCCAACATTTGTCGGCTGGAGCAGTCATGACCTTTGCTCCTGGTAGTTAGGAACTGCCAGAGCTGAAAGGCAGAAAGCCAAACAACCATGGTAACAGAAATACTGGTATCTATGTCAGGAAGATTTACTGGGAATTTGTAAGGGATTTCCAGAGAATAAAAGCTTTATCCCATGATGAGTGAAAGTTTGATGCCTGCAAAAGCTGTCACCAATTGTTTAAATAGATGGCAAGATAGACAATCTGAAGACACAATCAGTTTCTCACGCTGCAGTGCCCCCGCTATTTTAAACCACTGTGTTGATGCGCAGTGACTCCCTGTGTCAGTGCCTGCTGTAAATATTTTACAAGCATTCCAAAGGTGGACTGACTGTCCTTGGAGCAAAGCAATAAATTCCCCCACCAAATACGCACAGAGCTGTAGTGCATCTTCAGTGGTCATCTTCTAATTAACACGGACCAACGAAGCAGAACTAAATTATCGACCAAGTTTAAAGGCAACGTCTTGGAGCAAAAAGAGCCACCTTTGTCGAACTTTAAAAACCTCTTTCAGAGGTTTTCTTTCATTTTCTTTGGTCGATTTGTTTTGTATCAAAGGCTGTGCACAGATCGCGTATGGCGCCGTGGTACTCGATAGTGAATCAAATGCAAGAAAAATATACAAATACAGTTTGCACAAAGCATTAGTTAAACCTGCCAAGATCAATCAAGACACTATTCTCACAGCTGTTATCTTCATTCTCTACTCTAAAGAACAAGTTCAGAAGCACACAGACACACACATGCTCCTCTTAATTTATTCATATATGTGGTATTCTCAGATTACCAGTTAATCCACACAAACGTGTTCTCTGAGTCTACTAATATGCAAAAGATGTGATCGCTGTGCTTCTCTAGGATAGTAATCATCCCTGTTTCGTCCACATTCCTTTTTGCTGCAGTATCCTGCTGCCTTTGCCGTCTACTTTAAAACACTAACTTTAATTTGTTCCCCTCAAACAGATGAATTGTTTGAAGCCTTCTGTGAATTATCTGTAACTTAACTTATGCAGCAAAGAATTTATTAGTTTACAATTTACTGTGGCTGCATAGCTGTGCACACAAAACCATTTAACATCTTCTGCCCATTAAGTCACAAAGACCATTATGATAAACAGCTAATCGCAGATCTGAAAATTTTATTTGACTTTGTTCTTTCACTTTCTCACAATGGCAATCTCCAACCGCCTCATCAGCAGCTTCAAAACAGAAATCAATTTCTGTTGAAAACAAGAAACGCGCACATTAAACTGCCTGAAATGTCTCTGGAAGCGACAGAAAAGCAAAGCCATTAGTAATCAGGTCTGTTCTACCATTAAATTTGATTATTGGGTTATGTTATAGTCATTCAAGCAGTGGCCTCATGTTGATACCATAATTTTGTTGACTATAAGTGACTGGCATGGAGTTTTACTCTTCCCCATGCATCACTGATTAAGTGGCTGAGAAATTCACCCCCTGCCTGGTAAGGCTCTTACATTAAACTATCTGCTTCTAATGGATAACCATGAGCTGCTCAAATGCTGACGGCAGCTAAATATACTCTGTTCTGTCACAACACATTTGGCAAGATATTAAATCCACGCGATCTATAAAGCAACAGCTGACTGTTGGAAACATATGCCATGTACAACAGGATATTAGAGTGTAACATTAAGTCAATAAAATGTGTATGTTACAGAGTTATGGAGGTGTCTCTGTCAAGTTTCAGCCTCTGAATAGAAGGACATGATTTACTAATGCAGCAGGCTCCAATTATACAATGCAGTAGAGTATATGTATGCAGTAGAGGGTTATGTAGGTTGCCAAAAAGCAATTATCTCGTCTTTTGCCTCAAAAGGTAGCTGAGATAGGTGGAGACAACATGCCTAGCATGTTACAACACATGCTGAAATGCCGGTACCGGGGTGACAATGTATTGTACAACCTGTGAAGTGAAAAGCAGGAGCAGGAGGTGCTTTCCTGGCACTCCGTTTCATTTATGGTGTCTCATTGGTGCCACTGTGGAGCTCCCGTGTTTGCTTTTGAAAGTTTTGATTTTTGATTTTTATTTCACAGTGTCAAAGTGTTATGACATTTCCTGCATGAATCCACCATCAGTTTGCATTCAGTCACTTGCTTCACAATAAGTGCACTCAGAAAAACCACTCACCATCTGACATTTCAAATTTACCATCCTTTCTGTGCCTGTAATAAACCAGAAAATGCCGGTGAGTCATGAATGTGGAAGGTTCAATTCATGTTGTTCTGGAAGCATTTATTTAAAACAACCTGGATGATAAAAAAAAAAAAAAACTAAACTGGGAAGAGCCAAAATAACTGAGTGTTTCTGTGCACTGTTTGAGCCAACAATAGAAAATTGAACTGACTAGTTTGATCAGCGTATTGTTTGCAGTCGTTTCTTCACCAAAATTCTATCCTGAACTGAGGATCTTTGACTTTGATTGCATAAAAAACATCAAATGCAAGCTTCAGTTTGGATTCAGGGAAACTGCAGTGGGTGTTTGAAATTTTTTATGTTTCTAAATGTGAGAAAATCGAATGTCTGGTTTTGTTTGACCAGTAAATATTTTTTCAGTATAAACTGCTTACCCTACTGTTGAAGGTTAAAAATCTGCAGCTGGACTTGAGGATGTAGAGCACCGGAGGCTGAATTCTGTCATTAGTCATAAGGTAACCAGTCATGGGTGATTTCTACATCTTGGAAAATGTTGTCCTATCTGCGGTGGTCATCAAAATTATGATTTGTCCTTTAAAGATGGTCTTCATTAAAAAAGAGAGATATATAGTAGTTGCTACTGTACACATAAATATGTCTCCTTATGATTGATTGCAGGCCACCCATCAGACAGACCAAACAACATTGTTGTCACATTCGTGTGTGCGTGTGCACGTGTGCGTGTGTCTCACATATCCAAACAAAAACAGTAAAGACATCTGCAAAGAGCATCTGTATGCACATATTCACAGTGTGTGTTTCCATCGGCTGAGACTACAGGACCCTTGACACGCGAGAAAAATCTGAAAAAGCTGACAACAATCGCAACACAGGATGGTTTTTTAAAATTAAAAGCTGACCCTGTTCTCGTGCCACAGCCTGTTCTACTGTAAATTACTTTATTGAAAGCTTTGTACAAACATCACCACAGGGAGTGAGGACCGCAGAATTCCCCAATTACCACATTTCAGTCATGTTGGGTCACGCAAAGAAAGAGATGCGACCCATTTCACCATGACAAAGCTGCAGAGTCCTGAATAGGCCAGCTTCACAGGACTAAGCCTGGCTAATGCTCTGGGCGACTCACCCACTAACCCACCACTGCTCCTCACCCTCTCAGAGGCGTAGTAACCGAGTAACAGAGAGTGAAACGCACTATTAGTGCTGGGCCATACTATAAATTTTAGTACGGATCTGATTGCAATATTTTTAACATATAAAGGCAGCTTATTTAGGGGGTGCCATGATTTATGAGATGAATCAACATCAATTTGCGCATTTTAAACATTTAATGACCACTAAATGGCTTAATTTCCACAATAAATAGATAAATGATACAACCCAACACACCTTTCACTATTTCATGTATTCTGAACCTTTTTTTTTTCTTCTTCTACGTTTTTTTTGTGGGGAGAGATGGAATTTAAATGTATCTGTCTCTAAAGCACTTTAGGTGTGACAGGTGACACTAAAAGGCTTGTGCATGTATATAGCAAGGGATAGAAACAAAATACGGATCAGATACCAGTACCAGTGCTGGATCTTTTGCCCCCTTTATTGGCTATGAACCGTTTGCACGTAAAGCTTCCTCCATTTGGAAGAGATGTAAGGAAAGTGAGCAGGTGACTTTAACATTAAAGTAAGAAGGTAAGAGTCTAATGAGAACCTTTGCAGGGATTTGTGGCTCTCTATCTTCACTACATGATTTGGCACTTGAGCTCCGGTATCATGCTGAGGTAAAAGTGCAGGTTTTTAAAAGTCTGCCTCTGTATATAAACACTGATAAATAGCCCATCCACTCTTCTCGCATTATATCCCTCTATTACAAAGCTGAACGCCTCTTTCTTCCGCAAGTCAGACTAAAATAACATAAGGCAGTCACATTTTTTGTTCTACTACTCACCCCTACGAAGAAGAGCAGCTGGAGTGATGAATCAATCTATCAGGGATTTGCCCTCAGCTTTCACGGTAGGCGCTTCTGTTATTTAACATTTTAAGTGGATGACAACTTTTTAGTCCACGCTATGATTAAGCGCTGACGGTATGACAAACATCTCCCTCTGGAAGACTTTACGTCAAGTTAGCTGCATGCGCACTTTTTTTCCTCCACCTCATCCTCCGCTTGTGAGAAACTTTTTTTTTTTTTGAACGACAGCCAAGAAGTGCGGAGTCAACAACTGCAACAAGTCTCCACAAGGTCTTTCTTCTATTTTGGAAGCTTCAGAGGTCAAAGGACAAGCAGTGAGTCTGTGCGTGTGTGTGTGTGTGTGTGTGTGTGTGTGTGTGTGTGTGTGTGTGTGTGTGTGTGTGTGTGTGTGTGTGTGTGTGTGTGTGTGTGTGTGTGTGGACTGCTGTCTGTCATATATCGGCACCTGGGCTTGGAGTTAAATATGCGCGTATAGAAAACCTTGGGAAATATTTTTGTCCGCATGTGCGTGCGCGCGAGTCTGTGGCATGTCAATCAATCGAGGCAAAAAGCCCAAGCCCACAGGTTCGTCACTCCCACGCATACTGTACCTGCACACACACGGGGCGCCCATTTCTAATATTCAAAACAGTTGAGCCTCTTTATTGATGAATTCAAAGCACAATTACTGCTCATTCATGCACGTAATTGCCCTTTCCCGATATATAAAGAGGGTGAATGGCTGCTGAGTGGACCTTACTTTCCCCATCGACGCATATCAACCATTTTACCTGCTTGAATTTGAAGTCGATACCGCTAGAGAATACAGTTGCCCAGTCCTGCTCTTTTTATGCCCACAGAGAGGATGTAGGTTAAAAAGTTTGTACAGTATGTAAAACTGAGTCCACACCCACGTGCAACTGATATCAGCGTAATAAGTGAATAATACGGGTTACAAATGCAAATAAAGATGGGCTGTGTGTGTCAACTGTCTGCAACCATACACTTGACAGACACTGTCGCCTGAAGTTATTTTTCATGAGCATGAACAAGAATGTGAAGTGCAGATAGACACTGAAAAACAAAAACATGCTGTTTACCCTCTGCAAACATGAAGCAGTAGTTTTGAGTTAAGTCCAAATGAAATGTATGAAAACAATGTTTGTTTGTTTGTTTGTTTGTTTTTTAAGTCATATAATAAAACCATTAAGGAAAATGTGCCTGGTATAAACTGAATGTCAAGTAAATTTCATCTGACCAGGATCCATTAGAGGCAACATTTTAGACTGTACCTATGTGACAAAATGACATATAAAATTTACATGCAATTAAATTAGTCAAATTCAGCATTTTGGACAGATTTATTTATTTATTTATTTATTGAGTGTGTGGAATATTCTTTGACATAAACACAAGTGGACAAAGGCTATTATAAGTACTAAACTGCAGACTGTGTTTAGATGTTTTTGTTTGTTTAATTTAAAGTTTCCTCAAATTATTAAACTTTTGGATTCTGAGCATTTTAATCTATCAGTTACTTTGATTTAGGCAAATTCTAGCATAAAACATGATTATTGTGACGACGCTGGGCTAAGTCATTTGAGTCCTGTTGCATAACAATAAATGAAATAATTTCAAAGTGTGCTAAAAGGACAAAAAACTGATCAAAGCAGTGTATACATGTAGTTCAAGCTGTGCATCGGAATAGCTTAGAAAGGAGATTTAAGTGGCATTGCTTGTACCAGAGTTGGTCTGAGTATCTCTACGGTTTACAGAGAATGGTCCAAAAAACAGAAAACATCCAGTAGGCTGCAGTTCCCTGAGAGAAAATGTGTTGTTGATCCCAGAGGTCAGAGGAGAATGGCCAGACTGCTTCAATCTGATAGGCAATATTAACTCAAATAACCACTTGTTACAACCGAGGTATGATGAAGAGCCTCTCTGAACTTAAAGGGCATCAAACCTTGAAGCAGATAAGCTACAGCATCTACACAAACTGTCATAAACAGTATGAAAGCATGGATCCATCCTGTCTTGTATAAGTGTTTCAGTGGTGTGGGGGATATTTTCTTGGTACACTTTGGACTTTTCAGTACCAACTGAGCATAATTTTAATGCCACAGCCTACCTGAGTTTTGCTGCTGATCGCGTCCATCTTTTTATAACCACAGTGTACCCATCTTCTGATGGCTGCTTCCAGCAGGATGTCACAAAGTGCAGATCGTATCAAACCTGTTTCTTGAACATGACTGAGTTCACTGTACTCAAACGGTCTCCACAGATTTGAGTCCAACAGAACACCGTGGGGATGTGGTGAAACAGGAGATTCACATCACTGATGTGCAAGCCCACAAATCTGCTTCAACTGTGTGATGCCATGGACCCAAATCTCTGAGGAATGTTTCCAGCAGCTTGCTGAATCTATGACACAAAGAATTACGGCAGTTCTTAAGGCAAAACCAGGTCCCTGTTGGTACTAGCAAGGTGCACATGGTGAGTGTATGTTGCATTATACAACACATGGCATAGTATATGCTTATGTCAAGGCTGGGCTGGTGTGAAGGTATCAAAAGCTGACTGTCACATCACACAGTTCATGTCATCTTTTTTTTTTAGTTTTGAGGAAGCAAAGACTTTCTTGGATATTTGTATAAAAGATGAGCACCCAGTGCCAGATTTAATAATCTGATTGATTTGTTGATTGCCAAGCATGTTGCGTGACCATGCACACAGAAGGTTTTGAAGACACCTGGAACATTTAACCAAACCTAAAGAGACAATAAATCAGTTTGTTCATTGTGCTCATTTTGCCATGCACATGCTAAAAAACCCCCACTATACAATAAAAGTGTTACTATATGCAATCTGCATAGTGTTGATGCATCATTATTGCCTCTCTCACATCTGTTAACTCTTACTCAGAATCAGGTTTAAGAAGTTTCATATTTGCAGGTACCTCACTGTGTCCTTGTGACAAAACCAAAGTTTACACTTCTAATGGAAACACGAATAAGCATGTTATAATTTTAAAACATTGATCTCAATCTAGTGCCCTTCATGAAGTAAAAATAGAGAATAAAAAAGACAAAACAGCACCCCGATCAATAAGAAGAGAAGAAAATGGAGCTCTTCACTTTCAAGTTTGTGCCACTCTCTGTTCCCATAAGGACTAAGCTCAATCGTAGAGCTATAGATAAGTAGCTTACATTCCAATTACCACTCAAACCAGCAGTGAACACTGAGTCCTGAACCTTGACATCAGCCCCAATTGAGAGAGGCACCAGAACACTGCCAGGACATCACACATTTTCACCCATTATGGGGCCATTGTGCTGCACTGACCTGCAATCTTGACCTCGAGTTGTGTTTCTCTCCATCACAAAACACTTCACTGCAAATAAACGAGGGCTGTTGATACCTCTCCACATCTGAGTCCGTATAGACCCAAGTACTAATAATAACATTATTTCCAATGTATATTAAAAAAAAAAAAAAAAAACAACGCTTCACCCAAGTTGAATGCTGATTATTCAAAGTGATAAATCTGATCATTTTGCATTCTTTTAAAGGATGTTCACAATGGTAGTTCACACTGTACTCTGTCTTAAGGTTTTGACTTACAGTGGAAACACACGGAATATATTCGACAGATAAAGGAGTGTAGAAAATGTAGTTGCCATGGAAATCTACTTATATTTGATTGGCGGCCTTTCCTGCGGTGTAACAATGCCCCCTAGTGATATCTTAGATGGCTCTGCACACCAGGGAAGCAGAGGCACAATCCGAAGTCGTCTTATTCAGTAAGTTCGGAAAGCTTTGAAATCGTTTAACCAGACCTCTTTGTGCATGCGTGTTTCTGTGTGTCTGTGTGCGGGATACAAGCATTACTCCTTGATGCCATCTGCGGCGACGGGCAGGGAGACGCAAACTGGTTAATTAAGCTGAAATCTGAATGATATCTAAATGAGATTTAACGCTCTTTCACAGGCTCGCTGCACCTCACTGGGTGGACTTTATGTTAGTAGAAAACCATGTTTTCCAGAAGCTGCAAAAGCCCTTCCGTTCCCGCTGTTTTAGCCTTTGATAGCTGGGAAATTCTGGGTTTCGTTCTGTTTCCACTGGTCTGCTATGGAAATATTTTATGTATTAACACCAGAGGGAGCTCCTGAGTTCTTTTTTCTTTGCCACACTGCTCTGTGTGTAGTCACAGCACAGACATCCAGGTGTTAAAGCAGCTCTCCAAACTACTCTTCTTATCATTAATTACTAATAAGGAAGATATTTTGCTGCTCATCCATCTATTTAAAGAGGTGAACTCAAAGATAAGGAATTTAGAGATATATAAAATATATACAATGTTATCAAAAAGCAAAAAATAAATAAATAATAAAATAAAAAAAAGATGTTGGTGCAGTAAAATCACAGACACTACAGCTGCAAACACACTGGCTAGTCCTTTGGGCAGGCTGTCATACAGACTGGGAATAATAACAGTGTTTCAGTGGTTATTCAAACCAAAGCGGTATTGTTGCATACATTATAAACTCTTCAGGTTATTAATTTCTTTGTGTTGCAGATCACGCTGACCTGCAGATGTCAGGGATTTTTCTGATATACTATAATGCAGAAGCCGAGGGGTTCCAACGTGTCAGGTGACTGAGAAAAGAGAGCCACAGTGGAAGACAAAGGTGTCGGAAAAAAGAGAGATGTGTCTCATACCTACAAAGAATGCCTGCGCTGTGTGGGTATTTTAATGACTGCTCCTTTTGTATACTACACTGTGAGCATCATGCACAGAAAAAAAGAAAGAAATTGAGATAACAACCATGCAGTGGGAGCTACATGGAGACGGACCGGGAATAAATGTTGACTGATAAGTGCAGTCAGAGGCAGCTGCCTTCATTTATTGACTCAATACCCAGGAGTGTGAATGTGTGCGAGAGTGCTGTAATATCAGTGTTGCTGTGCAATACGAGAACTTACATCATCACCACTTAACAATATTACAGGCAGTTCATAAGATTATTGGTCCCCAGGGGAAAAATTAAATTTGATACGTTTATCAATATGAACTAATACAACAGAACGGCATTTATACGTTGTTTTCATATATATTTATAACTAGCGTGTTGTCAGTGCACCAGAGTTTAATCCTAATACTCGTTCAGCACAGACCTTACACTTATTATCCAGCATGTTAGCGTCATCGTACCCTTTATGTTAATTAAGACGCTTGAATAATTCATGGGTTTGACACCAAGATGTCAAGCTAGACAAAAGCATCAGGAAACAGATGTGTTCACCCTTAACCGGCTAATGGCTGTCCATAAAAATTGGAGAGCCAAGCAGAAATGCCATTCACAGTGGCTGTAATGATCAAACTTTGCAAGTTTTTTTTAACCTATTTCTGGCTCATTTGTCTCCAATGTGCAACTTAACACTTGAGAATTGCATCGTAGTCACTTGTTACCAGCTGTTTGAGGTTAATTGTAACTCCTCATTTTCTCGAGCATGCTGAAGAGACTGTTTCGAGCGCCACATGTTGTGTGTCGATGTTGGTGTTTAATTGCGACCAAAGTACATCTCTGAAAAATTTGGTTTTATGCTCAAGCTGTTAATGCTCCCAGCTTCTTAAATGTGCTAAATGCAGGGGATCATCGTGTCGCTGGGAAGTACCGAGTGAAAACACGCGCTGAGAAGAGACTATTGAAAATCCATGAAGCTGCCTGCTGCATGGATCTTTACATATCTGAATCTCAGTCACCCGGGGTAGATCTTTTCATTGAACACTTGAGAGCAATGTGTGAAGGCAAACAGCGGGAGCGTATGGGTGTGTGTTAGGTGAACACTCGTGATGTGTGTTTCTGTGTCGGAGATCTCTCCAAAGAGGAAATGGATGGTATAGATACCTCGCTTCCCACTGTTTGCTCCATTATATAGCGGGGTTCACATACATATAAGCCCGTAATGCTCTCAAAATGAAAGCAAACACAACTCCAAACTGCCTTGTTTTCTCATGAAGGAGGCAAACATTTCATTTAAGGAGGCACGCTACGGGACCAAGGCAGCACATGCTCGGTTAAGCAAGTTGGATGAAGCTGGAGACAAAAATCTTGTAACATTACATTGCCTGCAAATAGGTCTTGCTTCATTTTCATAGCACTGAGCCTTCTTCTCTGTGGATCCAAAAATAAACAATTTGCTTGTAAGTTTTATGTAAGTACAAAACAATAAATATTAATGCATCAATTTGCTCTTTTCATTGACCTCGTTGCATGAGCGAAGTAAATATTGACTCTCTACATAAATGTAAACATGCACACAACCAAAGAACGTGTAATTGTGCGCAATTTTTTTTCTTTGTGAGAGGAAACCTGACAGCATCATGTGAGGAAGCCTTACTTTACTGATTGCAGATATCAGGCAGCACAAAGTGAACACTGAAAACATCATCTTCATAGGTATTAACACATACACGCATGCGAACACACCCATATAAGATGAGTCAATGGAAAGCTGGTGAAATGAGAGCTAAAATATTTATAGGTCATGAATATTCAGCTGAGACTGCTTGCGTATAATGCCTTCACAACAGAATACATTTTAAAATATTTATGGCTGCCTAAATAAATGGGACTGCCGTACAACCTAAGCGCTGAGGATGTATACATGAGTATATACATGCGGTTTATGAGACTTGTCAATCGCTATGGATACAAAGAGTTTCATTGTCTTAAAAAAATTTGTTAGATCTGTATATCCCATTCTTAATGTCACATAAAGTCGGAAAGTAGAACAGACTGCCTCTCTGAAAATTCCTAACACGTGGCGAGTTGTCCCATTTAACAATTTTCTCTTCTCACCCGTTACCACACTTAACACCTCCCTTCTCGTCCCCTCCCCTCTCTCAACTGAAACGAAAGCATTAAGGCAATTTTGACACGGCTATCACTTCATGTGTTGCCATTGGCAGAGTTTATATCTAAATCAGCTGCACTGGAAATGCCTGTTCAGACTAGCATGAGGACGTGGGCAGTGATGTCTCCTGCCACCTGCTCTTTTCCCAGTGTTGCTGCACAGCAGTGAGAGGCTACAGGCGTTAAGTCTAACTCCGTCTGCACCACGAGTTTAGGATTTAGGGACCTCTTACCAGGATCGTAAAGATACCAAGAGATGACGATAATGATGTCAGCGCAGTTTAATCTTGTCAAAACTTCAAGGTTGGCGTAGAGATAGAGATACTGACTATCAATAAACTACTGTAAGATACTGTGCTGGCTTCATCTCTGGCACTGGGAAAGGAGTGTAGGCTATTAACTGTGCAAGCTATCAACTGCAAGGTGTCAGTTGTTACAGACCACAAACACTGTGAAAGGGCCCTTGAGTAAGGCACTAAACCCCAAATTACTGCAGGGGTAATGTACTGCTTAAGAGACTTTTCGGCGTCTTTGTGCCTCTTTAAGCTGCCTTATGCTGATTGAAAACTTACTATAAAAACTGAGATTATCAGAACACTGTTACACTACACCAGGCAACACTCTTGCTTGGTTGGTATTCAGCTTAAAAATGACTCACTTGTGTGAAGCTGGCTTTTTTTTTGTTTTGTTTTGTTTTAGCAGTTGTCACTGCTAAAATTTCTGGGGCATCATTCGAGCCGTGAAATTATATAATACACCAAATGGAACGTCACAATAAACATATTGAACGCTATAGTAAGGTGCACCAGCAGTCACAAGTACACCCTCAGCAACAACCGACTGAAAACACTTAACAGGACAGTTGCTTAATGACACTACAAACCGTATCCTCTGAATGACCATTGAGCTGAAACAACACCTCCCATGGTCTCTGGCACATCTAATCATTATGAATTTTCCCAAATTTGTCTTTACTCTGCCTTTGGTGTGTAAAAGGAAAATAAATGTCATCTAGAGCTGCAACTAAACAGCAGTGGTATCGATATTGAATATAGTTATACTTCATACACTTACCTTGACATCTTTAACGAGGCAGTGTTATGTACAATAGTAGCAATTTATGGTACAAAACAGTATCTCTTCTAAGTGGTGCAAAATGTCTGTCTATGTGATTATCCCTTTTCTATAAGCCGTATTTCTTCTTGCTGTTTACCATAAGATATTAAATTTATTTCTGCTGCCTTGTAATAAATGAATTGCCTTCATATGCATTTCCATAGATAAACAGATGCATTGCCTTTTTTTCTCGGTACACCCCGTGTCAGACCTCACAAGCTGGTTTCTAATTGCAGGTGTCTTCTGTAGGCAAGTGAATTTCTTATTGAATAAAAGGCGGATTTATCTCAAAGTGGATCTTTCCCTTCTTGATCCTCCACAGCCGTGGAACTGCTGTATGCAATAAAAGGTATGCTGGCCAATTAGTCTTCTATGTAAGGCTCTTGAAAGGAGCCTAGCTAGCTAATGAACTAAAGCTACCAGAAATGCTAAAAAAAAGAAAGAAAAAAAATCTTGTGTTAGTTGATAGCAGAGAGAGAAAGAGCGAGCCCTCCCTCCCACAAAGTGGCTGTGTGATATACGTTTAAGTGATGTGAAGAAAACACCCAAGTTGCTTTAGATTGACTGCTGTAAAGGCGAGAGATGTTTTTTGTGTCTGGATGTATTACCACACAGAACAAATGGATGAAAAAAAAAGAAAACAGGAGAGGATTTATGTTTTTTGTGAAAAATGATTACATAAAAAAGGTGAAGATGATATAGGTTTACATATTTGCAGCAATAGCTGTTAAATTTTTCATGAAATAATAAAGTATGCTATAGTGTTGCCTCCACTCCCGACAAATGACAAATTGTCAAATTAAATTGCCTTCCTTTCTACCTCTATGTGTGTGTGTGTGTGTGTGTGTCCCATTCATGCAAGAGCCTTTACTTCCCAATCTTTGAATGCATGCATTTTCCCCCTCACTGCCTTAAGAGATTCTGTCAGGTGTGCAGTCAGGATTTGAGCAATGTTCTATGATCAAGAAACATCATAATTAACATCTTAAATCCCATTTCAAGTGTGTGCGTGCATGCGCCGGTGTGTGTGTGTGCATTTGAGATTTCCTGCTCTACTTTGTGGGAAATTGCTGTGTTTCGCTGTCTGTTAACCAACCTGCAGAGTGAGCAAATTAAGCAGTGATGTTTTTCCTCCGCAAAAACTGGGTTAAACATGGGGGTCGCTGCATTGTGCGATAAGCGCACATCTTGCAACCGTTTGCTCTTTTCTTTATGCTCTCGCGCAAAATTAGACAAGACAGGAGTTATAAGAGAGAATTTACTGAGTCTCCTGAATGGTTGAGAAATAAGACCTAATGACTTTTTGCAGCTTAACATACGCATTCAAGGCACAATCCTCATTGCCATCATACGCACACACACACACGCACGCATACAGACAGAGAAGAAAGTAATACCTTTAGGGGTTTGCTATTAAGATGGTTAATCCACGAGCCTCCAGAGGAGCAGGATAAAATATTCCTCAAGGAAGCTTTTCACAACAAGCTCCTAGGATCAAGTGCATGAATAAATTACAGGCCTAATTAAAGGAAATGTCAAATGGCTGCTGTATGGAACATTATTAACGATGTTCTGGACATGTTAAAGAAACCTGGGCCTGGAATGAGGATGATCAATGTAAGTTTAATGGGGTTCCTATTAGACTGAGGGTCTATGAGACTTAAATAATATAGTTAGACTTCACTGAAGTTCAGCGAAGATATTGACCCATGTGTTTGTGTTTTGGAGGAAGATTGGTAACGTCCAAAAGGGTAACCTGATTACAGTAGTATAAGGAAGAGGGCGTTCAGTGTTTTTGTCTGAGAGAAAGACACAGACAGATAGAAAAGAAGAGACTGACAGAGGCAGGGAAGTTGTTTATCTGTAAGAGCGGGAGAATGTGACTAGAAAGAGAAGCCGAGAGAGCTGGAACTGGAAGAGAAAGCAGTTTTCCTGCAGTCTTTGTCATGGGAAATGCATCCTTTCACAATGAACCAAAGCTGTCAGCGGATGCTTATCAAGAACACTCAAACATCAGCCTTCTGCAACTCAGTACCTACAACAGGCCTTTTCAGTCGGTGAAACAAACTTGAATCATAGTCTAATAAGTTTTCTTTCTGCAGCTCGAAATTTCTTTCAGACGACTTTAGAATCAGTGCAGTTTAAACTTTCATTTTATCCATAGATTTGGATAAAGCAAAGAGAAAAAATAATGAGTGGAAAAAGTAAAACCTACTAAGGAGCAGTGAGCAATAAATCCTGTTTTAGAGGTTGGCCAGTTTTAAAACTAGTAGCAAAGGCTGCTGGGAGTTAACCAGTGCCTGAGTGCAATTATATGTTAAAACCTACAGACTGTTTAAATCAGCAGAGCTGCAATTGAATTTTGTATTCTCTACCACGAACTATGAATTATCTCTGTTTTTCTGTGTTCTGTTATATTAAATTTATATATGCAGGTCAGAGTTTAACTCTCTGTGGGTCGGCACTTGTGAGAGTTGGGCAGTGAGAGCACAGGTTTTTCCTGGTGCTAGAATTCAGTGAGAAAGACAATAAACCGCTAAGTCACAATGACAGTATTAAGTAAATTAAGTAAAATAAACATGAGTAAATTTTTTTTGTCCCATGTGACCATAATGTCTTTTATTCGTGGGTGAAAGGATCGGTTGAGTTTTTCCTCCTGTGTGTCTGAGGAATAGACTATATTTAAAGGATAGACATAGCCTTGGGCGCTGTTGAAAGATAAATAAATAAGTCAATGCAGTCCATGAACAAGTGCCAGCAGGGGATGACTCCTATGATTGCAAAATCAAGTGTGATCGTATAGAGGTCTATGAGGCCATTTATTCTACTTTTTAGTTGATTTTAATGCCTCATTTAACATCTTACTAAGAAGCTTATAGTCTGAGTTGATACGTTCAAGTACTCTTCAATACAGCATGATGTTCATCCTGGAAATTATGTTCATATTTACAGTATGA
Source organism: Copadichromis virginalis (assembly GCF_057382275.1). Classification (NCBI taxonomy): domain Eukaryota; kingdom Metazoa; phylum Chordata; class Actinopteri; order Cichliformes; family Cichlidae; genus Copadichromis; species Copadichromis virginalis. The sequence continues at coordinate 5,707,510 of NC_140637.1, read as the reverse complement.
ACAGGGTTGGTTTTCTTTGGTAGGGTGACCATATTTTGATTTCCAGAAAAGAGGACACTTGCCCCAGTCATGAAGAACTTTAATAATACTGTTTGCTTAAAGAAAATTTTAACATATTTAAACGCTGCCTTCTCTGTGCGGTTAACGAATGGTGAAATACAAAATGTCATAAAGGCTTTTACAAGTTAACAAGTGCAAAAAATAACTTATAACCCTCTGGAATTAAATAATGATACAGAAATAATGCCTCATCTGTATTAAAAAAATTACCAGTACTGGGATGGTACGAGGGAAATTTCTTTTGTAGTTCATCTGAAAAGATGTACTTGCGCTTTGGCATCTTTTAAACATCATCAGGCGCGTTGCTTCATGCTGTCTGTCCCATCTGTGAGCACAGAACCACTCACAAAGCAGCAACTACGGGATAACGCCTTCGACGCTTATTCCCTTCCGATGCTGACGGTGGATCAAGGAGACCAGCGCACAGGCTGCAGGCCCGGATGTATTGTCTAAATCGGCTGTCTCTCACCCTTTACCCACCCCTGTTGCTTGTCATGTGTTTCTTTGGTGTATTAAGAGTTTTTTCATGTGCTATGTGCAGAGGTGTTTTTTTTCTCCTTATCTTTCCTCATGTGGTGCATTTTCCATTGTTATACCTCTCTGACCTGTCTTCCCCATGTGATGTTTTGTGTAATGTATGTATGGTCGGAGGGTAAGATGGCGCCGCCATTGCGTGCAATAGATCGGCAGCCTTATGAAATTTCCCCTTGTGGGACTAATAAAGGTATATCAAATCAAATCAAATAACGTCACACATATAGGTCCTCTTTAGGCCTATAGGAAAACCCAGACATTTCCATCAATCTTGAAAATCCCCCTGGACACACGGACAGAATGTTTTTAGACATACTTTGAAACACATTTAGTTGTCAACCTTCTCCTCCGGAGAAAAGAGGACGGTTAGTCACCCTATCTTTGCGTCATACTCAGCATGTCTCTTCCTCCAAACACAGTGGTTCAAGTTGATGCCAAAGAGCATTTTTTTGTTTCATCTGACACTGAGCACTGTCTCTGAGGCCTTCTCTGAATCATTTAGATGTTCACTGGGAAACCTAAAAGAGATCTGTACGTGTGCCATCTTGAGCAGGGGGACTTTGTGGATGTTGTACGATTACTGCCCACTACAGCATAGTGTGCTACCAGTGCTGTTGTTAGTGACTTTGGTAGTTTTGAACAAATCCACAACCTTTCTCATGATCATCATCATTACCCCATTGGGCAAGATGCTGTATAGAGCTCCAGACCGAAGGTCAAGGTCAATTTATGTTTCTTCCACCAACAGTTAGCAGGTTCTCACCAAGCTTCTTGCTGCTAATCTTTTAGCCCATTCCACCATTGTGCAAGTCTACAGTCTTGTCCCTGACGTCCTTTGACAGCTCTTAGGTGGTGAATATTAAAATGGAAATTGATTACATGGAGAGGTGTGTAGTTTAGTCAATATCTATAATTGATTGATTGATTGATTGATTGGAATCTCTGTGCCACATGGGCACACAGCCAATCTGCCAGAGCCAGAATTCTGGCTGGGTTGCAGTGAACCAAAAGCTTATTTCATTCAATGAGATGCAAATCAATTTATAACTTTTGTCGTGTGTTTTTTCTCTATTTTTGGTTGATATTATGTCTCTCTGCATTAAAATAAAACTACCATAAATAGAGAGTTCATTTCTTGAGCAAACTTTAAAAAGTCAGCAGGGGATCAAATAATTACTTTGGCCAACTTTGCAGCTTTTAGTTTATGGAGTCTGTCTTCCATCCAGATCTTCAGAGTGTAGTGGAAGTTGCATGTCTGAGGGTGTGGAAGATTCGCTGTCTCTATATTTTATCTATGCTGTCCATACTGTATCTCCACAAAAGCTCAGGTGAACTATCATATTGTTTTTAATAGCTTTTAACCACGGGTTAGGGCTCCATTACATTTCCATGACAACCAGGTGCTTTTTCTGTACCGTGATTGGTACTGTGGGAAAAAGAGAGGTTCAGTTGTACCCACACCACTCCAATCTCATCCCATCAGAAACTAGTTTGAGGGATGTCACTCGGCCTCCATGCATGCCCCAACTGCACACAAAGGAGAAGCCACATCGACATATTTTGGAGTAATTTGAACACCCCACTCTGCCATGTTTTCAGCCACTTACAGCTCATTACATTGGTTTTCTGGTACATGTATACTTGAGTCCTAATGGCTCTCACCAACCCCACATATTATGACAGGTAGCCACTCCTATCTCAAAAGCTTGCACAAGTCCACCCACCTTTATGCCGCCTGTTTAGCGTAAAATGGAGGCTTGTTGAAATAAACAAGTAAATGATAAAGAAAGTTAAAAACAAGGCAGAGCAGAACTAATTTTCTTTTTCTTCTTTAACACTTTGTGACCCCTGGTGGTAGAAAATCTGTTCTTCCTTAAAGAAAATAAATATCAAGAACAAAGAAAAACAAATAAGTCATAAATAGAAGTAATAAATAGCATAAGTTTGGTCCTATTAGGGTCTTTGAACATTTGAAGTTTGCTGAAAATAGGACAAGTAAAGTCAATTATTAGGCAGGCTAATAGCACAAATTTTCTTGAAAGACATTTAATTCACTGTCTTCTCCCTGCAGACCTTGATTTGGAAGTGAAATCGCTCCTCCTCAGAGAAAGAAAGGAAACAGACCCGAGGAAAGGCAACTGACGAGTAATTCCTATTAGACAAACACGCAATGTTACAGAGCAAAAGAGCAAAATTGCAGATTATCCCCTGATGTTTGACAAAGTAATTATTCTCTTTAACAGAGGGTCTCTGGGGTATTATATACTGTTTCTATATTTAGATGCATTAAGCTTTTCTTTTTATATTAACCTATAAAAATCAAATGACAGAGAGAGCACAGGTGGAACTAATAACATTACCAAGTGCTATTGCAATAAATCACTCCAACATGATGCAAAGTAACTACACAAATAAAATCAACCATTTTTTTTATAACTGCACCTGTGCGCTACCTATTACAACATGTCAAAATATCTGTTCTGAGACAAAGGTGGACATATATTTTCACTACTGGTGTGAGAACAAAAATTCTGTTTTGGACATTGTTAAGCGAATAGTTCGGCACGGTTTTCAAAAGCTCTTTCAGAAAAGATGTGAATACTGGATGAATGAGTAGAGAGAGCCAGCAGCTTTTAAGCTCGTTTAACACAAAAACAGAAGTGACATGTTTAAAGCTCAGTAATTAACACTTTGTCGTCTCCTTTGTTTAATCTGCACAAAAACGGCAGTGTAAAAAAACACAAGTTGCTGCTCCTGCCTCGTTTCAATCTCATTGTGGTTTAGGAGGTTTGGTGCACTGTGTTACCCCGAACCAGAGGCTCTCTGCCTCCTCACTGTAGCTTCATTGTTAATGGATAGATATGTTTCAGAACCTTCTTATCTATCTATCTATCTATCTATCTATCTATCTATCTATCTATCTATCTATCTATCTATCTATCTATCTATCTATCTATCTATCTATCTATCTATCTATCTATCATTTTTGGCTTTTTGTATTTGTACACTTTTACACATTTTTTCCTTATTTATTTGTCTAATATGTCTCTAATTCACTCTTTCTTGCAGACCCCTGTGCTTCTGTAACATGTGAATTTCTCCCATTGGAATTAATAACGTCTGTTTTGTGTCTTTATCTATCATTCTCAAATTAAAGTTTTCCTATGCAGCAGTATAAATTAAAGAAGTCTGGCCCAAAATAAAATAAACTTCCTGATACTTGTACAAAGCTACTTGTCATTTTAACTGTTTATCCAAGTTTTGTGTTTGTTTTCTGATTAATGTTTTCTGTCATTTCTAAACACTACACAAACAGGCACTGTGGGAGAATTAGCTTAATTTAAACTAATGTCTGTAGGCTGCACGTGTGCCAGGAGGACTGTACCAAATGAAGACGCAGGGGGGCGCAGTTCCCCGCCAGGTGCGCCTTCTTCCCTGCCTCCCTCCCCGCACCACCTTCCCATCCCATCGCTGCACGTTCTGGCTGCTTTATCGACCTTCTCCCCGCCGTGCAGCCCACTCCTCCTTCCTTCGCGGGGAGAGCGGGACTCTGACGCGCACAATAAATCATCCTCGCGAGGTTCCTTTTTCAAGCCCCATTTCATACTTACTCGCACTGGAGCGCAGACACGGGCGAGAGTCAAGCCTCGTAACTGTGGATGTAGCAAATGTGATTCAGCACAGCAAACAACGTGGGTGTTGTGCGTGCGAGCGCGCGCGCGCGCGTGTGTGCTTTTTCTTTTTTTCTTTTCTTTTCATTTTTTTGGTGGGGAGTGGAGGAAACGGAGGAGGAGGTGGGTGAGAGGGGCGATATGAAACGCGTGTGTTTATGTCTCCTTCGTTACCCGTTATCTGTGACTGACCACCGGCTCAGTTTCACCTGTACGAACGACCTTGCAATTGCGACCGAAATTCTTCTAACGAGGTTTCCATGGAGGAGCAGTTTATCCGTGAGGGCTGAATTTGGTTCCTATTGGTGTCAAGATATTTCGGGATAACAGGTAAGACTGTGTAATTTATATAAATAGCGACGGGCATGCTGTTGCCACCACGTCGGCCTGTTTTTATGCTGTTCCCGACAGCACCGTCCGCTCCTAATGCCTTTTATTTGAGAATAATTGTTTGTTTTAGACTCGAGCAACGTGACGTGACCTCCCAACTGCGGCCAATTCCTGCACACTGAGCAGGCTGATTTTTTTTTTTTTTTTTTAAAGAGGCAATCTAGAAAGAGGAGACTTCTTTTTCTTTTTTTTTTTATTAAGGAGTTGGCTCCAACATGCCTGCCTTTCTTTGTCAAAGTGATGTAAGGGGTGCAGTTAGTCACAGCCTGGCATTTCAGCCCCCTAACTGCTCCTGTGGTACTTACCTGGTGTGGTGCCACACTGCAGCTCACCCCGTGAAATAGAGCTAACCTACAGGCCAAAGACCAGTACATTTTTTAAGGGCTGAATGGGGCTTGGGTGGACTTGCATGCACTAAAACATAGAAGAAAGAAAAGTAAGAAACGTGTAATTACGGTTCTTTTGGCTGTATTTTAAGTAAAAAAAAACAAACAGAAAAACTTCAGAAGTAGCAGTAATTATGGGCTTTATCCTTTATGCGATCCACTGAGTGCAAAGGTGCACACACACACACACACACACACACACACACACACACACACACACACACACACAATTTCTACCTTGCAGCGTTCACAAGGTAATTGCATACTTTAATGCCACAATGTCAGCTGAACAATCTGTGATGAATGCAGCTCAGGCCTTCAAACTAAGTACACTCCTACTCTTTCCAGCTGGGCTGTTTGTTCAGTCAGCATGTTACTTGGATGCAGGCAGAGTGTGATGTAGGTGGTAGATATGTGTTTATACATTTATTCTTTTTTTAAGTGTCAGTTAAGCCAGTGGTGTATTGGTTCCAGAAAGTACCCTTCTTGATTGAGACCGATCCCCCCCAAAGCTTTCTCACCACCTTCTGTCACCATCCTGTTAGCACCATTATTGCAAGCAGTGTGAATGTGTGCTTATGTGTGTGTGTGTGTGTGTGTGTGTGTGTGTGTGTGTGTGTGTGTGTGTGTGTGTGTGTGTGTGTGAGTGGGTGGGTCAGCTTGCATCTGTGTGTGGACAGCTCTATACAGCATGTGTTACGCTGGTGTAATTCTCTAATCCTCCAATTTGCATTTTTAAACGATTTATTGGATGTGTAGGGGGAAAAAAGGAACACATGTAACTCAGAGCCATCCCTGTAAAACCCCGCTGCAAATGCAAACCATGCAACATGCGAAGTTGACTGTACTGTAATACCCTCCATACCTTTTACACACACCAATTTTCAGTCTTGAGATGCCAGCACTTTACACTGTGGGCCTATTACTGAGGTAAGGCATGCAGGAGTCTTCTAGAGAGGAGGCATACCAATCCAATTTAGCAGACTTTGGGAAGGGGGGGGGGAACATGAAAGGTAGGAAATAAAATCTTGGCTGAGACCCCAACGTGTCTGATTTGACATCCAGGCAGCTAACAAACAATTAGACCCTCCATAAGTAGCACTCTGAACCAGACTCGCCTTGGGATTAGACCACAAATGAGCCGCACGTCACAGTTTATGTCTTCTAAATGGAAAGTGAGGGTGTGTGTGTGTGTGTGTGTGTGTGTGTGTGTGTGTGTGTGTGTGTGTGTGTGTAAGCTGGCTGGCTGTTACATGTGTTTCGTACATGGTGAGAAAGCAACTTCAGTGTGTAGGTGTGTGTGGGCTGTGTGACATTTAGCAGATTGATGTTATTATCTGCCCCTGCCCTTAATACGGCCGCAACACCTCTTGAAGAAACTTGTATTTTCAGACCCGACTTATTCATATACGCTTCCCTTTTATGCGTGCGCAGAGTAATGTACACAAATCTTCCCATACGCTGCGCACTCGTAATATGTGTATGTGTGTGTGTATGAGACCGTTCCCTTATTTGCTGTGTTATTGCCTGCTCTTCATTGTGTGTATGTTTGACATTTTGTAATTGCATCATTACGCGCTCAGTCCCCTCCTGCAAGAAGCGCGCGCATCGCAATTTGCAACACATGCTACAAGCAGTCAGACTCTTGCCCTTGATTACGGACCTGGGTGGAATGGCTTCCTCATCAGGCTGTCTTGATTCACCCCAGCATGTGGGAAGACACATGCTGCTGTGGGTGAATCTAATTGATTGGATGGCACCCAATTCCCAGGTCCAAGTCTCCTCAGGCAGCCAGAGAGTGAATCTGTCCAAGTGAAGGATGAGCCTAGGCGTTGGTTGCTCCCCTAATAGATTGGCATGGACTTCCTCCCATATGCCTCTGGTATCACCCTCAGACATCTCCGGGTTCAAGTTGGCCACACTACAGGGCGCAAAGTGACATTGCCTGGATCATTGCTGATTAGAGATGTGAGGGCTATCCGGCACCAAACTGTTCCTCCAGTTTTACAGTGATTATGTTTCCGCTGACAGAAAAATTCTGACACTTCCCCTGTCTTAGCTTGATAGGTGATTAAAAGATGTTACGCTGTCAGTGGTGGAGTTTTTGGTATTTTACAAGGAGATTCTCGTTTCAACAGGTCAAGCTCCTCTCTCTCTCGGAGAACACAAGTGCCATTTCAAAGCTTATTGGATGAAAGTCTCATTTACCCCTGGCTGCCAAATATGACGTTGCCATGGAAACAGCTTCTACTGTTATCAATCATCGACTGTTTGACAGGTAAACTACCTTTTTTTTTTTTTTTACTAGTGATGGATTTTTGGGGGGGTTTCTGGTGCGTGCGCACGTGTGTGTGTGTGTGTGTGTGTGTGTGTGTGTGTGTGTGTGTGTGTGTGTGTGCGTGTGTGTCTTCACGTTTGGACATTTACAGCTGTGGAATGAGACAAAAATAGTGTCAGAGAGGATGATGGCTCAGGTTTATAGGAGCACTCTGCAGTATTGGCTTCCACTCACAATCCAGACACAATACTCTCAATCTTCGTCATCACTTTCACCTGATGATGAGGCGTTTTACTTTTCTTTTCCTTTTTCACTTAGACAAAAACACTTAAGTAACATAAAAAGAGAGTAAAGATTTCCCCTTCTGCTGGGAATGATTTTCTTTGAATAATATTCATGTAATGTTTGTATTTACCAAGCATAGACAAAAAGTTTGTTAGTAAATGATTAAAAAAGTTTTCTTGTGAATTTGTTAAACTAGAGGTGTGTATTTTATTTTTTTTAATGCTGGAGCAGTGACACTTTTAAAATGACAGAAATGGCTTCCTGGTACCGGGGAACGCTGTGAGAAGTTCATTTTTTAAAAATCTATTTGTTTGCAAGAACACTTTGCAACACCCGCAAAGATATGAGACTCGCTTCCCTGTTTTAAAAGCCTCTTTATGACACTTTTCCATCTAAGAAAAATCAGGTAATAATGGAGTCCCGACTCCATTACAGTGATTTCTATTCTGTCTTCATGCTCACGCTGGAACTGTGTCTCTGTCAGATTGCCTGGACAGTGGATCATTCCATGGTCCGAGATGGAGAATGGAGCCGGGTGATTTGTTCATTCCCATTGACTCCATAGAAGAGGAAGCTACTCTGACTTGTGACGCAAAGGGAACACCATCTCCTCAGTACAGGTAGGAGCACATTCACGTTTAGGTTTTTATTCTTCAGGTTTTCAAAAATGTTAGTTTGGGGTTATTAAAATGGGTGAAAGACTGATTTAGAAATCATTATTTGCAAGATTTCGTTGGGTTTAACGTAGCAGTCATTTATAAGAAGTCGAGCTCAGCAGAATCCCAGCAGCTCAGCTGATCTCAACGTTCGCCAACATCAGCTGACAGCCTTGCCGATGCTCTTCCATACATTTAACTGGCAAATCTCACTTAGGACACACTATTAAAGCTGCTTTAGCCAGCCCACGTTTGCCTCATTCCCCAATGTTTGCACCTGCAAGGCGCTTTGCAACCCACCTGCACCCCATCACTTCGTCTTGTGCTGTACCTGACTTATTAAATGTCCCATCTATAGTCACTGATGCATGACTCTGTGTTGGGTCCCGCTTGTGCTCACTTCCAGATTAGTACATTCATTCACTCATGGGAGTGAGATGCCAGAACACAGCTTTCAAATATAAACTGATGGAAATAAAGATCCAGCGTCCTAACTGAACTGCAGTTCAGTTAGCACATTATCAACGCCGTATTGCTCTTTTGTTTAAAATAACACAGGCGGACTCGTTCTCCACCTCATAAGCAGTTACTTGCACTTTCTCCACTCTTTCGCGTTCATCACCGACGGTATTTTCTCAACTGTCAACGTCAAAAGAGGAGCTTGTTTAAAGTAAATGATTAGTTGAGCAAACATAAAAGCTGCATTGAGACATGATCGCAATCTAAATGGAAAAAGAAGATGAGGGAAAGGAAGAAGTGATGTACTCATCTGGATATTCTCAGTGACTTTTTACCCCAGAAAAGAAAAGTAATACAGATGCAGACACCTTTTTATACTCCTGGCTGCTCCCAGCTTGCCATTCTTGCAAAGCCAATTTAGATTATAGTTTTCATGTGGAAAAGCAAGCCGCTTTCCTTTCTATTAATTTTCTCCAAATTAGACTGAAATGCACATAGACACTCTGTGCAGCAGTGTCATTATGGCTTTACTAATTCATATTGACTAACACACCACCAACCTGCCTCTTGTCTTACCAGATAGTATCTTAGTGACACATGTGTAGCATCTTAATGATCGTCTCCTCTTATAAAACACAATGAGGCCGATGCAGGTTGCTAGACACCAACAGACATTGATTACAAGTGTCTTTGGCGTTCGACGTTGGAATTACTGCAGCACAGCCGGCGCAGATGAAATGAATGACAGTGGTGTGGAGTATGTACATTCATTATTTCAGGCTCTTCACATTCCCCATCTAAGACCAGGTATTTCCATGTACTGATTAAAGGTGAGATGAGCATGTTTAACGGGGTGTCTTGTCACGCTGGCTGTGCTAGGCTCTGTATGCCCTCAGCACCTCTCTGGCTCCTCTCTTGAAGTGTAAATGGGCTCACACTGCTCTCTCCCATCCCCCTTCTTCTCTTTTCCCCCTTTTCCCTTTCCTCTGCCACTCCTGTCACTCACAGAGATATGAGACTTTCATACTATGCGCACAGCACTGATTTAAAAACTCGTGGGAGAAAATCAGATCTTCTATAGAAAAGCATCGTTGCTGCTGCAGGCTATAAAAGTTACACTGTGTGAGTGTCTTAAACGTAAACAGAAGGTGACTTGTCTACCCTTTACTTGACCTGAGGTTTGAAGTCTGTGGCTCTAGACCGGTAGATCATCCAGAATACTCGGATTTCTCTGTGGTCAGACAACATGTGTTCACAAAATGAGTTTCAAGCGGAGTAATTCAGTTTTCCAGTTGCCATTCAATCACCTGCCCTATGTTCGTGGCACCACTGAACAGCAGAGGCACTTCAGAGCAGGTCAAAAAGAGGTGAAAACGGTGGCTAAGGGATTAAGAGCTGAATGCAAGAGTGGACATGGACACCTACACAAACATGCAGGCATGTACTAGTCATTCCAGCCCTTTAGGTGTTCATCGTAAGCCACAAGAGTAATAGGGTTAACCTCATTGCATACAGTGACCAAGCTGCATGTGTATTGATCGGCCACAACATTAAAACCACCTGCCTGATCTTGTGTAGGTCTGCCTCGTGGCGTCAAAGCAACACGGTCCCCTCAGAGCATGGACGTGGGATTTCTGGGGAAGTCCTGGCATCAGGACGTTTGTAGTCGAGTCTTTCTTCGCCTTTCCGTCTCCAGCGACTTCATCATCTTGTTTATGTCTGTCTTTTCGCACAAATGTTTCTGTTATGCTTCCCTTTCTTGGCAAAGGAGATATTTTGCTTTATTTTTCAAAGTTATTTGATGTTTCTGAAACCAGTGGGCAGTTTTGCCTGCCACTTCAAGTTTCTGCCCTTTTTATTGCTTTGTTTCTGCAGCACAGACGGTTCATGAAGAGTCATATTTCATTAGTTTAAAAAACAAAGGTGTTATCGAGCGCTTGCTTTTTTTTTGCTCAAGTTGGTGGGAAAGCTGTCAATCAGGCTGTGGTGTCAAATAAACAACCACTCTCTCCTTTCCAGGATGTCCACATACACATATACCATAGATGTGAGAGCAAATTGATCTGCCAGTCTGCATTCTGTGTAAGCAATCTATGTGCAGCGCTGTGGAAAGATTTCAGGCAGAGAGGCATTGGTTAAGTCACAAACTCCTTGTGCAGCATGATAAACGTGCACTGATCAGCCATTAAAACCTCCTCTATTGTTTAGATGCATCAAAACAGCACTGACCTTTTTGGGCATGGATTCAGGACCTCTGAGTCTAGCTCATTGGTAGCAGATCCTCGAGGTCCGCTGGGTTAAGAGCTCTTATTGGATTGGGCATCCCACAGATGCTTGAACAGATTGGGATATGAGCCCTCAACTTTTCGAAATATTACCTGACGGAGGTGCATGTGAGAATGCAAATGTCCCACACAGTGGGTTCTGGTTTGCACAGATTGTGAGAACAGCACAGATAATACCCTGGTGAATGCACAGCTAGCGAGCCCTATGTGCTGCTTTGTGGACGCTGTGCACAGGAAGATCTCTACTGTAAACCAAACTGAATATTTCCAGCATCGAGAACATGGCTGGCACGAGCGATCTCCATGTGTACTGCATGTGAGAGAAGACGGCATCTTCCCAAGTACTGCCAACTTTTTCCAGAGTTAATGTGTGAGAACGATTTTTGTAATACTCCCAAAATGTTCCCACCACCTTTTTTTTTAAATGCAGTGGAGCGCATTGCTCTACTGAGGCTGGAGGAAGCCACTGCAATTGTCATGAGTCTGCAACCATGTAAAGCATTAAAGTAAAATCCACATGAATTCAGTGGTGCATTTTAATGACCAGTGTTATTCCAACCCGTTCTCACTCCCAAAGCGTAACATTTTACGCTAGGTGACAAATCGTCACCATATTACGTTTTCGGCTACCCACCACGTTCCTAAATGACGACCTCGGAAAAAGAGGAAATATGAGAACCGTCTGGACTGAACCTACACATGTTCGCTCTTTTTCTTCAAATCGCTTAGAAACACGCTATTTAACATCATTAAAGTCCTGGTTAAGGTCAGGAATAAGGTTATGGTCAGGGCTAGGGATAAGGTTAGGTTTAGGGCTGGAATACAGGGCTGGAACGTCTACTACCGCGGGAGCGTCATTGCACTGGATTCCAGCCATAACCCGCCGCGTACCATAAGAACGCCGAAGGTCTCCTTTCGCGTTCCTCAGGAACGCCGCGGGACGTGACAAAACGTCGACATGTTACGCCTCGGGAGTGAGAACGCTCTGGTTATTCCAATGTTGATATTGTTGCACCTGATCGCTAATTATTCTTTAAGAATGTTTTCTTTTTCTTCTCTCTTTTACTGGGAAGCGAAACATATATGCTTTTGAAAAGTCATCCATTGCGTTTCCCACATGTCTGTTGCCACTTGTTGCCACTTAAGTAAAGCAAGAAAGGAAGTGTTTTGCTAAGTGAAAGAAAGGGTTATGTTTTTTTCTTAAACACAAACAATGGAACATTCTTGAAAAGTGCTCTGTCCTTGAACCCATCAATGCTCAGCTTTTGAATAGCATTTAAAAGGAGATAGAGTTTTTGCGGTGGCGGGGAATGAAAATGAATAATGAGACTTGCTTGAATCAATGAATTAACCTTAAGTTTTTAAGAGTTCTTTTAGGTGCTTCATTTATTTGATAGCACCGTCGTAACCTGCTTCACAGAGCTTCTTCTTTTTTAAATTCTTCCTCCTGCTAAGTGTTGGAAAGATATAATAAAGGGTGAAAAGGAGTTTAAAAGGCCTCCTTTGATACATTGAGCCATTGTTACCTCTTGCCAGGTGGTAATGTTTAGTCCTGATGGGGAGTCAAAGGTGGAATAATATCACATTATGTAAATCTAATGTGACAGAGACGAGGTGATTATGGTTAGACTGATGATCATTGTCCAGAATGGCTTCTAAAACCTTTGTCCTCCGCTCCCCTTAAATAGCGAAGGACAGCTTTGTGTATGATACCCCTAGATTAAACTTTAATGATCCCTGTGGGGAAAATGGGATAACTGCAGCAGCAAGTAGTAGCAGAGCTAAATAAAGAAAAATGGAAAAAATACAACACCGTAAAGAAATTTGCACTTCAAGGTTTATACAGACACAAAGGACATCTGTTAGGTGAGTAAATTAATGATATATAGACATGGCAGCATGATTACGGTACTGTTAGACTGCAGGTACAAAAAAATATGATTCGCTCAAGCAGCATACAGTCTCGAAAAACAAAGTACACTCTCTTTTAATCCTAAGGTGGTAAATTTCAGCAGATAATAAACTCATCGGGTCCTTATCAGCTTCGAAAGTTACTTAAATACAACCTCAGATGTAGAACAATATATGATATATTGTTTATTTATTTTAACAAAAATAAGCTAAAATGCAGAAACATTTTGGTTTCTGCAAAATGTTTCTGCATTTTGGTAATAACTATAACCACAATAACATGAATGAATAGTTTTTTGCGTGACTTTATCAGTCTCTCACATTGTTGTGGAGGAATTTTGATTCACTCTTCTTTACAGCATTGATTCAGTTCATCAAAGTTTGTAGACTGTTGTTTATGCACAGCTCTCTTAAGGTCCCACCACAGGGTTTCAGTCAGCTTGAAGTCTGGAAGAGTTCATTGTCGACTCACTGACAGCTGGTTTGAGGTGTTTGTGCTGATATTCGGCGTTTGGTTTTCTCCAAATGTGGCACAGTGCAGTGTGGCCAAACAACGGTCTTGCCTGTCCACAGGACATTGTTTCAGAAGTCTTCTGGTTTCTGCAGATGCAGCTTTGCAAACTTTAGCTGAGCAGCCGTGTTATTTTTAGAGAGAAGAGGGTTTTCTCCTGGCAGCTCTTCCAACCAAGCCATACTTGCCTTTTTCTAATTGAGTTGTCATGAACTTTAAATTTTAATGCTAACTCAGATGTTGCTTTGAGGTTTTTGCAGGTCACCTGTCTGACCTTGGGTGAATTTGCTGGCATTCCCACTCCTGGGAAGACTAGCAGCTGTCTTGAGTTTTTTCCACTTGTGAATAATCATTCTTACTGTAGAATGATGGACTTAATATTGTGGGGGAATGTCCTTTAGACCCTTCCTAGTTTAATGGTCAGCAGCTTCTCCCAGATCACTGCTGATGTCTTTCCTCCTTGGCATTTTGCTAACACACACCTGAACTTTACAGACCAACAGACTGCCAAAAATCTTTCTTTTATAGAGGTGCTTACACTTGCTGATCATCACTTAATCAAGTGGACTGGATTAGCAGCACTTGGCTGTTTCTCATCCTCTTAATTCCTGGGGAATCAGTAAGGGTGTACTTAGTTTTTTCATGCTTCTGCATTTTGCTGGGGTGGGGATTTGTTTGTTTTTTTCAATATATAATGGCATGGCATAATATGTCGTCATCTGTTTGTCTGAGCCTGTAGTAACCTTGTATCAACTTTGAATCAATTAATTTTCATTGTGTCCTGATGCACGAGCCTTAGAATTTAAAGAGGGTGTACTTTCTTTTCAAATGACTGCAAGCATAGTTTATCAAGTTGATGCACAGAACTGTCCATAATTTGCTGGCAGTCACACATGTATCAACTCCATTGTCCTTAACCCTGAACACAACACAGTTGTGTTTGCAGATTTGTTTGTTTTTAAGGAAGTTTAATCACAGCCGAAAAGAATCGTTGGCCAAAGTCCTAACCACAAGAGTTCATTTCAACTAGCAACCTTTTAAAATCCTCGGCACCATCGCAAATCACACCACATAAAGTGTATTATTCTTATTCCAAGTGAGTTACCACAGTGAATTGTGTTTTCCACTCACCTCCTGTCAGACCACCTTGGTTGGAAGGAAGAAGGGGACTGCGTGTTTTGCCAGGGACTGATGGTGTCTTTGCCCTCACAGATGGTCACTGAATGGGACTCTCATAAATCTGGGTCTGGATCGTCGGCGGCGTCTGTCTGGGGGCAACCTCATTATAAGCAGCCTGGACCGATACCAGGATGTAGGGATGTACCAGTGTATGGCCTACAACACAGTAGGAGCTATCCTCAGCAGAAGAGCAAGTCTTCAGTTTGCCTGTAAGTTACAGTCAGAGTTTTAACTACAAAAAACCACGGGTGTGTAAATGCTCTTAACTACAAATAATGCAGACGTACACTAAAATGGAAGCGCTTTATTTGCAGTATTTATCAGCACGCAGCAAGTTCAGTGGGGAGCCGCATTAAATGTTAACGTAACATGGGAAGAATCTGAGTGCGATGACGCTTCCTTACTTATGGTCATGCAGACTAAGAGTTGCTATTTCACTTTGTGTTGTTTGCTTCAATCAGAAGTCATTCCAGTTTCGTTGGATGCACTCTGGGGTAAAGTAGTCTACCAAATTGCACAAGTAGTGTTTGAAGAATAACTTAATAAGGACTGGAGCCAGAAAAAAAAAAAAAAGAACAGAACACAGCATACCTGCACTTTTATGAAAAAGGAAGAACAAAGCAAATGAATATAAGCTGCAGTGCAAACTATACTACAATGCATTGCTACAAAAATAATAATTTAGGCAGTAAAAAAAATGTACTTTCACATCACGTTCCTGCTGGTGAAGCAGGTAAACAACTCAAATGAATAACCAAATGAATACTTATTACTTCTATACTATTCATTAAGGCTTCCTTTCATGCAGATCGCAACAAAGCGCCTTTTCACACCTTCACTCGGTGGTGGTATCTTGCCGTGCAGATGTTTTGGGTCTTTTTTGACAAGCTTTTAAGATATGGGATGGTCAGAAAAAATGGAATAATGACATTTTAATAACTTAACAACAATGACTTGAGAATAATGACCGGATAATGGATAATCTAACCTCTCTGAAAAAAGTTTGAGTCATTTTATTAACCTTCAAAGGAGTCTCCAATGAAAAACTATAGTTCTTTTTCTTTTTCAGATTCTCTTAGCAATATTTGGATGCAACACGAAAGAATAATAACAAGAAAAAAATATTACTAGGTACATATACCTTAAGGTGTAGCTCAATAAAAAAAGTTTTCAGTCGTTTCAACTTTTTTCTTATAGTGTTATGAGCTCTTGCAGCATATCTCGTCATGGTATATTAATGTCTTGGTCCCCCTCAGGCAGTTTTGGGCAGCTATTTTGAAACCACTATAAAATGAATAGAGCGAGATCCAAAAGTTTATTCTTACAATGGACAAACTCTACCTTGTAAAGCACTGATTTAAGAAAAAACTGTAAAGGTTGAAGTATGAAGTTTATAAAGCCTCAAATTGTAATTCTGCTTGGCACATGCAAAGTTGCACAGCCTTACAGACTTCGTCACGACTCAATTCAGAATGCAGATGTAGCGAATGGCTCTCGCTCCTCCCACCAGAGCCTTGAACATATGCCAGGCTAATTTACACGATTCATACAGAGGCTATGAACCGTCATGAACCTCTTCTGTGCACGAGCCGCAGTTCAGCAACACGATTGGCTCGTGTGTTTACCTGTTCGGCCATCTCTGCTGCTGCGGGATAGATTTCTATTTGAGATTCTGTGCTAAGTCAAGTCTTGTGATTTCAGCGCTTACACAAACATGTACATAAATTAAGTTAGTGGCGGGTTTTCACATCCAAGTTCCTTTTTTTCACAAAATGGCATATCGCTCATATCTCATTCAGGCCCTGGGTTCAGCAGTCTGTCTAAACTCTTCTGTTTCAGAGCCTCACTTGTCTCAGTTGCTTTTGTTCTCCCTCAGGCCTTGCAGAAGTGCAATTTTCATTACAGCTTTCTTATGGGTTTGTGTCAGTGTCTTGCAGAAAGCTTTTACTCAGCCTCTTTTCCACTCCCCTGATATGTGACATCCTACAGTAAGCTTCCTTTTCATTTTTCCCCCCCCTGTCAGACTTAGATCATTTCAAAGTTCACACCAGAAGCGCAGTGTCCGTCCGAGAGGGACAAGGAGTGGTGTTGCTTTGTGGATCGCCCACTTCCTCAGGAGGTAAACTCTGCTGTTGTTTTGAGTCCTGCTGAAGTGTGATTAAAACATAATCTTGCTGCCACTGATTAGCCCCTTTTCTAATCACAGTTAATTCTCTTAATCACATTTAATATCAGAGAGCATCCAGGATCGTCTCATGCGCTTCCTTGTTTGCCTTCCAGACCTTACTTATGCATGGATCTTCAATGAGTACCCGTACTTCGTTCAGCAAGACAATCGGCGCTTCGTCTCCCAGCAGACGGGAAACCTTTACATTGCCAAGGTGGAGCCCTCTGATGTGGGCAACTACACGTGTGTAGTGATGAACAGCATCACAAAGGGCAAGGTTCAGAGCTCCCCCACGTCTCTGATCCTCAGGACAGATGGTAAGACACAGCTTGTGCCTTTGACGTGACAAGTATTGCCTTTCAGCCTCGCATTATGGGCCTTTCATTTTAAGGTGGCTTTAATCATTACCCCAGCGAGAGTGCTCTTTATCTCGTTGTACCTCACTGAAGTTGAGTCACAGAGGGCTAATGCCTGTAAGTAAATAGTTGCTCCTCAATGTAGGCCAGCAAACAAAGCACCCAAATCTCTTCTTTGCTGACTTAGCTTCTCTTATAATTCGCAGTCCCTTTAAAAGCTTTCTCTTTGCTTTCACATGAATTCTCGGGCCTGTTCTCAGCGGCGTGTTGTTCTGTTCTCTGTTATGCTTTCATAGAACGAGTGAATAAAGATTGCCTTGGGAATGAATTAAACATAAGTCATACGTCAGTGGACCATTACATTGAGTGTTCTGGTGGTTCAGCCAGTTTCTACTCAGTGTACTGTACATGTAACTGCATAAATTTAAATCCCCTTGCATCACTTTCTGGTCGCGATCTTGAGTGCCTTTCCTGAATGCTGATATTAACAATGAAACACAACAGAGGTTAGGAACTGCCTACTCAAGCTTTGAAATAGCAGATTAAAAAAAAATCTCTAGATGAAAATTAATGCTCGGTGTATTTAAATTATTCCTCGCTGGGTTTTGGCTACACTCTGGTGACTGTACTCTTAAGCGATGCACGATTTTGAGTTTAGTTTACCCATGAGAGAGCGTTTGCTCATGTGCATTTCATTTTTTCCTCTGTTAGCTTTCCAGTGCTATTGTTTGGTCCATAATGCCAGCCGTAATGCTTGTAACTCATGCATAATGGAATACTGAGCAAGTTCTTGTGCTTGGTCCTCATAGGAGTGATGGGTGAATACGAGCCGAAAATAGAAGTTAATTTCCCAGACAATGTACCCGCCGCGAAAGGATCAACAGTTACGCTGGAATGTTTCGCCCTTGGGAAGTAAGCTGGATTTCCTCAAGCATGTTTTTAATCTTTCACTGTCTTTTCTTTCCATACAAGGAACATCTGGATTTCTAAGCAATTATGGTTCTTAGAGCGTGGCATCAAGCCACGATTGGTCTGAAAGCAACTTGTCGTTGGAATGGGTTAAGTCCAGACCAGGGATGTCAAACTCATTTTATATCCTGGGGGCACATACAGCCCACAGGAAATCTGTCAACATGACTCTTTGGGCTTAAATTGTAAGAAATAGTTGTGTAAAATTATCATAAATTATAAAACAAAGGTTTTGTCAAGAGAATGTCTTTTTTTTCTACTCACCCATTGTAAATAAAGACATTTCTGTAGTAGATAAGATCATTTAATTGTTTATCTGTTACTTCATTACTTGTTTTAGTATGAATGACAGTGGGGGAGGTCTTCATCAGTGGGAAAAGCTGTAAAATGTATAAAAATAAAGTTAAAGGTCCCCAAAAGTTATATTCCAAAACCACTCAGTGGGCCAGATTGGAGTCTTTGCTGAGCCAATCTGTTTTGACACCCGTGGTCTTGACCATTTATCAGCAAAACGAAGTACTGCAGTCCATCTGACGCTTTATTGCTACAGATTGTTACAGACACCTGCACCTGATTCCCCGCTGAGCTCTTCCTTCGCATGTGTCTCACAGCCCCGTCCCAGAAATCACCTGGAGGAGGGCCAACGGCGTTCCCTTCCCCAGCAAAGTCAAAATGAAGTACTCGAACGCCGTGCTGGAGATTCCCAGCTTTCAGCAGGACGACACGGGCGGTTACGAGTGCGTGGCTGAGAACAAGATGGGGAAGAACACAGTCACCGGTCGGCTGGCTTTTTATGGTACTGCGACTTTTGTTTGAGTTTTGAGACGACGCCACAGACAATTGAGTTAGACAAAATGGGTAAACAATCAATATCTCTGCTTCTTTCAGCAACGTCGACAATTGTCACGTCGTTAGACTTTGTAAATGGCAACAATTGTAATGTGATCGTTTAAAAGCTATAAGTAATTTTATAATAGCAAGAGCTCATTGTTATACACGCTACTTTAATGCACACACAAATCTCTGCCTTCTTCCTGCATTTTAAGCGTTTCACTGCAGCTATTACATTTTGGGTTCTTGGCTTGCTTCAGCCGCTGTGTTTTCCTGTGAATCTGTGAAAGAGGGAAAAATGACACTTGTGAAATTGGAAGTGACAGTATGTACAGTGCCACCGAAGTGAGCTGTGCTTATTATGAGCATTGCACTCATGAAACCCATGAAATTTCCTGAAAGCTGTAAATATATGAGAGACTTAGGGGGGGTTGTGTGCTGGATGGGAAACAAGCAGGACCTGACATTTATTATACGCAGAATTAAGGTGACAGTTTGGGGGGGTGAGTGCTGGTATCGGGTGCTGTTCGCCGGTCATGAGAGCTTCTTCCTTTGTGGTTCGGGGTTTTAATGTTAATCTTTGGGTTGCCTCGGGCTGCTGACACATTTAAGAGATGTAACTGATAGACTGAATTCAATTTTCTCTCCTCTAGCCTCTTAAAGGAAAACCCATTGACGACCCCCCCCCCCCCCCCCTTAATTTGGGCTGCCAATCTGCACACGCTTTCCTTTGAACTTATTTAGATGCAGCTTATTTAATACGATAATGCTCCTTCCTCGAAATCTGCCCTCTGGTTCTTGTCAGATAATTCACTCGAGGATAATTCTGTGTCCTCAGCAAAGCCTCAGTGGGTCCAGACAATGAAAGACACGGCTCTAGCCATTGAGGAGAGACTTTACTGGGAGTGTCGAGCCAACGGCAGGCCCAAACCCTCCTACACGTGGCTGAAGAACGGCCAACAGCTCCTCTCAGAGGTAAATTACCGGCTGTCGTCTGCCACCTACAAGTGTTTCATTTTAAAGACTTAATCTTCAGCTTCAGCTCTTCCTTTCATTTCCGAGAGCCTGGCATAAAACACACTGCTGTTTTCCCGAGTGTAATTCAGAGTGCGATGAGAGGAGAGGGTAAACATCTTACTAAGGTGTGCCAGTGATGAGACATGGATGTAACTGTCTCGTATTCTGCTTTACCTTGGCAGATTACAGAGTCTTAGAAAGTGGATGTGCATGGCTCCCGAGAGATTGCTCTATTTTATCTGAATGGAGTCAGTGCTTGTTTTTCATTATTCATGGTGCATGTTTAAGCTCCTTCATATTGAGGGACAATGGGTTTAATCTTCTGTGAAATATACTGTATATAGCACTACACCTAACTCTAGACCACCAGAGAAATACATGTGGTCTTGCATATTTTGAGATTTTTAAATTTGGCTGACCTCGATATGCCTCTGACACTTAATTTCTTACCTCTTACATGCATTATACTGTAGCAATAACCATCCTGATATTGTTCAAAACTAATGTTTAAATATCCTTATTTTATTTGAGGTTTATTGTTTTTACTGTTGTACGATTCAGAATATGATTTTCACCATGAAAGTTGCATTTTTATCTAATTTGTTTCATATTTATAGTACAGAATATAGCTAATGATTAAAAAAAACACTAGTAGGTGCTGTACTGTATATGGTTAATACTGAGAAAATAAATTAAAAAGTGCAGATATAATACAAAAAGCTCAAATATTGCATAGACTGGACCAAAAGTGCACAGGATAGGGAAAAAAAATGAATGTTCCATACTTAGAAAACAAAATTGTGCTTTGTGCTCATAGCGATAAATTATTTTGCAACAGCATCCTGATTTGATCCGCGTCCATTGACAGCACCTCTAAACAAATCCAGCACTTGCCAGAGCGCACCGCAGAAAGCAAAAGCTACCTGTAAGTGTAAGGAGAATAATTGCTTTCTTTCAACCTTTTCTTCACAGGACAGGATCCATGTGGAGGACGGAGTCCTGTCAGTGTCTGCGCTGACCCTGTCTGACGCTGGCATGTACCAGTGTGTGGCCGAGAATAAACACGGTGTCATATATCTTGCTGCTGAACTAATGGTTTTAGGTAGGATGGCATTTATCTCTCTTCTAAATCCTCAAATCTTTGTTGCCAAAAGGATCTTAAAGGTCATCTTTCTGTCATTCTTAAAGGTTGTCTGGATTAGCAGATAATGGGGTCAATGTGGATGTTTTTGTGGGGTCAGACACATTTAGATATATATATATTTTTCCCCCTTTACTTTGATGTGGGGATGAAGATGGTGTAATAGATGCCAAACTCATAGCTGAATAGTAAACATGAACTTTTACTGCAAAACCAATTAAAAGTTATAACAATATTTTCTGCTTCTTCTTTTATTAATACATAAAACTGGCTAAAAAACACCGTTACAGCGTCGATTTTTATGCCGGTTTGATTCGTCAGTTTTAAAAAACGATGTGTTTCAATTACTGTAAGATTTGAAAACTGGTGCTTGAAATGCTCAGTGAGATTTGCTGCAGTCTTGCACTAACGCCAGTTTGCTGTTTCCCACCAGCTTCTCCTCCAGACTTCACAGGGAACCTCCTCAGAGCTTTGCTCAAAGCCAAGACAGGAACTACAGTGACTTTAGAATGTAAACCCCAGGCCTATCCCATCGCTAGCATTTTATGGAAGAAAGGCAACCTGCCAATCCACACAAATGACAGGTAGTAACAGGGTTAACGTTATTCTGAAAAAGTCAATGTACACAGTTTTATAGGCTTGTTTTTTTCCGTATATAAGCCAGTTATCTATCCCAGCTACACTCCTCTTTAGCCATCTTTGGTCTAATCAATATTCACCACACACACACACATGCTGCCTAACTGGAAGATGTCCATTATGTAGAATGCTGAAAAATCCAGAAGTCGGTGTTTATCTGATGGTAAAATGAGTCTTTGTTCTTGGCAGTCGGATTGTAAACTGCTCTCACTGTTTGTGTACTCCTATAGGATCACACTGTCCCCAGATGGAACGCTGAGGCTTGCCAACGTGAGCAAGTCTGATGCAGGCAGCTATACGTGCTTTGCTAGGAATAGATTTGGCATGTCAAGTACAACTGGAAGGCTCCTTGTTACTGGTAAGCTCTCCTGTTAAATAGCAGATTGTTTGTGCGCTCCACTTAGTAAGCAGAATTTTATGCACACTATGGATTAACACACGAGAGCTAGCGTACTGCAAGGACCCGAGTCAATAACTTGTAGTTAAATTTAAAAAAAGTAATAAATAAACTTTGAGGTTTTGTGCTGAGGTGTGTGTCTATACTTTGTAAGGTCTCTAGTCTTGCGATTAAGTAGACTAAATATTTCAGATAATCATTTGATTGTTTTGTTTTTATTTGAAGGGATGTAATAAAAACAAAAAAACTTTACGCGTGCATTATTGAGTCGTTTTGTCCGGACGCATTTTGCAGCGGCTGCAGTAATGCGCTTGGAAGGCGTTTGACGAAACACTCGATCATTGTTTTCCTCAAAGCAGTTGAGGCAACCAATTTAGTGCAATAAATGAAAGTGCCCTGAGTGGAAGCGGTGAGCACATTAGTGAGGTGGTGTTACAGATGCTGTTATTGTTGAGCGTGTTGTTGTTTTTTTCATTGGAGTTGAATGTTCTGTGAGTTTGTTATTGGTTTTTATTAATGTGCTGAATGATATTGTCTGCCGCTGTAACTGCCAAGGCCAGTTATTTTTTTTGAAATTACCGGAGTATTTTTTCACAGCCGTAAAGCATTCGGAGGCACAGAGCCATGACCCACACATTGATTATTAGTAGCTTGAGAACTGAGGGGACGCTTTTTTTATCCCTTGACAGCTTCTCCAAGGTAAGATATGAGAGTACAAATCCACTTGCTTTGTGTTGTATCTTCTTGATTTGATTCCTGCCGTTCATTATCTTGACTTTTTGAAGCACAGGAGGCCAAATGATTGCTATAGCAGACTTTAAAGCAGCGCTCTTCATTTTTTATTTTTTTTCGTTGTTGTACTGGTTGTGCAGAGCAGCTCATTACATGAAGTTTTATCTGATCCATGGTGTATTGTAATTGCTATCAGGATTTCTGAAGATTATGTGAGCCATTTTAGTGGTGGCAAGGCTGCATGTTATCACACATTATTTGACTGAGTTTTTCATGAGACCTTCCTTTATATACACAGACTGCTCTGCCTGTGACTCACTGTATTGCGGAGCATGATTTTTGTGTCTCGGGAAGTGTTGTGTCACTACTCTGCTCCTATTTCCTGAAAATCAACAAAAGGGCTGCTCATCTGCTGGAAGTGAAAAGTCTCATGTCTCACATAAGATTGCCACCCTCCCCTTTAGAAATGGCTGGCTCTCACGTTTTTATTTTTCCTGGGTAGATCCAACCAGAATCATCCAGGGGCCAGTGGACACAGAGATCATTGTGGGCGAGAGCATTGTGTTACCCTGCCAGGTCACCAGCGATCCCGTCCTTGATGTTTCTTTCTCCTGGGCCTTCAATGGACAGCTCATCGCCAAGGGAGACGGTCACTTTGAATTTGTGGGTGGGGTGAGTGACCCACAGCCGTAGTTTTTTTGTTTTTGTTTTTTCTTATGTGCGAATGGGCACTTGGCACCTCTCCCCATCTTGCTTCACTTCATCCCTGCCATTAGTTTAAAGGGACAGCTTGTGGTTTGACACCCTGGTATTTCTTGGAGAGATAGAGCATGGCAAGTTTTGCTGCACTTGCTGTTATACCATCCTTTTTCTTTTGCTATTTTAAATTTCTCTCTGGTGGCAAAGAAGGCTGGGGAAAAGTCTTTGGCATGAAGCGTTATTAGATCATTTAAGACCTCTTAACTTCTAATTGTATTCTTGTGAATGGAAACATGGCAGCCGTCGTGTCAAAATACACTTCCTACATAGCGCTAGTTGCTCAGCCATTGTGACAGGTTGTCTTCTATTTGAGCACACTTCTCTTACTCTTGCTCAGTCTTCTGAAGTCATCTATTTTTTAATACGTTGGCTGGTCTCTTCAAATTCTGCTTTGACATGGCCTGCTGCACAGCCTCTTCATAACGGGAAGGAATACGTATTATTAGAGGTGCCTTGTAAAGGAATCAAAGCATGGCAGAGACCCAAACGACAAAACACTTTGAGAACATCCTCGCACCCTTTGAGATTAACCATTCTTCTTGGGTGTGTGTGTGTATGCGTTTGACTGACAATGTTCTTATCTGAAAAGAGACTCCTTCCCCAGAAATGCTCAAATGTCCCCAGTCCAAAGAGATTATCAACTTAACTTTGCTGCTTCAGGGAATTTAATTTCCATAATTAAACCACATTGGCTGTGCTGCCACGTTTTCCTGCCAAAGCCAAGAGAACGATTTCACCACTAATTTACCATTTTCTGCTTACGGGTGTCCTCTTAGATGAGAGCCTTTTCTTTTCTTTTTTTTGTTTTCTTCTCCAAATGAGCAAAAGCTGCCTGCTGTACTCAGTAGTAAAAGCTTATTTATGTAGTTGCTTGCAACAGGTCTTGAAGGTCACAGCACTGACCTCTGCAAAAGGCGGGTAAAGCAGTCGAGACCTTGTCAGACACAAAAACTCAATTTACTCTCTGTTGTTTTTGTGAATTTTGGCCTTTTTCTTTTCCATTCGAGCTCATGTTGAACAGCTGTTTGTGACCTGATACTGTATATACACAGAATTTCTCCCAGAAACACTGTGCAGCCACTTTTCCTCAGCAATTTCCAAGCTAAGTACTGTAACTAAAGGATATGCAAACGGTTTTTAGAGCTGCTATTTACTGTGTCTTTATATATGCTTTGCTACCTTTTTTAATAAGCTGTCACGAGGTCCATTATCTTTCATGCTACATAAAGCTCTCTTTCCTCCTTCGATAGAGAACAGCAGGAGATCTTATGATCAGGAACATTCAGCTTTACCATGCTGGCAAATACATCTGTGTGGTGGACACGGACGTGGAGAGTCTATCAGCCGTGGCTGTATTGATTGTGAAAGGTAAGAAAAGCTCGTCTCTGCTCTGCAGTTACCAATTAAAATAGGGCTTACAGCCAGGGATGTTTAATGGGTAAAAAAAAAAGGGAGAGAGAGAAATTAAAAAAAGTAGACTCAACGTAAAGTGGATGATGGATGCAGCCTCAGTAAAAAGAAGTCAGTAGTCTTTAAGTGTTACTGAGCAGAGCAGTGTTAAAGAGATTTCAGAGAGATTACATCGCTATGCTTTGCTGAGAATTAAAATAAAAAATCTTTTGAGGCGTGCAGTTTTCGATAGGGTTTTTAAACTCAAATAGGTTTGTTTTAGATTGAGATTGCAGTGCAACCAAAGTGTCCATATTCTCATCAGAATCACCCTGGATATCATCAGAGTGTTTATTTCTACTACAAGGCGCTTCATTACATCAAACAGAGGAAGGCGCTTTCCTTTTCTCTGGCGCTCAGAGATGTTTTTGGAAGAAAACTTCACAAAACTGTGAAATTCTAAGAGTACGAGCCATACATTTTTTAGGATGTGTTCCTGTTTCTCTCTCTCCCTGACTTTTAATGACCAGTTTTCAATATTGTTGCAGTGTACTTGACAGCAGAATGCTTACATGCCTGTCTGCGCTCACTCATGCAGTATGTATAGCTCCTGAGAGACATTATTGTCGAGAGCTACATTTGGCAGAACAAAATAACTTTTGTTATTTATTTCAGGGAGGGGTGTGTTTGTGTTGCTCGTGGAATTGGAGGAGGGATGTTTCGGGGTGGAATCAATACACCAAATAGCCCAGCAAATTGACACCACCCAAATATGCTAAATGTCAGATGAGGTGAGGGATGATTTTAGTGTCAGGATTTGAAAAGGTTGAATCCATAGCTTTATCTTGCAAGGATAACAAGTTGCTATTTGTTAATACACCTCCTGTGTATTTAAGTCCTCTGTTTTCAGTGTGTGATTGTCAGGTTGTCTGTTGTCCACGCCATGTTTCCGATGCCATGCCATGCTTCCAAGTTTCTTGTCTAGGTTTTTCTTATTGTTTGTTTAGATTCCCCAGTTTAGGTTTGTGTTAATTTTGCTTCAGTTTGCCTTGCCCTTTGTTTGTACCTTTTCTACCAGCCATATTAAACGGCTCGCCTTTTGTTAACATTTCAAGTTCTGTTCCCTGTTCCTTGGAGTCTGCGTTTTGGGTCCTTTTCTCAATTCATACAGTCTGCCCTCGCCAGATTGTGACACTGTTTGCAGAAAGGTTACCTCCTATCAGGCAACCTGTGCAATCACTTTGCAATCAAAATGTGTAGTGAGTGTGCAACATTGCTCTGTGCAACCATTTAGTCACCGGAAGCTGAAATCAGTCCCAGAATGTGAAGAAAATTCAAAACAAACAGCTGGCGGCTGCTTTTGTTAATTTTTAGATGTAAGCATGACTAACATTAACTCAAGATTTTAGTGCATGAAATTAGCCCTTTTGTATATAGTGTTCACAGAATATTCAGATTTATGTAATAAAATATTGATATTTAGTGTCCCTGTATCGATAGAGTATCATAATACATGTCTATGCTAGTACTTGAGATTTTTTCTAGTCTTTGTTTTTTGGGGGGAAATATAGGATAACATGCCTTTCTGGATGTCCTGCAGTTTAGGTGTTTGTCTTCAAACTGTTGTAGCTTGTAGCTACGTGTTATTAAATGAAAAGAGGTCATTTGGAAGGAAAGGAAATGTAGCTCACAGGTGTAAGTATTTACAGTTTGATCAAATCTAATAAGAACTTTAGAGCGGAGGCTCAGATGAAAGTAGAAGATAGTGACAGGACTAAACCCTGATGATGGTGGAGCAGAGTAATCAGATGAGTTCAGTTAAGATACCCTGGACAACTTGTGGAAATGGAAGAAGCATTTGTGATAGACAGGCTGCTGACAGGCAGAGTGAGAACAGTGTCTCCGGGCTAATTGGGCAAAAGTAGTGAGTTGAAATTGAGAAAGAGCTGAGTTTGACAGCGTGGGAAAATGAAAGTGACAAAAAAAATAGTAGTAATAGTCCAAATCAGTAAGGAGGAGCAGAGGCTCCCTTATTGATCTTATAAAAAAGATTATTTCGCATTACATTTGAAATGTAGCACAGTTCTTTTTTTTTTTTAATCATTCAAAGAGGCAATTAAAGAATAAGAACCTCATTATTTAAATAAAATTCACAACTAAATGCACTGTCTGCCACCTCTCATCTTCCCAGAGAAATTGTCCTTGTCTGTCCCTGATTTTAATTGAACTAATTTGTCTAAAGACACTGTCCCATGTTGTGAGCAATATTTAAAGCAAAGACTGAATCTGCTGTTTGGTTTCGTTTTTATGTTTTTTTAAAGAGTTTTTTCTTCCAATTTAAATTCACTCCCCTTTCTTTTGCGAAGGGTGCCGAAATGTTAGAGATAAATAGCTCAAAACCTTGACAAATAAGATCAAACCATTCTGCGTGGCTGTATAATTTAAGAGGAAGGTGAGGAAACATGAAAGCACAGCCAGCTTCCCCCAGTGGCTGCATTTGCATGTTCTTAAAAAAAAAAAGAAAAATCTATTTTAATGTTAAGACAAACAACAGCAAGACGTCTCCTTTCACCGGGATTCTGCAGCAGCACGTTTACGATCGTGGTAACAGTGATCGTTGGCGTTACTGGCATCAAACATATTGTTACAATCATGTATATTAGTCAGCTCGATAATTTTGCAGGGTGTTATTTACAATGGGGTTTCGCTCCTTTCCTCTCACAGCGCTGAAGGTCAATGATAATCGCTCCTGACACAAAGACTCTTGAGTGATCATCTGGGTTCTTGTTTTTCACAATGGGTGTGGAAAAAAACCCCGTTTTAGATGCCTCACAAACACTCCACTGGGTGGTGATGGTGGCTCTGGAGAAGGTCACAATATAAGGATAATATCACAGTCATTAGCATTCGAACCACTTGGGGAACACTTGTGCTTGTTTGACAGCTGCACCACCACCATCATCATCATTATCCCGAGAGATAGTTTTTAGGGAAATACAACTCATGACAGTCAATGTAACACTTCAGAACGATGTGTTTTCACACTGGTATTTCGACCCGCTTATGATATGCTCTTGTTTAGTTCTGGCACGTGTTGCAGCACATTTTGAGAATTTGGGAAATATTTGGTTGAGATCGGAATAATATCGCCAGTGTCAGTAAATACAGCCGGTTATTAATTTTCCCTCAGACAAGTTCACAATGAAAGCTCAGATAGTCTGTCCATATTAATAACAGATTATTTGAACACCCTCGAGACACTGACAGGAGCCTCTTGCCTCAGCCAATGAAATGTAATTAAGAGGATAAGGAATTGATCTTTGATTGTGTGTCCTATTAATATGTATTAATGAGGCTAGTGTATTAAAGTTGCTTTTTTTTCATCAATAGCCACTAATGAGTTTTACAGAGATCAATATCTCTAAAGCCACGGTTTTAAGGCCAAATGTATGAGGGCAGTAACGTCCAAGGCTTCAGTAAACAAAAGGATGTCGCTCAGCAGTTACTTGCTCAGCTTAATCCAATATATCCTTGCATGCATACATAGACATATACATACATGCTGCAGGAGATATGAAAACAAAAGGATTTGTGCTTCCAGACAATTGATTGTTTACTAAAATAATCATGCTACACTTTAATAATTTGTATATTTTGCTTCAGATTAGAAACCACTTCAGAGCTGGTGGGGAGCGCGAGAAGAGCAAGGGGCGTTATTATTCTGCGGTCTATCTCACAGCTCTCTAGTGGTCTATTATTTCTGATGAGCTGACACC
Source organism: Copadichromis virginalis (assembly GCF_057382275.1). Lineage (NCBI taxonomy): Eukaryota > Metazoa > Chordata > Actinopteri > Cichliformes > Cichlidae > Copadichromis > Copadichromis virginalis. The sequence goes on along the minus strand of NC_140637.1, from coordinate 5,678,732 downwards.
TTCATTAGAATAGGAACCCACAGATGAAACTAAAGTAAAACATCACACCGCTTAATTGGTGGGATAATAAAAATAAATGATAAAACTTTGGGCTGTGAGGCCCCTTTTTCATCTTTTACCTTTTAATTTGACTCCCTGCATCCACTTAGGTCTGCTGTTTCATCGATCAATTACCGGGAGGATTACGGGGAAAGGGAAGGATTACAAGTTGGGTGAATATTGGAGAATAAATCTTGAATTAACTTTTAATACTTTGTGAAGGGCATTACATCTTCTCAGCTGAAAGCTTTTTTCAGAATGTTCTCTCGCTGATGTTGATTGAAAGATATGAAGGCTATATAGCGATATCATTTTGGTCGACGCATGTGTGTGTGTGCTTTTCCTTTATATGCCACTAAATGTCATGTTTTCCTTGCAAAACGTGCGAGTATACTATTCTGTAGCGTCGTCTGTGCCTCTGCATGTGCGAATACCTCACAATATCTGTTCTTGTGATTGAGCCAGGCCCTCCCAGCCCTCCAGACTCAGTGACGGTGGAGGAGGTGACAGACAGTACAGCCCAGCTGGCGTGGAGCCCCGGCAGAGACAACGGCAGCCCCATCACCAATTACCTCATTCAAACCCGAACTCCCTTCACTGTGGGCTGGCAGAGGGTTAACACAGGTGACGCAGTACTTGACGATAAATTTTCATCTTATAGCACATGAGATATTATTCAGATAATTCACAGATGTCCACAGGGAAATGCTGTTATTTCTCTTCCCCAGTTGGCAGGTGGGTCAGTGTATGGGGTCAGCTAGAAAAAAGGGTAGAGATTCATGTTCTTACTCAAGACAGTGAAAGGTCCTTCTTGCTGCTGTACTGTGCAAAAGTGTTGAGCGATCACTGATTCTTTCATATGTTGTTGAGAAAATTGGAAACATAAAATATAAGTGTCATATTTCGGCTGTGTGCAGGCAGGAGAAGGACCCAAACGCAAAACTCACCACACAGGAATTAAACCCAAAAAGCTGCTTTATTGCAGAATGGCACAAAAACTATAACAAAACTAAACAGGGACATGGATGACAAAAATACAGCCATGAGGAAGACTACAACACTGACAAAGACACAGGGCTTAAATATACTGAGGGATAACGAGGGAATGAGACACAGAAGGAGAGCACAGCTGGGAGTAATCAGGCTGGACGAGACAAGGGAAGCAAAACTAGAAACACTGACATGAGACACGGACCTTCAAAGTAAAACAGGAAACACACTGACTGAACTCTAGACATGTAAACTTAACAGCAACTGGGGGGGGAAAACATAGGAACCTGAAACATGGTACAGAAAGGCACAGTAGACACAACATGGAACACAGGGAAGCCATATTACAAAACCTAAGAAATAAACTATGATAACCATAACTGAAACCTGGGGAAATAACAAACACAGTACAACAAAGGACTCAAAACATAAACCATAATATAAAAACACAAGAACTCAAAAAGCTGGGTCAGAACAACCCAGAACCGTGACAATAAAACAGTTTGTACAACTCTAATGAGCTTAAAAGTTGATATCTGGTATGATCGCCTCTCATAGGCAAACCTTCTTGTCATTTCTTTAAGTAGTCTCCAGGAATAGCTCTTCCGGCTTCTTGAAGGACATTCAAAGCTCTTCTTTGCATGTTAGATACCTTTAGATGATCCCACACTTGCTTCACTGTTGGGGTTCTGAGGAGACCAGTCCATAAATGATATTGTTTCATTGTGTGTTTTTCAATCCAGGTATGATTTTTCCTGCAATGGCAACTGCAAAAAGCCAATCAGCTTTCCAAGTGGTATTACATGGTGACTCAAAATTTTACTTTTCTCTGTTCATAATTCAATTAATTTTTGACAAGATCGCCAACCCCACTGGCTAAAATAAAGCCCCAAACCGTGACAGAGCCTCTGCTGTGTTTTGCAGATGGCTATAGACACTCACTGTTGACCTCCTTCTTACCCATCGATGACAATTTGAACTTAAAATGTCAAATTTGGACCTGCAGAGTCTCAATAATACCTGTAGGGACGCCTCCAGATTTTTTTCATAGGAGTGGCCATATGGGAGCCATTAAAAATATTGGGGTGGCACACCAAAAACAAAATTTCCAGTTTTATTATGCTGTTGTCAAATATAGAGAAAGGAAGAATTATATACCTGGTTAGTTTCCTGCTGTTAAAGTTGATATCACTGAAAATAGGTACATAAGAAACCCATATATGATTTTGAAGTCCATAATAATCTGTTTTAACTGATTGATTGATTTACTGACTAGAAGTCCCAACCACTGCTTTAATGATTCTCAACAGAGCTGAGCAGATGCAGATTAAGATTCACACTCCAAGAATGGAGTTAAGTTTAGGAGCAAACTTGTTCAGGAAAGACAAATAAGTATTAGATCACGTAAGAGTGTGAACTGTTGTTGATGTACCAGTGATCTGTGCAGGGATTGGCACCAGCTTTGCTGCAACCTGATATCATCATCATCATCATAGTTTATTTATATAGCACTTTAAAAACACACAAGGCTGACCAAAGTGCTGAACAGTAGAAATATAAGAGATACAATAAGAATAATATCTCAATGAATCAAATACCTGCAAATATTATTTTAAACAATTACTATTATACTATTACTATCACACAGTCACTTAGGTCACTAGTTCTTTTTCTAGAAATAAGACTTTCAAACACCACACAGAGACCTTCATGTGTTTGAAAACCAACTATTTACTGGTACAAAACAAAATCATCTGGACTAATCAGATGGATCAGCTGAGGGCAGGATGCATCTCTCAGGTCTATCAGCTGGTGGATTTTTTTTCCTATTTCTTAAGGGCATGATTTTCAGATACTGTTCGTCTGCTGTAGATAGTTTCTTAGGCCTGTCACTTCTTCTGTCTTCCACCTGTCCTTTTAAGGACATTGCACACCACGTTGAGATATGTCAAGTTTTCAGCTAATAGCACTTTGGGAATCACCTTGTTGCTGCAAAAAATATGATTTGATGCCTGTCAAACTGTTATCTTTGGCATTTTTTGGAGATTCAACTAAAGAAATGAGAACAACTTATGTGTTCTTATGACAGTTTGTTGGTAACAAACTATCTAACGAAAAAAAATTTCCAATTTGTCTGTAGAACACTGGTTCATCCCCTGATTTAGGTGGCTTTTTATGCTAGTGATAAGTGTCTTAACAAACAAAAAAACATATATATGGTCAGGTGCAAGGTCTGAACTAAAAAAGAGTGAAAAATCTGTCAGTGTCCAGTGGAGAACTTTGAAATCCTGGGGAACTGTTGTTCAAGGCCACTTTAAAAATGACAAGAAAATCTGGCTACTTAGGAAATATATAAAGAGATGAGGCTTGTTTTGGTGGCTCCATATTTTTTTTCATTATTACTTTTTCATTTTAGCCACTTTGATGACCTTCTGTGTACTCATGTCAACACCAGCGTCCTTTTCATCTTTTCAAGTCAAGTCTGTTTTTGTCACAGCTTGGTCCTGAAGCATCTACACAAGCCTAATTTCTACTCCCATCCACAGCCATGAATGGATGAAAACATCATTTGCATATAAAATTGCCATTTCCACCAGAAGTTATTGGACATAGCAAAGAAACAAAACAGCAAACAAGCAATTTCACTGAATGTGAAACTGAGACACTCATCTGAGAAGTGGAGAAAAGGGAATGTGTTTTATTTGGTACCCTCAGCTTTGGAAATACAAACAGAATCAAACCCACTGAATGGGAAAAAAGAACTGAAGCTATCAACTCTGCTAGGGTAAAAGGACCCTAGCAGAAAATAAACAAAGAAAGAAAAGGACCAGAGGCAAGAGGAGTTTGGAGAAAGACAGACAGTCATTACGCACAGCTGCAGCTTTTTCCTAAGGTTTTCAAAATGTAACACTCAAAAAATGTTCTTCACCCTCAGTAGACATGAAGCAATAATTTTGATTAAAATGCAACTGAGATGCACAAAACGAAAGGTTTATTCATTCAAGTAATTAATCATTAAGGTATAAACTCAATGCATTGCAATCAAGTAAATTTCATTAATCCATTAAATGAAACATTTTACATTGTACTTATGTGGGAAAACTTAAACATAGGTGCACATGCTGTCATTTTTTATTCGTCTCTTATAAATGTGAGTTTATATGAAAAAGGCAAATACCAGGCTTTTTCTGCATTCTTAATGATCTGGGTCCAGGTGTCTAGAAAAGGTTGAATGCATATACTGCAGTTGTTTTTATTAGTTTACTTAAAAAGGGTAAGGCTTATAATAATAAACAGTATAAATAATAACAGTTATAATAACAATAAATCAGCTGGGGTGAGCATAAAGGCAGATTTTTACCAGTCATGGCAGATGGCCGGCCCTTCCTGCGCCTGGGTCGGCTGGAGGTTTCTTCCTGTTAAAAGGCAGTTCTTCCTTCCCACTGTCAACTAGTGCTTGCTCATAGGGGATCGTCGCATGTGTGAGGCTTTTTTTGAGACAATTGAGTTTAACTTAAAAGTATATTGTACAGATTTTATATAGAAAAGTTTGACCTAAATGAGAAAGTAGGAGTTGCTTCACGGTAAAATTCCTGTAATCAAATTTTTACCAATCCTGCAACTGTTTGTAACAAAAAAGGGGCATGATGAATTGACAAAGTCAAATGCTGATCACAGAACTTTCTGAGCACTACAGAGCTTGTTCTGGTTTTCTGGACTGCACCTGTTTTGCTTCCCTGTTATTGGTTTTATCCAATCTCATTATGGCTAAAACAGTCCTGTAATTTAAGTAAAAACGGTGTAAAGGCTGCATTTCACAAAAAAACAACTGCTTGGTTAATTCGGTGGGGGAAAAAAATCACATCTAAAAAGCTTAGATGTTTCCCTCCGGAATTAGCTGAGAGCAAAGCAAAGCTGAAAGGAGAGAAAACACTGGAGATCAACACAACTGAGAAATCACTTATGATATCTAACATTGGCCTGTATGTGCTGGAGGTGTACATTGGCAGCTGTTTGCTGAGAAGCTGCGTCAGGCTGGCGACCTGTCCAGAATGTACCCCGCCTCTCGCCCTAGCGTAGCTCAGATAGGCTCCAGACCCCTGACAAGGATAAGACGAAGAGAATAAATGGATAGATGGACATTTGAGAACACCACAACGAGTCAGCTTTTTCACTGTAGCTGTTTGTGCTGTACCGAAGTAGCGAACAAATGCCATTGCACGTTTCAAGCCAATGGCTGTAGGTTTTTTATTGGCATTTCATTGGATCCCTCAGTGTTACTATCAAGGAAGACGCCGCTGTGCACAGCAGGGCTGACAGTTAAACCATTTACTGTCCTTTGTCCGAAATCCGCTATCCTCCAGCCACCTTCTACAGTCATGACTCAAAACCAGCTTGCATTCAACACTTTATTGACCAGGCTACGCTGCTTAAACAGTGTATGTGTGCATAATTGTTCTCTTGCTTTAGTTGTAGCTGTTCACTTGTATACATGTAGGCTCTTGCAAAGACCTTCCGTCTGCAATGTTTTCTTTTATTCTTAGTCCCGGAGATAATCGATGGGAACACACTGACAGCCACCGTGGTGGACCTCAATGCCTGGGTTGAATATGACTTTCGGGTACTGGCAAAAAACAGCGTTGGTGTCGGAGAACCCAGCCCAGTGTCCGTGAAGACCAGGACAGAGGATGCAGGTACTGCGTATTGATTTCCCTTTTTGTGCTATAACTTGCCTTTATGCGGCTTTATATATATGTGTTTTTATACTGAAATGTGATCATGGTCTGTGTTTTGTAGTTCCAGATGCAGTGCCAGGTGATGTGGGTGGAGGTGGTGGAAGCAGATATGAACTGGTTATCACGTGGGAGGTAAATCATCAGTCTTATGCTCTAGTCTGTTATTCAAAGTGCCCGGAGTCAGTGTCGTTTTCATCTTAAACGAGGTTCTAAATATTCCTCGCTAAACCAAAGCACCTGCTCTGTTTTGCTTGTGGGTGTCATAAATTTGGGGTCAATGGGAGTCTGTCGTTGCTGTAATTTCTCAAATTGCTTGCATGTAAGGCAGCAGCAGCGTATACAACAGAGAAGTAAATCTGACAGATATTCTCATTTGTGAGTCTCGGATCTGTGATGAATTACTGTTCAGACTAATCTACAATGCTCAAATATAGCAGTAAGGAGTCGAATGGAAGAATAACAGTGCTGGCATTGTACAAGTCATTACTTTCTGTGTTATCTCATCATTGGAGATTTCCCATTTCATTATATACAGAATAACTTTTCATTTTAAAAGCTGCACGGATGCTCGGTAATGAGCGCAGGTTTTTAAAATGGCATTTTTACTGCTCCTTTTATTTCATCAGGTGGGTTGCAAAAGCAATTTGTGGGTCATGCACTTTTTTTGACATTATGAGAGACGGTGGTGACTGCGTGAGCCCGGCGGTGGTGTGAACGTGAGTGGTTTGTATATGTTTTAATATCACTATAGTTTTGTGTTTCACTCTCAGCCTGTTCCCGAAGAACTACAGAATGGTGAGAGCTTTGGTTACATCATCGCTTTCCGCGCCTTCGGAGAAGCTAGCTGGACTCACGTGGCCACCTCCGCCCCTGGCGCGTCGCGCTACGTGTACCGCAACGACAGCATCGCGCCCTTCTCTCCGTTTCACGTTAAGGTTGGCACTTACAACAGCAAAGGACAGGGTCCCTTCAGCCCCGTGGTCACCATCTACTCTGCGGAGACAGGTAAAAGGGTGGACGTGAGTGGAATCTGAGCAAAGCCCCCAAAGTAGATTTTTTTGTTTTTTTATCGGATTGGATTAAAACTGCTCGGTAGATAAAAACACACGCAGAAAAATAAAACTGCAGAAATATCTTTATATGGACGAGGTACAAAATCATGGGAACACATTTATGTACGAACCAGCAGATTGCCTTCAAATATCACCGCTGTATTAAAATGCTGCGCCACAGTAAAAACTGGTTGGCATTTAGATCTGTGCTACCTCTCAGTATGCTGAAGGGTGTGGGGTGGGGGGGGGTGGGGGGGGGTCTCTGTGTGTAGTGTAGTGTTAGTCAATTTACCAGCAGCACCTGTGTGTGATGATTCATCTGAGTAGAGATCAAAAGAATGCGCACAGTTATAAATGTAAAAATTGAAGAGATTTGTTCTGCTCGTTTCTGTGCTTTTGGAAGACGGCGGCACAGCTCAGTCTCCCGTTGTCTGGTTTCAGAGCCAAGTGAGAAGCCAGCGGGAGTTAGGGCCAGAAGTGTCTCAGCCTCTGAGATTGAGGTGAATTGGCAGGCTCTCTCCTTCATCCCTGAAAGGGTTCTGGGCTATGAGGTACATTTTACTCTTTTAAATGGAAATAGAAATCACACACCCATTCTCACAAGCAACACGATTCAAATGCTCACCATCAACCCCTGTTGTACCTCAAAACCATCACTTCCAAACTCTGCGTCGCCATGGAAATGGCTGTTTCACTTGGCCGACTGTTATTGCCAAAATTATACAGCTCTTTGTGGCAACACAACAGGAAAACATGTCAGAGCGTTTTCAAGAGAACAAAAGAAAATTGCCTGGCCACATGCCTTTTCATGTTGCTGTCATTCATGGGATATCATGATAGCAATATCAGGCCTTGTGTCACGGCACTGGGAAATGCTACACTGGAAATGCATGGAGCACAGCACAGCAGCAACACGGGTCTAGATGTGATGTGTTTTTACTTTCCTCTGAGTAAAACATTAAACTGTTACACTTCAAACCAGGAACTGCTGATTTCATCCCTTCTTACCTTTAAAAACTAGGACACCCTGATTGCCTCGTCCACATACCTCTGATGGAATAATCAGGATGATCAAAGGGCTTTAATGAAAGATGTTGTTATTCTTTTGCTCAATAAAGTCAAAGTTGTTTCCATAACTCCATCTGCGAAAGTAGATTTCTTTTTTTACTCTTTTTTTTTTTTTTTTTGTTGCTGTTTATATCTGAGCTGCTTCTATGATATTAGACACTGAATAATGATGACGGAAAAGTGAATGACTGCTTAAAAAGGATTTCATTTGGGATCATTTATTTCCAGGCTAATGGTTTGGATAATAACAAAAATCTCTTACGTTTATTTTAAATACATTTTGCTGGCACTCGATCTGTAGCATAACTGTTTAAAAGCCATTTTTAATCAGGCAGCTTTCCATTAAAGAAAAAAATATTGCCACATTACAAAGCCATGAGGTATTGTTGAAACAATTAGATAGTCAAGCAACAATCAAAAGAATTGATTGGCAATTTAATATCAATGAATAGTTTCAGTCATTAAGTACAGAGGCTTTATAGTTCCCTGCTCCACACTTGGGAGTATTTGCTGCTTTTCTCTTTTTGGTGTTTGTTGGAAAAACACTTTTACACTGAATATTTTTATTATTTTTTGGCAATTAATATATGTTAATTAATCAGCGAGGAGACTAATCATTCATCTATGTTCGAATGTATGTACATTTTAAACCATTTCTAGGAGCTGTAAGGATTTGTAATGTGAGATATCAAATATCCAGCTGGAAAGGTAAAAGAAAACCGTGATCTTTCTTCAGAGAATACAATCAAAGCCTTTTATTTAAAATTTCACAGTTCTTTCAAGACATCAAATGTAGCGTATTTGCAAGCATCCTTTTATGCCACATGGGCTAGAAAGCACATAAAGAATAGATGGACACATTTTGCTCCAATCCAAAGCCTTCTATCCCGAATGACGTGCTCTCTTTCTGAAAATAGGTGGCTTACTGGGAAGATGACACTAAACCAGAGACCATGGGGAAAGTTAGAGTGCCTTGGAACCAAACCTCGGCCACAGTGAGTGGCTTGGCAGGAAATACACAGTATTTCCTAACAGTCAGCGCCTTCAATACAGCAGGCACTAGCCCATTCCTCCCTGCAATCAATGTCACCACAAAAAAGCCACGTAAGTTGCAGCACACAATACTGCTGCTCAAGGGTTTGATTTTTGTGACTACACTGCTTAGAATTCAGAGGTGGAAACAGTTAGTGGTTTAATTGAAGTCTATTCTTAGCTTTTCCAATAATGCTGGGGAAATCTAGCATGTGTTGAAACGTGTCTGCATCCAAGTCCAGTAACGCAGTGCAGCGTTACAAAAACAGAATGCATGTAAAGGATAACTATGCAAATATAATAGGCTAAATCTGAGAGATTGTATTGTTGTGAAAAAATATGGTCTTTTTCACAGGAACACGTGCCAAAAAAGTTAGATCAAAAAAATATAAAAGGAAAGTCCCAGAGAGGATGTAAAGATAGGGAGGGTTTTATCACTCTGTGTAAAATTGTAAAGCCTTTGGGGATTTTATCATCGACAGGACAAAATATTAAAAAATTAAGAGAACCCAGAGAAATCTTGGTGTGCAGGGGAAGAGGGCTGAAAACCAGTTTGGATAGCACCATGCTCTGCAGGCCCTCGGGTATCACTGCATTCAAAATAGACATGGTTCTTCACTGCATGCAAAAAATGCATGTCCACGTACATAGCGTGAGTAGCTTGTACTTCTCTATGAGCACTTAAATTCATCATGTAAATATTCCAGATTTAGCCACATAGACTAATTTTAATATGTGGTGCCTCCCAGGTTGATGGCATATTTTATCACATAGCAAATAATCGAGGCGCAGAGCTGTCGAGCAGTTGATTTCTATTTAATGCAAAAAATATAAAAAATATATCTTTCTTAGGACTGCCGCCTCCCTTTATTCCCAAATGCTTGCAAAGTCTTCTTAAAAGGAGATGAAGTAGCAAACGTTTCCCTGTTGCGAACCTTTAAAAACACATTAAGTTCATAATGATCGCATATTATTCAAAAACATTAAGTCATCTCATTTACCACATTTGACATAGTAGTTTCAATTTAAAGCGGAGTATGAAGATTTGTTGAGCAGTGGTTAGAGACGTGCTGGAACACAGACTAGCAACAGTTCATGTAACAAACACAGAGTCTTCATCTCAATGCCGACAATTTCAAGTCAGCAGCAGGAGGCAGATTAGCGTGCTTAACCCGAATAAAGCTGTTTTATACACCATTAGTTTGCTTTGTACAAGAGCTGAAGCAGGTCTGATTTAATGCCCTGTGAGCAAAAGTTGCCTCCAAAAACCCCCCGAAGGAATAGCCAACATGGTTTTGTTAGCCTTTAGCTTAGTCATCAGCCTGACCCGCTTATATCTTTTCTGCTTCCAAGCACACTGCTTCCACTTGACTCTGTGCAACCGGACCTTGATCTGTCAGTCCCCTGACGAGGGCCTTGTGTCCTCAGTAGTCACAATCTGCAGGGCTTTGCCTTTATTATCCTTGGCAACTTGCATTTCCCAGGAGGTGTTACCCTCTCACTGAATTTACTAACTGCCAAAATGGGCAATGTAGTCGGGGAGTGGGGATTAAACAGATGCCACCTGCCATTTAACAGATCAGTGTAGCATCAAAATGATTTTGAAGCTGCAAAGCAAATCACCTTAAAGTGAACGGGTTCCATTCTGCTTTTATCCACACTTTATTTGTACTTCCAAACTGGGCAAAGATTAGTGTCATATAATAATAGTATTTAATTCAATCTTTTTAAAGTTGTGTTATCCTTTAAGTGAAATAAAATCTTTCTTGTTCAATCTCACCAAGTTGGGGTGCTGTGTAAAATGCAAATAAAAGCAGAATGCAATGGTTAGCTAATTCCAATAAACTCATATTTAGTACAAAGCAGAACATAGAAGTCATTTCAAAAGTTTAAACTGAAAAAATATTAGCTCATTTTGAAGCAGAAATAAGTCTCAAAAAAGTTGTAACAGGGCCATGTTTACTACTGTGTAGCATCCAGTCTTCTTTTAACAGCAGTCCATAAATTTTTTGGGAGCTGAGGAGAGAAGCTGCTGGACTGATGTTGTCCTATTCTTGTCTGATATAAGATTCGTGGTGCTCAACACTTCTGGGTCTTGTTTGTCGCATATTTCATTTCCGGTTGTACTAGATGGGCACTAAACACAGCTCCATACCATCACTGATCATGCTTCTCCTTTTTAATCTGGGGACGTAGTTTTGCAGAAAGATTTTCGTCTCACCACAGAACAGTTTTCCAGGGAAGATGCTTCTGGATCGTGTTCACATACAGCTTCTTTGCACGATAAAGCTTTAACCTGCACAGCAAACTGTGCTCACAGACAATTTCTGGAAGTGTTCCTGAGCCCATGCTGTGATTTCCATGACTAAATCATGCCTGATTTTAGTGCAGCGTTGCCTGAGGGCACGAAGATCACGTGCATGCAGCGTTGATTTTTGTCCTTATCCTTTGCGCACAGAGATTTCTTCAGATTCCCCGAATCTTTCATGACATCATGTACTGCAGATGATGAGATTTTCAAAGTCCTAACAATTTGACAAACATCATTCTGAAATTGTTCCACAATTTGCAGACACACTTTTTTCCCAGATCAATGAACCTCTGTCCATCTTTACTTTAGAGGAGCTCTGCCTCTTTAAAATGCTCCTTTTATACCCGGTCATGTCACTGACCTGTTGCTCATAAACCTGTTTAGTAGTTTCTTTTTAATATCACTTACTTTCCCAACTTTGATGTGATGTGTTGTTGCCATCAAATTCAAAATGAGCTATTATATTTTATGAAATATTAAAATGTCTCAGTTTAATTATCTGTTATGTTTTCCTTGTTTTATTGTGAATACACTATTGGTTTTTATTTATATTTTACACAGTGTCCCAAATTTTTGAAATTGGGATTATACACCAATGTGACACTAATGTTTCTGCAGTGATATAAAATTGTTAATAATTTTTATATCACGCAGCACCTTCCCAGCCGCCAATGAATGTGGGATGGAACCTAATGGGCTCTCAGCTGTCTGTTTACTGGGAACCTGTGGTGGCAATGGAATCAGAATCAGAAGTTTTGGGCTATCAAGTGAGTTTTACTTTCTCAGTTGCTTTCACGGGAACTTGGTACTAGGGCTGGGCCATATTATACCGTTCACGGTAATACCGGTATAATGTTAGGCAACGATAGGAAAATGAAATATTGGGATAGAATATGAGTAAAACGCGCATGCGCAGTGCCTTTGTTTTCATACGCACATGGCCGATTGTTGAGTGAAACAGATGAACCAGAATTGGTTTGTAAAAATGGTGCAACTTCAGTGATGTGGAACTGGTTTGGTGTTTGTCCGTCAGATACACAACAAAGCACATTTTTTTGCAGAACATGCAAGCGGCCGGCGTTATTGTTGTATTTGTCGGACTAAGATGCTCTTAAATCTGGGAGTAATCTGGGTCCTAAACTCAGTACACTTCAGGTCAAACAAACACTGCAGCATCACTGAGAGTTAACTGTCTAAATTCTTTCATCTTTAATAAAACGATCAGCATTGCTGCTTTACCAGGTGTAACAATTCAGTTTAACTTCCAGGCATCCATGAAAACAAAATTTATTACATTTAACGGAGTTAAAAGTTAGCAGGAAGCTAGCGGAAGTTAGCTCGCTAGTTTCGCTAGTTACCTAAGCATGATATAGCATGTTCTGACTGAGAGATTTCTGAAAAAATTCAAACGTACAGCTCTGCTATCACTTCCAACATAAATGAAGGCAGGAAACTAAACAGCAGTGATGTTTGTAGGGTTACTGAAGTTGGGCTAGCTGGTATATAATGATGTGCTACGTGATCGCTAGCGACACAGCTATGTTAGCATAACATAAACAGTGAAGCTGGAGGATGAACACTAAGGTTCCTCATGGTTAGAGACAAATGCAATCGCATGGCAGGATGCTGTAAACGGACCAAACGTCAAGTCAGGAGAACAACTGAGATAATCCATCCACAATACAAGGCTAGTCATTAATATACTGCAACAACATGGGAATAGAGCAGCTGCCAGAGAATTCAACATCAATGAATCAATGGTACAGAAGTGGAGGAAGCAAGAAGAATGAGTTTAATAAAGTTTGATTTATCTAACTGCTTTGTTTAGCTCAATGTGCCTTATGGTCCAAAAAATACGTACTGCACACTACAGTTTAATGTTGCAAAGCACCTCTTTTTAACTTCAGTGGATATTATATATGGTTATGCTCAGGATATGTCAGCCCATTTCTACTGGAAATGCCTTTTGGTTAAACTTTCAGCAAGGAATTTGCATTTGCACTGTTACATTTTTATAAAGCTTTAATGTACATAAAAACCAGCTTCTTGTTTAAGTGAAAATTAATGGAAGGTTGTCTTTTTGCGCTAGTAATGTTGTGGAGTATTTTGTCTCGCATCAATTATATCGTCAGTTATATCGTTATCGCAAATTTTCAAATGTATATCGTGATAAATATTTTTGGCCATATCGCCCTGCTCTACTTGGTACACTAGGTAACCACGAAGCTTATGCATTTGAAGTTGTTATGGTGTTAGAAAACATATTTGCAACCTTGTTTGTGTTCCCCTTTCAGCTGTCATACCATAGGCAGCGACACAAAGAGGTAATCACACTCACAACGGTCAATGCAACAGCAGAGCTGACCCTCCCTGAGGACGATGAGGAGTACATCATCTTTGTGCAGACACTGAGTGAAGGAGGATTAGGGCCGGCATCAGATCCCATACGAATCCACCAGCTAAGTAAGCTCGGTGTTCATGTTTTGTGAAGTTGCAGTGGTTAAATGGTCAAAAACGGAAGGCTGGAAGAATAATTTGAGTTTTCCTCGTGCCCTTCCCTTTAAAATATGCTGCTCTCATACTCCAGAGGAACATAGACAAATGCCAAAATTTGACATATGAATTCACTGGGACCTTTTTCTTTCTTTTTTGCCCATTTTTGTAAATAAAGTCACTTAACACTGTAAATCTGACAGGGACATTTTGTCCTCCCCTGACCCACCCTTAGTCAAGGCCCCATCCCACCTCCCCTGCGCTCTTCTGCGCTTATAGTTTGCTGAAATATGCAACACAATCCATCTCTGTCACAGACTCGCTTTGGCTAGATGCTATTGGTGTCCTGTGGGACTCCAGCGGGGGCTATTCCCCTGCCCTAAATGCTACTTTGCATCTTTGAACTTTTGTGTCGTATCCCTGAAAACAGAAAGAGGTAGAATTCAACATGGGTTTTTTTGTTAAATGGGCTCATCATTCCCGGAGGAGCAGGAAACGCGCTGTCTGGCAGAGTCATTTTTATCAAGTATATTATGTAGTGAGAAAGCAGCGATTGAAGCAAACTGCATCAGTGTTCTGGGTCCTTTACACTCACTTCCTCTAATACATTTTTTACCCATGCACTTAAAAGCCAGCACACAAATGAGTTTGCACCACATTTTAAGTAACCCCATGAAACGTCAGCATGCATATTTTATGTTTTGACAACCTAAGCGTGTTATTCTCAGCAGCTGACAGAGCAGAGAATTGAAACTTTGGGTTAGAAATGTGTGTTTCAGACGGATGTCAGCCACGGTGCTTTTACCTTGTTTTTCTTGTTTCCCAGGTATGAGCGCCCGTGGCTCCAGAGCCTGGAGTGTGGAGATCTCCCCCCTCTCCCTGTTCCTCACCATCGCAATATCCTCATTCAGGTCATCGTTGTGACACAAACAGACTCTGCTCTGTTTTTCAGCATTCACTATTGGCTCTTGTTTTGTTTTGTTTTCTTTAATTTGTGAAAGTGGTCAAGGTTTTTTCTTTTCTTGCATTTTTTTAAGGTACCGCATATTTTTCTCCCAGTGTTATTTTGCAAGTATGCAGCAGCACAAGAGAAGAGTGTGCTGTCAGACACTTAATTAACAGTAAACGCTTGCTTTTTTTTTTCTTACATAAGTCTGTTTTGACATTTTTGCTGGTTGGGAACAATGCTCCATTTCTACTCTTTTTTGACTCTAGAATGATACAGATGCCTTACTTCCATTCATGTGCCAAAGTAGTTGCAGCCTTCTCGTTGTTATTGCTAAGATAGCTACATGCTTTCCTCAACATTTTATTCCTCACTTTTCTTATCACGAAGGTCTCAGTGAACCTTGCAGAAAGCCCTGCAGAGAAGTTTATGATTGTTTGTTTGTTTCCTTGTATTTCTGAGTTTTCAGTTCTCCTCTCCAAAATCAGAAAGTAGAGACATGTTCATTCACCTGTGCCCGTGCCTTGGAGATTCTTGTATCGGCGTCACTTATAGACACTGGTTAGTGGTACTTAGCGTTTCAGAACATACTGCAGCCATCTCCATCTTTACGTGATCCTTTAAAAGTCGGTTGTGTCCCAGATGAAACTCATAAAACACCTCATAGTGCCGTTGTCCTCCATTTACCTTTTATCTTTTGATTGTGCGGAGCTGAATGTACCATGAAAGCTCCTAAAAATTTTAATGCCTCACGCTAGTTATAGTTATAGCCTGCCGAATGATGGATTTGACTTTGCTCTGCGTTCACAAATTTTACATTTGCTTGTATACAGTAGTACCGGCAGAGGTGTGTAACTGCCAATGTAATTCCGTTTTTTTGCAGCACCAGTGCTTCAGCGAACTTAAACAGCAGTCATTGAAGTCATTTATCAAAGGAAAATGACAAATGTTCACCGGCTTCAGCTTCTCAGATGTGAGACTTTGTTGTTTAAGATGTAAAACACAGCAAGGTGTACCTTTTATTATATTTCCCTCCACAGTATTCAACTTTGAATGGGATTGCAATGATCTGCCAACAAACCACTATATGAAATCAAAATTAGAGGGTGATCTAGTTACTTTTGTATCGATTTTCTAATCTCACTTTCCTGTTTTCACATTAATTTTTGAAATATGCAGTATTTCCTTTATCTCGCTAGGCTAAAGGTTTTGCCTGGACCCTGTACTACAAAGTGAGTTCAGCATACTCCGGGTATTTCTCCAGTATCAGAATTCAGCTACCCTTACGCTTGGTAAGCTGGTCATCAACTTGATAAGTCAACCCAGGGTTTGACCGGCACGTTCTCGCAAAATGTTCTGCACATTTGACCAATCACAGAGAAAAGAAGATAAAACTATGCAATGGGATAAAATGAAGAGGTTAAAAATGAAACAGTCTGAAACCAACACAGCTGCTGCAGCGTGAGGAAAAGCGCTGTACAGTCGTTTAGTATTAAACGCGCTGTATGAAAGCGTGAGCGTTTAGCCTGTTTGAAGCCAGGAGTGAAAAAATGCCCACTGTGTAACTTTACTGAATTATCGATATCACAGCTCTATCGTTAAAACACAGGAGAATCTGATGGATTATAATCGAATATTCCCTTTAATTAATGTTTAAAAGACAGTTTTAGGTTTTATTCTTTCTGCTGCAGGGCTGGTGGTGTTTAACGGTCTGAGAGTTAAGAATAAATATAAAAAATAGTCAAGTAGCTCCTCTGTTTTAGGATTTTAGGATTACATATTAATGCTTTCAGAACAATAAAATTGTTGTTCAATTTATTCCTGATGCTGATCAGGGAAATTCAAAGATTTCCCTTTAGACCCTCCTGCTATCCACAGATGTGAGGGATGTTTCAGGAATCATGATGCTGTTTTTGGAGAATTGATCAATCAGTAGGAGGTGACTTCATACCTGTTGGTTGCTAAAATGGAACAAAAGCTTCTTTAGCTTCACAGCATGAGTTACTGTGACGATAAAAAGCGAACCACCTTCATAGTAAAGAAAACTCAGGGTTAACCTGAAGTTACCTGGATAGAAATCCCCTGCTTTGTAGTACAGGCCGCTGGTTACTGACCTTTGATAGCACGGAGCAAAGCAAAATGTCATTGAGTCTAATGTCACATTCAAATTGATATTTCCACGGTTGGTTAAAAGAGAAGACTGATACCACTCTCATGTTAGCACATTGACAATGGGACCAGTGCGTAAGCATAGCTTAGCAAACCGTCAGCTTGACTTTGTCCAGTATTCACAGCCAGCACCTCTAAAGCTTACTTATTTGTTTACTTCATCAGATGGGGCACGTCAGATAGTCGAAACAAACAAATTTCTCTATCTGACTAAACTGACAATATCAACAATCTCTTCACACCCACTTCACACTGATTTGCCAGCCGTGTGGAGGTGAGAAAGTAAGCTGGGTTTGAACTTCTCTGTCGCATTTTTTATTTGTTAAACACCTGGTTTTTACTCTGAAACATTACCAGTACTTTCAGTTAAAGACTCAAAGTCTCTCTTGGACAATTATTGCATTTTACACCTCACTGCGGTGTCAAAGACAAATTCTTATGCTTCCGACATGGTTGAATTTGCTCTTTCCTAACAGAGCCTGGCACTGGTTCTGTTGTGAATGCACGCACAAGGGTGGTATAGCATCTCTATGATAGAGTTATATAGGTAAGGCAATACAGTTTAAAGAAATGACACAAATAATCTGAACTAAGGAGTCTCTTTGCTTGTTTGGAAGATTTCAGCTGTATTTCTCTCCTCATGTCGACTGAAAGCTCCATAGGTGAAGCTTATTTTGTCAAACCAGTTTAATGCTGATGAGCTAATTTAAAATAAAGCAGCTGCCTGGTTACCAGACACGAAGACACACCTAGTGGCCAATCACAATCCAGAACTCTCATGTCTTTAATGTATGGCATGAAAAAGAAAATCCAATATGTTTGAGCTTTGAAACAAACAAAATGAGCAATCTTTGGATGTTGCCTCGAGCTCTGAGTAAGAGGGATATACATTGTTCACAGTTTTCTGAGTGATTAATGGGAAATACAACTAACTGATTAATCAATAGCGAAAATAATCATCAGTTGCAGCCCCAGTCTACATCCATCTGGGACCACACAGCCAGTGCCAGTCAGCGTATATTCACAGCCATTGCCGTCAGGACGAGAGGTTTAAAGCGCTGCCAATTGTGCCAGTCTGATAATTGAAATCTAGCCACCAGCTTAGACATTATTTGGCTAAATGTGTGGTCAGCTGTGTTTTTAATACTCTGTGAATTTGTTCTTTGTTGTCAGTCGTATTGGTTGTTTGTTTTTTTTTATGTGGTCCGTGTTGTCATTGTTTATTTATGTATTTCAGCGAAACCCCGCAGCTCAGGTATTCAGACCTGCTTCACTTCATCTTTCAATAGCTCTGAGATGGCAGAAGCGGATAGATCTGAAATGTGTCAGCGCAGGACACAGGGGTCTATTTAACAGTCTGACTTGATGAACGGAAAGCCTGATGTGTGCCAAGATTTAGCAGACATTAAAACATCTTAATAAATTAGAGCAGCCCTGCGGGGTTTCTGTGGGGAAAGGGCATAGGAGTAATGGTACTAATGACACTCACAGAAGGCGAATATATCAGGATTTAGGGAAGACTAAATCAGGACAATCTCATCAAGATGACACGATGAAAGGTGCGTGCGTAAATGTGTACGAGCATGATTGTGCACGGTTATTACCTTAGTCTGCCACATCATGGACAAGTGCTTTCAGACAACCATTTATCTATTTGGAGGGAGGAGGGGGGTTAAACTCATTTCTTGTGCTATGGTTCAAAGCTTTGTGCGACTGAAGCATTGCGGACATTGAACGAGAGCAAAACAAGGTCAATGTGGGAGGTAGAGATTTTTAAAAAGTGAGTTTGACTCAGGGAGGAGTTGAAATGTCTGTCCACTTAACGCAGATTCCTGGAGCGAAGGACTAAGTAAGATTTAAAAACCAGAAAGGGACCCAAATCCAAGGTCACATCAGGTGCATGTGGCAGGTAAAGCTCACATTAAATGTAAAGGTTTACTTCCCCGATGAGTGTTGAAGCTGTCTTTGAATCGTGTTTCGTTGTTTTTGTGGCTCTACGTGTGGTTAATCTGTATACATTCTTTCATCGCAGAATGACATTGTTAGACTAACAGATGTTTACACAGGAAATGCATTATTCTGGCTAATTTATTGATTATATGAACTGGAAAAAAAAGAACTTGTGTCTTTGGGTACATAGAAGCATTGCCAACCTCTGTTTTGTAACGTATCAGTACTGTGGAGATGTTTTGAGTTTGACTTTGATCTTCTTCTTCTTTTTTTTAATGTTTGATATGGTTACTGATTGGGTTTTTTCCCCCTAAAGATTCTGCACAAAGGTCAAGTGTTGTTTTTAAGAGAACAATTGAGAGCCAGAGATTTCTAAATCAAAAGTTGGTGCGCTGAGATCTCCCTTGCCTTCACAAATGATGCTGTACATAGTGTATGTATTTCGTTTGGCTTTTTTAGCAACGTCCCCGCCCTCCCCCAACCGGGAAACCAAACAGTGCTGCTTCCAATTGTAATTCTCAGTCAAACCCTGAATCTGAAAAATACATGAGCAGAGAGTAACATTTCCTAGCAGCTGCTATCACACACAGTCTTTTGGTGCAGTGACACAAACACCTACCTGTTACAAGGTAGCCGGCCAGTGCACAGTGGATAATACGAGTGGTATTATTCACGAGTACTTTTTGTCTTTTTATACCAATACAGCTTTACGGTTTTCAGAAAAGGCTAATTTGATCCTAAAATAAGTGCGAGTAGTTTCATTGGATTTCTAAGTGCGGACAGACTTTACGATTACAGCTCTGGGTTACAACGCTTGGCCTTTCTGTCGTGACTCCTCAAAATGTTCATGTCGAGGTGATCTCCGTGAGATCGTGGCAGCAGCGTTTTCACATTGAAAAGTCATCAGCTGATCTTGATATGCTGAAGCTGTGCATGTATGATATCGTTTGGTGCATTTGTGTTTTCTAAATGAGGGAGTTAATAAAAACAATTCATTGAGGGTTCCTGTCTTGGATTTTTTTTTCTGAATTATATGTGTGCTGCTGTCATTTACAGCATCAGCAGTTTTAGTGTGTTTTACTGCAGGAAGACTTTGAGTGGTGCCTTGGGGCACCGTCAAAGCTATAAAATGCATAATATTATGAAAAAGCGTATAAATGGAAGTAAATGTCAGCGGTAATGTCCTTTTCGGTGGCTAAAGAACACATCTAAAGGGTTTTTTTGTTGATTTTTTTGCTGCATATACTAATTGTATTCTTACACTGTGTAATAACGACTGCCCTCACAGATATGAAATGCTTTGAATACTAACGTCACGCTGTATCAAAAAAATACACAGTCTACAGCACACATCAAGCAGATGGCTTTTTTACTGTAGCCTTCACAAAGAGTACTGCCGAATTTCTTCTGGATTATTAGAGCATATATTTGCTGAACTTCAGATACCTTCCACTAAAACAACAGAATGACAGGGAAAGCTGCTGTGAAATATTGATTGAGCCCAGTGTTGCAGAGATGCTTTTAAGATAATAAGAGGGAGAGGACCCTGTGAAGAGATCAATATGAAGGGGAAGTGAAGAAAAGATAGGTTTCTCCCTACATACCACAGATCATCCGTAATGAGCTAGTGTGTCAATACTTTGGCCGGGGCTCCTCGCATACCACTGGCCACTAAAGAGCATCAGGCCACTGTAACTTGTCTGCAATTAGTGGAATTTTACACCAGACTAAGGGGAATGTATTTATGTCCGATTAGTATACTCATGGTGGTCACCTTAGCTCGAAAACTGCAAAGTGCTTCGCATTCAAATATCCCTTAGAGAGATATTGGCTGAGACATGATTGGTGTATATTGCCTCCCAATGCAGCAGATGCTGTGGCACGGTTGCTACGGATTGCAAGTGTCAATACTGCCCCCTAATGGTCCCACCATCCCAGTGCATCTGTCCAGTGTGAGGCAGTAAACTGGACATGAGGCAGTGCCTGCAGTATGACTGCACCGAACAGGTACACTGAGAACCAGAGACGGAACAGGCAGTCATATTCTGATTCATACCCAATGTTGAGTCGGTTCACAGTTTTAGAGGTAGAGGTTAACCTAGAAAATCAGTAGAATAATCCTTTAATTGTCCCACAAGGGGAAATTTGGGTGTAACAGCACCAAGAAAGACACATATACAAACAAACAGTACACAAGACACAGAACAGAAACACACAATTTTTACATATTTTACATATATGTACATAATTTTTACATATTTAAAGTATTATTGAAATAGAATTGAAGAATTAAAGTGAAGGTTATATCACAACACCAGTGTCTTCAAGGGGCTTCATATTGTAAGGTAAAGAGTCTACAATAACAGACGACCCCCTATGTTAAAGCACTTGGTGATGGTGGGAAGGAAAAACTCCCTTTCAACAGAAAGAAGCCAGCAGCAAAACCAGGCTCAGGGAGAGGCAATCATGGGGGTGATGGGAGGAAGACAGTTCAGTTTAATTTAATTCATACAGTGCCAAATCACAATAACAGTCTCTTTAAGGCTCTTTATATTGTAAGATGATGACCCTACAATAATAGAGCGAAAATCCCCAAAACAGACAATCCTTTGTGAGCAAGCACTTCGCAACGGTGGGGAGGAAAAACCACCTTATAACAAGACGAAACCTCTGGCAGAATCAGGCTCGGGTAGGGGCAGGCATCTGCCACGATTTGTTTGGGGTGATGGGAGGAAGTCAGGAGAAAAGACACACTGTGGAGGAGAGCCAGACATTATTAATAGCTGTGGTGTATAAACACAGAGTGTGAAAATAGATGAATGAAAAAGAAACGCTTCCCAGTGCATCGTGGGAAGCCCTCAGCAGTCTAAGCCTAGTGCAGCATAATTAAAGTAAAAATATGTGTGATCGTTTGCTTCGGCTGATGGTCTGTGATACGATCCGCCTGGTAGTGGCCCTTCCACCCCACACCGTTAGGTGGTGCTGTTTGTCCCTCGGCATTCCCAGTGGCCCAGAAGAATCATCGAAGAAACGAGTTGTTTCCTGCGTTACACATGTACATAGCACCAAATTAAATGATGGCTTCTTCAAAGAAGAAAGGTTTAAAGAGCAGTGGCCCTAAGGACAGTAATTTGGACACCAACGACGAGGACAAAACCGAATTGTGCCCCGGTTTCAGAGACGTGGACGCTTTTGTTAAAGTAAGTAAACAAATCCGGAGTTCATGCTAGCAGGCAAGAAAGCAACGTGGATGCCTGATAGCTGGTTGAAAACATCCACAGCAAGCTGTTGAGACGAGGTGACTTTTATACAGGTGATTGTAAAGGTAAAGGTCGACGTTACGAGTCTGGAGTGTCTTTGCTAAATCGTTAGAAATGTGGAAGTCTGTAGTTAACAGTTATTATCATGCAGTGTTGCAAGTAACGGACGAAAAGTGATAGAAATCCAGTCCTAAAGTATCTCCTGGGACCAACCACATACTCTATTAAAGTCTTTGGTTAAATAGCCTCTGTTTATATAAAGTCAGCAGAGCCAGCAATGACAAAGTAAGAGCATTTTAAATTATTCAATAAGCACTATATCCATGCTGCTTTTCCCTGTGGATAAACCTTATTGTTCCCTCAATATGATGTAATAACAGTAACTAATAGGGAACAGCAGTGTTTCCGTGCCCTTTATTTTTAATTATAATCAATTTCAATATATTGAAAATGGCTTTAAACAGTAACTAACAGCTCAATCTTTTTCTCTACAGCATGGGTTTGGTGCTGTATTATCAGCCACCAAAGCATCTGCCGGCCTGCCTCAAGCTGGGGATGAATATGATTTCTATCGGAGCTTCCCAGGATTCCAGGAGTTCTGTGAAAGTCAAGGAGATAAGCTCCTGCACTGGTGAGAATATAGTGTGTTGTTGCATTATTTTATTTTTTAAATTCACAGATTCAACAATGCATTCAGTGAGTTGATCAGAATCACAATACTTTATGGATCCCTGGGGGAAATTATGTTGATTACAGTGCTCCAGTACAAACAGTAACAAAAACAGACAATACAAGAAGTAAGACATAGCACAATATATTCATATGTATATATTGTGTAGTCCTGACAAACTATGTTGTTGAGGTTTGAGGCAACACTACAGTTTTGCAGCAGCACACTCCACTTATAATGAAAACTGAGCTTAATGATAATCAGACCACATGAATCTCTTAAACCATATCTGTATACCAAACATATATTAACTCATTTTAAAAAGTAATTTCCATCTATACTCACTTGCCTGTAAATGTATATTACATTTCCATCATTATTTTTAAAGTGTATTTTGCAAAAGTCTCAAGCCACCCGTCATTTCATGTCAGTGCAGAAATTTACTGAAATATGCAAATGTAGATACAAATACAGTATAGAAGACAGAGACAGTTGGTACATTTCTAATGAGTTTGAAAGTCAACATTTGGTATGATCGTTTTTATCCTTCAACACAGCCTGAAATCTGTTAGGTAAGCTCTGTTATCATTTCTTTAAGTAGTCTTCGGAAATGGTTCTCCAGGCTTCTTGGAAAACATTCAGGGCTCGTCTTTGGCTGCCCTCTGTTTCATGACAGAGGATCCACCATGTTTTTCAGGTGGCTGTAGACACTCAAGGTGTAAGACCTGTTGCCACTGATTTTCAATCCAGTTCTTGTGTAATTTGTCATATCTCACCCTTACCTCCCTGTTTTCCTTAACAATGGCTTCCTGACAACCACCCTTCCACTGAGACAGTTTCTGATTACTTTAATACTCTTTACCTGTTGTACATAGTTTTTAATGCCTACCACTATTTCCTTGGGCCTCCATTTTTCCACTTTCATTTTTTTTTTAAACAACATACTCCACACCATGCCAGGGTATGCCAAATTTTCAGCTAATAGCTCAGTGGGAATCACATTGTTGGCGCAAAAATGCTATTTTTATGTCAGACATTTCGTTTCACGGGCATAAACTAGCGTTTTTCATAGATTCATCTAAAGAAATGAGACCAAAAGGATGTTTTTTAAGCAGGCTTCTAGTAGCAAAATGCCTAAAGATACAGTTGGCTGTTTGCCAAGCTATGTGTAGGCACAGCACTGGTTCATCGTTTCAGTTGGGTTTCAGCTTGCATGATTCATAGGTCAGTGTTAAGTGGCTTAAAAAATATTTCTCTGAACATGATCAGATACAAGTACTGGATTAAAAATCAGTAAAAAAAAGCAACCAGTGTCCAAAAGCCTTTGAAATACTTCGAGAAAGCCTGGAGAGCTGTTGCTCAAGAGAAAAGCACTTTAAAAAAAATAGCAAGAAGATCTGGCATCTTGGAAACGAAATACAAAAAAATGAACTCAAGACTTTTGCTCATACTCTACATGTACGTGTGATGCTTCTAGCAAACAAGATCGGTGATCGTTTGCTTCGACTGATGGTGGGTTATAAACGTAACTGAAAGTAACACACCAGTATTAAGTTGTTATGTGTTGGGTTTGATATGTGTTTGGGATTAGTAGGATCTGTAGTATTTTACTGACTGATAGTTATTGCTTAGTCGCTCGCACTAATTAGAAATCTGCTGACATCTCAGTGTAAAAGAATGCACGAGGGCAGCTGTAGACACGATAACTGGCGCCTGATATCGGTCACGGCCACCTCAGTTCCTGCAAAACAAGCAGCTCTCCCCACCTGTTTTAACCAATCAGACAGATGCACATTCTCAGATAAGACTTTGTGTAATGCCTAGATATCTCCTCTTTTTTTGGGAAATTGGCTGCTGCTAACTGCTTGCAGACTGTTTTCTGAACAGAACAGATCCATAATCATCCAGTGCTTTAATAAATACACCAAAAGATGAAGTGTATCGACTGGTGATTCCTAAAAGTGGATAAACAATTGTGCGACATATGGCACTGGGACTTCTTACACAAGTAGAGCGAAAACACAGTGATAATTATAAATAATGTGGCATAACAAAAGATCTATCAGCCTTAGTAAGCGATCAGACCCATCCAGGATGCATACGTGGCTGGCTGCCTTGTTATTAGAAACTCGTAATTGCTGGACTTCTAGATTAAAACACAAGGTAGCAGTTTTCAAACTAAACAGGGGTCAGCAAAGGTTTCCAGACGTCTCCCACGAGGCTTTAGTGCAGACGTACCCTTTGACACGCATGCAGATGAGTTGTTTTATTGAATAACTAACCTGTCACTAGAGCTGGGCGATATGAGATTTTTTCATATCACGATATGTTTTTTTCATTTCAGGCGATAACGATATCTATCACGATATAAGCCAAATAACTATATTTGTAAGATTTAAATGTGCCGTTGCTCACAAGTAAAATGTGAAATAATCAGCAGCTTGTTTTTATTTAAATATTCATTTCCCATAATAAGTTCAACAGGGTAGATGTACTTAAGGAACATGAGACTTTTTCAGATAAATAAAGGCAAATATTGCAAACTACACAAAAGGCAGCCGCTAAAGCGTTTAAGTTTCAAAATAGAACAAACGAAACAGACTAAATTGTCAATTCCACTTAGAAATAAAGTATTAATTCTAAAAATAAATCTTAGTTTGTTTTACAGAAGAACAGACAAAACTGACTAACTTTTGTCAATATCAAATAAACTGAGAACTAAAAGGAAATTCTCAATCTCTCCTTGTTGTATAGCTGAGCTTTTCAAACAGTTGTAACAGTTACTTTAGTCTGACAAAAGCCGAATGACGAATTAGCGCTTCCAGTCAGAGACTGAGGCTACGTCCACACGTACACGGGTATTTTTGAAAACGGAGATTTTCCGTTTTCGTTTTAAAAAATAATCCCGTCCACACATAAAGGCAGAAATGAAGGAAAACGCTGCTATGAACATGCCAAAGCAGCAGGTGGCGCTAGATTCCTAACCGTGCAGAAATGTTGGCCAATCAGAAGTCTAGAAGCCTCGGTGGGAAAAAGTAAAAGCTGGGGCATAGAAGCAGAACCGAGTCGTATGTGTGGACGGACAGTAACTGTGTGTATATGTAAGCATTTAAACACTGCAGAGAGTAGAATTAACAGTAACAGTATTGTAGAAATTCATTTCACCGAAACAATAACGTGGCGCACAGTGTGACGCATGCAGCAGTTTATTGTATTTCCAGACTTGCTTTCGGCACAATTTACAGTGCACGCTACTCTGTTTTTTGTCAGACTTGAAATAGCCGAAATACCTTCACACTACGGAACTTCTATGGCTCTTCCGTTCGACAATCTCTCCGGCGTTGGAACCATCATCGGTTTTCTCTTCGGTCACGCTCGGTTGATTTTTCTAGTCGGCACACTCATTTCCTCCATTATGCGCTGGCTCCATTACCCGCTGGCTGCTTCCCAAACAAACACACGTGCGGCTTGTCACTTGTGCTGTACGTAACAAGTCACGCGACGTGACGCTGCGGCTGTGATTGGTTCGGCTCTGCGCTACTGAATTTGGATCGGCTGACTTTTTTTTTTTTTTTTTTTTTTTTTTTTTTAAGAGGACAAGAGCGGCGAGGTCTATCGCGATAGCTTAATTTCTCTATCGAGTAAAAGTTATATCGCGATACATATCGTTATCGTTCTATCGCCCAGCTCTACCTGTCACTAGCTGTGCATCAGTAATCAAAATGTAATCTTTTCACTGTGCCTCTGTGTTAGTATGAGTCAGATAATGCAGCACCATGGATGCAGATCTCACATGAGAGACCGGAACAAGCTGACAGGGCTGGAGGAGAGGTTCGACTTGGTCGTGGACTCAAATGACGTTATCCTCGAAAGAGTGGTATGACCCGCAGCTTTGGTGTCGAATGAGTTTCTACACGAAAAAGTCTTTGCAAAGTAACCCTGAGCTCTCATGTCTGATTTCCAGGGGATTCTTCTTGATGAAGCTGATGGGGTGAACAGGAGCCAGCAGCCTGTCATGCCTGCAGGGTTCCAGCCTCCAAAAGTTGTCGTTTCCAGCTGGAATCGCAAGGTTGGCTAATTAACCTCTCCGCTATTACACTGCAGATGCCAGTGTCTGCTCTGGGCCGAATTCAAGAAGAAACAATATGTGCCAGACCTGGCAGCCGTTTCTTAAATCTCACGCACACACAAAAAAAAGTTTTTTGAAAGTAGTACGTTTGTTCTACACTTTTTCTAAACAATGCTTTTATGGATCAGGGTTCCGGTCCTAGCAGTCGTTCCGAGACATTTCGACTGCTCCATGCTAAGAACATCACACGACCTCAGCTGAAATTCAAGGAAAAAGTTGACAACAGCAACACGCCTTTTATACCCAAGATCTTCATCAAGCCAAATGCAGTAAAGCCACTTCCATCTTGTAAGACATGCTTTTTACTCTCATATTCTTCCTCATCCTATTGTTTTCTCGTGTTAGCTTTTGATTGCAATATAAACGCGTTGACGCAGGGATGTCAAACTCATTTTATACCACTGAAGCTCTAATTTCTGTCAGTGAAAAGAAGTCTAACTATAAATGTAATGTCTTGATGCATGCTCCTAAAGGAAAAAAAAGTCTAATTTTCCAAAGCTGTCCTGTGGGTGAGCTGATTCTCACCCCCAGGCCTTATGTTTGACACTCCTGCTTTAGCGTGTCAAACTTATTACCTTTCCTGTTCTCCATCCATAGATTTTACCAACAAACAAATGCGTAAAGAGAGGCCTGAGGACCTTGATGTCCCAGCTGCCCTGGCTGACTTCATCCACCAGCAAAGAACTCAGGAACATGTTGATGACATGTAAGCATTCTACCTTGTTTAATATACACATCATATCTTGTTCCATTTTTTATTTTTATTGTGCAACTATACTTGGGATTTTGATCCATGCAGGTTTGCACACCCATACCAATATGAACTGGACCATCTTACAATACCAGAAAATCTTCTGTCTAAGCCAGAACCTCAGGTAATACACTCATGTGTAATGTGTGATTCCTGTAATATGATGCTGTCACTGTTGGTTAGGCCTCTGTCTAATCTGTGGTTTCTTTTCAGATGCACAAACCAGTAGCTGAGACAAAGTTGTCATTTGTTGATACACTGGAGGATTTGGTAGCTCTAAATGAAAAGCTGTGCAAATTGTCTGAATTTGCAGTGGACCTGGAGGTACAGAGCTCATATTCATAGTGTTGTAATGTAATGTAATGTAAAAATTTTGCATCACAAATTCATTTATTTGGACATTTTCAGACAAATTTCACTGCTCACTTTCTTCTTTGTTCTTCATCGCAGCATCATTCCTACAGAAGTTTCCTCGGCCTCACCTGTCTGATGCAGATCTCCACCAGAGAGGAGGACTTCATCATCGACACCTTGGAGCTCCGCAGCGAGATGTACATCCTGAATGAGGCATTCACTGACCCCTCCATTGTCAAGGTAATGGAGACACTCCCCAATCATTTTCCCTCTGTATCCTGCTCTGCTCTATCAACAGCAGATGAGATTACATGTCTGGTTAGATTTGGTTTGAGGTGGGCAGGTGCACAGTCGGCAGCTGTTTTTAAAATTTTAATCTCAGTTCTGAATTCGTTACAGTGCAGTGGACAGGCATGACCTGTTGTTCTGGTACATGATCAGTGCAGCAGATAACTGGGGGGAAAATCTGTCTAAAGTGTGAAAATGTACTTTTTTTGTGCCAATTTATTCCTGTGCAACTCAGTGAATTTCATGCATTCTGTTCATGAAGACTCTCTTACCCTTTGCTCAGCTCTTGTTATCAGTTTCTTTGTCTTTAAGTGTTTTTTCTTTTTAAACAGGCCCACACAAAGAGGCAGAAAAATAATGTACTGTCACACCAGCAGGCACCTTATGATCACCAGTTTGTTTGTAAAGCACCTTGAGGTGACTGCTGTAGGGACTCGGCGCTGGTTAAAAGTGCATGATTTGACACTAAGGTCATTCAAAAAGCCAAGTCCAGTTTACTGTATCTTGGGAAGAAATCATTTACCCTGTTGGGATTTATAAATAGCTTATGAGCTCTATCAATAAAGTAATCATAAATGGGTTTACATACCAGTTTTTGGTGTTTGTACCTACATGTGAATGATTTCCCTGTAATGTGAAATACATATTTAAAGAGAAGCAGTCTGGTGGTCTAACTACTTGTCTTTCTGTTTTTTAAAGCCATTACTTTCCCACATCTCAGAACTGAAAATGCACTTAAAATAGCCCCAAGGGAGTATATCTTCCTTGGGGCTATATCTCATCATCTCCTTTTTGATATTACATGGAGGCCTTTTGGGAAAAAAAGAATCTTCACCAGTGTAATGATTATAAGTTTGTAAAGTTAAAACCCCCCTGAGCCGGAATTTGTTTGAGGTGTCCTTATTATTTTCAAACACATCCGATAAAGTTGGCAAGCGTCCCGCGGTGTGTGTGGGAGCAGACATGACTCACTCACTGTAGGACACCTGTGAAAAAAGTGTGGTGCGTAGGCTTTAAACCACTGAAAGATTTGCGAAAATGATCCAAATGTTACATAGCATGTCTCCACTTTTTTTCAAAAGAAAATATATAGATATAAAATGAGTCTTAATTGTTTTTCTTTATTAAATAAGCTGGTTCTGCACCGGTGAGGTTTCAACACTTCATGTTTTTTGTTCGTAGGTTTTTCACGGTGCAGATTCTGACATTGAATGGCTCCAGAGGGACTTTGGCTTGTATGTTGTCAACCTTTTTGACACACATCAGGCAAGCCGGGCTCTCAACCTGGCCAGGCATTCCCTCGACCACTTGCTAAAACACTTCTGCAACGTGGACTCTGACAAACGTTACCAGCTGGCTGACTGGAGGGTTCGGTATGGTGACTCCTGGTTATTGAATGCATAGTTTTATACTTTTCACTTAGCTTCAAGCGTTGTATGGTTGTTTTGGGGGAATTAAATATAGTCCACATTTGTCCACATAGCCCCTTGCCAGATGAGATGGTGCAGTATGCCCGGACAGACACCCACTACCTTCTTTATATCTACGACTGCGTGAGGGTACAGCTTCTCGACTTCAACCACGGACAGCCTGGTTTGCTGCAGAGTGTCTGGAACAAGAGCAGCAGCATTTCCCTCAAGGTGTGCACTTCATACACCATGAAGATTAAAGTGACACTTCCTTAATAGTCTTGTTCAATTCTAATAGTTCCATTGGAGTCTTTAATGCTTCCATAATTTTTACATTTCCACACCATGACCTCTCAAGATTTTCTGACATTTGTCACGATTCGCCATGTGCCCCCCCTCTCTTCCCAAACAGAAATATGTGAAGCCTATCTACACAGAAGAGTCATATTTGGAGCTGCAGAGGAAGCAGAAAAAGTCTTTTAACACCCAGCAGCTCACTGCCTTCAGACTGCTGTTTGCCTGGAGGGACAAACTGGCCAGGCAGGAAGATGAAAGCACCGGGTAGGCTGCCTGGAAATGGATGGACTTCTTGTTCTGGAAATTTGCTGGAGCTTTTTTTTCCCTCTCTCTAGCTTATCCTTCCTGTCCAGCTACATATTACAGTCCAAATGATTTAGGGTTTGGAAGTCGTAACATGTTTTAATCCAGTGTTACCTGTGTGTTTAGATACGTCCTGCCCACTCACATGATGATCAAAATA
Organism: Copadichromis virginalis; assembly: GCF_057382275.1. Taxonomy (NCBI): domain Eukaryota; kingdom Metazoa; phylum Chordata; class Actinopteri; order Cichliformes; family Cichlidae; genus Copadichromis; species Copadichromis virginalis. The sequence goes on along the minus strand of NC_140637.1, from coordinate 5,648,325 downwards.
TCTGAGGAGTTGCCAAGGTAAGTTGACTATATTTCTCTTCTCTTTCCTCTTTTTTTTTCTCCTTTTTCTTTTTTCCGGTTCTTGTTGTTTTCACTGTGGAGTAGATCAATTTAATGTTTTTATTCATAACCTCCAGCTCAGTATTTTGTCTTTACCTACTCAGGGAGCCTCAGGGCATCATTGCCTGCTGTAACCCCGTGCCCCCACTGGTGAGGCAGTACAACAATGAGCTCCATTTGTTAGTGCAGCAGGCCAGGGAAATGCCCCTCCTTAAGGTGAGGAAAGATGAGTGGCAGCAGGGGGGGATGTTTTGGGGTTTTTTTCTCCCCTCTTGGTATTATAAGTTCAATGTTTGAGATGTCACTGATGATTTGAGGGACCAGGATCAGTCAAATATTGCAATATCTTTTGCATTTCACACAGGCTGAGATTGCTGCGCAGAAGAAGAAAGGACTCACGCCCATTAAAAAGGTTTGCTTAAATTCCAGTTGATTTTGGAGGTTGAATGACTGCAGGGGAAATGAATGTGGTTTTATATCATTTTCCAGCCTGAGGTCCCGTTGTTTGGTCCCCATGATACATCCAGGGTTTCCGAGAGCGACCCCCCTCAAATTTCTGCTGATGGTAAGCTTCATGCTCGTGTGTGCTTTGCATCGCTCAAACGATAGCAGATTTCAGCCCATTAGGCTTTGTATTGATGCATCCATTAATTTATTTTTTCAGATCTGCCAGTTAAGCAGGGGATGCTGTTCTCAGAGGATGAGGACGTAGATGTACAGAAAGAAAGCGGTCTCGTGGCATCAGCTAAAATCACACTGTTTGAGGTGGAGATTAACATTTAGTTTATTCAGAGTGAGATGATTTGTGTGTAACTGTGGTGCGAAATGTGAGATCTCTGCTCTTTGTTAAAGGAGGTGGAAATAAAGGATGACCAGGAGTCAAGCTCAGCGGCTCAGATGAAAGCCAGACGTATTATTGAGTCCTTTGAAAACCCCTTTAGAATGGTAAGAGGCAGGCAGTGATTTACCCTCAGTGCTGGTTGTGTGCCACCGAACTTGAGGTTCAGTATTCATTTGTCTTCCTTTTGGGATTTCAGTATTTACCCTCCACTGATGTGCACGTCAACAAAAATGCCAAGTTTGACCCGTCTTCAAAAATATTCGAGGTAATCAAAGAGCTCTATTCACCGATCCATATCCTGTTTTTTGTTTTTTTTTTTTTAGTTTTTTTTTTTTTTTTTAGTTTTTTTAGTTTTTTAGTTTTTCTTTTTTTCTTCTTCGTCTTTTTTTTCTGTTTAGTTTCTTTTTTTTCTTCTTCATCTTTTTTTTTATTTTATTTTTTTTTTTAAACCTCGTCCCTGTTTGAACATTCACAGCTACAAACTTCTCACCTTGACAGATCAGTAAAAGGTGGAAACTACAGAGTGTTGAACAGCAACAGACTGAATTAGAGGCCAAGAAGAAAGCCAAGCAGGAAGCCAAAGAAATGGCAAAAAAGCAGACGGGTAACAGGGTTAATTTACTCTAAATTGATCATTTTCTTTCACCCATAATTCATGTTCCTCATTGTTTTTAATGTTGACTTCCATAGAGGAAAGGACAAAGGCTAAACAGAGTTATCAGGAGTCTCTCAAGAACGTCGCCACAGTTCGCCAGCAAGTAGCAGTGAGTCACTCACTTTCTGTTCCTGCCATTTTCTCTTTTCAACTTTAGATGGGCTTCGGTGTCCCTGTGGCGTGAGAGTTATACTCACTCAAGAACATGTTAAAGCCTCTACATTAATGGCCAGTTTAACCCTCTGCTCTGCCCCCCATTTTCTGATGATGCCTTTGGTTTTTCTGCACATAAATAAAGTGACTCATAAGCGAGTAAAGCACTTTTACCAGTCTGCAGCACTGGCATTGAAGTGGCCTTTTAATATTTATGTCTGTCACATGATGTGTCTGGGGAAACAGAATCCGCAGCGGGGGACTAGAGCATTAAGAGACTCATCCTTTACTTATCACGTGATTTTTTTTTTTTTTTTTTTTTTTTTCTCCCCTGGAGAGCGACAATAGCTCCTTTCTGCCCAAAAGCCCATCTACTGGGATTACTGCTTTACACCCACCTGGTTACTCATGCACAGTCTTTCCACCATAGTGCTTCCTTCTTCTTTTTTAAATACTCTGTCCCCTCTACCTTTCACCATCTGAGGCTTTGCCATCATTTGTTTGAGTGAACACTAATGGCGTGCACCAGACTAATCCTCTGTGTGATGACTGTTTCAGTGAAAACTTGGTTTTAAGGCACTCCCTGCTGAATTGGCACCCTCATATAAGCACGTTGGCACCATCTGGTGGCGTGCATCGTAGTCGGAGATGTTGGCAGCAACGCTTGAAAGTAACAGTCGTCAACTTGCCAACTTCAGCAGAACATTGGCAGTTTCGGCTAACTGTCAGTTTCAGCTGGCACTTGGGCAATGAAGTTTTCTTGTCTAATTACTAATTATTTGAAAGAAAGCTCAGTGATTTTTGGAAGCTCCTGCTGCTCTGATATAAATAGTATTACAAAAGGGTTGTGCAGTGATTTGGTTGTTCACCAACAGTGGCATGAGAAAAATACAACTTGCTAGTGAGCAAAATGAAATGAGCTGAATAGACTAATTTGCTTGGGAAATAAAATATGCAAATTAACAGTTTAGCTTAAGGAAGCACTGCTGTGGCATTTTCAATGTAAACAGAAATGTGTGTTTTAGGTTATAAGGTAATTATTCACAATAATGTTTTCACCTTGTAAGCTTTAAATCCAGGTGTCCTGCTTCTTTGGAGTGAAAACAACGTATAATCTTCGTTGTAACATTATGTAATTCTCCAATCTTGATACAGCTGACTCGTAACAAGCAAACTGTCAGAAGACAGATTCTATGTAGGCTTGTATACACCATAAATATATACATTCACCAGGTACTACATTATGTACACCTTCCTAGCCCCCTTTTGCCTTCAGAACTGCCTCAACTCTTTTGTTATCCACCTTTTATTCAACAAGGTGCTGGAAATATTCCTCTTAGATTTTGGTGGCACAGCATAAATGCAGCTCAGCAGAGCGTTTAGAGCATGTTGCACTGTGAAGCTCGTGTTCCACCACATCCCAAAAGGATGTCATGTTGAACATCTGAGCTTTGTGACGTGCTGTGTTGTCCTGCTGTAAGCAGAAGAGAGTACAGTACGGTGATAAAGAGGTGGAGATAGTCAGCAGCAGTACTCAGGCTGTGGCATTTCAACCATGCTCAGCTGGTACTCCTCGTTTTCTTTCAGCTCCTCCCTTTAGTGGTTGTCACAGAGGATCTTCTGCACAGCCTTATCCCTAGCACCGTGTCACCTTATCCCTAGCATCTTCCTCTTTCACACAAAGAAGTGTACTCCATAGTGCCAATCCATGGTGGCAAATGGGGAGGGTTGTGTCAGGAAGCATCCAGAATAAAATCTTGGCCAAATTAAATATGCGGATCATCAAGACAAGTGTGCCAAGAAAATGTTCCTCACACCATTCCTCCATCAGAAGCCTGAAATGTTCATACAAAGGATGTGTGCTTTCATGTTGCTTACACCAAATTCTGACCCTACCATCTTAATGTCGAGGCAGAAATGAAGACCAGGCAGTCTTATTCTAATCTCCTGTTGTCCAGTTTTGGTGAGCCTCAGTGAATTGTAGCCAGTTTGCTGGTCTTCTGCTACTGAAGACCATCTGCCTAAAGATTCAACATACTGTGCTTTCAGAGATGCTCTTCTTTTGGTTGTAGCAAGTGGGGTTTTTTTTTTTGTTTCTTTGGACTTTCTGTCAGCTCAAAGCAGTCTGGTCATTGGATATTTTTGCATAATTTGACCGTTCTCTGTGAAATGTTTAAACAGCAAAACATTGAACTAAAAATCATCAGATATAGAATAAGGGGTCACATGCATTCAAGACTGGGGATAAACTCTAACTAGTTTGACAGTGTCTACATTTACAGAGGTGCTCATTAAAGTGATCATTCTTTGTATTTTACTGAATGCAGTGTTACTGACCTATTTAATTAGGAATCCTCAAACGCCGGCGGAAAGAAAAGAGAGCGAGTCGACAGTGAGGTTGGAGACTTGACTCCCAAACCAAGCAAGAAGTTAATGAAATCTGCAGAGAAACCCCAGAAGACAGAAGTAACTCCTCAAGACAGCTTCAAGCCCTTTGACTACAGTCAGTCAGACCTCAAAGTCTTTGCTGGTACGCATATCATTTTTTTATTACACTGGGTGAAACCACGGCTTATTTTTCATTCATTTGCAGTTGTTTTAAAATCTAAAAAAAACCCATTTAAATTCTGTGCACTCTCTTTTCTTCTACAGGTAACACATCAAAGGATAACACACAGTTTGATCCAAACCGGCAAGCCCACGATTTTAAGAGAAAAGTATGGCTCTGTTAAAATAATTTATTAACCGAACCACATGCAAATATATTCATGTTTAATAATGAATTGCTACATTTTGTGTAACAGAAAACTCCTAAGGGACAGAAAAACAACACTGGTGCTGGCAACCGAAGTATGTCGTACCTGCCTGGAAAATCGGATCGGTAAATATATTCAGCGTACAGAGGTTTTTCTGGCCTTGCTAATTCAAACTCACAGAATATTAACCACTCTGTCCTTTTCTTCCCCCCAGAGGATTCCGGCATAACTGGCCCAAAAGATAGGCTGTCTTTGATGCCATTTTCTGTCTCCATTTTAAAACCTTTTCACCCTGCAGAAACAGTGTTTGTCTTTTTTTGTCCTTGTTGTGCAGCCAAGTAAAATCCAGGATTTCAGAATTTAATGAATTTTGAATCAAAAAGTGTCTTTTTCTATCTGCGCACACTTCCTAAATAAAGATTGTTTTAGAAGTAAACCCTGCCTTATTTTTTTATTTGTGCAACAGTATTATGTAGAATTATCACTACCAACTCAGATATTAAAATAATAGTTAATAAATATCTAATAAAATTGGTCATTATCCTTCTTAGCTTGTGTGAACTATGCTGCATGTGTTCTTTGAAGCACTAGTGTCAGCATCAATCTAGAGCTTTACTTCAAAAGTTCCCGAGCTTAGCTTCTTTATTAGATTTGATTTTACAAGTGTACAGTCTGCTGCAGTGATGCGGACGCTGCACCAGTCCATCATGGTGAAGAGGGAGCTGAGTGTAAAAGCAAAGCTCTCAATTTACCGGTCGATCTACGTCCCTACCCTCACCTATGGCCACGAGCTGTGGGTAGTGACCGAAAGAACGAGATCGCGGATACAAGCGGCAGAAATGAGCTTCCTCCGAAGGGTGGCTGGCCTCTCTCTTAGAGATAGGGTGAGAAGTTCGGCCATCCGGGAGGGGCTCAGAGTAGAGCCGCTGCTGCTCCACATCAAAAGGAGCCAGCTGAGGTGGTTCGGGCATCTGACAAGGATGCGCCTCCTGGGTGAGGTGTTCCGGGCATGTCCCACCGGGAGGAGGCCCTGGGGCAGTCCCAGGACACGCTGGAGAGATTATATCTCTCGGCTGGCCTGGGAACACCTTGGTGTTCCCCCGGATAAGCTGGAGGAGGTGGCTGGGGAGAGGGAGGTCTGGGCCTCTCTGCTTAGGCTGCTGCCCCCGCGACCCGGCCTCGGATAAAGCGGAAGAAGATGGATGGATGGATGGATGGATGGAAGTGTGCAGTCATTTGTTAAGAATGAACTAAAAATGGTGGACACTAGTGTGCGAAAGTCTAGAGTCACACTTCATTTCTTCCTATTTTGCTTCCAAGTAGCCAAACTTTCTTGGTTTGTTTGTTTGATTTTTTTTAAAGTTTTTATGTTCAATAGTTCCCCAAGGTCTCTGAAGAGGGCAGCACAGTGATTAGTACTGTTGCACCACAGCAAGAAAGCCTTGAGTTCAGCTAATTTCACTCAGCTGAAGCCTTTCTGTGTGGAGTTTGCATGTTCACCCTGTGTTTTGGGGGTTCTCTCCAGGTATTCTGGCTTCCTCTGGCAGTCCAAAGACATGCAGGTTGTGGAGTCCACATGGTTGTTTGTCTCTCTCTGTTAGCCCTGCTGCATCAGGCTGGCGACCTGTCCAGGGTATACCCTCCTCTTGCCCTATCGTAGCCCCGCTGCGACGCTGATAAGGTTAAGTGAATGGATCGTTCAATCTCTGAATGACGTTTTTCATTGGCTGTCATTGTCCATTTACAGTTCAGTCTTTGTACCTGACGGTTAAAGGAATATGTTTTATTTCTGGCTGTAAATCCACTTAACACTGGCCTATGACACATTCAAGCTTTAAAAAGTCACCCGTATATACATAACAGACAACTGACAAGAAACCTGACAAGTGAAACATGAAAGAAATTTCAGGCCTAAAAAAAAGAACTGTCTACAGCAGATGATGAGTATCTGAATGGCAGGTCCTTAAGAAATAGGAAAACAATCCAGTAAAGACCTGAAACGGGACCTGAGATGCATCTGGACCTTCAGCTGATCCCTCTTCTCTTCACTGAACCCTCATCGAGAATGGTCTCAGTAGAAAGGTGACTGTCAAGAAGACGTCCTTAAGGGAAACCGTGAAAAAAGGCTGAATTATGTCAAATTATGCAAGAACTGGCCTGAAATGATCAGTTGACAGGTTTTATGGAGTGATGAATAAATATTTGAGCTTTTTGGTCCATATTGTCATCAGTATGTACAGAGGAGGTCAGGAGTGGGGTACAACAATGAATGTCTGCAGCCATCTGTTTAACAGATGGGCGATCATGGTTTCAAGCAGCATTTTGAGCCTGTGGTTTTGGGATCTTTTTAAAATGGATAAATGTGCAAAAATAGCATCAGATTTTGATCCACCAAGCAATACTACCTGGAAAGAATGTGATTGGCTTGGTTTTTCAGCATAATAGTGATCACAAACACTCAATGCAGCAGAACCATACATGGATAGACAGTAGAGCTGCCACAAATGATTATTTTGATAGTCGACTAGTCGCTGATTATTTTTGCGATTAGTCAACTAATCAGATCATGCATCCATTGGATGTAAAACATACAGCTTATTGCACCAGCATGCATCTGCTCTTATATAACTATCATTAGCTTACAGCTTTAAGTGTTTAAGGTATGTGCTAACTAAAAATAAAGACAAGATGAGAGTTTATTGAATTTTAATGACACTTGCAGATTGTTTCGATGGAGTTTAATCTGCTTGACGTTTATTCAGCTGTGTAAAAACTCTAACTTTAATCTTAGCCAAACCGATTTAATCAGGAACCAATAAAATACTAAAAAAAAGCCAAACAATAACATTTTTAAGTTATCTAAGTGACTTATATATAATGTTTAACCTGAGTAGCGAAAGACGGCGGTGGGTTTGAAAATGACTTGCTGGGAGTCCGGTGTTCTCACCGGCTCTAGTGAGCCTTGCCCCCGGCTAGCTATCGAGCTAGCTGGTGGGTAACAGACGTCTCCGAAAACGTCGGAGCGCTTTTGAATATATGTGATGTCTTGATAAACTGAGCCGATATTTGAGGTTTACACAGCTACATTCTCGCCTGAAAATATGTTAATCGTTTATTTTGTGACCCAGAAAGAATAATAAGAGTAATATTAAAACTAACTAGCTGCCGCCATTGTTGATAACTGAGCTGGGCCGCGCTATGAATTCTGGGACACAGCTTCTTCTTCTTCGGGGTTTAACGGCAGCTGGCATCCTTGTACATGCAGTGCTGCCATCTTCTGTTTCAGTCCGTTATTACACTCTTAAATCCTACTACTTATTCCTGCGTCTTTTGGGATCTTACAAAGCCTCAAACGACGCGTCGACTATTAAATTAGTCGTCGACGATTTTAATAGTCAAAGTAATCGTGACTAGTCGACTAATCGTGGCAGCCCTAATAGACAGTGAAACACTATTAGTCATGGATTGGCCTCCACGGAGCCCAGGCCCTAACGTCATTGAAGCAGTGTGGATCATCTTGACAAAGAATGCAACAAAAGCAGCCAACATCCAAAGAAGAGCTTTGAATGTCCTTCAAGAAGCCTGGAGAACAATTCCTGAAGACTACTTAAACAAATTACAAGACAGCTGCCTAAGATCAGGCTGTAAAAAAGGCTGTATATTGTTTGTTTGACATGTCTTCATGTGAAGCACTTTGTAACAGCGTTTTGGTCTTAAAAAGTGCTATATAAATAAATTTTACTTACTTACTTACTTACTAAAAGAACAAAGGTGGTCATAACAAATATTGACTTTCAAGATTGTTAGAATTGCCCAGACTCTGTTTATGCCTTGTATTCTGTATTTCCATGGAGGTTTGCATTTATTTCAATAAACTGTTCCACGACTCCTCAACATATAAATTTGACTTCATTAAAGTTGTTTTACAAGTTTTACAAAATGTAAATATTGCAGTAAACAGTCCCATTACTGTTGCGTGGCACGGAAAATTTGGGTTTATAACATGAATTAAGGTCAGCACACTTAACTTGTTTGCTGACTTAGTGCTTATTTTAACCTCTGGAAATAACAAACATTAGGGCCAACACTATGTAGAGAAACACTGGGAAAAGAATATAATATCTACATCCATCTAATATATCTAATCAACCAATAACATGCCATGTAGACAAAGTCAAAAGAACCTGCTGAAGCTCAGACTGAGCATCAGGAAGAAAGATGATATGTAACTCTGAACATGGCGTGGTTGTTGGAGTCAGATGGGTTGTTCTGAGTTTCAAAAATTGGTGAGTGGTGAGTTAGAGGTGGTGTAATGGTGTGAAGGATATTTTAGTGGCAGACTTTGGGCCCTTAGTAGAAGCTGTCCACCCCACAGTATAGCCATCTTCTCATGTCTTCTTCCAGCAGGATAACACACTATGTTCCAAAGCTCGAACTACTTTCTTGAACATGACACTTAGTTCATTGTACTCAAATCACAGGATCTCAGTCCAAGAAAGGACCTGTGGGATGATGTGGAATGGAAGATTAATCTCAGAGTAATATTTCCAAGCATGGTTGAATCTGCGCTGCAAAGAAAGCAGCTCTGAAAGCAAAAGAGGATCCAGCTTCATAGTACCAAGGTGTGCCTAATGAAATGGCCAGTGAGCCTTTACAGATTCTGTGCTTGTCACAAAAAACTTAGTTACAAATGATTGCGAGAAGATGTCAAATTTGACGCAAGGGGGCCTTTCATTAATGTCTGACTGACGGTCCCAAGCTTTACATTGAGAGTCAAGTAAAAATTCACATGGCCCAAACGGAAAAAATAAATAATAAAATAACTGCTGTTTTTCATTTTCAGCACAATGAATCTTATGTTTCACTAACAGCAGGCTTTGATACGACATCTAGTACTATGTCTTGTCCTATTAGCTGTGTTTTAGTTGGCCTGCACCATTAAAAATGCTTTATTGGTAACAGACTGCAAGCAATATGTTTGCGCTGCACCTTTGGATCACATGGACTTAAGGTTACAAACTTTAATATGATTGTGATCTTAGCTTTCATTTTTCGTTGCTTGCCCCTTCAAGTTTGAATTGTTTGCTCCCCTTTAGCATATTTTACTTTCTGTTGACAATGACAGGTTCTTGTTTAAACAGATACAAACATACTTTCACAGGAAACTAAATAAAGCGCCTCTGCCTGTGTGAATTTCAGGTTTGTGTTTGAGGATTAGAGTATGAGGATTAGATTTCCATTTTTCTGCCAGCAGCCATTGAGGTGCCTTTTTTTTATTTAGCTTTGAACTTTTTTGTAAATTTTCTTGGCTTACCTAGACAAGTTTGAATTGTGTGCTCAGCTAACTTTTGCCTTTGGGTATAACACTCTGTCGTGAAGATACTGAGCCTAATGTAAACAGACTAAGAGTGCACTGTTGCCTTGTGCAGTATAACAGCTGAGATCTGTCCTCACAGTCCATTTAGAGTGGCCGTTCTGATGTCAAACTGGAATTGCAGATATTGACATTTCAGTCTGAGACAATCGTTTTACTGTTTTAAACTCAAATGCTTTTGAAATTAATCCAAGTAAGTAACTACCATCATTTCGGGTTAGATTGGGGTTAGGATTAGGGTTTGGGTTGGTCTGAGACTTACTAAGAAAAATACCTCCAAACTGACCAGTTTTTGTTCAGTCACAGCAAATTAAATAAATAAATAAATAAAAATACAAATTCTGCGTCAGACACAAGTTTCCATAGTCAGCCGGTCATATGCAGGTATGTTGACATATAAATAAACATGATATAAATTTACTGTTTAAGCTTTGGTGCTCTTGTGCAGTATGTCTTCTGTACTAAAGTCTAAGTTTGAAAGAAAAAAAACAATAAAAGGAAATAAATATTTCTTGTATGTCTTTGCATGACAGTGAACCATACTCTAAAAGGTGGGCGTTGCTACAACGAGGCTACAAATTCTAAAACATAGATTTTAACACAGGCATCTTCAACCCAGCAGGACAGAAGATCTAAACTTAACACAAAAAGTAACAAAATTCATGTTTGGTCAATTATTACTCTATTGTAAAGATGCTTCTTTACAATAAATCTTATACCATTGGAAACCAGGTTTTTATTTTTCCTTAAACGGTGCCACCTTTGTAAGGAAAATTTCATTTGTGGGTTGCGCCTATGAAAAAATTCCATATTTTCTCTGTGAATGTCAAACACCTTGTTTCGTCTGTGCCGAATTGGATGATTACAGTCGAAACAGTCGAAACAAGACACACTGACAATTTAACAATTTATTGATTGAACAAACGGGCCTCTGTTGCATGTGGAAGAACCATAAACAGCTGCAATGGCTTGCCACCTCCTCCTCATGCTGGTTACCAACTTGGTCAGCACCCCTTTCCTTCAACCACTATTTGTCACAAGACAGCCAATGTGGTTGTGTTGGCTGTTAAGCCTTCAATGTCTTGTTTATATAACTAAGTTCATGTAACTGCCAAAGTTTAGAGGCAGTTTCCCAAGAGAGTGAACAGTGTTTAGAGTTGTTTGTTATTGTTGTTTTATTCTTATTTTATGCAGTCATTTGTGTGAAGTTAGCTCTGTCACAATTAGAATATGAGTGAATTGAATCTTGGCTAAGACAAGTTTTTTCTCTGTAATGTTTGACTGACACAATCTGAAAGTTAGATGGAAAAAAGCTTCAGAGCACAGTTATTACTTTACAGTGTTTCGTTTTACAGGCAGAAATAAACCAAACGCAGACCTTTGACCACTTTTGCATTTGCGCAAAAGGTTTTGGGTGGAGTACTACTTTTTTTTCACGCACGCTCATTCAAAGGAGTTTTAGAATGTATCTTCACTGTTAAATGTTCTTATTAATCTTATTTTAATAAACAACACTGTCATACACAAAACTAGGGTGGCACTAGGGGTGTAAGCATAGCTGGACTGGCCATCGGGCATACCGGGCATTTGCCCGGTGGGCCGCTGGCGATTTTTTGTTTTTATGGGCCGATGGATTTTTTTTTTATTTTTTTTTAGGAAGGGTATATATAATGAAAGGTGTTGGATTGGCCAATTGGTCATGATCGACTCTGGGCTGGACCAATTACAGCCGAGGAGGCCGGATGCGCCCTCCCCCCTGTTTAGCAATCACGTGATTTTCGCGCATTGCATGCCGGGAACTCGTGGCAAAACAATCCAAGTACCGCATCAAATGCAAGCGTTTGCAGCACCGCAAAACGTTCATTCTCCGGTTCCAATACCTTCTTGTTTTTTCTTTGCTGCACAAAAAAGGAATGTACAGAACAAAAGGAGAACAATGCCGGTCCGTACAAAGACAGACTCGACGAAAAGACAAAGAAAAGATACGAGGAAAAATCAAAGGAGTGAAAGGGTCAGACCCTTACGAGCACACAGAGGGACAAAAGACGTTAGCGTGCTGCCCAACTTTCACCACGCTCATATTTATAATTATACGGTTCTTGGAGTGAGTGCATACACTCATGAAGTTTAGTAACTTCAGGTCACTGCAACAAGCCCAGGTACAGTTTACCGACGGATGGGTGTACAGGACCTTGAAATGCACCGTGTAGAACGAAAGACCATAGAGCTGGGCGATATGAGATTTTTTCATATCACGATATGTTTTTTTCATTTCAGGCGATAACGATATCTATCACGATATAAGCCAAATAACTATATTTGTAAGATTTAAATGTGCCGTTGCTCACAAGTAAAATGTGAAATAATCAGCAGCTTGTTTTTATTTAAATATTTATTTCCCATAATAAGTTCAACAGGGTAGATGTACTTAAGGAACATGAGACTTTTTCAGATAAATAAAGGCAAATATTGCAAACTACACAAAAGGCAGCCACTAAAGCGTTTAAGTTTCAAAACAGAACAAACGAAACAGACTAAATTGTCAATTCCACTTAGAAACAAAATATTAATTCTAAAAATAAATCTTAGTTTGTTTTACAGAAGAACAGACAAAACTGACTAACTTTTGTCAATATCAAATAAACTGAGAACTAAAAGGAAATTCTCAATCTCTCCTTGTTGTATAGCTTAGCTTTTCAAACAGTTTTAACAGTTACTTTAGTCTGACAAAAGCCGAATGACGAATTAGCGCTTCCAGTCAGAGACTGAGGCTACGTCCACACGTACACGGGTATTTTTGAAAACGGCGATTTTCCGTTTTCGTTTTTAAAAATAATCCCGTCCACACATAAAGGCAGAAATGAAGGAAAACGCTGCTATGAACATGCCAAAGCAGCAGGTGGCGCTAGATTCCTAACCGTGCAGAAATGTTGGCCAATCAGAAGTCTAGAAGCCTCGGTGGGAAAAAGTAAACAAAGCTGGGGCATAGAAGCAGAACCGAGTCGTATGTGTGGACGGACAGTAACTGTGTGTATATGTAAGCATTTAAACACTGCAGAGAGTAGAATTAACAGTAACAGTATTGTAGAAATTCATTTCACCGAAACAATAACGTGGCGCACAGTGTGACGCATGCACCAGTTTATTGTATTTCCAGACTTGCTTTCGGCACAATTTACAGTGAGGCTACTCTGTTTTTTGTCAGACTTGAAATAGCCGAAATACCTTCACACTACGGAACTTCTATGGCTCTTCCGTTCGACAATCTCTCCGGCATTGGAACCATCATCTGTTTTCTCTTCGGTCACGCTCGGTTGATTTTTCTAGTCGGCACACTCATTTCCTCCATTACGCGCTGGCTGCTTCCCAAACAAACACACGTGCGGCTTGGCACTTGTGCTGTACGTAACAAGTCACGCGACGTGACGCTGCGGCTGTGATTTGTTCGGCTCTGCGCTACTCAATTTGGATTGGCTGACCTTTTTTTTTTTTTTTTTTTTTTTGAGGACAAGAGCGGCGAGGTCTATCGCGATAGCTTAATTTCTCTATCGAGTAAAAGTTATATCGCGATACATATCGTTATCGTTCTATCGCCCAGCTCTAAAAGACCATCGTACGAACAAAGGTAAGTTTACCAGTCTCACAAATCGTCGTCATAAATACACATTCGTTAACCGTTTATTAATAGGACCTTTGAGCTCAACGGTAATTAATTAGTAGTGGAAATAATTTCTGGTAGCATTACAGAAATGTAGCAGTGACAATAATATTGTATGCTGTAATCGCACTGGACAATTAGTGATACAAAACAACAGTTTTATCCTGTGAATAAAAGTATATGTTTTTGTCAATGTACCATAATAACAGAAGCGAAACGCAATATTGTGTCAGGACAATTTACTATTTATGCACAATAAATAAAGGAGCATAGCGCGACCATTTCTGTTCAGCGCCAGACTTGTAACCTATATCACCAATTATGTTAAGAAAAAGGACGTATTAACTACTACAAAACTCTGATCTTTGTGGGAATGCTTGGAGCAGACTAACATGTGAGCTGGAGTGTTCTGGGACGTTATATTTGGTATATCCAGACCATCCGTCGGCTCTTACTTCGGAAACATGGCTTAAAAAATTTCTCTTCAACTACGTAATCCGATAAAAAAAAAACGATCTCTTTACCCGTCGGCTTTCCATGGCTGTCATGCGACCAGCTATTGCAGTTAATAATACAACAGCTTCTTGGCATTTTTTGGGTTTCTTTTTATCGCTAGTACCTCTTGCCACAAGTTCCCAGAATCCTTTGCGGTTTTACCCCTGAATGACGTCACATTTTCAATCTTTATCCTGGTGGGCCGGGCTCTAGTCAAAATGCCCGGGCCGATTTTTTGTCCCAGTCCAGCCCTGGGTGTAAGAGATCATTTTAGGGTGGCACATGCCACCCCATGCCACCCTTCAAGATCCGCCCCTGGAAGAACATAACAACTGACTGTTAAATTTCCTTGAAACTATCAAACAGGCATACACTTGTCTCCCGCACCCTGGTGTCCAAACTCACGGGTGTGTTCACACGCCAACTTGGTTGCGCTTCACGTGGGCTGCTCAGCTCGTGGGCCGTGCGGCCGCTGTGAAGTCAAACAAACTATACGAGAGAACCTGCCACGCAATTGGTTAGCGTCGTGAAGACCCAGCTACGTCAGCGCCCTCCCATTCGCTTTAAGAAGAGGGCGTCAAGTCTCGCGGTTAGGCAATGTGTTTGTCGTCACTCTTCACTGCCACGCTTCCAAACACGGTAGGCAGCTGTCATGGACCACATTAAAGATGGATGGTTTACAGAGTCTTGTACGCTATGGCCAGGGCAAGCAATGAGTCTCCAAGTAGAGGAGGTCCTCTACCACAAGAAATCCAAATTTCAAGATGTTATGGTTTTCAAGAGGTGAGAACAGTGAGGCTAACTTCACTTAGCTAACGCTGCTAGCTGTTAGCTGTGCTCGCACTGAATGAGCAACCTAGAGCATGATTTTTTTCCCCAGATGGTTGAAAGATACGACGTTTTTTAAGCTTGGCTCGTGATTTGCATGTCATTGAAACTTTAGTGTAAACTTTAAGGGTAACGCTAGATTCATTTAGGTCGCGGTACATGTATTTGTTTAATGGTACTAAGCATGTGGTTACACATCTGAATCCTACGGAAGCTCTTATGTAAAAGTGATCCTGTTGCCTCATGCTGTGCTGTAATGCTACTTTCCAGCAAAACCTACGGAAATGTGCTGGTGCTGGATGGAGTGATCCAGTGCACAGAGAGGGATGAGTTTGCCTATCAGGAAATGATTGCAAACCTTCCCCTGTGTAGCCATCCTTGTCCTAAGAAGGTATTTCTCGTAAATGTGAAACAACAGTACATTCGGGATATTTCCAGCTGTGACGGTTATATTTGCATTTTCACAGGTGCTCATCATTGGTGGCGGAGACGGGGGTGTGCTAAGGGAAGTGGTGAAGCATCCGCTGGTGGAATCAGTGGTTCTTTGTGAGATAGACGAGGTAGGAGCAACAACTCTGTTAATTTATGATGTAGGGATTGTCCTCTCTGCTGCCTTTGATGACATTTTTATGTTGTCTTCTCTTTAGGATGTGATTAATGTGTCAAAGAAGTTCCTGCCAGGGATGGCCAAAGGGTTTTTCAGTCCCAAGCTCACCCTCCACATTGGTGATGGCTTTGAATTCATGAAGCAGAATCAGGATGCCTTTGACATAATAATAACAGATTCATCAGACCCAGTGGGTAGGTGCTGCTTAAAGTCCCACAGTCCTTGTGTGTCCAAAGAACTAATCAAACAACACAAATACGGGACACGCTTTAACGAGGCAGTCTCAATTAGAATCTCTTTAATTGTTATTTCAGGACCTGCTGAGAGCTTGTTCAAGGAGTCTTACTACCAGCTGATGAAGGCAGCATTGAGAAGTGGCGGAATTATTTGTTCCCAGGGTAAGTTTATATTTCACTGGACTTGTGCATTAAAATCTGGCTAATAAGTAACATTTTGAGTCTGCTGAAGATGTTACTGTTATTCAGTTAGTGAATGGATTATTTTCTGTTGAGTTGTTCCCTTCAGATTGAGTAATGCCAAAAGATGGGAAAGTAACACTTTTTTTTTTTTTTTTTTTTTTTTCTTTTTTTTTTTTTTTTTTTTTCTCCCCTCTCCCCGCCTCTTGCTTTTGTAACTGACAGGCGAGTGTCAGTGGCTCCATTTGGAGCTGATAAAGGAGATGCAGACCTTCTGCAAAACCCTATTCCCTGTGGTGGACTACGCCTACAGCACCATTCCAACTTATCCCAGTGGCCAAATTGGATTCATGCTCTGCAGTAAAAATCCTGTAGGTGTTAAACTGTCATTCTCAGTTTGTCATCCACCACACTTCCCCAAGTGTTCTTGGATTGCCTAAAAAAAAAAAGAAAAGAAAATGCAGAAATGTTCCATAGCATAACAGTTTCTCCCTGATCATCCTTGTGCCTTGTTTTTTTTTTTTTTTTTTTTAGGAAACACATTTCAGGGAACCAGTGAAAGCACTGTCAAAAGAAGAGAAGGAAAGTATGAGCCTTAAATATTACAACCCTGAAATTCACAAAGCGT
Source organism: Copadichromis virginalis (assembly GCF_057382275.1). Lineage (NCBI taxonomy): Eukaryota > Metazoa > Chordata > Actinopteri > Cichliformes > Cichlidae > Copadichromis > Copadichromis virginalis. Next base: position 5,631,855 of record NC_140637.1, on the reverse strand, counting down.
CGTTCGTTCTCCCAGAGTTTGCAAGAAAGGTAAGTTGGTTTCAAATTTTAATAGTCTGTCCCACACTTGGGGGTGCAATCCACACAATGCCGAGGGGTATTTTCTGCATTTCACCTGGTGTCTTGTCTGACAGGTGCTCAGAGAAGCATGACCAGCAGCAAAGGGCCATGTGCATCCTTCAGCCAACCCTTAGAACATGGATAAACAACCTTTTTCGATGGCTTCTTGAACTCTACGTAGTTAAACGTCATCCCAAGATTTTCAGTTCAGAGAAAATATTGCTTTTTGAGCCGGTCTTGCACACTCTTGTGTTGTCTTTCAGTTCTTCATGTAATTGTCTTATCTGCATTTTGTGAAGCAAACCTAACCTCATTCTGAAATGTTGTTTTTGTTTTTAATTCTGTTTTCTGTAAAACAATAAATTACACATAGCACAACATGTGTAATTGTTACATGGAGTATAGGAACCGCTCTACCATTTACAGGTTAAGTGAATAATACTTTGGCAGGTGGCTTCAATTTTATTGTGTCTGATTGGTGTATGTAATCCTCTACTGCACATTTATTTTGTGACCTTTTATTATTTTGATATCTTGTCACAATCATGGTTCAGAATACTGTCCACTACACAGAAACCCTATAGTGCCTGAAACTGGTTGCGCATAACCTACCAGTCTTATGGTCTCCTACTCAGAAGCTAAATGGAAAAAGATCCCTTTAAACAAAACAAAAAAGCACCTAATTGGTTTAGTTAAGGCTCAGCTTTGAGCGTCAGTTATCGAATACTGTAAAGAGATCACATTACATGCAAAACTTAGAAATGTTACCAGAGCTGTCCAGTCCACGAATAGTCTTAACATGTGAATTCATTATGCAGTTATAGCATGCAGTATTGGGTCTTGATTACTGGGTGTACTGTTTGTACTGTGTAAGAGTCTGACTGCAGGATGTGAGATCGTTTCTTTAAATGGAAATGTAATAGTTCAGTGATTTGAGCTAATGTAAGACATGATTTACTGTTAGCTATGGCTACCTTGACTCTTTACTGGGACATGGTGTTATACCTGAATGAATGAATTTGTCTTTTTTTATAAGAATCATGAACTGTAATAAACTGGTAACGCAAAATTAATGGATCAATGGCTGGGTTATGTTTTGTTTTTCGAGGTCTGCATTTTCCAACCACGCTTTCAAGCTGCTGTTTGCTGCAAATGGTGAGCAGGTTCTGTGGGAGCAGTGTAGTGTTGAGACACGTGCAGCTTTGGTATTCAGGCACCAGGTGGCATCCTTGAATCTTTTATGTTTTAGGCCAGTCTCCGCGTTGGAATTATACTGCTGAAATTCTTTGAATTAGAGAAAAAAGCAGTCGGACCCTCTGAGCTGTTTAGTGTTTCATGATGGGAAGTGTCACTGTGGAACTTACCATTCAGTTGCGTCAACTCAAACTACTGTGCAAAAGCTCAGTCTTCACCAATATTTTTTTCATTTTTTATTATAATGGGACCAACCTGCAGTTCACTGCTATGTTGTCACGCTGCTTTTACACAGGAGCTGTGCCCATAGCTGGATGATAAAGATCATTTGTGCTTGTGAGTGTTAATACTGTAATATAGGAAATGAAGCACATCTCTATGGGCTTGTGTTCGCACCAATGAAGCGACAGCCATGAATTTTTAATTTGACTGGGTTTTAATCTCCATACCACAGGAACAAAACTTGGGAATACAATAGACTGACATTAAAATTTATTTCTTCTACAGCTAAATTGGTGGCTTGTTTCCACGTGTACAGATTCACCTGTTTGTTTTATAACAAAAGCATTAAACCCTTATATGATCTGTGAGTCACTTAATTCTCAGCCATCTATTTCAGTTACTTGTTGAGGTGGTGACTCAACAACACGTAATAATGAAAATGGAGATTTTAATGCACATTAATGCAATCTTGGAGCACCTATAGTAGTCGCTGGGGGTTCCTTAAGTGTTTGAAGTCTCTTGCAGTGTCATCTGCAGATCCCTTTAAGCTGATGTTGCTGTATATTCCTCAAACACACTGAACTGCCAATACAACAATTTTTAACAGTCAGCTAATCTTTGGATTTGCTTTGGGCCACCTTCAGATCTGCAGAAATCAACCCAGAGACTGTTGTGGAAGCATGAGAAATCCATTTGAACATATCAAACGAGGCATACGGGAATACGAGCGCCGCATGTTCCCTGCCAGCAGCAAAACAGTGAATCCTGTAAACTCAACTTAATTGTGCTTTTTCATGAAACGTCTCACAGGTTGACAGCAGATTCTCACACACTTTGAAACAAGGTCATCTCAGACAAGAAAGTATAATTAACTTCAGTGAGACATTTACCTCGTACACATTTTAAATATATATAGTATTAAATGTTTTTTTTTTTTTTTTGTTAAGCCATAAAATACAGTTTATGGTGTTATTTGGTAAATAAGTTTATGTTATGTCACTATATTAGACCTATAAAATATTACTTTTTATGTAAGCAAACTTGATTAGTAGTTAAACCTGTGTAAAGAGTTGAGGAATTAATTTTTACTTATAATGTATGTTAATGGTATTGTGTAGAAAACCTCAGTGGCAGTTTTAGAATCCATTTGTCGTGCAGTGCGTCTGGTATCCATTGTGAAGCAAAGGACATTAATTCGTTTTCGATTCAGAGACGCCACATGCATCAAATCACGGGGCCCATGTTAATGCAAAGATAACCACAAGATCCTTATGGATCAGCACTAAACTACTGAACACTGCTGCTTCCTTTTTAACAGCTATGCTAACTCCACGAGATTGGTGATGTGCATTTCCTGAAGAGATTTCGGCGAGTCAGTGCGAGTGTCAGACCGTTCAATTGCAATCTGCAGGTGTCAAAGAGGCATATAGAAGCAATATGACAGGAATAGGATTTTGCCCGGGGTAGGGTGCCAAACAGCGGCCTGTGTTGGGAGTGGAAGATAAGCTGGCTCATGGTCAATTTGTATCTCTTTTAGATCTACTTTGACTCCTGCTACAGGGAAATGTGGCCGCTTTATTTAAGTGCTAAAAATGGTTCAGGCATATCCGTTGGTATCACACTTTAGATGAGCTGTGGAATTGTCCGTCCACCTGTCTGACAGGTATTCTCTGAGATTGTCTATCGTAACTGCGAACGCATTAGTTGATGTCAAAACCTGGTAACGGGCAATTGACGTCGTCGTGCGCTGCAGATGTTTCCTCCCGATGAATCACATGTACGCAAGCCATCTCACAATTTGTCAAAAAGGTTAACTTTTAAACGGTTCCATTTGTTTTGTCCTGACCTCTTCATCTCTCCTCCTCTTTCATGCTCTCCTACACACCCCCAACGACATCCACACACGCGCACACACCCTCCACCCTCCGTCATACACCCACCACCCTCTACGTCAGTGGCAAACACGAAGGGGGTAGAGGCGTATAAAAGAGTGAGGGGCTTTAGAGGTAGAGCTGAAGAAACATCAAATCTTCTGAGCAGCTGCCACCAACTGCACTCCACTTTTTTCTCTCCCATCGTTCTTCTCTGGATCTCCGGCTAGTCTGAGCTGCTCAGACTCTCCTGCTCAGACACACACACACAGACACACACAGCCACACTGTCTTTGTGAGCCTCCTGCTCCTGTGACTGTAGCTCTGGTCGGTCACCTGCACTCCTGTCACAGCATGCAGCTCCTGGTGGTGTTAGCAGCTCTCATGGGGGTTGTGTTCAGCGTTAGAGCAGCTGCCGTGCTTCCTGTGGAGGATAGGAGCCCCATCCATGTGAACAGGGTGAGGAGATTGTTCGTATTGCTCATATTAGTTTGATGTTTTGTTTTTTTTTACTTTGAGGTGTAATTATTAATAAATGTATCCAGTTACTACATGGGAAATAGTTTGAATGATTCGAATTTTGAAAACAAAAATGTAACTTACAATAAAACAAAATCTGTGGTTATGTAAATAAATAGTAAGATATTTAAAAATGGCTTTTTTAAATTGAATTGAAACTGCTTTTAACTGACATGATTAATATTGTCAGTATATATAATTTAAAATGGGAAAAGTATTAATGATCTGTGAGCATCACAGACAAGTGTTTTAAAGTCACACTTCCATGATTTTTCCTCCGTGATAATATTATCTCTACTTTCTGATTCCTGGTTAGGAGCTGAGCAAAGAACGCAAGGAGCTGATCCTAAAGCTGGTGTCTGGCTTGTTGGATGGAGCTCTGGACACGAACATGCTGCCGGGAGAAGCGACACCTGTGGAGCTTGAGGAGCCGCTGGAGTCTCGTCTGGAGGAGAGAGCTGTGTATAACAGGCTATCGCTTCCCCAGCGTGACCGCAAAGCTCCCTGTAAAAACTTCTTCTGGAAAACTTTCACCTCCTGCTAACAGTGCCCAAAAAAAACCCCACTCGGCTCCGCCTGCCTCCGGTACTCCTTCTGTTCCAGCTCTACATAAACTGTGGTAGACCTCAGCTATACATATCATCTACACCTGTCACACATGCAACATCGATGGACTTCACTGAGACAGTGTGTCTGTTTGAATATTAATTATTTATGTATCTATTTATGTATACAATGTATGTAACAGTTTCTTTCAGGGTCAACAATAAAGCATGGATATAATATTTAAAATGGTGATAACAGTTAATTACTTTTTGTTTTTTGAAGGTCAAATTTTCCTTCTCCTGCTTCTGTAAAACAAATGCAAAGGCAGATTTCTTAAAAGTGTTGTAGCTGTATTTTTCTTTGCGACTAAAATAATCGAAATATTTCACGGCTTTCCTGTGTGCGAATATTTTTCTTTCTAAGAAACATTAAGGCGCAGCTGTGCCCTGTGGATACGGAACTTCTTTTTCAAAAGCACATCAAACATTATTTTCTTTTAAGTCTTTCTACTTTACCGGCATACACACAATAATAACCAGGGGCAGCAATACTGCTACAAAGACCGGATTTTCTATAACTATGAAGCATTAAAAAAGGAATAAACTGCCCCCTTTTATTTTTAAATTAATAGCCTTTTACTCATCTATAAATAAAACTATACCGTAAGTGAATTAAGTCAAAGTAGCTTGAGTATTAGTCCTTATTAATTCCTCACCACAGGTTGAGGGAGACGCTTCAGTGACTTATCACAGATCGTTAAACATGTCAGCATAATAGGAAAGTATATAAATCAGAAGCTCCTCCCGTGTTCACACAATCATGATACTCTGTTTCAGAATATTATGAGCAAAGTGGGGGGAAAAGGAGAACGGCTGTCAAAGCACATCAACAAAAAACAATAAATGAAGGAAATAAATGAAAAGAGCGTAAAGTCAATATAAGCAAGAAAAATCATGTTGCACTGATGACAGTCTGACCTCAGCGTTTAATAGAAAAAGCCCAGAAAAGGCTTTGGTTGCATGTTAAGATAATGAAGCGAGACCTCCATCAACCTGCTAATACTCTCTCTGATTCTGACTCCCAGTCAGCTGCACGCCTGCCCAGTTCTCAATCAGTCCTGCTACAACTGCTCCACACCCTCCAGCCCTTCAGGCACGCTCAACCACCGTAAAATGAGTTTTTCTTAACCACTTATTTAGGGAAAAAGTGAAGTTGGTGCTGGCCGCAATCAAATATCGACTTCCAACTCGGGCCCACGGCCCCTATTAGCGAACTGATGGATTTCCTGTGATAAATGACATGCAGGTGAAATGTCCTGCTGTTCGCGCCTGTTCAAGCGAACCGTTTATTTTCACACGTGAATAAATGAACAATCATAAAAACGGAGCAACAAAAACAAACAGTTTAAGAGAGCACTGCTGAATAATGCAACAATCACAGGAGAACCTTTTGATGATTATTATGTTCTGTTCAAGGGTTTTAAAATGAACTGCCCTGGCTTTTCCTTTAAGTTTTGCCAACTTGTTAAACTCTGATGCTGATCACATCGAGCTGTCTGTTACATAAATGATAAACTGTAAGCATGAGGAATACTTTAGTTGCTGTGGTTCTGTATTCAAATTTGAGACTTGGCTGGTAGAAAATGGCACATTAGCAGCACAAAGTACATATGAAGGATCAAAACAACATTTACCCAACTAACCCACGGAGAATGGGCCGTTTGAACTTCTCTGCCAGCAGTAATTATTGCTCAATGCTTAGCAGAGTTTTACACTCACTAACATAAATGAGAGACTTAAATGAAAAACGGCAATTCCTAAATTTCATTACTCCACCGTCCACAGAAATCCTGAACACTCAGAGGAAAGGCAAAGCTCCGGTGCTGTCTCAACTGGGTTAGTGTCTCCTCGTCATCCTGCACAGAAAGAATAGCACCAAATGACTCATAATCATGCTTGTTTTACTGCTGCGAAGTTAACATTCACACTTCTGATGAAACATTAAAGGCCATTGTGAGGATATTTTTTCCTCCATTTATTGCATGCGTTTAAGACTACGCGAGAGGAAAGACTCGTCGGTCTATCCTAGGTTTTAACTGAACAAGACAATATAAAATCCGCTGAAAAGGACCACGTGACGGTGAGTTATCGCTCCGTGAATTTCAAAGCTGTATAATTACACGGTTCTTACAACCGCTGGGACCTCTGCTCCGTCGCTCCTTTTAACGATGCTGAATAGGCAAAGGCTCCTGGGAGCTGTCTTGATTACAGGTCATCACCTGGCATCTTGCATTCTTGTATTTGAAAAAGGAAAGGGGAAAAAAAAAATATGCAGGTTTACAGTCTGTAAGAAAACTAGACTCTGTTTTTCAATAGAATAGAATCGGTTTGAAGAATGAAGGAAAAATGTCAAACATAAAAACATTTCTGCTCCTTCAAATATATCAGATGCCAATCATTATCTAGGGTTGGGTTTATGGACACAGTACAATTTGATGTCAGTAAAGGCGCTGTCCGCTCCTGACTTTATGCCCGTGGGCTCAAATGAGCATGCAGAGGAGCAACTTCAAAGCTGATGCCTGCAAGTAACACATTTTATTGGCTTTCCTTTTGATCTGAAGAGGGAGTGAAAGGAGTGCTCGGGCCAAACTCCATGCGCCACTCTTTAAAAATAACAAAGCTTTAGGTATTGTTGGTACACCTCACAGGAGCATCAAAGTGAACCCACTATCGACACATACAGAGTCCTTGTTGACCTTATGTGATATTATAATATATATATAGAGAGAGATAAATATACACAGCTCCAAATACATATTAACAATAAGCTATGAAAACAACTGGGGCATTTAGTGAAGAAACACATTTTCCACTTCATTGCTTCATTAGAGACAAAATCCTAATTTGAATGTTTGTGTTGAGCTTCATCGTGAAAGGTTGTAGAATCACCCCCATCAAAATAATCATTCGGCTTTTGGCAGATTTCAGCACCTTGTTTGGGATTTATGGTCTACACATTTACTACATGGTTTCACCATCGCTCTTTCCTGCAGCTGCGGGAGACAGCTCCTGTGCTTTCAGCCCATTAATCTGTGTTGTTTTTGGACTAAAGATTTGCTAATTCAAATCACTTCAGCTGAAATTCATGTAGTCACTGATAATCCAATGGTTATTCAGGTTTTCTGAAGTTTTTCTTTGGGTATTGGCTGCGTTTTTCAGGAGAATAAGCTGAAGTGTGCCAAATTACCCACAAACTGGACTGAAAATCTACGGCAACAGGTCTTATTGGGTGATCAATCCAAATTTAACATTTCTGTATTAAGTTGCTATATTTGTTTGGATGTGGTATATGTTGATATATTTACATCTCTTGAATGATTATTCACATTTTGAAGCACTTTGTAACTGTGTTCTTTAAAAAGGGCTAAACATACACAGTTTTTCCAAAGGGTGAAGTGCTCCACTGTTCTGCTGCAAAGCGGACTGGTGGTCGAAACAACTCCCATCTGTTTTGTGGGAATTTTGTTTTTCTCCTGAAGCAGTTCTTAAACTGAACACATTAAAGGCTATGAGGTCATCCATAAGGCTGACCAAAGCTGTTAAATGCCAGGGTTTTCTGAGAGTGTGCTAGAAACTGTGCTGCTACAACTTCCATACACATCCCACACATTCACAGGGAAGAAGACACATCTGAATCCATGGATATAGTTTTCTCAAGATTATAAACTCTGTGAAATGATTCTATTTATTGTCACCACTGAATCAACTGTGGTCCAAAAACATTCAGAAACCCTCGAGAAATATGATTATTTTTTATTTTAATCTGTTCCTGTATGTGATGTGTGTGGACTATTATTACAGGAGTGCTGATCCAACTTTTAAATAAATGTCTGGAACTAACATGAACTAACATGTCCCTTTTAAATATTCCCAGGAAGTCACCCTGAGATGTAACCTTATTATAACCATTTGCAGCACAAATACGAGGCAGGAAACTGAAACTGTTATTTTTTCCTGGTTAAATAAAGGTAAATAAATAAATATGTTCCAGTAATGTTGGAGTCCAGGCTCTGGGGAGGCCAATCCATAATGTATTCCATTGCTTGTTTATATGATCACGGACATGATCATATGCACGCAGCACTGACATGCTGAAGTTGTTGCTAATCAGAAGCTTTCCAGATGGTACTGCATGGCGGCTCAAAACACGATGGTGTTCGTAATTCCATCACTTCTAACAAGATCCCCAACACCACTGACAATGCAGCTAATAGCTCGTTGGGAATCACCTTGTTGATGTGAAATTGCGATCTTATGTAAAATTGTGTTATTTTTGGTGTTTTTATGGATTCAACTAAAAGAATTGGAACAAATGGTGTGTTTTTGTTACAGGTTGCAACTAACATAGTGCCCAAAGATACCATTTAAATTAGGTTATTTGCTAAATTGTCTTAGACGTAACACTGGTTCCTGTTTGGTTAGGTCCTTTTTTATGCTTTGATGATTCGTAGGTCAAAGTGTTCATTTGTTAAGTGGCAACTGAGAAAACATTCCCCTGAAAGTGATCAGCTGGAAGAAAAAAATGAATGAAAATGCATCCAGTGTCCAAAAAACAACTGTGAAACACCTCCAGAAAGCCTGAAAAACTATGATAAAAAAATTGCAGTATTCTATAAATGTACTAATTTATCTATTTTATTTCACAAACAGATTAGCTTACCTTTATCTACCAGCTGACCTTGTAAACTTTGTTGGCCAAGCTGAAGCTATGTGATCACCCTGTTTGTTTCTGTTTTTCACAGATGTGTCAGAACCGATTTGAATCCTGCTCTTGTGGAAATTTAGAAACGGTTAACGACAAAGACCTACCTAACAGGGCCTCCCATCAGTCAGAAGACAGGCCAAATTAACACCCAGCACTTGGCTGAATGCTTCTGAGAAAAGGTGTGAACAGGCGAGCTTGTGTGGCAGTTTCCCTGCTGAAAGGAAGTCTGGGTCCTCTCCTGTGCACAACAAATGCTGACCACAATACCTCGTGATCTTAAGAAAGCTGAAGGAAAATCATTTGAAAAGATTTTGGAATGAGCAGGCCAAATTAAATAGAGAATAAAACAATATAACTACTATTTTCATTGGTACATGTTTTGCTTTAAATACGAGGATGGAAGCTCTTTGCAGTCCATAGACGAGCACTTGTACTTTATCAACCCAGCAGCTCTGGACTCAATGCCTGTAGCAGGCTTATTCATCCCTGTCAGCCAGACTCAATTTGTTTAGTTGTGACAGTTTATATTTAGGTTGTGAACAGTGAAGCAGTGAACAAAGGCAGTATGGTTGAGTAGCTGAGGCTTTCTGAAGTCAAATAAATATATAAAGAAATTGTTGTTCCAGGGACATGACATGCCCAGGAATAATGGACCTGTCTCTCTGTGTATGCAGCAGGTTTGCTTCTGTTGAGAGATCATTAGTGCTTTTTGTTTTTTTCTTTTTTTTTCAAGGGGGCTGTTCTCATTTCAAAGGAAAGTTCTGTGATTTCCTGTCTTCATCTTAGTGACCAGTCGCTGCTTCCTTTTTTTTAAAAAGTGCAGATTTCTAAGAGGTAAAAAATCAACTGACGACCAGATCTTTCAAATGAACTGCACTTTTTAAATGCGTCATTAAAACTTCCATCATCAGGAATATGGAGTCTTTGACTGCTGAATGACACCCAAAAAGCATTTTGCCACACACAATCAAGCATCTCTAGTGTATTTCTACCAAAGAGTTCCCCTGTTTAGGAGCACCAATGGGAATGAAGAGATTGTTTTCCCCAGCAGGGCTTAATGATGCCTGATGGCGTATTCAGCTGCCCGGTGCCAGCACTAAAAGCTGATCATTATAGGGCCCTCTGCTCTTTCAGTGCTAAAGCCATGGCTCAGAAAATGAGCTGTCACTAGCTTAAAGAAGGGATGCGGCACGCTGGTGGTCACTATAGTGACCCTGTTTATTCTGGATGCCACTACACTGGGCAGCTGGGCAGGTCTGTGGCATGAAAGTAAAACACACTCTCAAAGCTTTTAGTTGACACTGATATTTAGATGCAGTAAATTCAAACCCTTTTACAAGGTAGAATGAAAAGTGTGGAGTGGTGTTATTACAGGATTTGATACGTGATTCGCAACATTAACTAGGCTGGTTTAGTGTGTTGCAGTGCTAGTTTAAAACTAACCACTCCAGCCATGGGTCCATTCACCCGAACAGGTTACAGAAAACTCAAAACAGAGTTTAATATGTTGCCAATCCTGTGTGATGTCAAATATTATTATTCTTTATTTTGGTATCTGTTTATTTAACGAATATACGGGCACCACATCTGGAAACTGAGCATTTTCCCCTCTGAAAATCTTGTGCAGCATTTTCAAACACCAGCCACGCACACTAGCTCATGGTAGACATAATGCTGCATATGTGTGTGCCATATCATATGCACTTTAGGACATCCTTCAATTTTATGGACTTCTAATTTTAGCTAAGAGGGCTATAACCACTGTGATGGCAAATTAGCCTAAAATTGCTCAGCAGGTCTTTTTGCTGATTTTGCAGGTGATGGTAATTTTACACTTGCTAGACCTGCAAATCTAATACGGTTACTTTCTGCCTGTATTGGATCAGAACACTAAGCTGTTTGTGTGATGTTAGACTTGAACTATTTTACAGGGTAGGTGGTCTTACAGTTGCTTCGGATAGTTTTTAGACTAATTTGCTTTATTTTATTATACATGTCATTTTAATGAAAATAACTTCCCGTCACTTTGTTGTTGTTTTTTTCAAACCCCAAAATGAATCATTTACAAAAGTGTTTAGACTTTTTCACTGTAGCACTGCAAATGGAGGAGATGTATCCTGTCTGCGTCACCACTCCTTAGGAGACGAGTCTAGATGTGGCTCTTATTGCAGCCCACCTTTAGCAAGCAGGTATAATTGGAAAGAGTTTCAAATGGCCCACTGTGTAAATGAGATTTCACAGTTTACACCCATGTAAAGCTATAAACTAAGTCGTGATGTCCAGAGAATTCACTATGTCCTCATAGATGGGAGAACCTGCTTAAAGGGCAACCATCTCAGGGGCACAGTTTCTGTACCAAACAGCTCGACAGAAGACGCCAAGTTACATTTTCGAAAAAGGCATTTAAAGACTCAGGGAAAACACGAGGGAGAAGCTGGAGAAGACTTTGTGATCTGATGATTCAGAAGCTTAATTGTTTGGGCTGAACTTCAACCACTATAGCTAAAAGCACCACCCATAACTTATCACATGGCTAATACATGCAAACGACGTAGCAACATCATACTACGGTAGTTCTCAGGTGCTTTTTAGAATAAATCTTCCCTGAGAACTTCCTTCAGTGGCTTAATGTTTGCATTTATGCCGCCACAGGTGAGAAGAAACAAAGTAAAACTACTTCATTATTGTACTTAGTAGAATTTTCAGGTATCTGTACTTTACTTGAGTATTTATTTTTCTGACAACTCTTTACTTTTACTCCCTACATTTTTAAACAACTACCTGTACTTTCGACTTCTTACATTTTAAAAACTGGCTCTGACTTTTGGTTTAACAGATTTCACTCACAGATGGAGAAAGATCAGAAAGACAGGACGGGAGAAGAAGAAGAGGGGTTGTATTTAAAGGTGATAACTTTTTAGTGGTGTTTAATAAACTGGAAATTTAAAGCTTACATGTAAGTCCTCATGCGTTTAACCTCCCACGACCCTTCTCTTCTGCCTGCTCCTGCGACTCCGTCAGTTCCTGGGGCTCGGACCTAGCTGTCCCCTGTACCCATTCCAATTCCCTGGGTAAGGGTGGGTAGGGCCCAGCCAGTCCCTGCTCCTGTTCCTGCTCCCAGAGCGGATCAGACTAAGCTTCTCCCTGCACCTGTACCAGTTCCTCAGGTGGAGATAACTGTTGTCCACCCCTGGCCTGCCAGAGGTCTCTGCCCTGCCTAGCCCTGCTCCGTCTGGTCTAGCATATGAGGGTCCTGCTCCACCAGAATTCGAGCCAGAGAAACCAGCACCCATAGACTCAAGGACCAGTTGATGGCTTGTCAACACTGACGTCAGCCTCAGAGAGGCCTCCTTCTCTCAGTGTGACAGTGTCCCCTTGTCCCTATGCTTTGGTTCCCCTCTTGTGTCTTTCCCAGTTTAGGTTTTCATTAGTTCCCGTTTATGCTTTGGACTTTTGTCTTTGTTTTGTACCTGTTCCATCAGCTCAATGAAAGTTTTTCTTCCTCTTAAAACCTCTGTCTGCCTCCGTGTCTGCATTTGGGTCCTCATCACAAATACTATGACTGTAAACCTCAGAGCAGCAGGAGCCCAGATTAGCTGATCACGACCTGTCCTCAAAGACAATCTCCTGGAGCTCTCAATAAAAGTTATTGTGCTGTTGTGATTCTTTTCCCCACACTGAGCTGCTACAACCGATTTTAGGGTTCCATCACCAGCTGGCTGTACTAATTTTCTGTTTAAAGACAAAGTCACGCTTTCCAGTGTATTTAAGAGAAAATGGAGCTTTTTTAAATGTTCCTTTCATTTTGTCTGCTCATGTTCTACATAACTGATTCGAGCGTTGAGTACATTTCAGAGCCTGTAATTTTTTTTATTTTCACTTGAGCTAAGAAGTTGAATCAGTACTTCAACTTTTACTGGACTATTTTAACACTAGTATTTGTACTTCTGCTAAATGTTCTTTTTCCACCTCTGGACATCCAACTAAATGTCTTAATAAGATGTAATAACCGGGAACAAGATGGAGTATATGGTGATCATAGCTGTATATTTTGTTGTGAGGATAACAGAAAAGTCATTAAGTCCACTGACTGCAGCTAGATCAAAGGGGGAGGAGAGGCTTGTAATTCAATATGTAGTGCTCTCCACCTGCTGCTGTATTACTGACCCAGCCCGTATGTTCGCCTCCGTCGGCACATATCTTCACACCAGCAGCAGATGTGGTCTTCCTTTCCTCTAATCTCATTTTAGTTTCTTAATTTTCACTCTGCATTGCAGAGCTAACTTTTGCTTACTCAGCAAAACATAACATGGATTCATTTTTAGCATGTATGAGCAGATCAAACAATGTGTCTGAGACTACCTGCACTGCATCTGACAAGGATGCCTCCTGGGCACCTCCTGGGTAAGGCATGTCCCCCTGTGAGGAGACCCAGGATTATATCTCACGGCTGGCCTGGGAACGCCTTGGTGTTCCCCCGGACAAGCTGGAGGAGGTGGCTGGGAAGAGGGAGGTCTGGGCTTCTGTGCTTAGGCTGCTGCCTCCGCGACCCGGCCCCAGATAAGCAGAAGAAGATGGATGGATGGATGGCATTCATCAAAAAGAGATAAATGGGCCAAATATTCAGGAGCCAGCTACACATTATGTGATTCGGGTGTTCACTTTTAGCAAACTTTTTGCCCCAATTTTAAACTGTTGAATTTTTCTTAAGTTAAGCAGCACAGCAGTGGTTAAGTCTGAGCTGTGAAGCGGATGAATTGCGATGTGGAGGTGGAGTCGTAATTGAGTGACATTGCAAACTTGTAAGGATTAATTGTTTTGTGCTTCATTGACCAACTGAATGATTCTTTACACTCACAACTAATCTAATCATTTTATACGCTCGTCATTTTATGTTCTTTTTCCTACATCTAATATATATTGCTGTCTATGTGCAACAAGGTCGCAAATAACAAAATTTCCAATCCTTCAGGTTCAAGACCATTTTCCACTCAGGTTGTGGTGGATAGTAATAAATTGCATGATGAAGAATGTAAAACAAAGATGCTTCCAGAAAGAAAAACATACTCTTGAGTAATATACCCAGTAATATACACAATGGATTAGTCTCTCGCTATACCTTATAACAGCTGAGTGCCATTGTATCACCATTAGAATGGGCATGATCTGTCATATTGAAATAGTGGGAGTTTCCATCACAGTTCATTAGTTTGCCTTTTATCCTGAGTGTCATGACCAGGAGCCAATCACGCTGATAGTGTCATTAAGACTAGGACTTCAGGGAGGGAAGAAAGATGATGAGATGATATCAGCTGCCCTGTTTAAGCACAGCATTGTGTACAATATAGGTCTCTAATCACAATAACAACATAGCCGTGATTAGCTACTAGAAGCATCCTTGTTTGGCTCAGTGTTTGCACCTGTAATAGATGCGTTGCCACAGCAGCAGATGAGGTTCTCAAGTAATACTGATATTTTCTCCCAGGGTGTAGTGCCGCTTTTGACTATTTTCAGGACAATTGGGCCCTTGTGGGATGGCAATACACCTGATTGCAGTGGCTCTAACAACATGAAATTCCCCTATGTGTCAAACAGACTGGTTATGATGCAAAGAAAGAAAAGAAAAAAAGGGGGCGACGCAAGAGCCTAAATGTCACCACAGCATTAAGGGAGACAGTGATAGCTTTCGGTTATTGATGGCTGGTGAAGTTGTCGCTGCTGCTGCAAAAGAGTCATGCCATTACTCTTATTGGAAATCTATGTTTGATGCTTCGGTTGATAATAATTTTTCCCAAGCTTAACAGACCTGAAAATGTTTAATCAATTACACAAGAAATAACCCCCAAATCATGTATCTGTTAAAGTAATGTGAGTCGTAGCTTGTCAGCACTATTATATCACGCAGTATATATTTTGAATATGCTTATGATGACTCTATTTATTTTACTGCGCATCGCTTAGAGGCTTAATAAAAACAAAAGTGTTATGAGTTTCCTGATTTCTTAAAGTTATATTTGGAAGGCAATTATTTTTTTTCTTTTAAGTTAAAATTCAGTAGTTTAATTCAGTCGATCTATAAGGTGAAAAAAAGTCTTTTTGTAACATAACGAAGGGCAAACCGGTGGCAGTGAGGAACCATAATTAAGGAAAGGATTCAGTGGCACCTGCATGCCATTTCTCATCATTGCTTTCGCGCACCAATGTCACTGACTGCTCTCCTGCCTTGTGGCAGTCCACTGAATTGCTAAAGCTGGAGCCTGTTTGAATTAGCAAGGAAATGACCATATTTGTTATCTGTGGGAAAGAGCCACACCGGGCTAAATTGAAAGAGTAATGGGCCTGACGTCAGGAATGAAATCCTGCACAAAAGGCTCAGCATCAATTCATCAGGAGACATTCTTGGTGATTAGCATCTGGGGATGCAAGAAACCAAGATGAACAATAAATTACACACTGAAGACGTGGGCTTAGCGTTTGAGACACTTAGCAGTAAATCCAGCGAGGCACACACATCTCTTATTTACATTTTAAGGATCTTCGAAAATATGTGCTTTCTGTGTTTATATTTATATTCTGAGATGGTGCACATATTGTCCAGACACAACTTTTTTATACTTTTTAAATGAAAAACCTTTAAAATATGCACTGTTAACTAATATATGAACCATATCAATAATGAGTAAAATCTTAGAGCCATAATCATCAACAGTGTCATGCAAGTTTGTTCCCTAAATCTTCCTAGATGTGTTCATCAACCAGGATGAAACTTACTGTATAAAGTTCTTAGGGTAGCAGGATTATCAACATCTAGATAGCTTTTGGGAATTATTTGTAAAACATAACTTGGATAATTAAATCATTCTAAACAGTTTAAAACATACCATTTGTGGTGCCTGTCTGCACTCTATATGGACAACTTCACCTTTCTGCACTCCTGGCTGAAAAATTGTAAAAGTTATTATTAATATTGTACAATTATTAATACAAGAGTTATATAACTATCTATTATATTACCAAAGGTTATTTATTATCAACTGAAATTGACTAGTGGCGGAGGATTTTTTTTTTTTAAACATTCCTTTAGGAAAAGAAACAATGAACCACTATAAAAAATAAAAAAAACCACCTCAGTAAACATAAAACTGTAAATATAAAAATAGAAATAATTATTCTGCAGAAAAATGTTCCCAATCCATGTTAGATGAATTAACATTACTGCTGCATATGTTTAAGATTAAGCTCATTCACTTGAATGTAAATTTACTTTAAAGTATTTACAGAATACATTATATTCTATTTAATGTCCAGCATCATATTCTATAAATCATACCGTATGTTTATAGTGGGTGTCCTGTAAAAACTACTTATCTATCAAAAAATCTGTTGTCCATCTGCTCAGAAACACAGGCCTACATCTTGATTTTTTTAAATTTATATTAAAATACATTATATAATTACATTAAGGAGAAATATGAATCAGTGCTGGCTGAACCTGCACCTGCTTAACTTGCCTGTTTTATTGGACCAGACATGGTCAGAGCTGCCCATCATCCTCAGAGCTTTCCTTGCCAATTTACTTAAGCAATCATTAATAACTTTTTCAAAGTCCAACTTCCCTACATCACACATGTTGGCTTCGCTTGTTAGCAAGAGGAAAGTCATGTGTTACGATGCTAAATCACTGACGCTGTTTTACTTGCTAATGCTAGCTGCTACTAGCTAGTAACTGATCTCAGAGCAGCAAAAACAGACCAATTTACAGTGACAGACCAGAGTTTTATCCAGAAAATGTGGATATATATATGTATATATATATATATATATATATATATATATATATATATATATATATATATATATATATATATGTTACATGTATCTTGATCTAATGCAGCATAACATCCATCCATCCATCTTCATCCGCTTTATCCGGGGCCGGGTCGCGGGGGCAGCAGCCTAAGCAAAGAGGCCCAGACCTCCCTCTCCCCAGCCACCTCCTCCAGCTTATCCGGGGGAATACCATGGCGTTCCCAGGCCAGCCGAGAGATATAATCTCTCCAGCGTGTCCTGGGTCTGCCCCGGGGCCTCCTCCCGGTGGGACATGCCTGGAACACCTCACCCAGGAGGCGCCCAGGGGGCATCCTTGTCAGATGCCCGAACCACCTCAGCTGGCTCCTTTCGATGTGGAGCAGCAGCTGCTCTACTCTGAGCCCCTCCCGGATGGCCGAACTTCTCACCCTATCTCTAAGGGAGAGGCCAGCCACCCTTCGGAGGAAGCTCATTTCTGCCGCTTGTATCCGCGATCTCGTTCTTTCGGTCACTACCCACAGCTCGTGGCCATAGGTGAGGGTAGGGACGTAGATCGACCGGTAAATTGAGAGTTTCGCTTTTACACTCAGCTCCCTCTTCACCACGACGGACCGGTGCAGCGTCCGCATCACTGCAGCTGCAGCCCCAATCCGTCTGTCGATCTCCGGCTCCCTTCTCCCATCACTCGCGAACAAGACCCCGAGATACTTGAACTCCTCCACTTGGGGCAGGAACTCATCCCCGACCCGGAGTGGGCACTCCACCCTTTTCCGGCTGAGAACCATGGCCTCAGATTTGGAGGTGCTGATCCTCATTCCCGCTGCTTCACACTCGGCTGCGAACCGTTCCAGTGCGAGCTGGAGGCCCTCACCCGATGAAGCCAACAGAACCACATCATCTGCAAAAATCAGAGATGAGATTCTGAGGCCACCAAAGCGAAAGCCCTCCGCCACTTGGCTGCGCCTAGAAATCCTGTCCATAAAAATTATGAACAGAACCGGAGACAAAGGGCAGCCCTGGCGGAGCCCATCACCCACCGGGAACGAGTCCGACTTATTGCCGGCAATGCGAACCAAGCTCTTGCAACGGTTGTATAGGGATCGAATGGCCCGTAGCAATGGGCCAGACACCCCATACTCCCGCAACACCTCCCACAAGACACCCCGAGGGACACGGTCAAATGCCTTCTCCAAGTCCACAAAACACATGTAGACTGGTTGGGCAAACTCCCATGCACCCTCAAGTATCCTGGAGAGGATAAAGAGCTGGTCCAGTGTTCCGCGACCAGGACGAAAACCGCATTGTTCCTCCTGTATCCGAGGTTCGACTAACGGACGAACTCTCCTTTCCAGCACCCTGGCATAGACTTTCCCAGGGAGGCTGAGGAGTGTGATCCCCCTGTAGTTGGAACACACCCTCCGGTCCCCCTTCTTAAAGATGGGGACCACCACCCCGGTCTGCCAGTCCACAGGTACTGCCCCTGATCTCCACGCAACATTGCAGAGGCGTGTCAACCAGGACAGCCCTACAACGTCCAGAGCCTTCAGGAACTCGGGGCGGACCTCATCAACACCAGGGGCTCTGCCACCAAGGAGCTGTTTAACTGCCTCAGTGACCTCGCCCCCGGAAATTGGCGGGTCATTCCCCTCATCCCCAGACTCTGCTTCCTCCTCGGAAGACGTGTCAGTGGGATTAAGGAGGTCCTCGAAGTATTCCTTCCACCGCCTGACAATTTTCTCAGTCGACGTCAGCAGCGCTCCGCCAGCACTATACACAGTGCAGGTAGAGCACCGCTTTCCCCTCCTGAGACGTCTGACGGTTTGCCAGAATCTCTTCGAGGCAGTCCGAAAGTCTTTTTCCATGGCCTCTCCGAACTCCTCCCACACCCGAGTTTTTGCTTCAGCCACTGCCCAAGCCGCATTCCGCTTGGCCTGTCGATACCTGTCGGCTGCCTCCGGAGTCCCACAGGCTAACCAAGCCCGATAGGACTCCTTCTTCAGCCTGGTGGCTCCCTTCACCTCTGGTGTCCACCATTTGGTTCGGGGATTACCACCACAGCAGGCACCAACCACCTTGCGGCCACAGCTCAATGCAGCAGCTTCGGCAATGGAGACGCCACATAATGCAGCATACATGCAGCATACATTATGTGAAATTCTTTTGTAAATACATTTTGCTAAACAATGTTTAGTGCAGTGGCACTTTGGGGTTGTTATGTATATCTGTAAAAGTATAAGTGTATAAGTCTATAAGTATCTGTACACTGTGTAAGTGTTCACCAAACAGTGACACTGTAATCGATTACTTTGACTTAAACAATTACAATGTAGCTTGCAGTGAAGAAGAACAATAAATGTGTTTTTGTTATTCATTTGTTTAGTGTTCATGAACAGCCGTTTTTGCCACCTTACCATGTACAGTGAAGGTCAAAAGAATAATATGATAACTTCGAATTAATGTCTGTGTTTTCATACATGAGCGAAGCTAACAAGTGCAGCAGTCCTGACAAAAACCACCCACAGGACAAGATTTTGCTAGCATGACTAATGACTTTCATTGACCTAATTTTATTCACCCTATAAAAGAGTCAGACTTGTATCTTGTGATACAAAGAAACTCTAAGCCAAATTTTATATTTTTAAAACATTTACATTTTTGTGACAGCATTAAAATTGTATTGCTTTACCATCATTTAGTTTGACTCATCAGTCTCATCTTTCAGCTTATTTGTTGCTGAACATTGGTGAAGTATTTGCTCCCTGCAGTTATTTGTGTGTTCACACTTTTGTATTTGTTCCATTTCCTCTTAAACCACCCCACGGAGAAAACTGAAGTGAGTCCTTAACAAGAAATCACCGTAAGACATTTCCAGGTGTTTTTTCTTTTTCCTTTTTTTTAAAATCCCATTTACTGTTCGCCCACACACAATGAAACATGAACAACAGCAACGTTAATGGAAACATTAAACTGAACCTGCTGCTCTTCTGCTCCCCTCAGAACAAAGACAAATGTTAATGTGCTCTATGCTGACGACAAGTCCATCAATTCTATTTCTTTAGCTCCTGAATATCTGGCCTCGAGGATTCAAGAGGAGTGTGACAACAGAGTGAAATTCTGGAAATGTGAGGTGGGGAATGATATCTGAAACCTTCCTCTCTGTTCTACAAATTGAAGTGCCTGCAACATTTTACATCGCTGCGCTGTAAGACGGACAAATGAGTGAATGAGTATCTGACACCGATAGACGTCATGGCCTATCCTTTTTTTTTTGTCTTTAAATCATCTGTTATTTGCTACAGTTGTGGAAGCTTAAACTTTCTATGTAACTACAGCGGACGAGCAAATTACAGTGGATTAACTCTACATTGTTCCTTCGTGCTCAAATCAACTGACACATCCCCACTTATTCAAGTCCTTAATTACAGTTTACAGCCGGTGGGTGGTTGGGACTGCTCTGATTGCAGCCGGTGGAAAGGAAAAAGAGGATCAGAGTGTGTATGAAGATGGCACAAGGGTGTCGTAGTGAGGGTAAATACACTCACCAAGTATGCTAGCATGTCTAGTAGTATAATTTGTTCACACATAGGGTTGCCAACCGTCCCTTAAAATACGGAATCGTCCCGTATTTCGAAACAAAAGTACACGTCCCGTATTGAGCTAATAAGGGACGCACTTTGTCCCGTAATACAGTGAGAATCAAAAGTAGTCTATAACTTTTAATGGAATTAACGCTTTGTTTGAAAACATAATTCCCAGCCCCTCTCCTGCTTTGTGACCAATGAGCTGACAGCACACTTACGAGTATGACAATTCAGATTACCGCTCATCTCATTGGTCAAGGAAAGGTCGCTTACGGAGAAAATACCGGAAGACAACAGATGACCACAACAAGAAGCATGGCCGACAGGGAAACAAACGCAGACACTGCGGTGCAAGTCTCGGACGACAGTACACCTAAAGCTGGGCAGACACTGTGCGATTTTTTTCAGTCACGTTATTCAGCTCCTGCTCAAACTGCACGATTGACTCGCAGTTGGTAGGTCACGATGCAGGTCTCACACTATACGGCCCGATGCTCTGATGCGACCTGAGTGCTCACACTGTGCCAACATAACATGAAGGTTATAACAGAAAATCTGTCGCTCTCTCTGTCTTTCACTCACACAGACACACAAACCACCACCATCAACTTTGCTAAATTGCTAGTGAAAAACATTGATCAGGCAGCTGTGATTGAGCAGCATGTAAATCCAACTATTTTCACGGTTGTTGTGGTCGTGATAATTTTGTGATGCCACATCGAAAAGGCTCGGATGAGCTTTCCAAAGTTCTACAAGTTGTGCCTCCATCGCTTGTGTCCAGATCACACGCTGCACAGCCGTGCTGCTCCATCCTTTACACCAACGTTTACGTGTTTGCGCGCGAGCAGTGTGAGCGGCTGTGGTGACACCCTCACGAGCGATTGATGATCGGGAGCTGGTCGTGAGGTGTTAATCACTTCTCGTTACCCCACGTATACTACACGACGCACGATGAAGGCCAAAATCGGTCCGATCACTCAAAAATCGGCTCAAAATGGGCCTAAAACCGCACAGTGTGAGCCCAGCGTTAGAGCAGCAATGTTTGTTCCCCTCAGAGAAAGGGAAGAATGGGAAAAGGAAAACACCTGGCTGGAAAAAGTTAATATGGGCATGTGCAGTGAATATCAGCGCTATGTGGCCAGAAGTATGATAATATAATTTATTTTGTGTAATAAACAACTGCAAGGATGGATGATTACAACAAATAGATGACTAATACATAAAAGTAATACATAGATGAATAATGATGATGAGTTATGATGCGTAATCATGGGAGCAAGTGGGTTTACAAACAGGAGCAGCTGATTAGCTTTAGAAAAGCTGAAATAATACCTCAACTGAAGCCAATTGTACTAAATGCACTAAATGTGCACTGTTACAAGAATGTTTTTCTTTCTATTGTTTTCTATTATTCTAAGTTAAGCAGGACAGAGTTCTTTTAAAGAAAGATTTACTTATATTCTCAAAAGTTAAGCATGACAGGCTTCTGTTTAAGAAAGAGACCTGTTTTACTGTGTTAATGTTGTCATTTTGAGCTAAAAATAAATGGCTAAATGATCATTTGTTTCACATGAGTTCATATCACAAAGAATACACATCTACTTAAATCAAATTCAAGTCAAATGGTTAAAAAAATAATTTCACACACAAAAAAAAGAGCTAGAAAATTCACCACACTGGGAAGGGTGAAGACAATTGGGTCGCCCGGCCCTGGCCACGAGGTGTCCCTTATTTATTTTTCAGGGAGTTGGCAACCCTATTCACACAAGATGTTCGTAGAGCTACTATAGCTTGGGAAAACTGTGTTAGCAGCATGTTGAGATCACTGAAGTGCCAGCAGAGAGGGGTGTAAATATTTGGTGTAAAGTATTTTCTCCTTTTCCTCTTTCCACCATCTGGTATTAGCACTGAGCTCTCTCTAAAGCTCCATAACTGCCACATGTTGACTCTCCAGTCACTGTCTCTTGGTCATTTCAACTGACTTTCTATAAGGATGCACTTCATTACTGCATGGCACAGCAAGCAGGTGGAACAGTGCTGTGAGGACGGTGTCTGTCTTGCGCGCATGGCCAGTCAAGATTTGATCATGCTGAAATCAAAACAGCCTCAGCTTTGTGTCGCTGCACGTTTTGAGTGCATGCTCAGCTTTGTGTGTGAGTAAATTATCTACGGTACATGCACAAACGCAACACTGACCTGAGTCTCGCCGATGTGCGTTTTTCATGACGCACGTGTACAGTACTTGCCCCAGTAATAATATGTATCCTGAAGCCTTTATAATATTTGTATAATGAGTGCATTAAGGATGGGAATCAGAGTTGCACAATTAAAGCTACATGTAAGCTCTTTGGGCAAACCATAAATCCTTGTTTTAAAACAATAAATAATAAATAGAACCGCAAATAAACAAACTGCACTATTGGCTGATAATATTTTTATTTAGTCATTATTATTTTTTTATTTGTAAATAAAATGCAGATGTATTGGCAGTAGCATTTATAACAGCAAAGAAAGCAAAGAAGAGAAGGGAGAAATATCCCTCAACCACAAAATGAGTATTGATGTGTAGTTTGCTGACCACAGGGGTCAACAACAACAACCAGCATGAGCCAAGCAAACAAATAGAAATGTTATGAAAATTACACTTTAACCTTTAATGTGATGATCCTTTTTTAATCTATGTATAATTACTGCCTCCAGTCCACTGCCAATCAGAACAAAAGGAAACTTTTTTCACACCTAAAGGCCGGACCCTTAGGATGTTAATAGTATGGTGAGGTTAATTTTTCATATTTCAGAAAAGGCAGCAGATAACCGCCCAAGACTCCCGAAAAAAATCTGTGTTAGTCCCGTCAATAAAACAAACAAGCAGTACATTATGAGGGATTAGCTGTCTTGCAACTTTTAATTATTGCTATGGCATTTCAGTGCCCATTGTTGCAGTGTCAATTAAAATGTGGACTCACTCTCAGCAAAGGCGTAACTTAAAAAAATCCTTTCCACATTAAGTGACTGACTTAGCGATTTACATTGTCTTTTTGTTTTCTTTATTTTTGTAACACATTGTTGTATATTTTTGGACAATGTCAGCTTTTGGTTTGGGACATGTTCAACAGGTATGCCAGTAATCAATGTGTTTAGTGAAACTGAACTCAGGTTTCCAAAAAATGTGGTTAAACAGTTTTCATTTCATTCACAATTTAACAAAAGGGGCAATTACTTTTCATAGGACCAGGTAGGTTTGGATAACTTTTCTCCCTTAATCTATGACATCTTCATTTAAAACTGCATCTACTCTGGTTATCTTTGTCTAATATAAAAATCTGTTTGATGATCTGAAACATGTAAGTGTGACAAATATGCAAAACATTAGGAAATCAGGAAGTGGGCAAACACTTATTCACACCACTATACATGTAACCCCGTTACTGAAATCTATTTAGCCAGGAAAAGGGAAAGACAAAACTGTGATTGACCTGACAGAGACAAAGAGACATTTAGTCCTGTGCTAACACTAATGGTAGCCCATTGGTCAGTCCTATTTGGACTTTGTATTTCCCCAAGCTTTTCTGACCAGACTGTGTGTGCAACCATTTCAACTCTGTTACATATTTTACCAGTAGAAGACAGATTAATTTCAAAGTTTACCTGATTTATTTATCCTGGAATTTCACAGCCATCAGAATCCACAGGTACCATCTTTTTCAGAGAAAACACTTATGCTAGCACTGATTTGCACCCCTGTTAAATATATATAAAACAAACACAGAGTGGAGGTCAAAGCTATTAGCTAGCGAGCGCCAATATAGAGCTGCATCCATAAACTATATGGGTGCAATGCAAAGGCTTGGAGACTGCTAAATAATGCCAAGTAGTAAAATACCAGAACTTCATTCACTAAAATTGAGGCACTAGCATTCTGGTGTTATTTGCCAGTGGAAGGCCACTAAGGCCCAGTATCAGATAAATAATGATATTTGAAACTGTATATCAGGCTAAACTACTCCATTAAACCAGTGGAAGTAAGGTGAGCACAATAAGTTAAACGTATAAATACAGAAAGGGTTTTGAACTCAAATTATTCAGTTTATGTGGCACATTTAAGTTTTTGGTGTTTTTGGCTTCATGCTGTTAGCACCCATCATATGTAAATAAATGCTAATAGAGCATGCTCATATGAAAAGAGCAGGTGAAACATATAAAATGTAAAGGGCAGGTTTGGTTTAAAAGGGCAGTGACCTCTTAAAGTAAAATACTCTATAATCTAACAAAACTAAAAGCTGATCAAAACTTAAAAACACTTGGCATTGCCTTCAACAGCATATATCTATTTATGTATGCTGTATCTATTTAAGAAGCCATACCAAAGATTAAAACTAGGTAGAACACTTTTAAGCCAACAGTGAAACATTCACAGGGGCTGACGAAATAAGAACACTATCAGGTTGTTTATAGTGTTATGATAGATGATGCGGCTCCTTGGAGAGTAACCCGAGTGAAAATAGCCCAGGATTTTTCTCTATTTTCACCTCCAATATCCTAGTGGGTTCACTGGAAATAAAAGCTCAGAAGCTTGAAATTAATAATTAAATTAAATTGTACTCTCAGAGACAAAAAAAGAACAAGACCCCAGGTCAGGATGAATCAGCGAGCATAGCTACTAATTGTTTATTTTCATAATGAAGTTAGTCAGAGGGTGTCATTGCTGTTGATGCATCACACTGGATTCTAAAAGCCTGAGTGGCAGCAGGATGATTTCCAGCAGGAGAACATCTGGCATGAGCACACACTCCACTGTTGCCCAGCATTATGGCTTGCAATTAGGAAAACAACAAGGTAATGGTTGAAAAAGAGTACTATCAAAAAGGTGCGAAGGGAACTTAACTTTGATGTTTCATGTGGATAATTATTGTAATTCACTTTGAGTACTAGCCATTAGAGCTTTAATGTTAGGGAAAATGTGGGTTTGGTTATTATAAGCAGTTTATTGTACAACTGTTGCTGGGTGAAAGGCCTCAGTCCCTTCTGAATAACATCAATATACATATTCCATCAAAACAGCATGAATACGCTGCTATTCCCTCATTGTAATAGCTTTTACAATGAAGTCTGACCCAAAGCATTTGGCGAAGTGCTGAAAAAAACTGATGCAATCTGGTTTCATCCGCCGGGAAACTGCTGTTGATGTACCACTGAATGTTTTCATCCCTGATGAAGTAATTAGGTGCAAACAAAAGGGCCAGCCTGGTAAATGTTGTGGGTATAGTGTATTTATTTTTCTGTGGCTTTTATTTAACAACCTCGCAGCTTAGCCATTATAAGAGCAGCGTCTAAAATAATTAGTTGTCTAAGTCTGGTCAGCATCACTGTCTAAACATTTGTGTGTAGTACAAGGGATATTTGATTGAGAGTGATACAACACTTCGGCACAGTATATATTCAGTTAATTCAATTTTATGTATATAGTTTCAAATTAAAACGACAGTTGCTTCACTTAATATCGAGCAAGCACTTGGCAACAGTGGAAATGAAAAACTCCCCTTTAAAAGGAAGAAACCTCTGGCAGAACCAGGCTCAAGGAGGGAGCCATCTGTCACAAGTAGTTGGGGGTGAATGAAAAAGAAAAGAGAAGAGGGAATCAGGAGAGAGAAGTAAAGAAGAATCACTCATTGCAATAAGGGAAGCCCCCAGTAGCCTTGCCTAGAACAGCCTGATAATGTCAAGCCTAGAAGTAATAAATGCATTAACTATTTTAAGTTAGAGGTCATTATGTCTTTAAGACATCCATGCAATTTAACTAATTGGTGTGTATCATGTGGCTTCATTTAGAAATAAAGCTTGGTATCAAATGTATGCTGTTCCTTCTAATAACCTAGCCTAAGGGAAGCATGTATAATGTAAATAGAACTGGTCCCAGTACAGAATCCTGTGGAACTCCGTAATTATTCTTAATGTGTAAAGACAAGCTGGAGTCTATTAGAGAGATATTATTCACTGCAGTGCAGTACTTTTAATACATAGGACATGTTCTAATCTTTGTAGTAAAATATTGTGGCCAATGGTATAGAATGTCTCATAGAAATGAATCTGCTGTCATACATCCGTTTGATTTATTCCAAACTGAAGAAGGTGGAGAATGAAAACAAAGTGATCATGTGTCTCGCTCACTTTGTTTACCTAAATGTCAACCAGGCAGGACAGCTGAGTTCATTTACCCCCAGATTAGTGAAAGCAAACCATTTCTACACAGGCACTGTCCGGGGAATGAGAACCCAACATGACCGGGTGAGTGCTAGTTTTTCATTTTTACAAAGCAATCCTTGTAACTGTTGCCATCACACCTAATTTTTCCCAGTGGCCTCTATGTTGTTGTTCTTTTTTCTCTACTCCATGTCTCGCTGAGTGTGGAAATGACAGGGTTATACGGCAGCTTCACCTCTCCCAACTTCCCCCAGCCTTACCCTGACAACCAGCACGTAGTGTGGAACATCACTGTCCCAGATGGCCACAGGGTCAAACTCTACTTTACCCACTTCAGCATGGAACTCTCAGACCAGTGTGAATATGACTACATCCAGGTACATGTAGGAGGAAGTCAGCATCCCATTATGTGCACTGACTTGGCATCAGTAGCTTGCTCACTAAAAGGCCTCTGACCTTGTCAAACCAGGTTTTGGCAGAGGGGAATGAAACCTTGCGGTTCTGCGGAGAGGAAGGGAAGAACCATGAAAGCACCCCGAGGAATACAATCATCCTGTCAGCCCGAAACCTCATGTCAGTGGTCTTTAGGAGTGACTACTCTAACGAGGGACGATTCACCGGCTTCCAAGCATTTTACACCTCAGAAGGTGATGCAAAATAGTGACATTTGTTGCCAGAAGGGAGACACATTTTTCTCAGCTGTAATTACACAGAACAAAGAGTAGTGAGGTTTCTACTGAAATGCAGTCTTCACAGGTATATGCAGCAATTTTTTAATTAATTCACATTAATAAAGTCAGACAGCAAACTACAAATACAATGTAATATTTAGAAAACAGCAGGAATAATGCCCCACATGAAGAAATTATTTTAGAAGGCTCTTAATTTTATATATAATGTAACTGTTATTTATTTATGGTGCTTTCATTACAGGCCCTCCTCTTTATCTTCTCTTGGGATTTAAATGACTCTGAAGTTAACAAAAAAATGTGTTTTCCCACAGTTAAACTGTTATTTTAATTGGTTGCAGTGGCACACCCGAGAGACTTTTGCAGAGCCTATGAAAAAACTGTTTTTGTGATCATTGTTTAGTTTCAGCTAATTGGGAGTCAGATTTAGCATGAACCAGATTCATTTAGTTTCTGTGTAAGTTTTAACAGTAAATCAATGGTTTTCAAACTTTTACCCTTGTGCCCCAGTCCGGAAGCCAAAAAGACCCCTCACTGATCACATCCCCACTTCTTCTTCTTCTTCTTCTTTTTAAAAAAAAAATCAGACATCCACAATCAGAACCATCAGAAGAGCATCAGAGTGTGTTAACTTAGCTTCAGTCCAGTTTTCTCTTGGCTTCCACACTCCACTCCACATGTTTTGGCTCTATACTCCACCAATGGGACTCCACAGTTGGAGAACCACTGCAGTAAATGCACCTGAGTTAGAAAAGTGTCTTTTATTTCTATCTCTAACAAGTTTTGAAGGCCATGATGGCATATGCACTTCAGCGCGATGTAAATCAAGGAAATAATCATCAGATTGCTTGGTAGGCTAAAGGTTTTAGCAGATTTATACGCAATCTCAGGTGTGTTCATGGATGGGGGAGGGGATGCATATTTATTGATTTACTCTGTCACAGACATCAATGAGTGCCTGTCCAAGGTAGAAGGGGAGAGAGTGTGTGATCATTTTTGCCACAATTACATCGGTGGCTATTACTGCACGTGCAGACAAGGATACCTTCTCCATGACAACAGAAGATCCTGCACAGGTAAGAACGATACAGAGCGAGGCTCAAGAGGCATGTTTATCTGAGCTCAATCACTGTGGGTCAAAAGCTATTTAGCAGGGTGCAACGTTAAGAACTTGGTATACATTGTCTGACTATATTGATTTGTAATTAGGGCATTTCTGGAGCTAAACACGCTACTGCTCAGATCTTCTCAAATCTGAAACAGCAAACACTATTTACAGTGAAGAAAAGCAGGCGTCTGACCTCTTTGAGACATTAGCAACAACGCATTCAATTTGCCTGCATTCACTGACGATGTAAACACATGAAATGGCCTAATCTTTCAGTTGGCACAGCAGCACACCCCAGAGTGTCTTTGGGTTTTTTTAAGGCCATTAAAATACGAATAGTTCCTTATCAGACTTTTGAAGACGAGCATAGAAATGGGATCAGACTGCTGTGTTGTAAACTTGTATTTAAGTCTAATTGTTCTCATTTGTCATTCAAAATGCTCTCATTATTCCCTACTACGGCAGGAAAAAAAACATGTCCCCCCCCCAAAAAAAAACCAATTTGGTGATATTTCACACAGGGCACACACTTGCCGGTGCTCCGTACTGGATTTCATTTTGTCATAGCTGGCCTGTGCTCACTTATTTCAGACTGAAAAAGCATACTGATGCACAAAGTAGTTGATCTCTGCCAGCTGGTGTAAGGCGAGGTTAATTACTGTCTATTCCTGAGGGAAAAGCGACTTCAAAATGGCATTAAAAATTGATACCTGTGTGCAGCACTAATAATGTACTGACACAAGGTAATTAATCACAATTACGAGCTGATGTGCCTTAAATTATTATTCTTTGCCAGAGGAAAAAGGGTGACAAAACAAATCATGCGATGAATAGGCAAAAATGATTATCTGCCTACAGATTGTACTAATTATATGAATTACAGCAACTCTGCCTCTTTGCAATCCTCATTTGTTTTTGTCTGAGGCAACATCTGCACATTTGCTGGGACAAAAAGGCAAAACCTAAATGAATCTCATCATTTATGATGGCAGGAAATGTTTCAATTGATGTGAAACAATTATTTTGTTCTAATCAAAAACTCTTTAAAGCCAGCACTTCAGAACCCAGCAGCTGTCGGTACAGCTTTACAAAATGGTTAAATCAGTGCCTCAAAATGATCACTTTTAGTGCACGAGTCTCCTTCGCAGTGCCGTGCCAGAGCCAGGTGCTGACGTCTCCTTCGGGGGTTCTGAGTAGTCCGGGTTATCCGAACCCCTACCCACCTATGAGCCGGTGCAACCACACCATCCGTCTGCCAGAGGGCTCCAGAATAATCCTGAACTTCCTGGAACCCTTTGACATAGAAGGACATCCAGAAGCCCCCTGTCCGTATGATATGTTGAAGGTCAGTTGTGCGACTCCAAAGTCTGAACACACACAAGCTAATGAATGAGCAATGTATTCCTCCTCATGCTCGTGGAGGTGGTTTTGCCACTGACTTGTCCTGCTTGGGTGATATACTGTATAGCTATTGCGGTTTCATGCATATTTAGCCAGACATCAGTTAGGACTCAATCATGCTTGCTTATTTATTTATTTATTTATTTTTAATTCTATCTAATGTCCCGACATGAAAGATTTCAACAGCTGGAAAAGAGTATGGGCCCTTCTGTGGCCCAACGCCACCAGATCGGATTCACACGGGAAGTTATGACGTGCACGTTGAGTTCAGGTCCGACTCTAGTGGAAAAAACAAGGGATGGAAGATCAAGTACACCAGTACCGAGGCAGAGACCCTTTCTTTGACTTCAGACTGATGGCGCTACAGTTCACGGACTCTGTTTCTAATTGTCCTTATTTTGTGTAAGATCTTGCTATTCTTTGTTACATAGACAATAAAAAGAGATTAAAATAAAACTGTTGTATTATTTAGATCCTCTTTGCTCATTACAATAAATACTGTGTCCAACTTTTAACCTAACAGTGTGCAGTCAGACGAGCATTTTCATTAACTTGGGTTTCCTCAAATTGCTGTGGGTGATTTCAGTCATCCTCTAATCTAGCCAAGGAATTGAAGAAATAAGAAAATCATTTAAGAGGGTCTAGATGTCAGTAAGTCTGGTCCAATAAGCGCCGTATGCTAGTCATTTAACCTTCATACATTATGCAGCTTGTTCTTAAACAATCCCGGCTACGCTCCTCTATCAAAACAATCATTATAGGGTTATTTAGTACAAAGAAATGACTTATCCACACAACATTTCCTCCAGCCGCGTGCCCCTCAGATGGTTCAAAAGTGCATGTCTGAAGGTGTCAGTGAGTGACAGAAAAATACTTGTGCTGATTTATTTTTATTGTTTCTTCTGCTCCAGTGTTTTGATTTCCTTCCTCCTTCTCCCGCAGAATTAGGTCAGCGCAATTTTTCAGTGAACGTGTGACTTTCTTAAACCACAGTTTGTTAGCTTTGATTGAGCTGTTTTTCCCAGGCACATATTTTGTAGTTTGTAGGCAACAACCCCGAGCATGATGTGTAGCTACTGACCCACAGATCACCTCGTCATTTTCAACCCAACAGAAATACGAGGTCCTGTGTGGACATGTGCGCTGTAAACTGTCAGCCCACGCGGGATTAAGGCTTGTTTACAGCATGAAATACCAGACAGCCCTCGGGGCTCCTGTGTGCTTACCGAGCAAACCTGCAGTTCTTACCTGAGCGCCGTTAAGTCATAATCTAATGCGCATGGAAGGTGTAAGACATGACGGAGCAATTGACCGCTCCTGTGCTCTCGCGCGCTCACTCCTAACTGTCCAGCCTAGTTGGAGCTAATTCCACAGGAATTACGCACACCATGAAACCCATTAACCAGCTGTTGAAAAATATCCAGCCGCAGCACGCTGCCAGTAGGCTGTCAGGCTTATAGCTAATATGCCCATCACTAATACACTAGTGCACGAACTCAGTTAAGTTGCTATAGAGAGAAATATAAAGTCTCAATATCAGAGACTGCTGCTTTTTTGTCATTGGTAATAATGTTCCTGACCACGCATACTCCTTCACCTTCACTAATAGGTGTTTAGAGTCTTCAAATTCAATATCACTAAGGAGATCCCTTGGTTTTAAGGCCAAATGCTACTGCTGTGTCACTTTACAGTGCAAAGCCTTTGAGGAAATCTCAAAAGTACTGAACTTTTTCCTCTTTTTTTCCCATTTGGATTGTATTGGATTCTAAATGCTTTCAATATCTGTCACAATAATGTGGGACAACAGCACTATGGAAAGTCTGAAGGCACATTTAATGAAAAAAATAAAATATAAATCCCTCCTCCACCATGTAACATGTATAAACATGCACCACCATATACAATTTCCTTTAGCTACTTGTGGAAAATTAATATGAAACAGCCTCCTACAACCTGCAGTTTTTCTTGCTGATGAGCTGAGGCACAACTTTTTATTTTTTTGGGCATACATGGACACAATACCGAGTAATTATAAGCTGCTTACAAATGCTGCACTTAAAGGGCATCTAATATGAAAGTACAAGCTGGCAGTGACATTGTAATTTCCCCACAACACGAAAAAGAAGAGGTCTTTCTGTAAATTCAGATCCTTCATTTGTGCTCATTGTTCAGGACACAGATGACAGGCATGAGAAAAGATACATCCCCATGAGTCACATGGACACTGCACACGCTGTCCACACCCTCTTACATCACACTGCCAGCAGACTCGTGCATAATAAGCTACAATGTCTCACACACACAGGGGTCATATGAATGAACATGTATCTAACTTTTTATTATTAAAGCAATGAACGTGTCTGTGTAACCAATTCAAACATATCTGGCCAATTTTGGCCCCCCCTTTGTATTTATTCCCGTTTCTGCACTTACCATTATTTATGAGGTATTTCTTCTCCTCTTTCAGATTCCATAAAACATCACACAGTGAAATTTCGCATTAGGATGCACAGTTTTGACAAATATTTCAAGATTTTTCAGCACACTCATTAAAAAATTCCTTGACTTTTAATGCAGTTTCCAAAAATAGCTAAAAAAAATATGACTTAAAAATGCATTAACAAGGCAATATCAGGATGACCTGGATACCAGATTTTCACTTTAAAACAGCAGAAGCTAAATTATGTGTTTAGCTTACTCTAACTAATTAAAAGTAACTTTTTACCTGCGTAAACTGAAGATCTAAAATCTCAAATGCGGTGCATCCCATCAATCATAGCAATAGTTAAGGGGCAGCAGAAGGCAAAATTTTAAAAAAAGAAAAAAGTGTAATGATGACTATAAATGTAACAGGCAGCCTTAAAACAACAGTTCTTCATTTTTGGAGAAAAGAAAACATTTTCTTTCTTTCTTTTTAAACTTTCTCACTGTGATAAAGCAAATAAATGTGAGTTAGATGAGAAGACCCATTTTATTTAAATACACAACAGTGAACCTTGGACTTTGGCCTAGAGGCGCAGCAACTTTTCTGTCAACTAGCGAGGTTGCCAGAAGTAAGAGAATCTCCCCAAATACTGAGTTATAGCTTTAAGTTTAGATTTGTTTATCTGTAGTTATTCTCACAGCATGAAACACAAAATAAGAAACCAGCTAAAAAAAAAAAAATAGACCCAAGTGGTTAATGTCTTTGATAAACATGACTTGTGTAAATCATCCAGCTTCCTCTTGAGGCAAAAGCATTCAAGTGGTTTTGAAATCTTACAAAGTGTCAACACTTGGGATTCATGTATTCCAGCAGTTTTGTTATTATCAGTAACGCAGGGCAAAAATCCTACTCTGCTGGCCCCGAGGCTGGTAGTGTGAATTCTTATCAGTCTGTGCTCAGGTAGAGTCTCGGCCTAGTTGCCGCCTTGGGCTTGCTTTTCGACGCCCTCCTCCTTCCTCTTCTCGCTGGACTGCTGGCTGCCGCGCAGCTGTGTGTTGCTCCTGATGGACTGCACTGCCTGAATCTGCCGGAGACGTGAGGTCAGCTCAGCTTCGCAGGCCTGCAGCAGCGTGGACGTCCTCACTCTGTCCCAGCCCAGCACCTGCTCCATAGCTTCCATCCCTCTGGCCACTACCATCTAAAGACACACAGACGGGAGCTCCATATAGTGGATATGGGAACATATGAGGCGATACACTGGCTTGCCCTACTAACATAAGTTTATGAATGCAAATGGAGATGGCTGACAAAGTCTTGTGCTTACACTGTACCTAAAGTAAATGGGATTATATCAGAACTGATGACGCAGGGGTGTGTTTTAAGTGTGTCAGGATGGGCAGTTTCACATGCTTGCTTTGATCATTTTGCAGCAGACTCACTGGGGTGTGTTACGACAAAAGCCTTACAGCAGAAGGAGTGACGTGGGAATATGATGACGTAGGATCATTGAAGGGAGTTGCCCCACATTGCTGCGATATGTAAATGCACCTCATTTGCTGGTGCCTGTCTAAATTTGCAGTTTGAACTTCTTGGTAGTTCTCAGAAAGAGTGGATTCTCTGCGACATTTACAATACAACAGATGTAAAAGTACACATTTGGGGTGTTTTTATTTGCTGATGCTTTGAGGCAGACTTAATCAGAGTTGTGTGAATAGGCTACCTGCAGATCCTCAGTGGAAAGCCTGGTCTCTGGCGATGTTTTGCCTTTCAGGACCATCAAAGTCCTGGACATAAATCCAGAAGCAGAATCCACCTCCATTCCATCTGGCACATCCACATCCCCGGCACCTGAGATATTGAAACAGGTTTCGATACATTTCAAAACATTTTAAACATAGTAAATGATTATTTCAGGTGGGGTTATTAAACAACAACAACAGGTCCACCTAGTGACCAAAAGATAGAAGTGCAGCTCTTCCCTCATGAGAAATTAAGAGAATGAACCGATAACAAATTCAGAAAGAAAAATAATACATGTTAACTAATAACATCTGCAGTTGTTTGAACCTCCTTCACTTAGAAATAAAAATACATATTTTAAGATAGAAGGGCAGCAAAATAAATAAACTGTGTGTTAATGTTCGATTGAAACAGGCATCGAAATAAAAAAGCTGCTTGTATGAATGGGTGAATGAGGCATGTTGTATAAAGCGCTTTGAGTGCTTAGGTTGAGTACAAAAGTGCTACATAAGAACCAGTCCATTTATGTCTCTTGTTCTTAAATATAGAGAAAGTTTATGTATGATTTTCACATTTATTGTTTTCTCAAATTTTCTGATTTGACCACCCCTCCTCGCTGGCTAAAGTTATGTCAGTGATGTCCCCGACTCTCATCTAAAGAACTACATCTGGGGCCATTACCTATCTTGAGGGCTTCATAGTCACGGGACTATATTGATTATTTTGCTGGGTGTATTCATGCATATTGATCACATCTATTGATTACATGTTTGTTACGCAGAGGGAACTGTATAAGCACCCTTTTCAAATTAATGGTTTTTTGTTTGTTAAGCCACATAACACTGACCTATGAATCATTCAGTCATAAAAAGGTACCTCACTCAAGGGATGAATCTTGAGTTACACGTGTTGTGTCTACACATAACAGACATCTTAGATGAGCATCAATTTTAAATTGTATCTTTGGACACTTTGTTACCACAGCCTGTCTCAAAAACACTGCATTTCTGTTTATGCTTGCACATTTCAATAAATTGCTGTTCCTTTTTCCATGTTCATAGTGAAATATGAAGAATTGACTTTGACCACCTTTGCTCTTCAACACAACCTGAGCTCTGTTAGGCAGGGATCACTGTCATGCTGAAAAATGAATACAATCAGATCAAGGATTGATTGTGGACTTTAAGAGGACCAGGAAAACCTTGTCCCCTGTTTCAATCCAGGGGGTCAATGTGGACATTGTGGAGGACTATAAATACCTCGAGTATACATGGACAATAAACTGAACAAAACATTGTTGCACTCTACAGGAAGGGCCAGAGTCATCTCTATTTTCTGAGGCGGCTGAGGTCTTTCAACATCTGTTGGATAATGGTCAGGATTTTCTATGAGTCTGTTATGGCCAGTGCCATCCTCTATGCTATTGCTATTGGGGCAGCAGGTTGAGGGTCACAGATGCTAACAGACTCAATAAAGTGATCCGCAAGGCCATTAATGTTGTGGGGATGGAGCTGGACTCCCTTAGGGTGGTGTCTGAGAGGAGGATGTTGTCTAAGATAAGGACAATGCTGGATAATAATTCCCACCCACTCCCTGACTAGCCACAGAAGCATGTTCAGTGAGAAACTGAGATTACCAAAAAGCACCACTGAACGACACAGGAAATCATTCCTGCCCATGGCCATCTCCCATCTCCCTCAACTCCTCCGCCTAATACACTGTAAACACTGCAATAGTTACACACAACAGTTAAATGTCAATCATATATACTTCACCTGTGTAATATTCTTGATATTTGTAATTGAATGATTTGTATTTGTTAGTACTATTTCTTAAGTTTGTAAACTTTGTAACATATTGTATTATTTAATTAGTTTAGTCCGTTACTGTTACTGTCTTCGAGCAACTGTAACCCACATAATTTTTAAAGTACTCTGATTCTGATTCTTTCCAGACAGTATTACATGGTGGATCAAAAACTAACTTTTGTGTGTTCATAATTCTATCATTTTTGACACGATCCCCAACACCACGGGCTAAAATGCAGCACCAAACCACGACAGAGCCTCCAGTGTGTTTTATAGACACTCGGTTTTGGACCCCTCTCCTGATGCCCTCTGTGGACACTGATGACAATATGAACCAAAAATCTCAAATTCAGATTCACTCCATAGGATCTGCTGCCTGTTGATTTTCAGTCCAGTTCTTGAATAATTTGGAATATCTCACCCATTTCTCCCCTTTCCCTTCCATAAGAATGGCTTCTTGACTGCCACCCTTCCACTGAGACCATGTCTGATGAGGCTTCTGTGAACAGTAGATGGAACAACTGATGCACCACAGAAGCATCTCTTACACCCTGTGTCAGCTCTCTGATTTGTTCTTCTATTTCTTCATGACATGACTTACATAGACTGTTCATCTGCTGTAGATACTTTGCCACTTTTTTTGTCCGCCAACTGTCCAGTTTACTCAAATGTTTTAAGGACATACTGCACACCATGCTAAGAAAAGCCAAAGCTTTGGCAAGTTTTTGGCAGTCACCATGTTGGCACATTTTTACCTTTGGCATTTTCATTGATTCAACTAAAAAAATTGAAACAAATGATGTGTTTTTGCCTCACACTGCTAGTAACAAAGCGCCCAAAGATTCAATTTAACATTGGTACTTTGCTATGGTGTCTGTTATGTGTAGACAAAACGCTGGTTCATCCCTCGAGTTAGGCACCTTTTAAAGCTTGTCTCATAGGTCAGCTTTAAGTGGCTTAACAAACCTCTCAGAGGAAAACCTTCCCTAAAAAAGGTCAGGTACAAGGACTGAAAATGAGTAAAAACAAAAGCAGCCAATGCACAAAGAAAAATGTCAAAAAAGCTTCAGAAAAGCTGAAGCTCAAGGCTTCAGCGTTGGAAAAGCTGTTGCTCAAGGCAACCTAGAAGAATTATAAAAAAGTCAGGCTCATTGGAAGCAAAATATAAAGAAATAAAAGGTGGCTCCAGACTTTTGCACAGTACTGCAGTTCACGGAGTTTCTGTATCCCAGTTTGAATAATGACACAGAAACAGCTTTCTATGCAAGACTTAACTTGTTACAGAGTTTATATTGTGTATCCGTGTCACACTACAATAATCAGGAAATCTGATTTTCATATCTTTATCTCAACAAACTATTTCCACACGGTAAACATGGCAACCACCTCAAAATGACACAGCCGTACCTCCCTGAGAAGGCGGACTTGTTTCTTCCTGTTGTCTGTTCTCCAGCTCCACAGTTTTCAGGTAAAGCTGGAGCAATTCCTTGGATTGCCGCTCCTGCTCTCTTCGATCCAAAACCCTCTGCAGCGTCTCCTGGAGCTCTTGGGCCTTTTTCTCTTGGAAGCCCAAAGCAGAGGCTAGTTCAGGGCATGGGGCATCCACTAAGGTCTGAAAAAGCAAAGCAAAACAATAAAATACAATTTGCGGCTCCTATTTTTAGATTGATTAACACACTTATCGCTTTCTTATACTTGACATATAATGTTGGTACCTGTAGGTCCGCCTCAGACATGAGAATAATGGTAGTCAGGTCCTGCTTCAGCTGCTGAGCCAGTTCATACCAAGGTGCTACAGTACTGGAGCTGTCCACAGTATCAGTCTCCAGCATCACAGAATCCCTAGCCATCCAAGCTGTGCCACCATCAACTAAAAAGTAAATATCAAATCAACACAAGGTGGTGCATTCCCGGGATATTAATGATTGATGATAAAAAGGATGCAGAAAAATGTCAGATAAAAGTAAACCTGCTTACTCCTGCAAGGTGGAGACCACCTCTCTTTGTCATTCAATAGCATGAATTTTGTGTTTGAGGGTAAACACAAAAAGTAAGCCTGATCTTCTACTACTGTCCCATCATTCTCTAGGACCACTGTGACTGAGTCACTGGAGTTGAACCCAAGACACTGTCGACCTGTTAAAAGAACAGAGAAACTACAAATATTATAGAGTGTCCCAGATTATTTTTATACTTCAAAGTGTTTAGCCATATGGTTGTATCCATCCAGCCGATTCAATATCCCAGCTGACTGTTGTGGAAAGAGGTGGCCGCAAGTCCAGTTTAGCATAACAAATTAACCTCACATGCGTGTCTGTGGACTGTGGGGGGGAACCAGCAAATCCAACACAGATCCTTCTCTCTGTGAGGCGACAGTGCCGCCCATATTTCAGAGGAAAACAATCAGTATTAGTGTATCCCATAAGCCAAATATTCAAAGCAGTAATACCTCAGACACCACCTGTTCATCAGGTGATTCAGCATACTTCCACATGTCAAACAAGTCAGTCCATTTAAAGAGTCACCAGCCCTTTCATCAAAGCTGCTCCTATTTGCAATACAAAACATGTCTTACTTCCACTCGCTTTTAAAATTGTACAGCTATAAATCAGCACCTCTAGTTTAATAGTGCCCCAGCTCAATATTTCATATACAAGTATTTATTTATGTATATTGAATAGGAATAAAGGCAATTTATAACTTTAAGCTAGCTTTAAAACCAAGAGGGGGGTTTTCAGATAGCATCCTAGTTTTGTCACTGGCAGTTACAGGAGACTTTATCAGAATCAGAAATACACTTCTAGTATCTTCATGTAGGTGGCTTCAAAATCAAGGACCCAGCCTGACCTCCTCCAAACTCTGCTGACACATAACAATCAAAGACGTAGAAACACTTTTATTAAAAACCTTTTTTTTTAATTAAAAAGAGAAAAATGGAGAAAAAAAAAGTCTGGGGGTAACGCCTGGTGACTAGCCTTCTAGGAATGAGCAGGAAGAGCAATGACTTTTCATGTTTAGCTTCTGCAAGTTTAAACACGATGGATAAAAATGGTGATGCTGCTTCTGCTGCCACACACGACTAGATAAGTAAGCTTGTCGACAGCAATAGCAATAATCACCTCAGTTGTAATGTTAGTGCCTCCCAACACTCTCACAAATCACTGAACATATGAAGTTCTTTCACTTTCGCAATATGAGACCCCGCTTTTAGCGCTCAGCACCAGTGCAAACTAAACATTTAAATACTGCACCCACAACGTTTGACTGCGTGAGACGGTACTTCACGTAACTGTCACACACCCGTTCAACATTAATGAATACATCGCTTTTATTAAAAAGAAACTCTAGCATGATAAAGTTCAGGAATGTAAAGTCATGACAACTTACCTTTTTTCTTAAGCTCATCTATGGAAAGAGCTACTAGCCCATGCGTTTGTTGTCGTGTGAAATTGCACACCTTACACGGTTTATCCGTCATTGTAGTCTGCGTTTAGAGAAGCAGATTTTGTGCTTTCTTATACCTTAATACTGACAGTTATCGTCAGCAGCTATCAACTGCTACCACTATCCCCGAATACGGAACTGCCGCCGTGCCGCTATGGCATCTGGGATATGTAGTTTAGCACATACATAGAAAGAACTGCCTTTGTGTTTACAGTTTGAATATAACGCTATAACCTCTATAGCGGTAATTTGAGTGTATTTTAAAAACATCTTTTATTAACTATTTTCAAGCTCTAGACATAAGAAATATGAGAATAATAACATGTCCTTCCGAGTAGCTCCTGTTAAAAAGCTCAAAGGTGGACTACCGCAAATGACCGCTAGATGGCGACCAAAGAAAGTCTGGCCTGACAGTGGAGTTCAGTTCTTTTTTTTTTGTTTTTCTTTCTTAAAGACATTTGGTTGGTTAATTGCGTGGTGAGAATAAATAGCTAGGGAGTAGGTGGAAGAGAGCCTGGAGAGGTGGAGGTATGGTCTGGAGAGAAGGGGAATGAAAGTCAGTAGAATCAAAGAATGCGTATTTGTGTAACAGTGAAACCAGGAGTACAGATACTGAAAAGTGGGTGGGTTTAAATAGTTTAAATACCTAGGTTCAGCCATCCAAAGCAGACAGTACAGGCTGAGTGGAGCGGGTGGAGATGATTATCAGGGGTGATTTGTGACAGATGGATAGCAACAGTGGTGAAAGTAATGGTTTATAAGATGGTACTGAGACCTGTATGGTTTGGAGACTGTGGCACTGACACACACACACACACACACACACACACACACACACACACACACACACACACAAAGGAGGCTGAGCTGAAGGTAGCAAAATGTTGATGAAGATGAAGATGTTAAAATTTTCATTACGATTGACCAGAAATTAAAAATCAGAAACTAGAAGTTAGAAATGAGTAGATCATAGGGACAGCTCAAGTTGAGCAGTTTGAAGACAAAGTTAGAGAGGCAAGGCTGAGATGGTTTGGACATGTGCAGAGGAGGGGAAGTGGATATACTGGACAAAGGATGCTGAATATGGAGCTGCCAGGCAAGAGGAAAAGAAGAGAATCAGAGAGGAGGTTCTTGGATGTAGTGAAAGAGGACATGCAGAGGGTTGTGTGACAGAAGTGATGCTAAGGATGGGATGAAATGGAGGCAGATGATCCGCTGTGGCAACCCCTAAAGAGAGTATTTGAGAGAGAAAAGAAGACTGCTTTATATGGTTCAAAAATGCACCACTTACATCACAATGTCACCTGAAACAATCATTTTAATACTGTAAGTCTAGCATTTAGGGGTCTAACCTTTAGGGGGTTGCTGTAGCAAATGACTTTATAGTTTTATTTATTTATTTTTATTATTTATGAACTACTGTAAATAAATAGTATCTTCTTGCTGTGAATCCATTAAGTATTATGGTTTCTGAAGGGGCCCTGGGCAAAGACATATTAAGCTATTATCTGGTGGCTGAATGCAAATCTGTTTCAACAAGTAGGGACTTACCACACCTCGTGACTAAGCTGTTGGCTTTGTTGTATAGATTTTTTTCTTGTTCTTTAGGCACAAGGGTGTGTTCAGCTGAGGAAATGATGAAGCTGACATTAAGTCTAAAAGTAGAACAGGCTCTAATATGACAAAAACAAAACAAACAGACAAATAAAAACAATTTACAAAAGAGAAGTTTTCTTGGCAATGAAAGAAAGACAGTCATCAACATTGACCATGGAGAGGTCTCAGTATAAGATCTACTGAAGGTGTGTGAGCATGAGAATGTGCTATGGGGAAGCTAAAACCTAACTTGGTGTGCTTTTAAATTGTAGCGTTTTAATAACAGACAGTAAGAATAGTGAGTGATACTTTGGAGTTAGACTTATCCTGCAGTGTCCCTTACTCACCTGCAGGAGGCAGTAGTGCATCCTAAAACATGTTGCGTGGTAGAAATATACCAGAATAAGAAGAGTGGCAGAAGGAACAGAAGAAGAAGATGGCATCCAACGACCAAGCTGAGGCAATAACACAGGTCTCTATATGCATTAAAAGCGGTTTCTTTTTAATGTCCATTTGCGGTAGTGAACTGTTTTAGATATTTCGGGGCCTTAGATGTCTTAACGTTGGCATCACGTGCCTGGAAATGCTCATCAAGTTAGAGATTAGCATGCCTGCTAGTTAGCATGCTAGCTAGGTTTCGAGGCAAAAGTTGTCACTGAGACATGAGTGTGTTTACAAGTGGGCAGGAAGGGGCGTCATTTAGAGTTGCCATATTGTGTCGAAAATAATATGGCATAGTTACTATATTTGCCATTGTCATCAAACGGTACAGCTGTACAATTGCATCTGAGCGTGTAGCCTCGTCTTACTGTGTGCAGATAACTGTAGGTGCAACTCAAAGGTCAGTGTAGGCAAATAAACCTGATGGTCTCTGTTGGGTTGCAGTCACAGTGTTATCTTTGAACTCACCAGCCCCCCAAAACAAATGTCATCGAACGTTTTTATTCATGTATGTCACCAGTGACACCTTTACTTTTTGCATATACGTTTATATATGCTGTAGAGAAATGCAAAATATTTTTATGTACATATGTGAGAGATGCTTAGTTACACCTTAAACACCTTAAATACATTTTTATTGTTTTTAAAATTCTCTAAACAGTAACTGTAGCTCAGGAGGTAGAGAGGGTCATCTACTAATTGTAGGCATACAGACTGTTGCTCAATTGTGCTTGCCCAAGTATCCTTAAGCAATTTCCTAACCCAAGTTGCTTTCTAATGTGTTCATCAGAATGTGTGTGAATGTTCCATAGAAAGTGCTAAGGCCTAGAAAAAAAAAGTGTTTGTATGAATGGGCAAATGAAGTGCTTTGAGTGCTCACATAGAAAATGGTAAATGGCCTGTATTTGTATAGCGCTTTACTTAGTCCCTAAGGACCCCAAAGTGCTTTACACTACATTCAGTCATCCAGCCATTCACAAACACATTCACACACTGGTGATGGCAAGCTACAAAAGCACTAAATAAGAACCAGTCCATTTATGTCATTAATGTTTTCTTACCCAATCTTGTGGAAATGAAAAATAGCCTTTTTTAAATTTATTTATTTTCCTGCCGATAGAACAAAATCTGTCCACATTCTACCACAAGCACTGCTCCATAAACATCACAGTGAAATGGATACCCTTCAGTTTCCACAATCAATTTATTTGTGTTGTGAATTTTCCCTTGTTCACAATTTCTACAGTTTCCCATCTGTTACTGTACATAGGGAAATGTTTATGGAGTACAGCATGAAGCTAAACTCTTCACCATGATGAGAACAGGTTAAAAAAACTTCTGAGTTATGACAGTAGTTAACTTTTGACAAAAGCTAACAAGAAGTTAGGTAGGTAGGTAGTTGCTTGCAGCTGTTTCTAGAACTCTTTCTTCTCTGTTTATTACATACCTGCAGAATCATACAGCAGCACAATTCATCCAAAAGCTTTTCAAATGCACGAGAGTTGCTCACATTTATGTACCTGACACCACAGAAGTAACTTCAGTCACAGTAAATTATCCCCAAAATTCAGGCAGTTTTGATCAGGATCTAGCAGCAGATAACACTGTGTTCTGTACTTCACACAGGCTCTGACAGGGTTCAGTCTCTAGCTAATGGGGATCCTAATAAACTGAGCAATTTTTAAGTGTAAGAGTTGCCTGATCAGTTTGCAGAAATGTGCCAAGCGTGAAAGAGTGCTCAAGCACTTTGTATAAATGTTGTTGATATGCCTGAATGAAGCCTTGAGGCCTAGTATTGTAAAAGTGTCCCATACCTGAATAACCGAATACTGTCACTTCAACAGATAAAGCCAGCAATGTTACATACCCTGTGCTTGTAAAGGGCGACCATAGTTACCAAGCTTCAAAGCGACATTACTTCTGTTTTCCACTAGATGGCACTCTAATACAAATGTTTGTTTATGTTCTCAGCCTGGCCTTCTGCCTGGAAAAGAGGGAGCACGTAGCCCCAGAGAAGAACTGGTAAGAATTTATTCCTTAATCTCAATTACATGAATTATTGGTAAGGAAACATTGACTGTAACCACAAAAACATTAAATGAAGCTAATGTAAGTGAGAGCTGGAAAGAAATAGCATCTTGGATCAAACGATGCAAATATTAAATTACATTTCCTGTAAAGAAAACAAAAAGCAATGAATAAGGTATCATAATGGCTGGAAATAATATTTCAGATATTCTCACATGGCACACGCTGTGATT
The DNA here is from genome assembly GCF_057382275.1 of Copadichromis virginalis. Classification (NCBI taxonomy): domain Eukaryota; kingdom Metazoa; phylum Chordata; class Actinopteri; order Cichliformes; family Cichlidae; genus Copadichromis; species Copadichromis virginalis. Next base: position 5,588,176 of record NC_140637.1, on the reverse strand, counting down.
CTTAATACTAGTGCTCAGAAGTGTGGATTTTTCAAAAACTCAAGTATTCGTGGGATTTTGAAAGAATGAAAATCTTCTAATTTCTTGGCTTGATCTGGTGATGCATAGTTGAGGAAGATTATGATGGTTTTTCTCTTCCCCCCACCTTAAGATCTGATAATTTAAAGACTTTTATTTGGCTGTATTACACATTCCCCAGGGAGATCCAGTATTAAAGGCTTCCAATTAGCAGACAGTCACTTTATACATCACAATGATGTCCCCAAGCTGTAATGAGAGTATACTTTATGTTCTTGGTCTTTAGAGAGGAAAATGGTCTATTTTAACAGCAGCAATGGGTTCCACAGTTTCTTTAATCGTGCATAGCATAAAACTTTGACTGCACATCTTTGTTGTTCTTTGTTTATCCTTTTAGTCTGTGTCAGAAATGGTTCGAGAAAGTTGCTCATTTGGAGTTTCTTCACCATGTAGACTCCTATGCAAACACAAAGGGCACTTGAAGGTGTTGTTCCCTCAAAAGGGTGTTATAAGGTGGTGTTTAACAAGAATAAATGTCAGTTTTTCTCTTCAGTAATGTGCAGAGTGTTTATAAGGCATGCTTGGCCCAAGCGATGACTATAACCAGGAATGTTTGGTAATTGCTAAGTGGGATGGAATCCATCCCAGGTACACTCACTGTCCTTGTATAGGCACAGCATGCAGGTTATAGACGTGCTGTATTGTTCAGCCTACATGTCTCAATGTCATTCACCACCATTCACTCTTCATCTTCCCCCCATCATCCCTTCATGCCAAGGCTAATTTAATCCTGGGGTTATTGATTGTGGGAGCATTCTCCCAGGCTTTCTTTCAATTTACTTCAATTTCATCATCCCAGTGCGCTTCAAGACTGTCTCCTCAAAAAAGGGAAGAAATTCTTGTTATGAGGAATTTGAGACCAGTTGACAAGTCCCACCACCACCCTCACTTCCAACCCCTTTTCTCCTTTCTCTTTTTGATGAGCTGCTCTTTCCCAGTTAAGTGGATTATTACAGTAGGGATAATTCTTGTCACATGGCATTATTTGGATGAGGTGAATAATTGAAATTTGTGTCTGAAAGGATTTTATCTGGATGAGAGGAAAGGGAGTGCTGGCAGGGTTGGAAGGGCAGGAAAGAAGAAAAAGCAGTCTCTCTCTCTCTCACTCACACACACACACACACACACACACATTTGCATAACATCTATGTGCACATGTGCATGTCAGACTGGGGACACCAGTCATGTTAACAGGTTCTGACTCACCTCGCCCAGATCAGCCGGCCCTGGCACACTGCACGGCATGGACCCTCCTCAGTGGCAGGAGGGTCCAGCTCAGGGGTCGGTGCCACAGCCTCTGCCACTATACCAGGCCAGACAGGGATATCTGGACCTGCAGGTTAGAGCGAGAAGAAGGGGTGGGAGAGCCCGCGTGAGTGTGTGTTTCATGGTTGACTGGTATACCAGTCGCTGCCAGCCGCTGCTATTGCCTCTGGCACTGCTGTTTGCTCACTCTTACCCCGACTACCTCCATCTCAAATCCCCACCCCCTCCCACTCATCCCTGCCATGACCATTACCCCAGCCAGTCTATTACTAGTCTTTCCCCAGTCTCTGTGCTCTCTCTCCCTGTAGTGACACCCTGCGCTTACCACACATGACGATGCTATTAATGAGCAAAGATTCCACTGACCAAATGAAAATACAGGAAGGAATTGGCAAATATATTGACTTAATATAGATATTTTGACAGGTTAACCAGATCTATTGGAATAAAATTAAAAGTCACTTCACCAAAATAAGCTGCATTATAGTTTTTATGCATTTATATTTTAAAATGTTTACATTTCTTTTCTCCTGTTAGAAACTATATGATATGAAAGAACAGTTAGGATGAATTTGGCTTTGTACTTGTGTACTTTAAAGGTACATTTCTTTTTTTAAGTTTTTAATTATTGTCCTGAATAATAAAGTTAAAGTTGTATATTTCTTATTAGAACTCCTGCTCCTTAATTTCCTTTGAGCCGATTAACTCGGAACTCTTTGGAAATACTCTCACTACCTCGGATCACAAACTAAAGGGTCATGTGTCATCGCTAAATGCAATTCTTACAGATTTAGGTTACCGTTTACCCCGTTCTTTACTCTTTGCACTGAAAAAAAAAATCCAACCTCAGTTTAAGAAGTGCATATTTGTTTGTGGGTATGAAAGCGTGTGGTTTTTTGTTTGCAGTAGGTGCTTCTGTACCCTTTGCACATGTAGACACAGATAGTGTGAACTGGGCGTGTTTTATGTGTTTAGGTTTGGGGATTTTAGTACAGCAGAGGGAGGGGGAAAAGAACGGTAAGAAGAACATCCCCGGTCTCACAGCAACTTCAAAAGCTCTCCTTCCCCAGGATATTAAGCGACTGTGATGAAAAATTTAGCAAGCGTTAAATAAGCCGCTTTGAAGTGATCTGTTTTGGCTCAGCAGTCTCCAAATTTCCGTAGCCCCTCTGCAATAGCCATCTCGCTACAGAGAGGGAATAAAAGGAACAGTGTGTTAAGTGCAGAAGTTGTGGGGGACCTGGCTGGCTGGCAGAGGACCTGCCAACAGTAATTGGTGTGGCCAAAGACATGAAGGAACCACTGCTGTCGCTGTCCCCTTTTGTTGTTCTCTGGATCGTTCTCTCCTCATTTCACCTCTCCCTTCCCTGATGGGTCTTTTGCTGAGTCCCGTGAGTTGCAGGCAGACAGATGTTGCTCATATGTTTGAGGGTTTTTTTTCCTCGCATGTGCGTGGGTGTAGCACAAATGTAACACAGTGGTGATACCAGGAAGTCAGAGGTTACTCTCGGGTCTTGACTCAGTTATTTTTTGCCCTCAATGACTTTTCCCATGGAACATGTGTTTAAAGGAGATGTCTCCTTTTAATATCAGTTTACCCTAAATATGCATGTATGTGAGTGAGTGTAGAAATCTTTTGAAGATTTCTACAAATTAACCTAAAACTGTACATACAGTAGATTTTTTTTTTTTTTTTTTTTTTTACACTTCAGCCACCATAAAGCAAAGAATAACAAGAAGAGAATCTCTAATTTGACAATCATATTTCAATTCATTTCACATCCATCACTCTTAAAGCTATTATTTAAATTTTTTTTCCACAACTCCAGGTTTCAACATGCTCCAAATTAATTATTGGGGCAGAATAAGAAATGGGAGCCAGTAATGAGCCTGCTATAGTAACTCCATTCTGTCAAGGAACTAGGCTACCATTTAGTTAGTCAAGGGATCCTTCTTTGAGATTTTCCTTTTTTCCTCTTTGCTCATTACTTTAATTGTAATTGTAATCCTTTATTGGAGCTGTCTGCAGTAAAGGAGAGTTATGGTCCGAGTGGGGGCGCGAGCCATAGAGATATTTCATGATTATTGGGGAAGACGGTCACTAGGTGGCAGCCACTAGTTCGGCCTTGGTGTAATTACTGAGTGGGAAGTGATGGCAAGATATTCTGTGGGTGTGTGTGTGTGGATTTGTGTGGATTTGTGCGCCAAAGGTGGGGGAAAAGAGATTTCTTAAAAAAGTAGTGCACTCCTTGAAAGAGAAAGGTCCGATCAACCCGATCAACTGCTATCTCATAGTCAATAGTCTCTGTATCCTGTCATGCTTACTGTAAACATGCGACACACTCTGCAAAAAGCACAGATCAAAGAGGTGTCGAAAGCGCCCGCCTTCGTGTTTTTGTGGTGATTCTAAATAAGTTCGTTTAAGATGTAATCTGCAAGCTGTATTCACACTGCAAGGTAGTGCAAGGTGATGTAATATAATGCGTAGTGGGGGTGGGGATTAAGTGGTACGGCACTGTGTCTGTGTCTGTCTCTGTGCCCGCACTTTTACAAAAGGAACATCTGCACGGCACAGTCGAGTTTAGTGGTCGCGGGGAAGTTTTCCCTTTGAAAAGCATCAAGGCTCAATTCTCTGTTTCACAGCGCTCATTGTGCATCATGCGCTGTTTGTTTCAGTGGTTAATGACACAGGAAGGGCCCTCCATTTTATTGTTGCTGTGTTGCACTTTTTCCCCCTCCTCGCCCAACCCGGCAGCCAGCCTCCTTAGAGGACTCTGTATGAATTCTCACTGTCATGTCCAAGGACGAGTGGCGCAGGGTCAGCTAATTGCTTTTATGATTATGATTTCACGTCAGATTTATCGTGCATGCTCGGAGCACATCTTCCAGGTCCTGCCGACGTTGCTGGCTTGGATGGGGGGAAAATGAGTTTACAGCTTCTGGCTGTGACTTCTTGTTTAAGTGCAGGTCACACTTTTTGACTCATTAGAGTTGAACGCAGGGGGTGAATCACGGTGGCTTTTCCTGTAAAAGCCTCTGTTTTCTATGTCAGTAAATGTACTTGTTTTTCTCATATCTGGCCACAAAAGAGCATTTTCTTACTTGGCCTTCAACATGTGCTGAAGTTTGGAGGTCATGAGCGAGGAATGACACAGACAAAGATTTTGGTTTTTCTGTTGTTTGAACTTTTTATGAGCCATAAATCCCTCATCTTCGTTTCTGTTCGCAAATGAAATCATTACGCTTATTCCCCTGCAGAATGCCAGAATTATCAGTTGACTCCTTTTTGATGTTGGTGATGGTTCCACCCACCTCTTTGAAAGGGATGAGCACAGATGAGTCCAACCCATTTTATAAATTATTTTTATTTTGTGGCTTCTGCCTTGTGTGCTGAGCCGGACTAGATCCCAATTGCCAGCCCCAGACAATAGCGTTTTCAGTCTTTTGACGAAAGCGACGCAAGGCCTTCAATTCACTCTAAAGTTCCCAGTAAATGAAGAAGCAGCTGTTGCCACTGTATGTCAAAAATAAGCACCTTTTTTTTGTAGATGGAGTTTAATGTCATAACCGTGGCTCTTGATTTGTTGCTGTAATTTGACCTCGCTCTGACCTTCCTGGCTGGGCCGCAGTGTGACTAGTGACAGATGCAGCCTGGGAATATGGTTTGGATAGTTTTCCAATGCGCAGAAGAATGTTGAAGTTAGTTTTACGCAAAGTTCATTTTGGAGACATATGTAAAGTCTGTGATTAAGCTGAATTCAATAAACTTTAATGAATACTTAGAACTTTATTTGTAGGGTTTTTTGTCTCTGCGAGTATATTAATGTAAACAGCATGGTAACAGAGCTGTAATTTCCTATTCTCCCACAATTTAGTGAACTGTCACAATATGTTTACTTAAGAAATGACAGAAATACGACACCAGTTTAATTACAGCGTAGTCATTTTGCCTCAATATACTTGGGAAAGTGGTCTTATTGAGCTGAGCTTCCTTTATACTCTCTATTCTGCTTTGTAATTACTTCGGCTTGATTTATCATCTTTTCTTTGTGTTTATGGTTGTAAACTGCTCGAGTGAGTAACTTGGTCTGAGAGTGGCTTGTCTCCTTGCAGCGAGGCTGGAAATCTCCTGATGAATCTGAGATGTCTCTGCTGTCAAGACTGCTCACATCGCTCTCAGCCTCCAATGTCACTTTCAAGGCATAATTACACAAGTTGTGTTGATTAGTATGAGAAGCAATTACAGTGGCTTTCCGCTGCAAATGGAGAATGTGATGGCTCTTGATTGACACGAAGCATCCTGGCTTTAATAAGTAAATGACTATGGTAATTCAGGTACTGAGACCCTTTGATTTGTCAGCATCTTTCTCATTTTTGTGATGTCCTCGGATTTTAATGAACATGAATTTGATTGAATCCTCCTTCATTTCCCATGTCCCTGCACCTGTCTGTCTCTCCTATCAGTCCACTAAATGCTCTCAGATGGGAGTCGTATGCTTTCGGAGCCATCCTAAACAGTCCTGCTGCCGATGCTGAATTATCTTTCTTAATAAATTCAGAGCGTTTAAAAAAAAAAGAAATGGATATCCTGAAATTTTGGCACACTATTAAAAATGCCTTTTAGCATATCGTGCTTTCACAAGTGTAGAAATCAGAGGAAAAATTATTTGTAATTGACACTTTGGGGAACATTTTTTTTTTCTCTTTTTATCTTGCTTCCCAGTAAGTTATTAGCTGTTAATTTGTCGGCAAGCTCCCCTACAGCGCTAGATATTTGTTCAAATGCTGGGATCCCCTCAGTGCATTTGTAACTACACTTCTGAAAATGCTGCCCTGTCTAATTATGTAATATAATACTGCCTTTTAGGCAAGTTTCTTTTAATTGAATAATATTAGTGCTAACTAAGGATAAGCTATTGGAACGGCAATATTTAAAAGAGCTGTTTCTACCCTGTATGAAATGCACAGTAGTGCAGTGTAGTACCACGGCAATACAGCAGTCTGTGTGTTTTAGGTATTTGAATAAGAGCCAAACATTTATGCTAAAATTTCATTGGCCTAACCCTCAGTCTCATATTTCTTTCTTTGTAAACCACGGTTGGCCTAATCAAGTAATTCCCTGTTTGTCTTAGTAACCCCCTATAGAGTCATACATGCATACATATAATAAAATAATTTGCTCTTGCACTCCCTATCCCAGCTGTAATTTATATGGATTGAATGAGTGCTGCATTGTGGAAAAGCACGAGTGGACCAAATGCTCGTTTGTCACCTCTAATAAATGTTAGAATGTAAATTATGAACTTATGCTTCAGATGTAAATGCACTTTATTCCAGTCCTTAATGTAAACAGACCACTCCAATACATTAAGGGGTATGGGGGAGGGCAGAGGGATATTAGATTTGGAGTTTTTGACTGTTTTCACAATCAATAATAAGCACAAAAGAGGCTCGATGGGGAACATTATAACATATCTGAAGTCGCCTTCATAAATTATTGCATGAAAGCAGGCTTGTACACCAAAAATGTAAATACATTAATGTTATTAATAATGTAGTGACTAATAGTTCTATCAAGACTGTAATAGCAGTTTAATGGAATATGACAGCAAGAATGTATTACACTTCTTACATTTAGATGGGACCTCACATGACATTTATCAGAGATTTCTGTAACAATTTTTTTGATTATTTTGTTAAGTTAATTGCTTCTTTTTTCCCCCCCGAACGTCTTCTCTGGGAGAGGGGGCAAAAAAACTGGTAATGGATATTAATTAATATGTGTCAGTTTTCAGGGTTTGATTAAAAATAATGAAAGCAAAATGCTAATGGGATTTCAGAGTTTCTCTGTGTGTGGCGCCCTGAGATTGTGGCTTTATCTGAGAAATCTGGAAAAAAAAAGATAGTATGCTACTCTGTAGGCTAAAATGAAAGTGACAGAATATAGAAACTAAGATAAAATGGAGCACTTGAACGAAAATATTACGCTCCAATTAGACTTTAGAGGTGTGGCTAAGAAGTGTAATGCCAGTAAAAACTGTAATGTTTCTGGTTGGAAAATGAAACTGGATCCTTGCACCTGCAGTTAAAGAGATTAAACAGATTTTTTTCTTTTAATAAAAGGGCCAAGTGAATAAATCTGACAAGTTGCTGTGTGTTGGTAAGTTTTTGTTTTTTTTCTAAAACATTTTCTTGCCTCAAAGTCACCAAATATGATTTTATTATTTTCTTAATTTCTAGAATAGTCAAGGAGCTTGTGTGTGTTTTCATGTTATTTTATTTTGGGCCTCCCTTGTTAACCTTTAAAATTAAGCACTTCATCAGGCACTGGTAATAGGTAGACTCCTTCGCCTTCATCCAGAGTCTTCTTGTTTCTGTCTGTATTTAAAGGTAGAGAGCAACTGGAAACCAGGAGTCAAACAGACATTGACACAGTAGTTAAAAAATAAATAAATAAAATAAATAAATAAATAGCCAATGGCACAACTGACAATTACCCAACACCTGGAGTGGCTCCCCTCCCCAGCATGTGCTTCAAGACTGTCAACTTCTTGTTAATGCAGTGATTAACAGGAAGATCGCATTTGTTTTCCTGTGCAGCTCTCCTGGCAGCAGCACTTTGCTTTCTCTTTGATTAAAATAGTAGATGGATGGATGCATTGTAGCTCTGTCATGAATTTCGAAAGAAAGGGTGACAAGGAGACGTTAGAAATGGAATAAATAGAGGCGAGGCTGAGGCCTTTCCGTCCTTTCCAGATTGTGTTTACTGTGGACTGTGGGATTTTAAGCGAGGTATTGGCGGCATGCAATCCTGTGGAAAGAGTCAGCCAACTCTGACAGTCGCCCAGCGGCCTTCGGTTGTCTCCAAATTTCACTCACTCACAGATTTTTTTTATTTATTTATTTTTTCCGCCTGTCTCTCCTTGTAGATTTTCTCCATTCTTTTAATGGCACTGCTACCTGTCTGTTCCCCCTCACATCTGTACGTGCTGCGTCATGGTTCCAAAAGTGTGTGGAAAGTGGTTTTGGGTATCATGGGGATGAGAAAAGGGGAAGTGAAGGGGCTTCGTCAAACAGCCTGTACTTTTAAAATACTGAGAGTGGCATTGTCGTGCGTTTTCTGTGTCAAGGTCGACAGAAAATGTCAGAACAGGTGTGCGTCTGCTGCTGAGCTGCTTGCCAACTCAGCCCCTTTTGCTGTAACACGCCACCTCGTGTGACATTATAGTGGTTCACTGTGGGTTGTCTCCTCTCTCTCTTTCTTTTGGAGGCGCATGGTAAAACATGTATTTTCTCCTGTCACCGCGTGACTCGATGTTCAGCTAAGATGGGTGTCGACGCCTAAACTTTGACCACTGCCTCTGATTGTCACGTAGTCATAAAGTGTTAAGATGTTGATTTGAGATCAAAAGGAGGAACATAAATCGTATAAATTTATGTGCTGTATGAGAGTCTCTTAAGTTTAGATCACCAGGCAGCCATGTTGCAAAACCTGAAAATTCTGTGTGCACTTCTCAAAAGAGAAGGATAACGTTTAGGCGGGGCATGTATAAACCAGATGTTGCACATTTTATCGCTTTATCACGGTGACTTTTTATAACTCGCTCATCGTCTATCGTTATCTGGTTTACAAAGGTTAAACTAAATTGCTTTTTTTTTTATGAGCTGTCTTTTTTCCCCTCATAGTTAAAAAAGAAATACAAGTGGTACTTCTTCTTCTTCTCTTCTCTGGCCCTGGTGATTGCTGCTTTTTGTTTGTTTGTTTGTTTTGTTCTGTTTTTTGCTGTCAGCACCCCACTCTTTATGGTTTTCCTACTCTCGAGGTTAGACTCTTAGCGGTGGTTGGATGCCTCTGGAAAAAAAGAGAATTAGCCAACACATTTCTTTGTCACTTAGTGTGATCAGGAGCAGACTCTTGCCGCTGCTCTCTTTCTCCAAAACCAAACGAAGGCCTGCTGGCTTAAGTTTCCTCCCTGGTTCGATGTTTATTTCAGCCTGACTTGTCTGCTACGGTAGATGTGTGGCCCATTGTCTTGGCAAGTGTGTCTAAATGTTTCTGACAGGTCTCAGTGAAAGACAGGCCGCAAGGGTAAACTGCCAACCCCACCCCTCGTATGCCACTTCTGCCAGCCCTGGCCAGTAGATGGCGATGTTCATCTTTCCTGGCTCTGTGCCTTCCTTGGCGCGTCTCCCTTTACACCATCCTTCCCCTCTCCTCTCTGTGGAACTCACTGAGGAAAGAGGGGTCTAACCCTGTATGCAGGGTCATGCCACCAATTCCTGGTCCCCTTTGAAGACCATGAAATTGCTGATCCAAGACACATGATTAGTGCATTCAGCCTATTGACTGGAAAAGGGTTGACACACAATTACAATGTCACTGGAATGTCACAATCTGTCTAGTTGTCTTTCTGAGCATAGGCTCATCCAGTGGCACAGTGTACCCAAGAAGGAATAATTTGATCAATAAAAGGATACCTCTCTCTCTCTGTTGTCACTGGTCTCTCTATTTTAGTTTTATTAGTCAATTTGGCAGGCGAGCAGGACTGCACACAAAACTGATGCCAACTCGCTGCATCTTCGCCGCAGCTCTCGGCTTTATTTGCCTATTGTAGTGCTTCAGTTGTATGCATTGCAGGATGCGTGTGTATGAGTTTGTGTCCATGGGTGGGTGCTTCCTCAGTGAGCAGAGCAGTTTTGGATGAACAGAGGAGGATAGGCTTGTCACTGTAAGTTGCTTGTGACGGAAGCAGCTCTTCTCCTGACACCACAACACAACTTCTGTGGTGTGTCGCTTGGACACAAGCTTCACGTTGTTTGCTGCTGGTGCCGCTTGCATTTTGCCTCAATCAACTAATTGAATGTGAAAGGCCGGCAGGCCCTGATGATGTGAAGGACAACACACAGAGCAGTGGCAGGTTTAAGAAAAGACCCTGTGCTTCTTTATGTTACCGTAGCAAATTGCGTCTCTCATTTCTCTTTACCGAAGAACTGAACTTATATATATGCCATATAAATATGGCATAATATAACTGTTTAGCCATTTTGTGTTAACCTCAGTGTAGATTTTGTTATGAAATTTGCTATTTTAAAACGTTCCATAAAAACACTACAGAGTGTTTGTGTTTTTATAACAGCCAAACCACTTTCTATTGCTTCCCATTCATCTAAGTTTTCATTGTAAACTCTACTGTTTATTGTTGTTAAACCATACATGAAACTCTTGCTGCTTTTGTTTATTTTGTTTGTTTATCTTTTTGATTTTTCAAAAACATTTTAATGATACATTTTAAATCGGCAAGAAATGATCAGAAAGTTTCTGACAGTTTAGTGTCTTTTATTCTATTTCAAACGTTTTTCTCGTATATTTGACCGGAGTCATTTCTAAACAGAACATTTTTCATACTCGACGCATTTACAGACCACATTATGACCACATTTTCTTTTTGCTACGCTGTGCGTAGATAAAGTTGCGTTGTGAGCATTTTCATGTTTTGAAAACGGTCACTGAAAAGCACACTGAGCTGCTTGTCACACAATGTCATCACTGACTGCGTAAGAAAGAAAAAAGAAAAAGCTTCGAATTACAGGAAAGAGCCACTGCATTAAAGAACAAAGGAGATCGATGGCAGTACATTAAATTTTATGCGAATGAAAAAAAAAATCAACTAATTAAAATTGATTACTCCTGCTTTGTAAATGTGTTTCTGAATTAAATTATTGTATGAAAACATTTTGACCAATCGAGGAGCTGAGGAAGTATCCATTACTGGATTGCAGCTGAGAAGGGGCTGGAATGTTTTGTGGTAGCTAAGTAGTTTGTTGTGCTTCGCTGCGACTCGCTTCTTGCACCCCCACTGCTAAAGTGCCATGGGTTAATCTCTGATGACCCTCATCTCTGAGAGCAGCTTCAAACTCATGGTTTGGGCCTTTTACCTGAATTAAAAGGAATGTATAGGGCTAGGCAGTATTTTTGCCCAAAGTAAGTGAAAGTGAGGTGTCACTCACAGAGTCGCACGTCTTTAGTCATCAGGGCTCTCGGGGCTCTCGGAGCCCCACTGGGGATGTCCTTATCTAAACAGTCATCTGTCTCACTAGTTTAGCAAAGGCAACCCCAGGCAGCACGACTGACAGTTGCACATTAAGAAATGTCAGATTCGGCTTTATAGCGTATCTGTCAGGCTAGTTTTGAATTGGCCGAGTGCCACCTGTTTGTCTTCATGTTTAGATCTCGCAAGAATAAACAAAGCGCATGACTTTGTTGTTGCTTCATGTTCCGTTAAAACACGTGGCAGCTTCAGCTACTTTCTTATTCTGCTCGTTCTGCAGAATGAGGATATTTTTTTTACCCTGTACAACCGGCTCTTGAAAGAAGTTCAATTATTTTGCAAGTCAGTAAAAAAAGAAGCCAATAAAACATTTTTTCTCTCTTTTTTTTTGGGGGGGGGGACGACAATTCTGAACTTAAAGTTTAAAGGAAGCGAAACATTTCCAGCAAATTAAACACAGTTTTGAAAGTTTTACACTTTTCTAAAAATTGCTTGTATTTCGAAAATAACAATGCAGCTTCCTCCCCCCCCCCCCCCCCCCCCCCTTTCTTTCTCTTTGACAAGCGTAGCGTTATTCACAATATCATATTAAGTGCGTTTTTACCTTTTTGTCAGTGGCCTTGTCGAATACAGTCTACTACGGCCCTCGGTTTTTCTCACCACTAAACCACTCAACTTTTCCATGTTTGTGATGTCAGAACTTTGATAGGGAAATGCTGCTGAATGGAAAGTTTGTTCTCTATATGCAGTGGTCTTGAAAAAAAAAAAAAAAAAAAAAAGCTCAATTTCCGTCCACCAACCCCCCCTTTTACAAAAATTGCATAATATGCTTTTGATGTCATGATCGTAGCCTTGCCCATGGCTCTGACACTGATACAGCGCATGTTATTTTTAAACCTTTGCATCGCAAATGTCAATGAAGTTTTCCATGACCCTTTTTCATCTGCTGAAATGTTGACTCTGACCTTTAAATTTCAAAAGTTAGGATAATTCAATAAAGATTGACCACATTTCAGAGTGTAACACACAAAACGCCAACCCGGCAACGTGTGAACAGATGCAAAGTAGTTTAGAAATGCCCACGTTTAACCAGTAACCCTTTATCAGATTTTGCTTATGCTGAAGACAAGTTTCGGTAATTGCTTCTCATTTCATTTTGTAACGTTCTAACTTCTTTGAAAAAGCACTGCACATGAAGGGACAAGCAACAATGAGTGAGAAATGAAGGGTTCTTTTTGTACAGTCATTGTTAGAAAGATTCGTCTCCAGCAGGGCCCTTGAAGCTCCTGGAGTGTCTGAAATACTGTGGATGTTAGCTAAATGGCCAGCTCTGCACCTCACTTCCTGATGTCTCTCAGGGTCAGTAATTCCCTATAGCTGTTCCCAAGTGGCCTTGCTTTCTCCACTAAAGGTCACATTAAGGCAAGAAGGTTGTCACAATTAGAAGGGCATTTAAAGCTGCTCTTTTAAAAAGATTAAAAAGCACTGTTGGCCACATCAAGCAGTCAGGCAACTAAAGGAAATACAATAATTGCATTAAAAGTTAATTCCTTTCTGGCAGGGCTCTAATATCAGAAAGGTATTGGGTTAAGTCATTTAAGACAGCTGCCCCTGATAGCAGATCATCCATGAAAGCACCAAATTAATATAGAGCTTCATTTTTCGCCGTCTCTCACTTTCTCCTGCTTTTGGTCCTCCAAACGTGTGTTTGGGGGGGAAATTTGAGACTAGCTTAACACAATTTTTGTTCATGTCTATCAGTCTGTTATTATATCAGGGGCACTTCTCCACAAATGTACAGGCCAGGGCAATTTGGAATGAATTGATTCACACTGAGCCCGAATTCTATACTTGCTAATGATTTCCTTTTAGACCCTCAATTGCACCCCCACCCAGCTTCTAGTTCCATCAAGTCCTGCAAATCTTTTCAATGTTGCAGACAAATTGTGTACATATTTTTGCAGAACAGATAAGGAGCAAAGAGTTGCTCAGTACATGCCAGTCATTTCCTGTTCAAAAATATAAAAAGTTGATGTTGCACTCTCTCTTTTTTTTTTTTTCCGTCTATTTCTTTTCTTTCTTTTTTTTTTTTGAATTGTTTGAAGTGTTTTAGATAAGAATATGTGATACCACGAGACTGTGGATGGAAAATCTTGAGTTTTGGTTTTTTTTTAACTCTGGTATGGTATCTTTTATCAGTGTTCTTGTTTATTCCAAGAATGTTTGCAACCCTAAAACTGCATTTTTACCGTATTGCACAGTAATTACTCGATAAGTAGTGGTTTGCGTTGGCCTAAATAATTCAGACTGAAAACACAAATCTTTTCTCTCTTCTCAGATTTCTTTTTAATTTCTCGTGGTTAAAATTCTGGTTACTTTAAAACTGAAACTAGCTACAAATACAGAAACCAGCCCAAATGATCAATTGTAAGATATACCACAAACTGGTGTCTGATGATCGAAAGTCTGAATTTCCCAGATGCTCACACCTGCTCTTGAATTCCTGTAAAATATCCATAGGTGGGTCTTACGGTATATTATGGTTAAGTGCCGTTACTAGTTGGGGCAAAAATATACAACTGGTTACATGGATTCCCTCAGGCGTCTATCCATGCAGTTCGAACATAATTGGATTGCAGCCTCATTTCTCACAATTCAAGGTATTGCAGTTGTAATTTTCAGACAAGTGCAGTGCAAATTCTTGTCCAATTCAAACTCAATAACATTTCTGTAATCTTGTCCGTTCATCAAGTTCACTCTCTTTAAGTGTGTTGGTTAATGTTATCTCTTTCTGTGATTGAGTTTTCACCTCTTTTTCGGCTTTACCTGACACTTTATTGGTTATCTGGTTTGCAAAGATTATCGCTCTTAACATGGAGCACTCTGGTGCATTAGGAGTCGAACCTTTACAAGAGGTATTACAAAGAAGCCTAATTGTTCTTCGCACCAAAAATCATTTACCAGTTTCCTGCAAGGAAGGAAATTCACCTAATTTCAGTTTTAGTTATTTATGCTGTCTACTCAAATGCGCCTTGTACTGTTATCCATCTTACCCCCGCCCTCCTAAAAGCCCCAGTTGTGTGCTACCCAACACTATAACTGGGGTGATCCATAAGTCAATAACAAGACTGAAATCTGTGCAATGTGGTTATAATTGATTGAGATGTCTGGATGGAACTTGTGCAAAGCATCTATGTCATCTGCTAAGAAGTGCATTTTTCCTCTCCCTGAAGATCTACCACAACAGTTTTAACCAAATGGACATTTGCCTCATTAGTTTGCCGCTGAGCTAGCTGCGGTCCTTACTAAGATGTCACACTTACGCCTGTTAACGCTGATACAATTTTCTTGTCAATATTGTGCTACTGAAATTTTAAGCGAATGTAAACAAGGACTGCTCATTCAGCATATTCTTTCCCTGTTAGGTCATTACCTCTCAGCGGGCCTCCTGTATATAACTCTGTTATTTACCGTAATAAATATTGGAGTATTAGATTTTAGTGTGTTTATTATCTCTAGTTTCCGCCATTACCACATGCTGTGACTTGTGGTAATGGCTCACTGACTTGGACAGTGAGCGCCTTGCAAGCACTAGAGTGATTTTTGTCTTTTTTATCAAAGGGATATTTTCTCTGTGTTTTGACTGTATCTTTTGGCCCAGAACATCAGTTACGGGGTCACCATGCAAATGGTTTAATCTGGTTGTCACAATGAAGGTTCCGGGTGACTGGCTTTAATAAAGCTCTCAGCATATATAGAGATCCAGGAAATTCCGCACCTCTTGCGTAACCCTTGTGTACATCAAGGTCACCGTGTTGTCCCAGTGAAAATGTAGATTAGTGTGTACATCAGTTGTGGCAGCGATCTCATGAAGTCAAAATGGTGCATTTTAATGAAAGGTTCACTGGGTTGTATAAAGAAGAAATGTTATTATTATTCAGATGTTCATTTTAGGTTTGTAATCCGCGTTTGCTAAGTTTCTTAAAGATGCCTGCGCTATAATTCTCTACTGTACTGTGTGCTTGTGACAGAAATCTCACTTTTTAAACAGCTTCACTGCCACTTGGACAAGTTTAAACTGCAATTCTTTTGGATTGAAACAGGTTCTTAGTATATGCAATGCATTACCCAAAATGAATTACCACTGGCAGGGCGCTCAATCACTTTGTATCTTTCAACACTAAGAGAAAAGAAGAGTAATCAAAACCTTTCAACCTATTAGAGGGATGACTTTTACAATTGAATCACGGGGACCACAGGTGCGATAATAAGTCATCGAAACCTCCTCTCTAGTGTGTTTCCCCTTTCTCTGTGTTCTTACATATTTATCTATTTTAGGAGGCGCCACTTCATGGCGCCCACTTCAAATTTATGTTTTAATGCCATTTGAGGAAGATTTTTTTTCCCCTCCCTCCAATTCTTGGAAATGCATACTGGGGTGGAAAATTAAGGTGCATCTCGAAGGAAAACATAATAGAATCGATGAACGCAATGCACTTAAAACTACTGGTGTTCTGATGCTATTTAACGTTCTAGTGCATTAACGTTTCAAGTCATTACAACATTCAGGCTGGGTGATTTGATCATGGCAGGTTTTTAACTGGAAGAATTACAGAAGTTTTCAGCCTAGGATTCTCAAGTTATTAGATACAAATGATCACCTCTGCATTAAGTATAGATTTTCTTCCACTCCGCACTTAAGAATGGAAGTTTGTCTTTAAGAGGGTAATAGCAAATTAAGCTCCATACTCCATTTGTCCAGCACTCTTGATGGGCTAATTTTATAACTGCTGATTTGGTCATTCCCCACATTTAGCTGGAAAGTGGTCAGGTGGTCTTTTTCCTCACTGCTGGGTGTGGGGGGAGCGTAAAAGCAACTATCAAATGGAATCCATTTAAGGTTTTTCTTTTTTTCCTGTGGGGTTGGACTGATAATGAACCTTTTTCTTAAAGAAGGTCTAGACTGTTGTTTGTGCTGTGAAAAGCATCAGTTTGCTGCAAAGCTTATCTTCTTCCTCTCATGTTATATCATTACGAGGGATTAAATCACATTTGTCTCTCCCCAGATTACCACTGCTGTACAATTTCTACAGAACCCAAAAGTACATCAGAGTCCCTTGGCCCTCAGAAAAACCTTCTTGAAGAAAAAAGGTGAGAGACTTCTCATTTGCTTGATTTATGCTGAAAGCTGAAAGCTGTGAACAGTATACATAATTTGGGGGAAAATGGCTGTGGTATTACAATCCACAAAATGCGGTTGGCAAAGATACATATGCTATTTTTTGTAAGATCATTCTGTTGGGGTCAAAGGTTGTGGCCATGGATCTTTGCCTTCAGGGGGGCCTAATAGGGGTCGATTTAGCTTCAGAGAGCATGATTCAGGCTCTGTGAATAAATGACACACCAGTCTGGATGCTCCTTTGGGTTCAGGAAAATTAATATTGACAAACTCCCTCTGCATTTTCAATGGAATTATCAATATTGCCTTCCAGCATTTTAACCCTTTTACTTAATTTAACAGTTATCGTAAATTTGAGGCACGGCACGAGGAGGTTTTCTAAGCAGGGGAGGTTGGAATGTTTGCTGGCTCTTCACTTTCTTTGCAATTCATTGAGATATTTCTAACACACAGTAGAATATTGTTTGTGCAATAAAAGTTGCAAAAAGCTTTATTACTCTGAACTCATTTAAGTCAGTTCAATATAATGCAGCAGTAGAGCTGCAGTGTTATGCCATGTATTTATAACAGTCAGCCTATGGCTGAGCTGTAATAGTATGTACAGTGTGTGTGTGTCTTTTACCTTGGATAAACACTTTGTGGGGAGTGTTTTTATTTAAATTTGCAGTGAGACAGTTCAGTGTGTGGGGACTGTACTTGTACAGCGCTTAGGGACTTTGCATTCAGCCAAACAGTGAAAAGTGAGCCTAAAAGCTCTGTGACTAGGAAAGGTAACCCGAAACCAAATCCATGGTTGCCGGCTGCTACTACACTCATCTCATATGGCTCTCTTGATATCATTTGAAATGTATTTTTTTTGTCTTTTTCTTTCATTATTAACAACTAAGGCATGTTATCAGTCTGCTGTTGGTTAATTGAAATGTAACAAGGCCTCATTATTGTCAAAGGATGCCATGCTGCACCTTATTTTCTTCTTACTTTCAGCCTTGATGCAAACTCCACGGAGCTCCACTATCCAAATCGGTTTGCTCTTACTGCACTTTAAGTCCATGAAATATGTATGATGCTTTAATGCAGATTTATTTTGGAAAATCGGTTCCGCTGTAGATCTAAACAAGAACTCTGGATTTGCATAAGGACATCGATCTTACACAGAGAGAGATGGGAGATATGGGCAATGAAACACTAAGCACAAAGTATGTTTGCACTCTGCAGTATTCTTAGGATAACTCTTGACTTGTACAGTCATACAGCAGTAAACCTGGAAGTTGTTTAAATCCAATACTCAAGCTTTAAGATTTCTCCTGTTTCAGGAAAAAAGCTCTACTGTTACTATCGTGCTTTATTAAATCAGTTGCTTTGTGTTTTTGTGATTTTATTTAAGTACAGTAATTTTTTTTGTCTTAGAAATCGACGTTGATCATATTACAGGAAATTATATCAGGAAAAGGCTTTTTTTAAGCTGCGCATCAAACCCAGATATTGCACCGCAATGCCGCTTAGTAAGGAACTAATCTTAGCTGACTGCTAAAAATAAAAGTAAAGTGTACTTTAAGTGATGAATCACCTGTCAGACCTTTTTCATCAGTATACCACATTTCCTGATTGAAATATTTCTTTGTGGGAATTTAAACAAAATAACTTTATCGTGCCGGTGTTTGTGTTAATTCATAAATTATTGTATGAATTGCACTTCTGGGTTACATTCATAGTAACAAAATAAAATGAAGTATCAGTACAAAATATCTTTTAGCCTTTGTTCATCTTCTCAGAAGCATCGACATCAATACTGACAAGAATTTGATTTTGAAACTTTCCATTTTCCTCCCATAAAACTCGTTGGTAAACTGAATCAGATTAGTAATCTTGTTCATTGGTGACTGCTTGCTGAGCCACAATAAGCTTTTATACAGGCGGCAGCAGGCCAGTGCTCAGACTTTTGCATGCTCCTGTACCCAGCATGTATTGTCCTTTCAACCTTTTGACAAAGAAACTCAATCATCATCCTCCTTCTCCCACAGTCACCACAGCAAATGTGTCAGTCTTAATTTCTAATACAGTTTAATGTCATATTTATGTAAATACTTCTGGATTTTACTCTATATTAACAGCCAGAAATGTCAAAGCACACATAAAATGAAACAATACCATCTCCTGGTAGAGTGGAATTTAAATTGGTTTCCTCTTGCTGCCAGTACTTACGCTGGACAGCTGATGAAGGGGAAAATAGGGCCCACTTTGATTGCATGTTGCAGAATCTTTACACAATAATCTCAGTCGTGCATATTATTTCCCAGCGCATTTGTGCCCTAATCTGCACTGAAGGATGCCTCTCTGGTTACATGTCTGTTTTTTCCAAAGAGAGCCTAATAGTGTGGTTTATTTCAATATTCATTGAAAAATATAATTTTCTGTTTTCCTTCAACTGTCAATTTCAGGGTATGAATTGGCAATTATGCAGTCCAATATTTCAAGCTGCCCTTCTAGAGTCCTTGAAGTTGAATAAGCTGGCTGAAATATTGAAACTTTGTCACTTTGATGTAATATAAATCAAGATTTAAACCCAGAGATGCTTTTTTTCCCTGTCTTTTACAGAGGAGTGAGGAAATGAATTGCATTTTAAACTGTCATACCGCAATCTTGAAGCAATTTTGCCTTAGTCGTTGACTGCCAAGATCAAGTAAATTTTATTGTGTTTGAGTGAAATATAATGCGCTAGACTCTCATCTAGTGAATTGTGCCATCTATGTCTTCTTCAATTAACAGATGCAGCAACTAAAGAGCATTGGGCCTCCACTTTGGCACCACCATTTAACCCAGACAATTAGCAGTTACACACATAATTACCAAAAAAAATCAAATTCTCAGGACAAAGTCAACAACATTTTCCAGTTCTCAGTGTGTCACTTTGACCGTGGGACCTAAGGTGACATCACCCAGCCGCTCCTAGTTTGACAAACCGAAGGTAATTTGTTTTGGAAAGTAAACACAGGGAGTGTACATACTTGCTGCAGTACAGGTAATTTCAGCATGTGAAACGGGTACAGGGCATTCGGAGTTGGTGAGATATAAATGATGGCGTGACTGTTTTTATTTATTTATTTATTTTTTAATAACGTCTCAGTTGTTATTAAGTTGAATAAATAACCCTAAGAGATTTCACCCTGAGAAGTGGGCCACTGATGGAGGGTCAGGGGAAATCTCTTAGGGTTGGCTTTTGGTCTATTACCATACCTGCTATGGAGGTAAGAGTAAGGTTCATCATCCCAGATATTAATAGGATGCTGTTTGTAAGTGGGGTTATGTGACTCACCTCTCGGACAAAAATGACAATGACCAAGGCCTGCATGGAAGGTAAAGGGATTGATGTGGTTATAAATTACTCCACGGCGCCACCTAGCCTAGGCCTTGCCCACTTTGTCATCACTACAAGGCGATAAAGCAGGGAAATGAGAGCAGAGTCCCCTTTTTTAATACATAAATGAATACTCTATGAGAATGGTCATTATTTAGGGGCAATGTTCAAGCTGTTGAACAGAACCAAATGACATGTAGAATCTCCCTCGGCAGTATAGCTTGGGAAACAGTTTGAACCTCTCCTTAATAACCCATTGACCTCCATCTATTTATGACCCCTGGCTTGCATTTTTTTCCCCATAATATTCAAAATGTAAGTAATTTTCACTCAAGGGCAACTTCATAGTTCAGGCCTTGGAGGACAGCGAAAAAGGCATTCACCTTTTACCACACAAAATATTTTAGTAAGCAATTCTTATAATTGGCTGTCCAGGCTAGGTCTTGACCCATAAAGTCCAGAAGTGCCAGAATTGGAGAAATAGATTTAATGCTAGCGCCCTGCTGCCTCTTTGCCCTTAAAAAATACCCAGAGAATATGAGCCAGTGAAAATAGAGCTGTAAATAACCTGACGAGCAATGGGTTTTCCTTTAAATAAATACCGATCAGGTTTATGTTGAAAGACAATAGAAAACGTAGCCCAGATATGCAGTTTACAGTATTTATAGCTGTAATATCGAGGTGCCAGCACCGTAATTTCATGCCCCAATGAGAATGGCAAGGTCAAAGCAAATGCTTTGGCAGAGCATCTGCTAATACGGTGACTCATAAACAGGCACTGCGTGTATCAGGTGCACCAAATAATACAGTATAATGAAATACAGAATAGCTTTCCATTATTGTTGTTTTTTATGGTGTCGTCATTAGGTGTAATTTATGTCTTAAAAAATTCATCTCCCCACAGGTCGATCTGAAATGGGGGTCCAGGGGTCATTCCACAGGTTTTGGAACCCATAATAAATTTCACAATCCCTTTTTTGTCTTTTCCTTTTATATGTAAAACTCACTTTCACCTTGTTCCTTTTTCTTTGGGATCTGAGGGCTCTTTTGTTTGCTGTTGTCTTCCCCCACGGCAATAAACAGATCAGAGCCTCAAACACAACTTAGCAAGCTGTAATTTCACAGGAAATCAGCTTTTGGAATTTCCAGGTATTTTATTTTGATGTTGGGTAAAAAACAAAAACCTTTCATTTGCTGCGTAAACAACATCAAAGATGTGAAGAGCTATTAACATGTACATATATTGGTCTCAACAGCAGCCTAAATGTAGTTTTTTGTTTCCTTTTTAAAGACCTTAAATTTCAAGGTGAAGGGAAATTTCCTTTTTTTTTTTGTCTCTTTTCTTTTGTTTTAATATATCTTGTCTTATTTGGTGAAACTGAGATCATCGCATGTCTCACTCAATAGTCTGTCACCATGTAGTCTGCTGCGGTCAGATGAAACAGGAGTCCAGGGACACATTATTGCTTATTTGACAGTGCAGTCTGACTGCACAAACTCAGCGCATGGCGCTCACCACTTCCTGGCACTCAGGACCTGCTCTGCTACAGGCTGGCCAATATTTGCCTTCAATTATTCAACAATTTTCATGGCCATTCCTTTGAGCATTTAAATAGGTGACTGGAGGGACCTCTCTTGGCATAAGCTTTCTGCTAGATTATCACAGGATTTGTTATTCTTTTGGCCTGCGGGTACATGCTCAAGTGTGAATTCAGATTTGCTTCACAGTTAAACACTTAAACAGGTATTCAAATGGGAGGACTTGTTTCTCTTTTCCTTTTTGTTTGTTTTAAATCACATCTTGTCCACCTTCAGAACTGAAACTTTCTGCTTTACATTTGACTTCTCATAAAACTTTCAATCCACATGGAGGTTATTGTATGCTGTCTCGTATAGGCCACTCTGGAGGTCAGTAGAAGAACTGTTATATCTCTGTGCAGATACTGTTCTGTTAATGAAAACGTGAAGCAGTCACTTGAAATACTGCATACGAACACTTTCCGTTCTCTCAATATCTCTGAAAAGATGGAGGAAGCATTAGGCAGCGCGTGTGAGAAACTAAATCCTGAGGGAATAGTTTAAGTAAAAGACTCTTTTACAAATCTGATTATCTATCATTAAGTAAGTGAAATTACAGAAGGAAGTAATGGCTAAAATCTTGGAGAAGTATAAAATATTCTAATGTAAATTGTGTTGCGTCTTCATTATAAGGTGCTTTTCTCCATCTAAGAACTACAATATGTTCCAGTTTTGGTTTTTTGTCTTCAGCTTTCTCTTACTTGTTCTGCTATAAATGTGGTTTTTTTTTTTTGGTTTTTTCCCCAGCATGTTTCATCAAAAGTTATAATTATTTTCTTTGTTTAGAGTAAGATGCTCATTAAAAGATGAGACCCACAGCAATGGCAGCATATGGTGGCTGAAATAAAATCCTTTCTTGCCACAAAAGGAGATGTTCATATTAGATTTTTTTTCCTCCTCCCCTCTGATTCTCCATCGGGGAGCCCTTTGCAATTTAATCATCACTAAAATCATTAAAAAGATCTGAAGATTAAATTATATTGGCATTTGCAAAATTATGTAATACATTTACATTACAATGAAGAAATTAAAATAATGCATTTTCACTGTCTGGGGTGTATGAAATCTCCACATGGGAAATATAACTGGAGAAGTGGACAGACTCTTATTTTCTTTGCCTTTGGTGGCAGTTAATAGGCTAGCAGAGTTTCAGATTTCACTGTGTGAACCTTTCCGCACTCTCTTCCTTTGATGGATGTCCCTGAATCAAAAACTCTCGCTGGAATTTCCGAATTATGAAATGAAAATACATTTTTGAGAAAGAGTCTTTGTGAAATTGAATGAGATTTGACATACTTTCTCTAAATTCTACTTGAAAGATTTGTGGGGGGCTTGGGAAGTATTTAAGCATACATTATGATAGCCAAAGAGCCATTTGGTTTTTCCCATTAAGGGAACATTTTTGCGAATGCCTTATAAGTGTGTGTCTTCATTACAGGCCTGACAGATGAAGAGGTAGAGTTGGCCATCCAGCGTTCTGGCTCCACAGAAGCACTGCCTCTGGTCCCTGCAGGGCCCGCACATCCACTCCATGCAGCTCAGCTCCCTCCTGCACCGCTCAGTGAGTACATATATCATTTTCTCAACTTTTTTAGCACCTGCAAATGCATGCATGCCCTACAGAAATAGTTTGAGACTTAAAGATTTGAGACTGAACAGAGATTCTTGTGCTTTGCAGATGTGTTGTTAGAGAGCTTCCCTCTTGCTTTTGTTAACCCTGTTTAGTTTAAATTATCTGTAGCTCCTCATATACCTCGCTCTTTACAAGTATTACGGTTATACGTAGCATACGACATATATTTCCTGCACTGTGGATTTAGACACAGGAAATATGAGCACAAGCTTATGAAGTCTCTTACCATTCTGTTTCAAGGGGTTCCTCCTGGCGAGACCCCACACCACAACCTGTATCTTTATTACCTCAGGAGGTTATGAGTGCTGTCCACTGATTTACCAATGCAGAATGAAGTCCGCGTAATGCTTAACCCATATGACAATGATTCCAGATGTATTCCACCCTCATTTATTACCACACTGTCCTTGACTCCCCCAGCATCTCATGTTTTGTAATGAATGTGATGTTGATGGGATGGCCATGTAGTTAGGAAGACTCGCAGCTCTCTGTCCATAGTGGAGGGTTTTATATCAAAACGGCTATAAGGGAACTGCATAATGAGGTGAGAGCGCGGAGTCTTGTATGGGGGGTCATGCCGAAAAGAGGGGGCTACCTCCCTGTGATGTCCTTCTTATGGGGACGGTGCACAGGGACCCGCATCCATCTCTGTCGAAGTAATGGATACTCTGATCTCTATTTCCACACGGTAGAAGGACAGGAAGGCCTCCACTGAACCCAATAAATTTGAGAGGAGATTGGAAAAACGGGGGATGGAGACCACAGTTCCACAGCTTAAGTGACCAAATAAAAAAAAAAAAGGACAAGTAGAAGTGGTATAGAAAAAAGGAGAGATGGGGAAAGAATGAAAGGTCCTAAAAGAGGAGAAAAGAGAAAGTGAAGACCCCTGGTGATGCAGTGAGGCTTGTTCAGGGTCAAACACCTATCCCAAGGACTTCCAGGCCTTTCAGATGCGCCGTATTCTGGGATAGGTGACAAGTCTATCTCAGCTATGTTGACGAAGACCTAAATTTATGTGGTTACCATATGGATGTTGGAGATTGATTCAAAATTTTCGATAGGAAAGGTTACAGGATCATTGCAGTGTGCTGCAAAAGCAATGAAATGTGCCCTTGAGATGGAGAATAAAGTAGCATTCACCTTGGAAATATACCATGTAGTCCTGTATGACAGCGGGTCTCTCATTTTATTTGCATGTAAAAATCACACAAGTGCTAAGGCACAAAATCAATCTGGTTTACTTACTTCAAGCCAGTAAACATGTACCACATAACCCATTAGGTGAAATCAGACCTGTAATAGAATATCAATGGTGTGCTTCAGTGGCCTAGCCTCTAATAATTTCCTATTCATTTTGGCCCCACCAGAGTAAATAAAGAAAAACTCATATATTTCCTCAAGACTTGTTTGTTGTTTAGTGACATTTTCAGTTGAATGCTTCTCCTCTTAAGAGGGGAATTTCCACTTTGACAGACAGTTGGCCTACCCAGATGACAGCTTGCACAATGACACACTTTCACATTATCTGTCATTCAGCAAGACAGCGACTTCTAAAAGCACAAATACACTCTCTCTTACCTTTCTGTTTAGTTTTGAAGGTTTATATATAAACACTGTATCTGCCCCTGTCACCCCCACCTGAAAGGCTACCATTGGAAGACAATGGTAGCCTTTAATAGAAAAGCACAATAAAGAGTGCATGTTTATTTCTGTAGGCTTAACCCTTATGGTTCAGATGTTCTGCTTAAACAGGGTTCATTATTATGTCATACACACAAGAGAGGTGAGTACAGTCCTGTTCAATATCAATTAAATGTCAACTGTTTTACCAAAACCAAAATATTTTGCAAAATACAAAGCTTTAAGCAAAAATGAAATGCAACAAAAGTGAACACACTTGTGATTACCAATACACAACTTGCGTAATCTTTGATTACTGAACAAAAAGTGTTTTTCATTTGACCTAATTGTGTTAGCATGGTCATAAAATGACCTGTGAATGCCACGACTTTCTTAGTTTTGCACTTCTGGGCTGTTTCTCCTGTATATGCGTGTCTTCATGAGGGCGCTACATGGAAAAGAACTGGAAAATGGGATTCTGAGAAAAGGATACTGGAAGGTCAATGACCCTTTTAAAATCAGTGGCACTACAGTCTCAGCTGTAATCAGGAGCTATAGAATAAGCTGTAGTACCACTAATCAGAGCTGCTGTGGCTGTCCCGCTAAAACAACGCCAAGGACAATGTGTTATTTGCAATGACAGGCAAGTGCTCTAGACTTACCACAGGGGTTGTTAATGGAAATAAGTGCTAGTTGAGTTATATTAAATGTTTAATCGTGCAAAGGTCAGTCAGCATTCTTAAAAGAAATTATGCAATACTTTTAATGCTGCATTTCAAGTTTTAGTGCAGCTCGAGTTACACAAAGAGTCTTGTCTTGTATCCCGACTTCCTCCCCTCACTCCCAGCCAGTCACGGCGGGTGGCTGCCACTCCCTGAGTCTGGCTTTGCCCGAGGTTTCTTCCTGCTAAAAGGGAGTTTTTCTTTCCCACTGTCACCAAGAGTGCTTGCTCATAGGGGGTCGTTTGGGGTTTTCTCTGTATTATTATTATTATTATTATTATAGGATCTTTACCTTACAACAGTATAAAGCACCTTGAGGACACTGTTGCTGTGATTTGGGGCTATATAAATAAGTTGAACTAGCACTCTCATGCAAAGTAGTGCATATGCATATTAATGTCAAAAGCTTAATGTTTAATCTTTCTTCTATGTCCAGGTCCAACGGGCTGCAGGTGGAGGGACTATGGTGCCCTTGCCATCATTATGGGGGGTATCACATTCTGTTTTTATCAGCTTTACAAGGCAAGTTACACGACCTCATTTTGTCTGTTTCATCACTGATTTATTTGTTTTAATGTGACCAATTGTTGTGCTGTTAATATGCCACATCCTGACATCTGTCTGCACTGCCTCTCCCTTATATCACATTAAAATTGGTTAGCGTTAGTTTATGATGAACTACGGTGCTAGAATAGAAGACGCCTCTGCACTATGTAACAGCACTTTGGTCTTGTTATTAAAGCTACCCTGCTTTACGTCAAAGCATGATGTCATCTGAGCACATTTTCTCCTCCCCTCAAATAGATATTTTTTTGCTTTAAAAACATCTGCTGACACCACACACAACTACTTTTTTCATTTATTTTTTTGACATTCTACAGTCTAAAAGTATTCACCGTTCTTTTTATTTTATTTTATTTTTTATCAGGCTTAGCAGCCCTTGAACAAGAGCTCAGGAGGCCCCTTGTCCCTGCTGACATTAATCCCATAGTAGTTGTTAGTAGTAGTCTGAGTGGCATGTGGAAGCCATTACTCTTGTTTTAAAGGAGGACAGGAGCTTTAGCAGTAGCTCTTGGACTAGGTGACAGCCCATTCTCCTTTGTGTATGGAGGAGAGAGAAGGGGAGCAGGTATCATGTATGTACATATTGCCCTGCTGACCATGTCAGATGCACTTGCTTTCCTTTAGTGCTGTTATGTCCTATTATTTCCTTTTTCATTACAGAGCTTTTCATAAAGCTGCACATGCACATTCGCAGACTGTACCAGTCCACTGTTTCCCACATGCTGCAGTGTTGGCCAGCCACCGATCACCTGGGAGGTGGGATTCCCTGGTGGGACGGCACAGGTTGCTGTCATGTCACTAGTGTAGCGCCAGTCGCACCATATGTCCAGGCTTGTGCCCATACTTTATTTATGTTATGGTGCACCTTGTAAACACCACACTCTCAGCAACCCACTTATTAATTACCTCGTGTTGACACCCATTTAATCTTTTTCTCTAAAAAGTGTTTATTACTTGCACTGGTGTGGCTGCCTGCCACCTGAGCTGGAGAGAAAACCCGGCAGAGAGCTGGAAACTGGCAGTTACTCAGCCTTAAGAGCAAATAAACAAACACAGATATACAGATAATTTTAAGGCAGTTCAGTGGTTCCCTAAATGTATGTGCGGACATTAGCTTTATATGAAACATACATGAAAAGGACTGAGCGAGATGCTCACAAACTGCTCGTCTGGGTAACCCTCTCACTGGGCAGCAAACATCCTCATTTGGCTGTCAGATATACATATCATTTGGTAGAGTTTTGTTTATTTAGTGGCAGAGATGATAAACAGAGTGACATTGTTTTTGGTTTTGGAAGACTATTTTCAGTGTTCACCACCATGTTTTTCCCTGTAGGCTGGTCTCTTGCTTTTACTGTCCTTTTCACAGTTTCATTCTTTTTATAATGTTGAAAATATGCTTTTGGGTTTGCAGCTTTTTGCTTAGAAAAGCAGCAGGTTTTTGACTTTTCTGCTCTATATTTAAAATGACTAATCTGTTATCACAGTTGTTGATTTTCTTACCCACTAATGGTTTCAATACGAACGTGTGTACACACCTATTTTATCATCCGCTCTAGAAATCTTTTCACCTAATCATGCACTTTAGACAGTGACGCACAAGTCCAATAAAACAATGCCATTGACCCTGGACTGCCACGTCTAGGTGGCCCTGTCTTTTCCTCATCTTTCTCCCCCTATCCACTAGAGAGAAGTGTAATATTGTGCCATGCTTTTAATTGCAGAAATACATCCTTCCCCTCATTATGGGAAGCCGAGAGGACAAGGAGCATCTGCAGAGGATGGAAAGCAACATTGCGGCAATGAGTGGCACGCTGACACAGACAGGTGAAGATTAATATCTTCATCACTTTCTCCCTCCTTAACATTTTCCCTCATTTATCTGTCGCCAAAATCGGGGGCCCTGCGCGTTTTTAACAAATGACGCCGCTGTCATTTCGCTTTAATTTGAAATTGCTTGTTTACTGTCAGGCTCGGGCTCAATTAATTACGTTTCGCTGAAAAGCTCTTAACCTCGGAATATTAATGAGGAGTTGGGAAATGACAACTTTTCTTCCACCCCACCCATCCCGTCTCACTCCCCCCTTCCATCCATCTCTCCCCCACCCTTCCGCCCTGCACCAACCTCACCCCCATCCAAACCTCCATCGCCACCATCATCATCATCCACCCTCTTCCCCATAGGTGGGCATAAAGTTCATTTTAATTTTGTGCGCGCGTGTATGTGTCTGTTTGTGTTTGTGTGCATGATGTGCACGAGTCGCAGTGGCACTGTGTGGCGTCTGGGCTCAGCGCTGGGCCTGGTGTGATTAAGTGCATGGTGACAGGTGCGGCTCCCATGTTGGACAGGTGAGGAATCTCAACCTGGCTGTCAGACGTGGAGGGAGAGAAAGAAGCGGGGAGAGAGATGCTTTCCGTGCTCTTCGTCAGTATAATTAAAAATCCAGGGAGGCGTAAATGAGAGAGGCACTCTGAGAAACTTTGGTCTCGTTAGCAGTAGTGTTAAACTAGAGTGTGTTTTTCACCGGAAAGCTACCAATCCCCATTTCAGACAGGTGGCTCTGGCACACCGTATTGTTTGTTTTGTGTTAATGATAATAATTAAAAGGCATTTTATTTCCAAGGTGCCTTTTCAGATTCTTTAAATTAAACCAAATGTTCCGGAGTTCTAAAACATGCAAGGTTATAGGGTATTAAATGAAACATTAATGCCACTTCTTAAAAGAAAGTCGCACTGTTTAGGTAAGCTTTGTCTCAAATGTTATTTGGTAGGCCTTAATGAATTTTTTAAAATTCATATTTCATTTGTAAAACAGGTGTAAACCTTATATTATTAATCTATTAGTAAATTGTTTACGTCTCTCACTTGTTTTTCAGGCTCTATAGTGAGAGACCTGTGTTTATGTAGATTTTTTTTTTTTTAGCCTGAGAGACAAAGAGGGGCTGAACTTGATTATAAATACGATCTGATTATTTTAAATACAGACATCCTTTGTTTGATTTTCCCGTCATCTCCAAATGAAAACAAATCGAGAATCTGAGTTTATGGCTTCTGTCACGGACCAACGTAGTGCAGATGAAAATATGGCTGTTATCATTTTATCCAGTCACACCCATGCTATTGTTTTCTGGCTGGCAAAGGTAGGTGGAGGGCTGCAATTGTGTAGGATCGCGTGCAAGGTGTGCCGCCCTGAATCTGATTAACAAATATATGTTCTTTTATGGTCATTTTCTCCCAACTATGCAAACACATTTCCTCTGGCTACTTCACTGCCCATTCTTGCTCTACTTATCACTGATTGGAGATTTGCCAACTTGCAAACCCTGTTTTGTTTGCTACCAAAGACAGGATTTCTCAGTAGAAGTTTTTTTTTTTCCCCTCTCCCAGTGTGAAGGTGAGACTCTAAAGGGAGAGAAAAAAAACACAGGTCTTTTCTTCAGTCAATAGAGGGAACTAATTTGCTATGACTGCAGTAGCCACACTGCTATTGTAGTTAATGACTGTTGTAGTTAACAGTTGGGGAGAGGGGTTGCAATTACACTGAGAGTTTTCTCCCCCTGCTTTCTCTTTGTCTTCCTCTCCCTCTCGCTCCTCTCTGCACTGAGTAATAGCGACCGACTGCCTCGCCGCTGCCAATTGCTCGAACCCCCTTTTGTTAAAGTTCATGTGTTTCTCTAGTGCCAGGCGCAATGAGGTGATGTATCCTTTTGAATGGGGACTACATTAGTCTCTCTCGCCAGCCTCAGCTCAAGAGTAAGGGCCTTGACTCCCATTATGATTTGCCTACAACTTCACACAGACAATTAATGAATGGATCTTGGAACTACTTCAGCGCGCCCAGGCTGTAATGGAATTGTGCGGCTGTTTGGGCACTCTTTGTTGGTGGGAGCCATATTGGTGACCAGCTGGCCATTAAAGACAGAGACAGGCCTGGACATATGTAGTGTACATTATATTGAGGTATTTACTGAATAATTTACTGAATGCACAATGTGCATCCCTCTCACAGCAGCTGCAAGCACCACACATCATCTTGCCTCTGATTCTCTCTAACACAAATGCATGCACACACGCACACATCGCAGCTACAGCCTCCTTCTGATTCATGCCTGGCCAAAGTCATTGACTTTATTAATATTCCTGGCTTCATATCTGTGATAACTGGGAATACGAGTCTAAGCCGTACAAAAGAGTCAACTTTCTGGAGAGACATTAAAAAGAGTTTAGCTGCGGACGGCTGAAAATGCAGTGGCGTTGGTAATTCGGGAGGCGCAGCATTACAGGCTGGCAGAGTGACCCACACATCTGGATAAGCTGTTTTGTGGTAAGGTGGAATCGCAGACTAATAGGGCAGCTCTCGGTTTAAAGTGCACACCCCGTCATAGTAACACCTTTTTAAGCACGGGTTGCCATACCATTTAATTTTATTGCCGTCTTTAGAAAGGTTGGTCGCACTCTGGATTACAAAACTCACTAAAAAACTGAAACTGTTTGCACAAAAGTCTCCAGCCCCAACCGGCAGTCCTGCTCGAACTCGTATTCTGTAGAAAGCTTGAAAAGATCAAACGTTTAAGCACCCCACCTATATTGATACAACTCCACCCATTTAAACACAGGTGTCACTGCAAGATATTAGTGTCTTTGAAAGATCAAATATTTTGTCTGTGCTGGTTTTTCAAAAGAAGCCCAGCTCCAAAGCTAGGCGCTCTGTCTTTTGTCCTGGCCTGGGTTAATGTGAGAGCAGGGGTTCTTTACATCCCGTCCAGCCGGCTGCAGCACAGGCTTTTAACCATTGGCCTGACAACCTCAGCAGTGGACCGCCACAATATCTGTTGATGTTAATCCTATTAGGCTTGATTTAACACTTTACACGCCCATGATTTATATGAATGTTTATTGGTTTTCTGTAATATAATCAGCTCGGGGAAACTTAATGCATTGTTTGGTAATACACGCGTGACTGGAAGCAGGGGCAACAAACTGTGCCTGGTGTTATTTGAAATCATACACCTTCCTCCAACACCAACACTTGAACTAATTCAATCTTCAAAGTCAATGGAAAAAGAACAATATTTATTAGGATTAGGGGGGACATTTTGTCTGGCAGCCTCCTCCCAAATGAGAGCCTTGTTTTTTTCCTTTGTTGATCGTTTGAGGATTTAAAGATGCATTAGAAGGCAGTGTCTGGGTGGATAATGGAAGGTTAGAGACTGTTATTTGATTTAAGTTCAGACACTAGAGATTAATACCTCCATCCTATGTGCCCCCTCCTTCCCACTATCTACCCCCGACGCCTCGGACCAAAAAGCTGCGACTAAAGTTACCCGGTATTAGCTTTGATTACAATTCTCAGAGGGCCGCTTTGATCAGTGACTCGAGTCTCATCGGTTCTGTCATTGTGGAAAGAAAACAGTTGTTTTGTATCAATTAAATAACTTCATCATAAAACATAAAGCTGCGTGTCTTTTTTTTCTTTCTTTCTTTTTTAAAAGACTAACTTGAATCACTTTGTCATCTCTTACTCTGCTTGTTCTTCACAGTCAGCCAGCTGCAGCAGACCCTGCTCTCTATCCAGGAGGTGCTGGTCCAGCAGCAGCAGAAAATCCAGGACCTCTCCCAGGAACTAGCTGCATCACAGGTGGGTAGCAGTTTATCAGGAACTCTGTATCCTTCACTTGACAGCCCCAGCAATTTGTTAGAAGACCACCAATACTGAGGTAGAAATCTGGCGTTGTACCTGATAGCGTCGTGTTCCTCTTTTGCCGGTTTTACTGGTCAGCTTTTAGAACACGTACTACATAAAGCTGTGGCCAGTTTAGAATTAAACTAAGTTAAATCTTAATCTGTCCATTCATTAAAGCATGAAAGTTTTTATTCATTACATGTTTATTGTGGACTAACATCGGTGTAATGAAACAACTTTGCGGTGCTGACAGTAAGCGAGGCCACGCTGCAGTTTGGACACCTTTTTAAAGGTCCGTTATTTTGTGATTGATGTTTTTGAGGAAAGCTAGACGGGCAGTAACTTTGGAATTGCAGAAGAGCTCGGTAAACGTGAGGTTGCAGCTCAAAATCTCCAGATTGATGAGGAGAGGGAGGAGGTTTTCTCGAGGCCTCTGTGTACTAAAATCTTTGAGTCATAACTACCCAAGACAGACAGCCTTATTATACTGTATATCATCAGAACACAAGCTACAAAAAAATAAGGTGCAGCTCATCATGGGACCATAATCTTTAACCATATCGTTCCTCTTTGCCTTGATTTTTATAGTCGCTGTCCATAATCTCCTCAGAATTATAAGTGTTTAGGAGAATCGGACTGAGTGATTGTTCTAAAACTTATGTGCAGGGATGAAATGTTGCTTGCTTTTTATAACGGCGCTCATAAATTGCTTTATGATCTCTGGGCTCTAAAAATTGCCTTGGAAGAGACAATCTTAGACAATGTTTTATGTCCACAGCTTGTTAAGCACATGGGTGTGTAACTGAAGCATCTGGATATGGCAGGAAAACATATGTGGACACATCTGCTTCGGCACAAACAAGGAGGAAAAATATGGATAACTTCCCTGGACGGGGTTCATCAAAAACTGAAGACTCAGAGCTCTTTTTTGTTCTTTCAGGATCTGAGCTGCACATTGTCTCTGTGTAGCGTAGAACGAACACATTGATGGACTAAATCAGCATGTATGATGGGACCTGTGATCTGATTTGATCCCACGCTGAGCTGAAACAGAACTATCTAAGATAGCGTACAGGAGGCCCCGTTTAAACAATGAGTTTCTTCCGGCACAAAGCAGTGTTATTTATTTTATTTATCTCTAAATCACAGATTGGATTAAAAAGTGTCCCCTTCATTTGCTATGAGTGCCTTGTTGGACAGCAGTAGTGTATAAAAAGTATATTTCCCATCAAAACACCCATTAAACAAATCATAAACTCTGCTTTATAGTTATAGTGTTGATCTTAAATTTTCCCTGCGAGTCGGCACGAGGCCCCTCTGTTGTCTCAGGCCGCGGGGGGAAATTGGAAAATTGTTTTCAGGTCCGGCATTTTTGATGAGAAACACATGTTGGAGCTGGGGAGCTACTTATCATTCACCGTTTGTGGCTTTCAGGGTTTGCTTCACCACACTGCTCAAAGCGCGCCACGCTTAGCAATTATACCTCTCAACGCGGAAATGTGCCTTTAACCCAAAACACATGGAGACTTCTGTTTCCTCAGCTGCTAAGTAAACATTTCTCGTAGTCTGAAACCGCTCAATTGCGGAGCGCGTCTACTGTCCCTAAACTGGGGACCTCATTATGGAAGTGAGTTTAAATACTCTCACACACACACACACAACACAGGCTGATTCTGCACATTTCCAGGCTTGAAAGCCTGGGACAGTTTCCCTCTTTTTCACTTTTCTCTCCGTTAAAATGATCCTGTAAAGACATGCTGTTCTATTCTACTTCTGCTGTTAAGCATAGATTTGCCTCAGGATGATTCATCCCTGATGTTAAACAGCCAAGTCTATTTCTGCTCTATTATCATTACAAATCTGCCTGTTAACTGTGTTTGCCCTGCTGTCTCAACTCACTGATGGCTCTCTTTATTAGTGGATACTACATAGAAGATTAGAAACCGTCTCTTTGGCTTGCGTAAGACGAACTGCCAGTAGGAAAGTGCATAAATAGAGTGAAATCAATTGCACTGTACCAGTGTTTCCACTCAAAAACACTCCTCTGGGGAGTTCCTTTTGAAGCTAATTCCATCATAAATATACATGTGTTACAAGAAAACACACTGTCTGCCGGCGGAATAACTGTGAATTAATTTGCCTTCAGACACTCTTAAACAAGGCTTGTTAAAGATCTTATCTTGTTGCTAATGGTCCACAGGCATTTATCTTCATTTAGCCAGATGCGCTGCCATCCTTGGGTGCTGCTAGATTTGGTCTTTTTTTTTTTCTTTGCTTGTAATATATATTTTTCTTTTTTCCCCCTCTTTTTCCTGAAGCACTTAGTTAACCAGCAGACCCCATCACACGCACGCATCCACCCGAGACACATTAGTTACACGGCTTTTAAACCAGTTAGAGGAAATCTTTACTTTGAGCAGTATTTACACAGTAAAAGAAACCGCATCCATCCAGCACAGAGGCGGTTGATAATTTAATAGGTGGCACCTCCCTGCTAGATTGACTTTGCGTTATTTGGGTTTTGGTTGCTGGGTTTATTTGTTTTTTGGTTGTTTGTTTTTATGCATAATGCTCTTTGCGATTTAAAGAGCCAAGTGGAGAATTATGTTCTCCAGTCCTTAGGCCACACAGAGCCCTGCACCTGTACACCAGGAAGTGCAGTAAAAGTCAAACATGAGGGGGGAGGGGATGCACAGGCATAGCTCTGAAGATTTGTTTTAGCATACAAAGCAAAACTCTAGAAATGGAGCTCTGAATACAAGGCTATGGTAGTAGTTTAGCAAATCATGTATTTGTGTTGATGAAGTGAACTGAAAAAAAATTAAAAATATGAATTATTTACCTAGAGGTATCCAATCCATGTCCCCATACTAGGAACCAAAATCTAATTTTGGATGCATCTCTTTATAGTGACAGAGGAGTCAGTATCCGAATCTCAAAATATATATGTAAATATGGTATATAAGTGTATACAGTTCAAAACAAAACACAAGGACGCATGCATTTGCATAAGAAAAGCATTTCAACAAAAGCAACATATATCAAAGTACATTTAAAAATGAATAACATAGGCAAAAAAAACCCACGGCTGCCGTGGTGTATAATAGCGCACAGGTCGGATTCTGCACTGTAATGGCTGGAAAGAGCTGGAAGTGTCTCTTAAAAGATGCTTTTGTAATCAAAGCTGCTGAGAAATTGCAGCGGTTAAATATTTTGATCAGCAGTTTGTTAAAACATCACAACTGACACAGTCGTGCGGTCTATTGGACATGTGTCAGCACTTCAGGTGGGGCTTTTAAAGCGAGGCGTACTTCAATTCTCTGCAGTCACTGATACCCCCACCACTCAGCCTCCATCCAAACACCCAGTGCACTTAACACACGATTCTTACACAATGTGTGTGTGTATATATATATATACTGACATAATGTATCTCAGAGCTGAAATCCAGCCCTGGCCCAACATTTAATTAGGTTTCTTCAGACTTAATAAGACATATGTCAGAGTTAGTGTTGTGTGACAAGCCTTGATGTGAGATATTATATGGCGCTGCTCTGTAGATAATGCATATTATGTATGTAGCTGGTGGTTAACAAGTCTGCTCTAAAGCCTTCTTTTCTAATGTTATGTGACATAAGTATATAGAAATCATTACAATTCACTTATTCGGAGTAATCGGCCCTTTTTCTTCAGTTGATTCTGCGCCTTGGAAATCTTTTAGCTCAGCCTACACAGCAATTAATTTTTTTCCCATCATAAAATGAGAGAGAAGCAGAATTCAGCCTTATTATACGGGTGCCTTGGGGAGGCGAGGGATTAAGATGGTTCTAATGAGGTGACGGCTGTAATAAGAGTGTCTTCAGCAGGCCTCCAATGCACCACCTCTAAAACACGACTCCTTATCAGCAAGGTTTAGGAGCGATAAGAGCCCCCCCCCCCAAAAAAAACCCCTCTTTCCCACTCGCCTCCTTTTCTGTCTCCCTTCACTTCTCCTCCTCTGCCTCCTTCCATCCACTGTAAATGAGTCTGATCCCTTTCAGATGTGATTCAATTAATTTCTCTTAGATTTAATTACAAGCGAAAGAGTCCAAGTTATCCCTCTCCCCTCGATAGGGGGTCCACGCTTCCTAACAAGCTTCCTCTGGTGAGTCAGGAGAGTCTTAATTACAGTTTTTACTTTTCTTTTATCCCACTTTTTCCCTTGTCTGCTCCTTCTACTCCCTCTGGTCTTGCCAGTTTATCCTCACGCATGTTTGTATTTTGTGTGCAGGACTAGACTAAGAATGGTTAGCAGTTATCTACTTAACACCTTGCAAAACATTTTCATGGTTAGATAATCGAGTCTCGCCGCAGGCTACGTACATCTGTGCGCAGTTCTTCCAAAGAATGACATTTCCTTTTCAGGTAGCTTTATTTGAATAGTTTTGAAGGGCAGTGTAAAAATTTATGGACTTCTGTGTAACAAATGTCTTTTGTTTTGTTTTCCTGCTCCTGCCTTGTAAATCATTATTTGATGCCTTCTGAAGACTCACTTTTTTTCCTTTTTTCTTTTTTTTAACATGCATAACCCACTGAAAACATCGGTTTCAGGTGCAAGCAGGCAGGGCCTGCAGGTTCTTCCTCATTTCCATGTTTGTTGTTCAGTTAGTAGTTTTATCATTCCAGGCCTTTATCAAAACTCCCTATTTTACAGCTGTCTCAGTCAAAGTCCAGCTTGTTCCTTAAAAAAAATTGCTGCAGAGACAGATTTTCAGCAGCAATTTGCCATTCAAATACTTTTCCATTATACCCTTTAACATTTCATGCTGCACCAATGCCCGTGTA
Source organism: Copadichromis virginalis (assembly GCF_057382275.1). NCBI lineage: Eukaryota > Metazoa > Chordata > Actinopteri > Cichliformes > Cichlidae > Copadichromis > Copadichromis virginalis. The sequence goes on along the minus strand of NC_140637.1, from coordinate 5,551,624 downwards.
TGGCTACACACGCCTTTGATAAAAGACAAAAAGGACAAAACAAACTGCTAAGCTTTGGTCTGCCTCCATGAATGTGGCTATTGTTCAAGATAGTCATTATCCAAAACACAACACACTGGCCTAATCTTTTCTAGATAGTATGGAAAATTATGTAAAAACAGCATGATTCACACTCACTGGACTTTCTGACGCCATAAAGGTGGATACAGTGAGATTGTTTGTCCTTTTTTGTCATCGCCGGCAGTAGGCAGTTGTGAGGTTGTTATGGTGACGGATGACCTGACTACACACAAACATGTGGCTTTTAGCATTTGCATCTACCATGTTTGTTTACCAGCCGGCCTTTTTTTTTTTTTTTTTTTTTTTTTTTTTTTTTTTAAAGAACCTTTTTTATTAACTCATATCGTTGAAATCAATCATAGAGGAGCTGTTGAAAGTCCTACAGAAAGCTCAATTGTGCTGAAACCCTGAACAGTGCTCGTGTGTGTGTTTTTGACAGTTGTGCGTGTTTCACTTGTATTTTTCCTACAGGCCTCGTCCTCAACGAGCCGCATCCTGGACAGCCAAACAGTAGGAGAGCTGAAGGCTGAGATCATCTCTTTGAAGGGCTTACTGCTCAGCAGGTAACAAAGTTATCCTGACCCCTGTCACATGAAACAGGCCAGGTGTGTGTGTGTGTGTGTGTGTGTGTGTGTGTGTGTGTGTGTGTGTGTGTGTGTGTGTGTGTGTGTGTGTGTGTGTGTGTGTGCATTGAAAGGCTTAGGACTTGGTGTTTTTTTTGCACATTTGAGTTCCTTAATGCAGTCCATTTGAACTGTGTGACAGTGTAAAACTGGGACAAAGCACCATCAGCATGATATGCAATTTGATTCATAAAACAACTCATTTGTTAGCATGTGGTAGCTCTTATTCAGATGTGATTTTTGACAGCACTAGGGGTGGGTTTTGATGATCGATTTATCGATTAAAATCGATTCTGGCTCAGATAACGTGATATCGATTCATTAAAATCCTGAATCGATTTTTTAATATAAATTTATTTTTCCCTAAATGCCAGAATCTCAGGTGAAACCTCACAAAATTTCAACAACCACCAAACAGCTAAAACAGTGAATAAGAGCAGGAACACGGATTCTGCACATAAATGTAAACACAAAGCTCGGACCCACCGACGGATCAGAATCAGTGAGATGTCGCCTTTCTCACGGTTGGGGCTGAAAGCCGACAGCTCGCTGATTCTGATGTTTCGGCGGGTCCGCGCTTTGTGTTTACGCCCTTTTTGCGCTGATTCTAAAGCTGTTAGTTTGATCTCTCTCCAAACAATATTGACCGAACCAGCAGCAAAAGAAGATCCAAACTACGCTTCACATAAACATCGTCATGGATTCCCTCTGACTTTTGCTGTTTTGCTTCCAACATGATAAAATCACACGTCATGCACAGCTCTCTCTCTCTTGCTCTCTCTGTACTTCAAGAACAGTTTCCTGTCTAAAAATCTGTTTTCTGTATTATTCGCTTGCTTGTTACGCTCAAATCTATCGTTATTTGCAGCGCTGTCGGCCGCTGTTTTTTTTCCCTTTTACTTACTTCCAAAAAGAAAACCTAATTTCTGCTGTTCAATGGGCTACTGAACAAATTGAAACTTTTTAAAATTATGCAAAATGCAAAACGCCGTGTCTCTACTAAAACCGCTGTAACTTCAGAGGTAATGTTCATATGTTGATTAATGGTTTTCTTTCGTTTTTGATGTACTGCAGAGTATTTTTATAAAATCCCAGGCCAGGAAAATCACCTTCATGTTTTTCTGTGTTTTATCTTCAGCTACTTTGACACAAAGGCTTCTGCTGTGATGCTCACACCTTTTATAAAGTCTTGCGAGTGTCAGCTTCCTTTTTATAGATACAAAAAAATGTAAATGTACTGATCTTAATTAGAATATTTCTGACTGTCTGAGGCAAAATTTCCCAGATACAAATCGAATTGAATCGAATCGTTTCGGGACCTTGTGAATCGGAATCGAATCGATTCTAGAAATCAGTGACGATACCCAGCCCTAGATGGCGTCTTTTACACCACACATTAAATCAAATTTAAACTGCCTATCCAACACCTTAAGTTTACACCTGCACCTGGTTATTTCATTTCATTGAAACTTGTTTTGGTTTGTGTAGAGTTAATAGAAGCTACTGACACATTATAATATATATTTTTAAATGTGTATTTCTAATGCAACACCTAGCAGCAATTGTATCATATTTGCAGATGTTGTACATTAACTTTGAGCGTGACAGTTATTTGGTGACTATTAAACATACCTTGACAAATTTACATTCAGTGAACAGTGATCTGTTGTCATCACATCACTAAAGCCTGTTTGCTGAGTAAGGCTGTGAGATACGGTTGTTAATGTTAGTGGACCGAAACTCAAAGTCCATATTTTGTCCCTGGAGGTCTGAGTTTACACTCTCAGAAAGCGTGCAACTATAAAGCTCTTTTGCAATCATTGCACACTCATCAAAAGCTCTTACCAAAACTAAAATTTTAACACCTTTTTAATTTTAAAACCTGCCTGGTGTAAATTTAGCTGATATCTACTACAAGTTTGTCACGTTGAGCAGCAGTTGACTGCTCCCAAACGCTGCTGCACATTTGGGATACATGCAAGATCTGTGTTTCTATGCCAGAACAACACGCCAGGCGTGCTCCCCCAGACACTTCATGACCTTGTATTAGACCCCTGACAGACTGACCCTAGGGGATGATTTCACAGTTCAGTGACAGAAAAACTGGAGAGCCTGCTTCAAGGTGGCATTCTAACCTGATGGGCTTGTGCAGTATTTTTTTTGTTTGTTTTCTTTAAGACAAAAAATTGGAACTCACACCTTTGTTCTAAACTACTTTAGATTACCTGAAGGTTTGTGTACTAATACATAAGAAAACAAGAGAACACACGATAATCACATCAGTCTTTATTATAACATTTCGTGACTTGGGTGGGCCAGTTAACATACATCAGGCATCAACTGGTGTTAGTAACAAAGGTGACCATTAATATACTCCAGTTGATCTGCTGCAGCTTCATAAAAAAAATCATATTCATTTTTTACAAAGTAAATAAGATTGTAAAAACTGAGAAAATCTCCTAATCCAGATGGAACCCGACTTTTTAGGCCAACATTTATACTGATACAGAGTAAAACCATTCTGATAATATCGATACGATGGCTCATATTGCTTTTTTGTGAAAAGAGTTGATGATTATAATGCTTTAGCAAGGTCATTTGAAAACTAGTCGGCTACCAGTACTGAGAGGCTGTTGCTTCACTCTGCAGCGCAGTCTTGTCAGCTGTGATGTCACTCTGCTGCATTCAGCACTGACAGCATTATAAACAATAGACTTGGAGCTACTCTGTTGGACAGACTGTGCAATGCTATAAACTTTGAAAATTACTTAACTGCAAAGTCTAGATGTACCTATAGTGTGATGGTTAATAATAAAAAAATGTGCAAGGCCTATTCTGTGAGCGTGGTGATAGACGTCCCCTCTTTCTTTTCAGCTTTGTTCCGCAATCTAGTCAGCCGCAGCCCAGCTCAGTCAGGCCCATTAGCATGCATGATTATGTATTAGTGTCTATAATGAAGCCTGAAGTAAGAGTGTACATCAGAAAACCTGCGAGGACGAAAATTGCCTCAGTACTGTGTAGTTGAGCTTGTTTTCTTCCCCTCATACATTCTAATCAGTAATAATCCCTTTGTCATTTGCTTTCTTGACTTCATCCTGACTGTCACAATGAGTTTTCTGGCAAAGGATTGAATTACAAAATAAAGGCTCCGTATCACCATCTGTCTCCAAACTTGTTCCTTTCCTGTTCAAATGATCCAAAACGTCTCCAAACTGTTTTTTTAAGCACCAAGAAGTGCTGAAACCCATTCAACATTGTCTTTTTGATCTTAAAAGCTGCAGTGGGTGTAATTAAAAAATCTTAGAGCATCTTTACCAGGTGTGATGAACATCTGGCTGTTTCGGGGGGAAGAGAAAAAAACATTTTCTCTGTTGTAATTATGAGAATTACATAGGGTGGTTAGTGTGCGGCTGCATGCTAAAATGCAAAAAAGTGTTGAGACGTGAGCTTGGTTGGAAAGTTATACATGGTTTTGTGGTCATATTATGTCCAAATATGGTTGTTTACATCGTGGGAAAGCTCTTTTCATGTCTTTTGATCACAGCGAGGTTTGTGATGAAGTTGCAATCAGGCCTAATTCTGTTCAACACTGTTGTCTGTCACCCTTTACAGGAAACAGTTCCCCTCCACTCCCTCTGTTCCTAAGATCCCCTCATGGCAGATCCCCCTGAAGCCACCTGCAGCATCTAGCACACCGTCCATTAACCACACCAACAGCAGCAGTGACATCTCCCCTCTCAGCAACGAGTCCACCACCTCCTCCCCCGTCAAAAATGGACTCCACAGCCCCCAGGATGCACTGGGAGGGCCCGATGGAGCCCATGGTATCAATGGAGATATTTGCACCGTGGGCCTGGGCACAGCGCTGCCCCTCGACCAGGTTCGCATGGAGGTGCAGGGAGAGGAGGAGAGGAAAGATGAAGATGAAGATGATGTCAGCCATGTAGAAGAAGAAGAAGAAGAAGAAGAAGAAGAAGAAGAAGAAGAGGAGGAGGAGGGTGGTCTAAGCATGCAGACAGAGGACCGGCGAGGTGGGGACGGACAGATTAATGAACAGGTAGACAAACTGAGGCGGCCCGAAGGTGCCAGCAACGAGAGCGAAGTCGATTAGACCAACATAAGAGTACAAAAACACTTCAGAAGACCACCTCTCATCCCTGCTGATAGCTTTGTTTCTCGCTGCTCTCACATACAGGTTTTTCTTGCTTTCTTTCTTTTTTTTGTGAGTTTCCACTTGCTTTTGTCACATCATAACGTTGAGCAGAAGGAGGAGTAGGAGTGCAAGTATAAGAAGAGCCAGACCTGTGTGATGACACACAGGTTACCACATTTTACTTTTCTTCAAACTAAATGACTGTATCCCGAGCCAAGCACTATGTTGTGATGTTTCTTTGAAAGGACAAGTGACAAGCAGCAGTCAAATCAGAATGACTTTTATCAGCCTTTGTGCAGTACTAACCATGTGTGACTTACTGCCTTTAATTTCCATGATTTGATCAGATAATCCTCAGCTTTGCCTCGGTGTCCTTGTGATTGTACTAAGACTCAGACCAAAGAGGCAGCGCCGCACACAATATGTCTGCTGTACAGCGCATCTGCGGGTCAGGAATCATAAGGTGATGCTTGAGTCTCGGTGTTACCGTGAGGTTCCAGTGGAGCATTAGCAGAGTTTGTCTCACTGTTGATGGGAATAGGAGAGGACAAGCTCTTCCAGGGCCGGAGCTTTTAGCCTCTTTTATGTGTCCTTTCGCATTGGTGTCAGTCTGTCAATAATTTACAAGGCCAGCAGGGTGGCATTTGGGTGAAATAAAACCCCTGAAATTCGAGATTAGAATGTGATGACGGGCTTTGTTCCATGCCGGTGTCAGAGTGCTCATACGCTCAAAGGAGGGGAAGATAAATGTTTTTTTTCTCTCTCCCTCTCTCTCTCTCCCCCCACTTTCGTTTTTCACTGTGGGCTGAATTGTGCATCTTTGCGAGCCGTGTTTGCGGGAGAAAAACCGAAGGCTGTCTGCTGAGCTGTATCTGTGTCTCCAGCAGGGCAGCTGATTTGGTTTGTGAAGTATGTTAATAATCAAATGATCAACAAATAACAGATGTATTAGTTCATGCAGCTTGAAATGTCAAGGAGGCTAAAAGCGGAAATCTAATACAGAAAGCCCAGTTGCATTGTATTATTTTCTGTGACAAACCCTCCGGTCCAAATTATGTAGGGCCTCCTACAGTGAGTAATCTTTACAGAAAACGGCACCAATATTTTGTAATTAAGCTGCAGTAAGACAACGAGCGCTGCCACAGATGGAAGTTGCAGAACTCGTATCACTTTTTCTTTCTCAGTGTGGAGGTGGATGGGGGAAGTAAAAGAAAATTGCCCCATGATTGAAAAGGAAAGTAATAAATGAATACTTGACTTATTGAATTACTCACTCCGTCTCTAGCTAACAAGAAGAGTCCATGAGTGAGAAGAAGGGATATCAGCTTGTGCCATTTCCACTTCCAACACATGGCCTCCATTGGGACACAGAAAAGGTGGAGGGGACACTGCACATTTCTGAGATCCTGTCCTGGCCTGCAGATTGTATGTTTAGTGATTTGAATTGACATTAAGCTTAACCTTAACAGGAAACATTGCAGTTAAGGTTGTTTTGTTTTGTTTCCTTTTGTGTGTACGTGTACTCAGTATGCCTCAGAACCACTGTAGTTTCAGTGACGGGTCCTTTCCCTGTAACTTACTGAATAAACACTGTCTTCACTGCAGTTCTAACTGTAATAAATTTGATTTATCTCAACAAGAATCTCCTATATTTATTTTAAAACCATCAGTGCACGCAGAACACACTTCGCTGCACTTTAGTATTAAAAAGCAACTGTACAATTATAGATTATACTTATTGCAAAATTGTTATCAAGCTCAAGTTACACAGAACTTGCCCTTTAGGTCTTCAATTTTTGCTGCTTTTAATAGTCTGGGAGATTAAATGGATTAATATGTTCAGTTGCAGATCAGGTAGCAATTATTTTTGTATGTTTTTCTTATATCCATGATTTTTTTTCTGTTTGATTTGAAATATTTTGAGACTTTTAGCCACACCAGAATCTCTGTATATCAGTTTTTTAGACTTTCTTTTTTTCTTTTGGGGTGTGGTTTCCTTTCATAACCAGCTGTAATCTGTTTGTAACTCCAGCACCAGTCAAGCATGTATACTGTAAGTACATATTCCTCTACTCTAGTTAATTTTCAGAAAGCATGACATAGCAGGGACTTTTTTTTTCAGCTTTCTCTCCAGAAATGAGTGGACGCGGCTATACATTAAATAGGTGAAGGTTTGTTTATTTCTACAGATGAGTCATTAGTGCCTTTCCTATGGTTTTCAGTATTGTGTGCCCTGGTTTATTACTCAGTTTTCAATTCAGTGAATATGACACTTTTATTTTGCTATCATTTTTTAGTCAAAAACTTTATTTACTTACTTACCAAACACACAGCCAATAAATATAAAAAGCAGAAAATCCTTTAACTTATTATACACATTGTAAAAACAAACAGCAAAGCACTCCAACCACCTATATTGATACTTGCCCAATCTCGTTGACATCAAACGGTGCAGAAAAGTTCAGAGCCCAGTTCAGAGGGGTCGATTGAGTTCACCACCACTACTGGCCAAAACCAGCCCTCCATTGTGGGTGGTATGGCATGTCCCCCCACCTGGAGGTCAAGGGTTTCAGAATCCCCTTTCTAACAATATAAACTAATATTGCAACCAGTTTGGCAATATATTGATAACAGTAAATTTTGATTATTCTTAATGGTCTGGGTGTTCTACAAAAAGTCTAATTTCCTTTTCCGAGACTAGGCTGTATGTGAAAGATGGAAAAACCCACTGTGATGATGCTCATTGTTTTTTAAAGCCCCCCTTTTTTTGTTTTTGTTTTTTATTATTGCCACCACCATCATGGGTTTTTGTAATCAGAGGTTATAAAAAGAGCACAAACACGACAAAGAAGTCTGCAGCAGTGAAAGTCCATCCACGTGTCAGTCAAAGTGGCCACGCCTGTAACTTTAAAACTTGTTATGAAAAATGACCCCATGTACAGTTGTCATGATGGAGGAAATTTGCTGTAGAGAAAATATTTTTGGATCTGGATGCAAGCAGTTTTATTTCCGCTGTTAAGTTGGGCATTTTAACACATGGCTTGACTCACTTTTGGAGCCAGACTCAAGGAACTGCAGATTTTGGCCCTTTTTTTCAGTCCTGGAGGTTGCTGCATGATGACCGCAGAGTTTGTTACCACACAGTAAGTCTTGAGAGGATTTCAAGATCAGAGCAAAAACGGGCCACAAAATGCCAGGGATGACCTGAGGTAACACCGGAGGAGGCGAGTTCTGTTATCTAAAACCATAAAGGTTTATTTTAGCAGATCTGCGCGCTCAGCTTTACGCTGTCAGATTAAACCCAAGAGGTTTTCCATATGTTGTTATTCCTTGTCAAAACCTGGTGCCTACATTACCTACACTGCAAATCATCAGCAGACACCATAGCTGGCATTAAGAGTGTGTAAGTAGTGGCTAATGTAGACTTGACTTGCTGTGCTATCATCACATTTCATGCTGCTTCCTCTGGAGCTTCAAAGATTTTATAAAACCTTTCCTTCCTTTCTTGCACATTTGCAGAAGTACTCCTTTACAGACTTTCGTGGAGTTCCCCTTTAATTGAAGGCAATCCGATATTTATCACTTTCACAGCAGAAAAGTATTGGACTCACTGCTTCTACTTGGCGCCATATTTCAAACGGATGAAGCCGGACTGGATTTTACAGCATTTGTTTTATTTTTTTTTTAGCTGTGTATGAATGTCAGTTGTTGAGTTGAGTTGTGTTTCCTAAAGTCATTTTAGCTTATTGTCATATCTATCTGTAGTAAACTTTTAGGCAATCTTTGGAAACAATTCAGTGAACCTTCATTTCCTTTAAATGTACAGCTCAGGCTGCTGATGAATATGTGGCCTTCTAAGCGCTGACATCACAGATCAAATCACTGCCACAGTTTATTTTCTCAATGTGTAGTTTTCTGTGGATGGGCTCAAAAAAAAGCATTTTTCCACCTACACAAGGCATTCTTATTGCCATACGTTATCGAGTGTATGAATTTAATTTATCATAGTCTAAATGATCAATAGCATTTCACATATTGATGAGGTGTATAAACTTCTCTGAGGCTTGATACCACATCCCTTTGTAATCCATTAACCTCTCCCTGGAGTTCAGGCCAACCTTAGATTTATAGGGACCTACAGTAATAAATCCGCTTGTACATCATTTTGTGTCTTGGGGATTTTACAGTGCATTCCAGGCAAGAAAGCGCCATCTATCCTACCCTCATATTCTCATCTGCATTTTAACAGCTTCAACAACATCCGAAACAATTTGCATTCCCTTTCAGAAACCTTGTGACTGTTTAAATGTATTCCCTGGTTAGGGATAGCATATTAGCCACTAACCAGAGCCTCTCGGTGTGGTAGAGCTGTGAAGGATTGGTTGTCCAAAGCAACACCTTGGTTTTGACACCATTTGGCTCCCCGGTTGGGAGCCTTAACCTCATCAATCTTGCTGCTAAACGGAGAGCACTCAATAGGATAGTGTATCGACGTGCTCTGAACTCCATTGTTCACTGGAACTGAGCACTCAGCAGGTTAGAGGGCTGAGTGTCTCCTTGGATCAATGCAAGGGCTGTTAGCCCATTGCAGCAGCAGAGGGCTACCGTGGCTCTGTCAGCATCGCACACACACACGTGCGCACATCATCTCCACTCATTTAAAACTCTTTGACAACCTGAGTGTTGATCCTGGCTCCGTTTTTGTTTTTGCATCACAGTGATTTGGGGTAATTTACATCCTAGCAACACAGATCCAGTTCTTCAAGCATCAAGCTCCACCCAGTTTCCAAACATCTGCCTCCAACGGGAAGCATTCTGTGATTTGCATAGGAAAGGTCACGCACAATTCCCGAAGAGGATGAAAACCTGACAGTTCCTCTTCCCTGTCAGATAGCGTGGACGCTGTATGTATCTGGGAGCAAGCTACAGCAGTACGTGATGCGTTATCAGACCTTTGAAAACAAAACTGGTTGACTTATCACTTATCACCTGGAAATGTCCATTTTCTCCACGGAAATCCATGTTTCTCTCCTAATTATTTCAAGATGTTTTCATCAAAGTTCATCAAATTGATCTGTCTGATTGGTCTAGTGCTTTGACCCAGACTGAAGTCCAAATTTGGAATGGGCTCAGACTGGACTTTCAGGCTCTATACCAATTTGTAAGGAGAACATTATTTAGATATCTTCATATATACACACAAAATATAAATGGAGTATATTAGACTTGTATTTTCTACCTATCAGAAGGTTGGTGGTTTGATCCCTGGCTCCTTTGATCTGCATGTTGAAGCACTGTTGATCATGCAAATGAACCCTGATGATTTTTTTTTTTTTAACTGTTTGCCATCCGTAAGTCAAATACTTGGGTTAGTTATGTATCTCTAAAACTTGGACTTCATAACTTGAAATTTCAAGTCTACATTTAAAATTTCAAATTATATCAGAATGAAGTGTCAGATTCAAGCTTCTATAAACATTAGATAATATTCTATAATAGGGATTGGTCTTAAAACCTGTTCAGTGGATTAACATAAGATGTGGTACGTACGTTCATGTTCCCCCTCATTACAAACTGGACTTCAATGATGTTCGGACTTTTCCTGTAAGGCGGCATTGGTTTAAAAAAGTCTACTTGCGTAGTAGTTGCTGTTTCAACAAATACATGTGGCAACTTTTCCAGATTCCCATCATCATCATGCATTATGTTTATTGCCTGTTCATGAGGGATCACATGCTACTGTGCTAAACTAAAAAGGAAACATGATAAAACTTTACCAGTGTGAGCATGTTAGCATTCACCTCAAAGCTCTGGAGTAAGTTCAGATTCTCTGAGCTGCTGGGCTGTACTGTTTGTATTTTATAATATACATTTGCTTATAGGTTAGTGGTTTTTCTATGAATGATACAATTCCTCAAACGTGCTTCAGCAATAAATGTGAGGAAGCATAGGTCACCTCCAAAAGCTTTCTGTGGCTGCCCCTCTAAAAGCAGCCTACCAGCTCTGAGCGGCCGCTGAACACTGGCTCCTTCCTGGTGAAAATGAGAACATTTGACAAGCCAAGGTCACCAGGGGGCTTTGCCTGTATAAGGCTTCAATCGCAGAGCCCAGCGAACACCGCAAAGTCATAAAGCACTTTGTCATCACTCGCTATATAAACTCTCAACAATCAAGTGGGATCACATTCCCTGCCTCCCACCCTCCCACTTTGTGTGGCCCGTGTCACTTGATTTTCTCCTGGCGCTGTTTCAAATCCAAATGGAGTACGTGGATACTGGAGGGCTGTCATGTATAAGGCTGTGGGGCCTCTTTTGAACCTGAAGGAAAGCTTTAGTCACTTCACTGACAGGTAAAGGAAGGTGCTGGTAAGGAGCAATGAGGGAAAACAGCAGCAAGCTGTTAAAAGAACAGGGAGGTGGGTACTGGCTGGCAGTATTTATGAATGGTCCAATAATGAGCCATCGGGAGCGTGGTGGCCATGAGAACATGAGGGGAGACAAGAGGTAGAAAAAACAAATGCCCTTGTCCTGCACTTGTAGAGAGATTGGATTATCCAAGGGAAGGCCTGTCAGCCGGCTGAGGGACCGCGGCTGGAGGCGGCGCAGGGGCAACAGGTGCGACGCTTGCTAGCGTTTGTGCAAATTAGACTAATCACAGGGCCTGACTGTGGAACACCTGAAGCATGCTAGTGACCAGGCAGGGGAAAGAGGGGGGAGATGTGGAACGAAAAAGAAAATGAAGGGGGAGAGTTCAGCACTGGCTTTTTTGCAATCACAATGGGCCTTGCGTTCTGTTAGACAGCTATTTAACTTTATACAGAATTTCTCTAAGCATTTAAACACTGACTGTGGTTAATCTGTAAAGCTGCAGCGAAAGACCACAGAGTGCTTGCAACAGAGGGACGAAGCCACCGTGACCTTGCTTATTGGTGCGTAAAGTTTTGAAACCCTCTAGTTAGTGTTTTTTGTTTTTTTTTAATGTGTTTATGACCATGTTTAGACAAAAAACAGGGCGATATCAGTTAAACCTAACGCCGCACATGATCCAGTCTATTAAATCTGACAACAACAAAAAAAAATGCAAATAGAAAGAACAGTGAAACCTTTTAGTAAAATACTAAACGAGTCAAAACAGCACCAAACTGCTACTTAAAGCAGCCCTGGACTCCAAGAATGCATAACTTTAAGCCTTGAAAGAGGTCAAAGTGGTGAGTTTGAGTGATGAATGCTCATTAGCTTTACCAGCTTTCATTGATGGGAAAATGAGCTTATAGCGTATTTCACATATTTTTCACAAGCAGCAGCCTTCAAGGCTGAAATTTTAAACCAATAAGGAAATGCCAAAAACTGCAGTTCCTTGAATGGCTACTTGAAGCTAACTCCAAAAAGTGAGTCCATCCCCATAAAATCCCATGATGGAATTCCCATCTTCAGCTATAAAATTAACAGGTTTACAACCTGGTAAAAAAAAAAAATATGGCTTTGCTCTCTCTAAGTAATTTCAGTACGAGGGGAATTTTTGCTTTTTGCAACTCGCCTGGATTTTCTACCATTTAAAGACTTTTGTAAAGATACATAGCCACTGTGATTGTGCTGACACAGGCCGCTGGCGGTAGCAATCTGCTGCTTTCAGACATTTTAAATGCAACTTTTTTTTGACAAATTATGTGATTTGTTAGGTGGGTAAGTGTAAGAACAGCCTGTTGAAGAACATTCAAGTATTTTAATTAAGACTTGTTCATGTCTATTAAAGTTCTGCAGTCAGGTGACTACTAACCACTTGGTGCTAACTTGTCTGCCATATTCACAGAGGTCTTAAAACTGCTCCAAGACTACCTTGCAACCACCAGTTATGAGGAAAAAATGTTTATACTTTGACTGGTTAGAAGAAACCTCCCCACCACTGCTTTAGACACTAGAAGGGAACATGCCTACATGGTCCCGAACTCTAGTAGTTTGCACCGGTCACCTGTAGTTGTGACCATGGAAATTTGTTAGCAATCAAAGCAATAACAAGGAGGTTTTTGGTGCAACTTATTTAAGCTCGCAACAGGCAACAACCTCCAGGAATTATTTACCAACCAGTCGGGGAATATGCGTTTTGGAAAACTGCAATCGAAATTGGGCGAAATATGCGAAACCATGTAGGCCATTTTTGCATCTTCATCATGCTAAACATAATATGCTTATGCTAATTAGCAACATAATGCTAATTAACATGCAAAATAGGCTACAGCTAAGGTGAGCCTGCACCAAAGAGTGCAACTTGTCTGGGACACATATCTTTGCAATAGGGGACTTAACTGGATGCCAGCTGGTTGTCTTCTAGTTGTAAAGGCAAGGTTGCTTTCAACAACTAGCCGTCTTAATGGAAGGATGGAAATCTGTGAGGCTCTGGCTGAATTAAAAAGTGAAATTGTGGGTATGTACATGAAACAAGTTGGATTTATCACAGTTAATCATCATATTATGATTGCATGTAGCTGTCCACTTGACCCCATCACCGTTTTATTGCCGTCTTAACCCACAAAGATGGAAACTGACTGTGAATGGCGAGTGGTAAGCAACACGATCACAAATGCATTGCACTTGGTCGCAACAATTGTAGTGTGCAGCGGTGGCCAACCACACAAAGAAAATCTGGCTAATGTAACTACTCCACCGAATTACCACAGAAGTTGCCGGGAATTTACTGCGTCTTGCATATGAGTAAACACAACCTATAAAGAAAAGAAAAGAGGGTAGCTGAAGCTTTTCAGTCAGGTTAGATAACACACAACAACAGGACTGAATGAATCATCAGTTTTGTCCCTTTTGTCACACAGTTTTTTTCTGTTTACTGTAAATACTTTAAAATAGACTTTATTTTTCTACTCTCTTGAAGGCTATTAAAAGCAGAACTTTTCAAAAGTCTACACATTCATAAGATCATGTCCTATACCTTTCAAGCTGTATGCGCTGAATCACTTCCAGAGTTTTCCAGAGCCCTAAGCGTTCACCCACCAGACACGTGTGAGTAGTAATGAGTAAATGGGGTCTGCGAAAAAGGGGGAAGGCCGTACATTCATCGACCTTGTCCTCCAAAATTGGCATGGATTGTCACAGCGAAATACAATCCACATTTCCATGCCCTTAGACGGGAGGAGAGCGAGTAAAAAAAATAATCCCAAAATCCCTCAGTGGACACCCAATGTCTTGTTTTGGAGGGTCTGCGGTACTCCGAATTCTTCTGGTAACAGAAACCCAAAGTGAATGATGGACATTTTCTATTATTAGCATCAGCAGAATCTTCCCAACCTTTGCTTCTTCCATGCTGCAAATATCACGTTGCTGATGTATTCCATATTAAATTACTGAGTTTTAACTGAGCTGTGCTGAGCAGTGTCTGTTATCAACAACCATAATGTGGAAGATTAGCACACACATGATGCCCACCTGTTGCCCAGCTCTGTTTTATGAAGGTCGCAGCTGTGATACTGAAACCGGTCTTTTTAAAGGCTCTCGTGATGTTCATACGGGGCTGCTGATATTCAAGAGTCATTCAACAGAAATAAAGCTGATTGTGACACGTTAATTTTAAATCCCCCCCAACACTTGTGCTACAGTGTCACCGGCCAGACACGGCATGAAACTCTCAAACTCGAACCCACTGAAACCCACCGAGTCTTGTTTAAATCTTTAAAAACAGATTCCACCACACGCAACAGTTGTCACATATCTGCTCAACCGAGCTATTTCAAGTTTAGCGTGACCCCGCAACCAGCCAGTGTGGACCACATGAGAGAAGTGACCTTAATGGTACATTTCCCCTGTTTTCATAGCAAATAGGCTTAAAAAAAGCCCCAAAAGAAGGTCACGGAACTTAAGATGCAGTCAGGTAGTCAAAATAGGGCAAACAAAACTAATGTTCAGTCCTGTGTCTTAGAGGGATATTATACATTAACTAAGCCTAACTACACTAACACATCTTTTGGCAATCATTCACCATCTGCGGCCTACTGCCAGCATGCTGCAAGTCTTTCAGTTTTGGTCTTATGTTTATGCTGAATGAGGGAAATGTTGAGCGCAGCGGTGTTGTTGCTTCTTCCTTGCAGTTAAAACAAAAGAAGAAAAAGAAAAGCGATGACTGCTTTTTAAAAGACTGTCTGTTTATTCGGCATTGTGAAGGATTTAGACCAAAAGTTATTGCCATTGTCTGTAATTCATGCACGGAGGCCGCTGGATTTTCTCATCATAGTTTTATTTCAACCTTTCTGCTCTCCTTTAAGTCGGAGATTACTACAGCAGTTCAACCAGTTCTCACGCACAAACACATTTTCTGTTTTGGTTCCACATCTCTGACCAAAACTTCATCTTTTTTTGTTGGGGTTTTTTTTTTCCAGCTTGACCTACAACTGCTCATTTTCGAAAGTGAGAAACGAGCGACGCTTCCTGCATCGTGCGACCACATGACTTTGTCCGTTTTCTTCACATCGTTTCAGACTGCGCGGCTCGCAGCGAGAGCAATTATTAAGGCGAAAACGATGCAGGTGCACATGCACGCCCAATAACTTCTAACGCTCTTGTATGTACAAACAGACAAACCACTTTAAGCCGCTTTCATCATCATTTTCTTTCTGCTGAAATTACCGCTGAAAGGCTTTCACATTATTAACATAAAAATGAGTCACACTGTGCCGGTGCCAGAGTCAAACGGTTTTACAGCTCTGTCGAACGCTGTCTGTTCTGTGTTCCAGCCGTCATCGCTGAGCAGAAACACCATGTTGGACCATTCCAGCTTATTGTCAGCCAATATGCCAGGCTTTTTCCCTGAAAGAAAATGATCCCGTCCCCCTCGGACTCACGTCAAATTAACTAAATTTACACCTTAGCACTTAAGAACTTCTCCATTTGCCAAGAAAGCAGCAGCAGCAGGCCTCGGTTGCCAGTTAGCAGCGCTTCGCTGTGGCAAATGAAGTGGAATGAGAATTGCTCTAGCTTCTGAGAGAGAGAGAGAGCGCCGGTCCATTTGACTTTTCTTTTTTTTTTGCTGTGAGCTCTCTCCTTTTGGATCAGAATTATAGAGTGATGAAAGGCTCCCACTCAACTCCGGAGACCTCTGGTCCAATTCTGAAGCGAACTACTTGAAGGGTAATGGCCGCGTGGCGGTGAGCCAGCCCGGATCAACCGTTTTACGCGCTTGTTTCTGGTCGCTGTCTGCTACTAGTTGTTTGCTCTGCTGGCAAAGTTGTGTTTAACTCTGCGGATGACTAATCTGTGGCGATGGGCAAACTCGAGGCAAAGTAAAACAAATAGAACACAATGTTTGGTATTTCTTAGTAAACATTTATGTAACAGGGCTGACAGGAGGCTCGTTTTTCACAAGCTGTTTAAAGGGCCTCAACGCTAATCTTTCCACTGGATTCTGTTTGTGTTTGTAAGATGACAACTGCATGTTTACCAAATAACATGTCCCATGTAACGTTACACCATCACTCCACCCTCCACAACCCCCCCCCCCCAACTCCCTTTGTGAAAATGTGTTCACTTCAAACAGAGCTCACAGAAATATGGGAAGTGCTTTTGTTCCCAGCTAAGCGCTGTGACCACGTTTAATTCTGACCATGACGGTCACATCTGAACTTACAATCGAAGACATGAGTGCTTCAGCTATTTAAAAATAAATAAATAATTTTCAGCATGTAAAATGCATCAGTGGTGGAAGCACCTGGCTCTGACTCATCAAAACGCATAAACGCAAACATTTTTGGAGAAACTTCATTTAAAGGCTAACAAAAGCTCGGCTAATCTGCAACATTTATCTATCGCCAATGAAGTTTCCATCTACTTTGTTTTTTTCTACTCAAAAGCTCTTAGACAAAACACTGAATCCCTGCCTGTGACACGCCCTCAATAAGAGAAACTAAAAGGAATGAAGCTTTTCAGAGAAAGAAAGAGAAAAAAGAAGAAGAAAAATTATCTGCTTCATGACCATGAAGATCGAATCAGCAGTTTCCAGGCAGTTTGTTCCACTTTCTGTGTGAACTGGTCAAACTTGAATCCAGTTTTTCTGGTGTTTGATGTTAATAACATACCACCATTTGTTTGTTTTTACTAACTGAATGTTCCATCAAAACTGTGAGAAAAGAATAGTTTGTTATCTGTAGGTCCTCGCACACACAAAAAGTGTTTAAAGATGACGTTTTTCTAGATACTCCGCCCTCAGAAGAATGTGAGATCTGTTTATGGAAAGAAAAAGTGGAAAAAAATGTTACCAGACCATAAACAAAAACACATAGGTGTTATGCAAGAGGAGCAATAATTCAGATCTGCTGAGCATATAGGGAAGTACATAAGAGCTCTGTGCAGGAGAGGATCTTTAAAAGTTAATTATATATTTGTTAGTGCATGAAATCATGGAGTAGGGGGATGAAGTCAACGCTTGTTGCTATGTTGAAGAGCTTAAAAACATCCTAGTTCTCTTTGTGTGGTTGGCTGTAAATGTGGAAAATATAAAACGGATGGAAATCGCTTGATTTTTGCAGATCTTTGTAGAACAGCTTTGGTGTTTGATGTTTGAAACTATCTCATGTTACAAGTCAGACTTTCCTATGAATGCCTTTAATAGTGATTCTTCTGTACTCATGGAAACTTCACTCTTGGCTACAGTTCTGTTCTTGAAGTCTTACTCTTAAAGGGACAGATCAGCAGAAAATCACAAAATCAAAGCTACGTGTTTTGCTCCAGCTTGTTTGTCCATCTAGATCAGGGGTCGGCAACCCTGGGCACGCGCGCCACAGTTGGCACGCGAAGGGTTAACTGATGGCACGACCATAGCTGGACTGGCCATCGCTGGTGATTTTTTTGTTTTTATGGACCGATGATTTTTTTTTTTTTTAGTAACCGTATAAACAATGAAAGGTGGTGAATTGGCCAGATGCTGGCAGATGTGTAAAAATAACTCAGTTGTTTGGTGGCGGATATGGCGGAGCTGCCTCAAGAGGCCAGGTGGATGAGGGGAAGGGGAGGCAGGAGGAGAGACCCGAGGTGGCTGCCGGTTCGAGTGTCAGGTGAACTGAACTTCAGGTAAGAAGTTATGACCTGCAGTCTATCTGGGTCAGATATAAACCAAGTTTAGGTGGAGTTTATTTTCGTTGTGCTGAGTTTTTACAGTCAGTTACAATACCTCGTACTGCGTGCTAGCTAGCATGACAGAGTTTCTATACAGCTGGGTGGGTGCTATGATGTTACTGATAGTGAACTTTATTTTATTCACAAGGTTGGTAAAGTAAGTAAAGTAAAGTTGCCAACCATGCCATAAAAAACGGAATCGTCCCGTATTCAGAGAAAATATTGCGCGTTTTGTGTTGAGCTGAAAAGGAATGCGATTTGTCCCGTACTTCAGCTAGAATGGAAAAAGACACAAAGCTAGATTTATTCTGCGTCTTTACACTGCAGCTGCCTCTTCTTCTCTCATTCAGTCATGAAACTGATCATTGATCAGCTGATCGGCTTTTTTCTTGTTTGTTTATCGCCAACTTTGCGCCAGAAAGAGGAAACCGCCGGATGTTGTGCTAAACAACAGCAGCACGTTTAAGCTTGATCAGCTGTTTTTAGAATGTATTTAATATTACTTTCTAGTATCAGCTGATGTTTGCTGGAGCCACAGCCGTAAAAGCTGCTGGTCATGATATTGGTTTGGATATGTGGTGAGAGGGAAACATGAAGATGAAACCAGGAGATGTCCTTACTGAATCATCAGAGCTGAACAGGTGATGGAGAAACAGGTTTACCTTTTAGGTGACATGAACGAGTTGAAGGGAAGTTATGAACTGTTTCTGAGAGACAAATAACACCAGGATCCTTTTTTACATAGCTGACAGCTGGTAACTGTGCAGGGGCGGATCTAGCAAAGTGTTGCCAGGGGGCCAGGCAGGGTATTAACAGGGAGAGGGGGGCACAAAGAAATACTTTCTTATTCTCATTTAAAATGTCTCGCTTTTATTAAATAATTATCTGAATCTTACAACCAAAGTTTTTATCTGATGTACAACATATAGAAATCATACATATACCAACAAGACTGTACATCACTGTCACAACGGCGTTTGTTTTCATTCAAAGGCTTTATGGCTTTTCCTATAATACCTGGTGGGCCGGTCTCTAGTCAAAATGCCCGGGCCGGTTTTTTGTCCCAGTCCAGCCCTGGGCACGACACGCAGTGAACTAATCTGAGAGGGTGCATTAAAAAATAAATGGCCGGGCCAGCGGTGCACATCACAAATTGGCTCGCATAGACACATTAGTTGTGCCGCTTTCTTATGACGGCATCTTAGCTAACAACCCCAACTATCAGATTCAACTTGTAATTGGCTAAAAATCACTTAGCCTACTGGTGAGAGGGACGTTGCTAGCTGTCAGTTTTTTCAAGCGATGTTGAAATGTCCACATTCCAACACTTCAAATGCTTCAGGAGCTCTCCGCTCAGCGCAGCAACTGTTGATATACAGCATTATTAAATTTATTGCTAATGCAATTATATGGCACATTGACTTCTGAGGAAATTTTAGATGGCACTCGTCATCAAAAAGGTTGCCTACCCCTGATATAGATCGTTTTGATGGAGATATCAGCTGTAAAAATGTTTGTTTTCTTTTGAACATAATGGCGCAGATGGATGGTAAGTGCCAAAAATACATATGAAAATAGCAGCAACAACAGCAACAACAGCAGAAGACCACACCAAGTGCTACTCATGTTAGCTAGTAAAGGAAACTAAGGCTACAATTTGCACGGGCTCACCAAAATTAGACAACAGAAGATCAGAAAAATGTGAGTCTTGACTTTGTGCTGTAACAGAATTTGGCATAAACAACATGAAAGCATGGATCCACCCAGCCTTGTATCTGTGTTTCAGGCTGGTGGTGCGGGTGTGAAGATGTTGAGGATATTTTCATGGCACGCTTTTAGGGGTTAGCATTGTTTAAACACAACACCTACCTGAGTGTTGCTCCTGTCCATCCTTTTGTGACCATCTACATCTGCGAACCCATCTTCTGAGGGCTGCTTCCAGCAGAAAGTATCATTTCACAAACCTCTATTAATCTCAGATGGTTTTTTTAAGCAAGACAATGAGTTCGCTGTACTCAAACAGGTCTCAATCCAGTGGAGCACCTTCGGGATGTGGTGGAACGGGAAGTTGGCACCATGCATGCACAATGTGCTGCTATCATGTCGATATAAACCAATGTTTCCAGCTGTTTTATTTTCTGAATCTATGCCACAAGACACTGAAGGGATAAGGGGTTTGAAAATACAAGAGGAGCTGCCGTCAGCTGATGACAACACATTTAATGTTTTTCTTCTTGCACATTATTCTTGAAGCTGAATGACAGACTTGAGATTTCTGCATTGATCTAACTTTTGATGGCAATAATATCATAGACCCAACATTCAAGAGCAACAGCAGCATATCTAAACAGAGCCACATAAGGCAAAGCCACATGTTTCTAAGGCCATGCATCCAATAAGGTCTTGTTAATGGTAAATTGGATGAGTGTGTGTCCAATTCTCCATTTCCTCAGAGGTGTCTCAGCAGCAACAGCTGCTACCAATGGCAAAGCAGTGTTTTTCACGCAGCCCCCTTTTCTGCAATGTGACTTGGGTCTTTCCAAAATAAGCTCATACACATGCAAAAATAGATAAATGAACATCTATTGCAAAGGGCAGCGGATTTAAAGAGAGGTCTAACCGGGGCACAGCGCTGAAAGAGATGACGGAAACATCTCATCCCAAAACATAAACTATAAATGGGCCAATGAAGTAGTAAAATGAGAGGAGCAGACATGTCATACATACACGACACGCAATATATTATATACCTGTGGGTCCTATCAACAGGAAGCTGCTCTTATGACACAATGTGACTCAAGACGGGTCATTCATTTTATGCAAAATGTTTCTCTATTTGTGGCCAGAGCTCAATTTTGCAGCTTCAGGATTTGCTTATAATAACTTTTCTTGCTACATTTAAGGCAGACGTCAACTGGTGTAGCTGAAAGTATGTCACAGTCTAAATCCGTCTGCTGTTAAGCTCTCATGAAAGACTTGCTCCAGTGTGCCTTGTATGGTGTATAATTTTGTGTATTTCTTTGCAGGTTTTTAAAGGTGTTTCAGCAACAACACGCTCACGGGAGGCAGAAAATCTTAGCATACTGCTTCATATGCACTTGTTTTTTTTTTCCAGGTGTCAACTCATAGCTCCTCCCCGCTGATCCTGTGTCACATAAGTGGTGATAGACTGGATCTATGACTGGTAGATCAATATTGTTGCCTGATATGTGTCTCAGCCAAGTCACAGGAAGAATTTACAACTATACTGACATGATGACCATATATTTCAGACCTGAGTATTGTGTAGTCTGGCTCTGAAGAAAAAAAGATGGTGCCACTGGACTTCAAACTGCACAAATATGTGAGAACAAACCGTGCTACTTCCATCTACATATAAAGACCATGATACTCTACTGCAGTTTCTCTCTACCTATGTTGCATTGACATCATCTGTCACGTGATATAAAAGACTACACTGACAGTTATGCTTCTCAGTGTAATTACACTGCCAAAAAGTTTGTATTAAATATACCACTTGAGTGACTATCGCTGAGTCAGTTCTCCTCTTTTGCACTTTGGGTGTTCTCAAGGTCCTGTGTGCCAGTTCTGAGTAGATGTACTCTTCCAGGATCGTAATCTCCCAAGGTCCATTGTCTGAATTCTGTTAACCAGCTGAATGTAACAAAATTCGCTACCTGGAATTGTTGAGTTACTCTCTAAGATATTGTTAGGTCAAATTTGACCCCATGGTTTCCCTAGAAAACAAAGGGGTCGGCTCTGACCCCATTGGTTCTCCAGGGTTAAATTAAAACCACCTTAGTGTGGTTGCTCATGTAATTTTTTTCTTTTGTGTTGTAAATCAACTCAGGTGAAGAAAAGATTTTGTAAGTACTCATTACCACGTGAAGTTGTTTTCAGTGGTTCAACCAGATTGGTTTTAAAGAATGAGTGAAGACGTATTTGTTACTTCACTATTACTATTACGTTCAAACAACAAGCTCCCATGGCAAATCAACTTTTTTTTGTTTTCTCGCTTAACGTCACAAGGAAATTTTTAAACCGCAGAAGCAAGTACATGGCTAAGTAAGCTAATCTACAGAAAACCCCAACAACATGTTCCTGTTTTTTTAAAAGACCAAGATGAAAGGTTTTACTTGTTGAGGATGCCCAGAAGCACTAGCATCAGCAAGCTAGGTAGCGGGCATGCTAACTAGCAAGTGACCACGAATAAAATGGTCATCAAAACTACTTCACCTGTTTTTCTTTTTCCAACTGCACACAGTGGAAACAAATACACAGCTACCTATTTATACTATTGATTGTGTGTCAACAAAATGGATGTAGTCACCATCCATCCATGACGTCAGCCGCTGGTTAGCTGGTCTTGACTCAAAGCCTCGAGCTGAGATAAGCGAGGGCTGGATTTGACTACTCTAAACCATACCCTATAGAGCTCAACAGGGATCCCCCGCTTTTTTTATGGGCTGTGGTTCTCAAAATGATTCATTTCCACTCTTGACGTTATGAAAAAATCCTTCGATTAAGAGTTTTTAGCTTTGAACCAAGCTAACCAGGATTGAAATGAATCATGGTCATACAAAAGACTTAAATGGGATTTTTTTAATACACACACACGCGCGCACACACACACACACACACATATATATATATTCCATAATACACCCCAAATTCACGATTCAAGATAATCACAGATTGAATTAGTTAATATTTATATCAATCTTTTTCATTACCGTGTTTTCTGGTATAACAATAGGTTTAAATATCTTTTGTAGTATGTAGTGTGTTTAGTGAAGTTTAGCCGTGTTATTGCTTTCTGACTACAATCACTGCTTGGTTGGTTTCAATTTCTGATTGTGGGTAGAGTAGTTCTTCTCCACAACATTGTAAGTACAATGTGAAAAACGTGGCTAGTAACTTGTGGTTTCTACAGGAGCAGAATTTATGTTCTGTTTTGGTCTCCACCAGTTTCTTGGTGTTCAGAAGTAAATGATGCCACGAAATGCCAGAAATGATCCTGGAGTCACAACCAAAATAGGACAGTTAGAGTCAAAAAATCGAAGCAAATAAAGGCTAAAATGGAAAGAAGTTGAACTCCAGAGTTTAGTCAGCAATAATAAGTTAATCGTTAGGACTGTCTAGTTGATCCATGTTATCCTTTGTTAAAATTAAAATCCTGATAATGATGGCTTAATTCTTCTTTATTTTTCCACTCCAATAAATCAACATTTGCCAGTTTCCAGTAACTCATATGTGGCCTTACAGTAACAGGAAGCAACAAAGGTGGAGACAGGCAGAGCAGACCAGGAGCACTGTTTGTTTCAGTGACATGTGCCTGGAGGCAGTTTTGGCAAAGGGATGTGGACTTAACTGAAATGTACTGTGGATACCTCTCACTGTACCGACGTCTGAGGTCGTAACACATGTCGCTGTGGATGCTCTTTCATGTCAGCAGTCGTCGCACAAAGTGCATACAGTGCAAACACTCAAAACAACCAATCTTGTGTGCCTTCGCTGGCCTTACTGATCTAAAGTTTTCTGTGGATTTCACACCTTTACTTTACCTCAGTGCAGTACGCTCAAAGTGAGAACACACACGATTATGCACATCAACACCTTTTTTTTCAAGTACGAAAAAGTACGAATCTATATCTCACACTATAAGTTCCTGCTCTTTTGACGTTTTAGGCTAATTTTGTAAATCCACTTGAACATGCACAATATTTACTCTTCACTACAGCGCACGTGTTCATGTGACCACACTTTCCGTTAAGCTTTAATTGTGGCTACATGCCTTTTTTTTGCATGCACTAAATGAGTTTCAGCCATGTGACTGGCGGATTAGCTATTTGTTTTAATGAGCTACAGGTGTCCCTAATGAAGTGGCAGGAATGTGTATATACAGTAGGTTGTGTTATCTGTTAGTTGCCCTAATCAGCTGGCATTTCTCTGAAGTGCATGGATGTTCTCAAATGTTAACTTAGTTTGTGAATTTCCTGGGACTGATATTTAACATGCTGCACATTTTTTCTTGCTTTCTGAGCCTTCTGTGTGGTTACAGTGGCTGACCATTATTATTATTATACTTTATTCTCATTATGCATGTTCACCCACTTTGGTTTCATGGCTAGCTGCTAGCTAGTCTTTTTCTCTCCCAGCTCTCCCTCGTTGTCTATTGCTGCAGGATTGGGGAACAGGCAGGCAGTAAGTCCAGGACAGACAAATCTCCATAAATCCTTCCACAGTGGCTACCCTCTTCAGACTACACTGTACAATATCTGTCTTCATCTTACGAGTGCACAGGCCCAGCCACCTGCTTTTCCTCTGCTCAACCCCCCTCCCACCCCCCATGCTTTGTGAACTTAATAAAAGCTGCCATTAAGCAGCGCTTCATCTGTTTGGGCCCTAATCTGCCTTATAGGCATCATGTGACCACATATGCAGTGCACACCTGTCGTGTATGTTCCCAGCCTCAACTGTTGCCTCTCCACGCTGCTCACACACACACACATACACTCACTCAACCTGTTCCTGACATATCAACCAAATGCTTGTCAGTGTTGCCTGGCACAATAACACACACACACAAACACACAGTTGAGGCTTATAAAACATAAAACTCGAGGTTGTTTTGTGTGAAAGCAGAAGGTATGAATCTGCTCAAAGATGTGTCATACACATGTTTTAAAATTCAAAAACACACTGACACCGGAAACAGGCCTAAAGTTATTCAGTATGGTTTTTTTTATTTCACTGAGTGAAAAGCTCAATGTTTGCATAAGACATGCAAAAACATAAATATAGAACAATGAAGATGAACAGCACTGTATCCAAGTGGAAATAAGCAACACGACGAGAATGAATAGTAGCGCTGAGGGCAACAAATTGAAGTAGAGACTTTTTAAAAAATTGCTTCATTGTCTACTTTTCATATAAAACGTCTCATAAATCGAGCCAAATTGAACGCTAACGGGAGATGGCTTTTAGTCCAAAAGTGCAATATATTTTACAAAGTCTAAATTGTTGCTCTGTTTATCCACTACTCTGCAGTAAGAAGGCTGCTTTCATATTACATTTTTCCAGCAGTGGAAATACATCTCTGTTTACCCCCCCCACACACACACATTTTTTATACCATCCTTTTTACTCTGTTAATTAAAACAGTAAAACGATCTGTCGTTTCAGCAGCAGCCTATGCAGGATTTGGAGGTCGTTTCCGTCTGGTTTTTGTGTAATATAATTTTCATGTTTATTCTTTTTTTCTTTTTTTTTCCACTGGTAGATTATATACAGGATACCAGCTGGCAGACAGATGGTGATGCCTTTACCCGTGCTTTTTTTTCTCTTTTTTTATTAAAAAAAAAAAAACATCACAAGGAAGAGAAGGAGTAAGGACAGGAACAGCTGTAGACGAGGGGACAGAGTCAGCACACTGGCCACTGGGTGACATGAAATATTGGGAGGAGACACCAGCACATGGCTTAAAGAGAGAAAAAAAAAAAGTAATAATAATAAATGTGCCCTGTTACCAGTGAGCAAGACACAGAGAGCCATCTTGTTAGCAGTAGCAGACCTCTAAATCTCAGTAATGGTCCTCGCTCTGATCCTGTTCTCACACCAGAATGTGAAGAATGAACAACCCCGACAACAAATATTGTTGATTCCTCTACCTGCATGAATGCAGATGGTTTTTTTTGTCTTTTTATGTGTGTGTTTGTGTGTTTTCATTTATTTTGGTGAAAAAAAAGTTGAGTTTATAGAGGAACAAGCAGGAAAATGAGGTTATGGATTGAACTGCAGGTTTGAGTAGGTGGGACAGAACAGCCACGGCTTATGAGTCTCTCTCAGCAGGACACACACACACACACACACACACACACACACTTCAGTAGTATCACTGACACAGAGGGGAAAAAAGGAGTGCTGCTTTTGCCCTGCTGTTGTCCAGCAGCAGCAGTTTTCCCCCTACATGTGACTAAAAACGACCTCAGGCTGAATCATTACCGATCATGCGTCATAATAATTACAGCGTCTTTATTTTCTTACTTTTTTTTTCTTTTTTAACAAAATTTCACACCCACACACACACCTGCACACACACTAAACCGAATTCAAGTACACAACATCTCCCAGCCCCTGCAGTTATCTCAGCAAATGAAGAGAAAACAAAACAAACGTAGTAAATGCCTCTGCTCTGCAACAGAGTCCCGGGAGACAGTTCAGTCTGCGCCCACAGCAAAGTAAATACAAACCAAGATTTTCAGTTAATGAGAGGGATTGGGGGGGTGGGGGTGGGTGTGTTTGTGTGTGTGTGTGTGAAGGGGGGGTAGAGATCATGCACAGAAAAATGACAATGAATCAAATGAATCAATAAATAAGAGAGAAACATCCATGAATGAATTCAAATCAGTGTATTTTTAGTTTGAGAGAAAAGAAATAAAATATACGGCATGTAACGGCATCCCGCCGCCGCTATAATATGAACAACTTCTAATTAAGAGAGGTCACGCACACAAGCAAACTATGATGAGGCTATTTGAATTTTTAACTTTTTATTATTCATTTCTCCTTTTTTACCGTTTTCTTTTTAAAGGAAGCTGTTCATCAAAGAGCATTTTGTTCATATATAGTCATTTTTTACAGAGGAAAATACTGTACAACCTTATTTTTTCTTCTTCTTCTTCTTCTTCTTCTCAAAACAATATCTGGAGGAATATCATCTACACACATTATTTATCCCTATATTGTGATCATTTATATCCAATGCTAAGCTCAGGAGATAATTCATGATCAGTGTGTCCACTCCTCAGTCGTACATGTTCGCTCAATAAAAACCAGAGGGTGGTTTAGACAGGTTTATAATTTAGTACTACAGTAAGTGAGCATTGCTATGAACTCCTTAAGAATTAATTGAAATCACAGTCCGTATTAGTGTTTCATACAGGAGCGCCGTTTTCCCGACGCACCGCGTTTCCTTCCTTTTTTTTTTTTTATGTTGTCGTTGTTTTTCTTCCTTTTTTTAAAATCGCTGTACTGTCCAATCACAGAAGAAGCAAAAAATAAAAACCAATCTTTAAATAAACCACAGAACAACAGTTCTTTGTCACACTAACATCTATTTGTGCATCAAAGCAAAAAAAAAAAAGAAAAAAAAAGTGAACTAAAACAACATCTTTAAAGCAAATTCCCTGTTAAAAGATATATATCATTATTTTTTTCCTTTTTTTTCATTCCCCAGATGGTAAAAATGAACCTAAAAAGTGCAATAACACTCTAAAAATTTCTCATTTGGAAGGTCACATAAATATTAAATAAAAACCATTACAACAGGAGCTCAACCACAGCCATAGTGAATGGAAAACAAAAATGCCGTTTTTTTTTTCGTCTTTTTTTTGTGAGACATTTTCGGTCTGTACAGTTTCAACATAAAACACACTCCCTGACACTTCCTCTATATCCCACCCCCACCCCTACCCCAACCCCTCCTGCTGCTGCATCTGAGTGACTCATCGTTTCCTCTGGTCAGTCTTGAAGCCCCCACCCGCCCCTCCAACAACCAAACATCCCCCGCGTGACTTGCCGGGCGTTAATCAAGACCTCTCCGGCTTACAGATCGATATGCATCTGACTATAACAACACAACAAAAAGGACAATTTTTTTTAATGCAAAGATGCAAATGGTAACAAAAATATTTTTTTTAAATATACTTATGACTTATCTAAGTATATCTTATCATCATGGTCAGCTAATAGAAAAGTGCACTACCCACGCACAAACTTGATTCCTCCACATTGGGGCTAAAAATTACAAAGGGTTAAGCTTGGAGTCGGTGCTAGTTGAAAACACTTCTAGCAGAATGTCAGAGAGAACTGTCGAGGTTGGCGGCTTGAAAGGACGCCTGACTGCAGCTGAGACCGACCGAACAGCTACTGGTCGAGTCCACGTATCATTGAGAACAAAGGAGAAAAAACAATACCAAAGAGATGGGAACAAGCAAAATGTAACCCCTTTCTCTCAGTGTCTAATAATAATAATAATAATAATTAATAATAAAATAATACAGAAAAAAGATCAAACGTTTGAAACACATCCTTTTCCCTTAGTGATTCATGTCCCTTTTTCTATGTATCCACGGCTCTGCAGTTCATGTCGCCTGTGCCAGCAATTTCCTTTGTATATTATCTTTCACACACACGCGCACGCACGCACACACACACACTTACATATATAGTTATATAGAGAGATTTGTTTTTGTTTTTCTAACGTGTTTTTCTTTTCTTTTTTGTCCACACACAAAAAAAGTGAAAAAATGAAAATAAATTAAAGTCAAACATGCACGCACACAAAAAGACTGATGTGTAGTAAAATGCTTTACATTGCTGTCCCATGTGTGAAACAGGGCCCTAACTCTGTGTGTCTCCATTCGTAATCTTTTTTTTCCTTTAATGCATAATTGAATTAATAATGTTGGTCATCTTGTAAACATCATAATAAATCGTTTCGGGCCATCATTCTCGCCACGCTCTCGTTGTTTTTTGTCGTCGTCCGAAGTCTCTCGACATCATAAATGAGGCCACTTTCATTTTTCGTTTAATCATAGTACACAGAATTTTTCTGCAGTTCTTAAACTCAGTTTGTTTGTTTTTTGTGTGTTTTTTTTGTTTTTGTTTTTTATGGGTCAGCATCTTCTTGCTTTTCCAGTTGGGAAGCATCAGTGTGGTTAACGGAAGCATCGAAACTCTGGCCATTGTCTTTTTCGCCGTCAGGCTCCGCCATTGAATCATCGTTTGAGTCAGTGTTGAGATCATCCTCTGCCTCCTCTTCCTCCTCATCCTCCTCCTCTTCTTCATCGTCATCTTCCTCCGCCTGCACCTCCTCCTCTGGTGACATGTCATCTTCGGCCTCCCCGGATGTTCCCGTGGTGTCGTCCTGAGCTGCCGGCAGGCCCAGCTGGGTTGAGAGCTTGTGGGCTGATCGCGCTGCGTCGTGGTGGATCTTCTTGCTGAGGTCCAGGGAATCGCTGAGGCCCAGACCGGCGGCGTTCTTCAGGAAAAACAGTGAGCTGCTGGTGTCTGTGCCCAGGTTGAGGGAGCTGTCTAAGTTGATGGAGGATGGCAGGTATGAGTGGTTATAGTCAGAAGCAATGCCGCCTGTCTGGTAGATCATGGAGGGAGTACTGGTGATGATGTTGTGGGACAAACCGTGGAGGCCACCGGGTGAGGAAGTAGACAGACCCATGGAGGATGGAGGGACTGCCGCAACATTTCCTCCCAGGTGGTGCGCCGCTTCCTGCTTCGGCGACACAGACGGAATCTCGCCTCGCTCCTGTTTCTCGTGCTTTCTCTTGTGGGAATCCATCTGGGACATGCCAACCACTGTGTGCTTACACTCGGGGAAGGTGCAGTGGAAGTGTGAGCACTTGAGCTTATACTTGCAGTCAGGAACCTCGCAGTCCACGCTGGAGCTGAACTGGCAGAAGCCAGCAGCGCTGATCACGTCTTGCTTGCCGTGGTGCTTGCGGTGGGCCGTCACCTTGGTGCTATCGGTGCAGCGGAAGCCACAGCGCAGACAGTGGAAGTGGGTGCTGTTGCCTGAAAACTGGCAGTCAGGAAAGTTGCAGCTGAGCGAAGACTTGAAGCGCTTGAAGTCGTCCAGGACCAGGTTGTCTACGCGGTCGTGGTGCTGGGCGTGCTTGTACATGTGGGTGCGGCCGCAGAACTTGTAGCCACAGTTCTCACGAGTGCAGTGGTAGTGGGTGACCTTTAGAGAAAACTGGCAGCTGGAGTCCTTGCAGTTCTCGTAGAGGTCGTAGCGCCGGAATCCGTCCAGCATCATCCCCTCGTCCAGCATCTTACGTGACGATGCGGTCTTTCGGCGCTTGCCAAACGGGGACATGTCCTCGATGATCCAGAAACGCTTCTTTGCACCAGCGGCCGTGGGAATGGAGATGGTGTTGCCTAAAAACAAGAGATAAGGGCATTAACAAAAATAATCCTGAAAAAAATAATAAAGTCCACAGACTTACAAACAAGTGACTGTCCTGGTTAAAACCCTAATGTCGGACCCCGCTCAGCCAGAAGTTGTTCACAGCTGAGTAAGCACAGCTAGCCACTATTTTTTTAATCCCTAATTTCCAGAATGATTAAAGAAGGAGGAGGAGGGGGGATGATAGATTGACTGTAAGACATGACACTTTTACAGGGTGTCTCGGGCCTCCAAAGAAAGGCGGAGCTGGGAGTTTTAACCAACCCTCTTATCTCCATGTTTGTTTTATGAGGGGCACCCACCTTTTTGCAACACCCTGGGGTCACTGCTAATGATGTGCTCCCTGTTCTGCAAGACAGGAAGCAGTGGGCCTCGATAAAACTTGGGGCAAGATTAAATAAGAGCTTGCTGATGCAGCCTTGTTAATGGAAGCTAAACAGAGCCCAGGGTTCACAGAACAGGTGCCAAATTTACTGCTGTCTCTCGCTAAATCCTAGTGATACTAAAAGGGAAATTACGCACAAAGGTGCAAGTCAAGTGATTGCAGACTTTTTTTTTCAATTTACTGTACCCACACAGTAAGCATGCAAGTTTCAGCATTTCAACACAAATGTTCTCTTTTTTGCATGCTTTCTTTTTTTTCAGTCTTTTCATAACAACAGTGCAGAGTGAGAAAGGCTGGATCACACAGTTAAATGCTGCACAGGACTCAGTAATTGAGAATGACAGCTGCAGTGTTGGTTTGCGCCGGGGATAAGTACCTGCAGCATCCTGCACTATAGGGACGTCATTTTTAACCGGAGACGGAGTGGCAATGATGGGGCTGAAAGCTGGTGTGTTGGTTGGCATGACAACACTCCGAGTGGCTCCCAGAGAGGCGCTGAGCAGAGAGTATGACAGACAGGATGGAGAGAGGAGGTATGGGAGTGAGGGGAGAGGGGGTCGGAGGAGAGCAGGAGAGAGGGATGGGGCCTGGGACTGCAGGCCAGGCTGAAGAGCGGAAGGAGGAGGAGGAAGAGGAGGTGGCGGTGGTCGTGGTGGAGGAGGAGGAGAGAAGGAAGGAGGTGCATTCTGGGTAGCGCTAGTGTCAGCAGGGGTGGTAGGAGCAGAAGTGGTGGTGGGGCAGCCTTGTCCTGGAGAGACAGGTTGACCAGAGAGGGTGAAGGACAGGCAAGAGGGAGAAAACACACACAGACGGGAACAAAGACAAACACGGGGTCCAAATCGCGCGCACACACACACACACACACACACACACACACACGCACACACACACACGCACACACAGAGGGATGGGAGGCAAAAAGGGAAAGATAAAAGATAAGAGAATGATACAAAATGAGGCCCATTCAAGACAAAGTAACCCAGCCAAAACAACAACGATGAGAGTAGTGGATATTTCTGGCAACACATGGAGAAATGTGAAAATCAGAGACAGGCTAAGATTTAGGAAAAAATATAGAGGAGAACCCGTTTATTCAATAAGTTTGAGGAAAAAGAGGCTGTTTCTCATTTCCTTTCTCCCAAAACTCCAACCACTAAAAGTGCTAAAGTAGACATAAAGCCACAGGGATGATCTCTGGCCAGAGGAAAATGTAATAAGCTACATACAGTGCAATATCTCAAACCACTGATGTACAAAATGGAGGTTTTATGAGGATGACCGGGCAAACTGGAAACTGTCTCGTCCGCAGCTCCCAACATAAGAATATAGCATAGTCATCAACCACATATATTAAAACTAATGTGTCTATTGATTGCAAGTCAGAGTTGTGATTGGAGGATGCATGAGATGACGAGTTGCTGGCTTTCTGGGTGACGTGTGGGCTGAGATGTTCAACGAGTAGAAAACCTTCGTGGACAACACCTGTGGACTAAACTGTGCTAAAGGCCGTACATGCTGACATGTCAGAGTCTGAGTCACGTGGGCTTACCTGCCGGAGAGCTGTCGTTGCCCACAGGTGTGCTGGTGCAGCTTCGGTCCTGGTTAGAGGATTCGGAGGAGAGACCCAAGGGGCTGCCTCCTGCACCCATGTAGTCCATGTAGTCATCATTCTCATCCGTGATGTTGGAGAAGTTGGAGCTGATGCCAGGCTGGATCGTTATGGACCCGTGCACCATACCCGATGCCTGCTGCTGCATCTCATCCGCCCTGCGGCCGAGTGACATCATCTAGAGAACAAAACAAAATAAAATAAAAAGCTTAAAAAAATTATCACACAAAGACTTACGAAACAAACATCTTGGGTTATAAAGAGTCATGAGCGCAGGTGTTGGCGCTTGGCATCCAACCAAGCATTTCAAGACGTCAGAAGTATTTTTTGAAAGAACGAACT
The DNA here is from genome assembly GCF_057382275.1 of Copadichromis virginalis. NCBI lineage: Eukaryota > Metazoa > Chordata > Actinopteri > Cichliformes > Cichlidae > Copadichromis > Copadichromis virginalis. The sequence continues at coordinate 5,519,357 of NC_140637.1, read as the reverse complement.
TCATACTTTTGTCATTATATGAAGGACAAAACAAAAAAACAGCCTAAACAGAACTAGAAAATCCACATTTATATCCACAAAGGCTCCATCCCGCACCTACTGCAGAGGTTAACTGAGGAAACTGCGTGTAAAAGAAACTTCATCAAAAGAATGCCATGAGTGATTTGTTATTGACTGGTATGACAGGATATGAGCGGTACTCTCTTTTTTACAGAACATCACGTCTTTGTTAGTCTTTCCTTGAATATGACTCAGAAAAAAGGAAACTGAATGTTAAAAAAGAAATAGATATACAACGAAAAAACCCCGACAAAACCGACCAAACCAGGTACACAAGTTACAAGGACGGCGTAACCACCAGTACGCTAACAGCTGTTGTTATTCGCGACCTTAAAAAGAACGAAAGACAGACAAAATCGAAACGAGAAAGGACTTCCGCTGCTTAACATTTGTTTAAACCTTCTTTAACTATTATTATCCCTATTTTTCTCTTCATTTTATGATATTGGGAGGTTTTAAGAGCAGTCCTTAATGGATCGGGAGCTTTTTTTTTCATCTTCTTTCAGCAAAAACCACAAACAATGGTGTGTTTCTGAGAACATAAAATTTAGATGAAAAACACAGACACACAGACAGACAAATGCTTTATCAATCCCATGAGGGAAATTAGCAGAATAATAAAAGCAGAACTGCAGATCAGCAGAACAACAAAGTGAATATGGGAGGAAAAAAAGATTTGTGCCGTATATCTCTGAATGTTTAGTGAAAAAAGAAAGACCGATATAATAATATGCCCAGTTGGTAGTGCAATGCTGTGTTTAGGTAAGCGCGGTGAGCTGATATGCAGTGTTATTAAAAAAAAATAGAAATGAGTTTCCCAAATGCTGAACAATATCTAGCCCTTCCTCTTTTTTACAGTGTAAATGAGCAAAAACAACAATATATAGTATAGTTGTAGTAGAGTAGTTAAGGGAACGTCTATTCACTATTTAATCTCCCAGGAAAAGGGTGTGTGCTTTGTTAAAATATGTTTGAGTAAACTATTCAACACAGGCTTCAGACCGTTGAGATGTTTAGCCTGTATTTTTATGACACCGCTTTTCAAAATGTATCACATGTCGCCGTTGGCGTGCTTGTACCTGGGATGGGACTCTATCAAAGTTCTTCCCCAGCATCCGCCTCATGTGCTTGCGTGCGTGTGAGGTCATCTGGTGTTTGAGGAGGAAGGAGAACTGGCAACCCTCGCGGATGCAGTGGAAGTGGCTGTTGACTTGGTTATACTTACAACCTGCAGGATAAAAAAAGAATAAAGTAAGAGCTTAATTTATCTTTGGCTCCCAGTGCGGCGTCCAAAAAAAGGCTCCCCGCGCCACACGCAATATTATAAGTGTGACGGCGTCGCGATACATCAAACACCAAGTGAAATATTTTTAGGGTTTTTTTAATTTCATGATATAGCTGTGACAAAAGAGGGATCGGGTTTCAAAGTGTTTCGGAGTGTACATGTAGGAGGAATATTAGATCACTCGGGTGTCATACTGAGCAAGTCAAGGCTTCTGTGCACTAAACCTGTGGAGCTCTTTTATTACACTGACATGCTTTATTCAATTAGGAATTTACATAAATAAATTCTCATTTTCTGTGGGCCAATAATGCACACACCCCTGCAAACCAAAGTAAATATACAATTATTCCCATATTAAATTCATTTTTCAAAGTATCTCCATTGTCATTTTTCCCCCTTTTGTTCTCCGCTGTGGTGTCGTCTGTTCTATATTCTTCTGCTCTTTTCCAGTGTTTTAACCGGTCTAGCTCTAATTGCTTTATGATTTCAAATTAAATGAATGTGCCGTTTTGTGCCTGTTAATCAAATACCATTATATAAAAGCAGGCAGAAATAATTGAAAGAGTAACATGCTGGGCAGGTGCTAGCATGTCAGTAACCATGGCACCCACTTTAAGAGAAAAAAAAACATGTCTGTGTCATCAAATAGCTTTTGCACACACAACGCTTTAAACACGCAAAGTTGAGCAAATAACAGTAACCCCCGTGACACGGGAGGGCCTTTTGTGAGACAGAAACCAGGTAACATCAGCAGCGGTGCTCAGTTTAATGTTGCTGCCATGGATACTGGCAACCCATCAATTCTTTATAACTGGAGAGCTAGCAGTGGTAATCCTTTCTGTTTTTTTTCCCCTCCAGCCCAAACAATACACTTGGCAGATCAGGCTGGGGACAAAAAACAGCTGTTTAGGGCCTGGTTTTGTTTGCTTTGTTTCTGCGCTCTGAAAAGCTTGTGTAACCGCCTGAAAAAAACAGATCACTTTTAATTCATTTCTGTGTGATGGCAGCGGTGGCTGTGAGGCGCAGCTTCACAACACAAACAGGCTAAACCAGACAAGCCAGATAATTAACAAACACAAACCTAATTGCTCATTTCTGACAGGGGCAAAAGAAAGAAGAAAACAACCTGGATGTGATTGCCCTCTTTGACATTATTGCTCATATAGCACGGGCAAGGCTACATCTGGGACTCGAGGTGCCATTGTGAATATGCAAACTGCGCCAACAAAAACCTACGAGGCAGACTTGTTTCATGCTTCTTAAACCTCTCGCAATGCATGACACTGTGTTTGACAACACTGGTCTCTCTCCCTTTGTAAACACGGGGAATATCCTCTTGCAACAGACAACACAAATTAGGCTACATCTTTCTCAACGTAACACCTTTAATCCTCAGATCTCTCCTGGCAAAGTATTTTTTAAAAGCCGCTCAAGTTGACACAGCTTGATGCGAGGCAAAGACAGAGACAGCGGGACACAAAACTTTTACAGGATCAGAAGTTTTTTTCTTTTCCAGTGTTTTTTCCTTACCCAGCCTCCCGCACTCCTCCCTCTTGGTGAAATATTTGAAGCCATTAGCGGCGCGACGCTCTGCCTTCTCATGCTTCTTGATGTGCCACGGCAGCTTGGTGGTGATGTTAGTGACGAAGAAGCAGCCAGGCCGCAGACAGTGATAGTGGCCCCTCATTCTGAACTCGCAGTGCTGCAGTGGAGACACATAATTTCCAATTTCATGACTCAAATGTCGTGAATGTTTGAAAGCCAGAGGAGCTGATTAATTTTTATTGGATCCTTCTTTGTGTGCAAAGTTTAAGCGAAGACTACACACAGTTCCTTCCCAAAAAAGAAGAAGAAAAAAAACATAATCAACACCTCGCAGTCTTTTCCTCTCCGGTTGTTTGGTACAATTACTTTGCATTTCCAGGCATCCCACAAACACCCCTCCGCTCTAACATGTCTGTACACCACCATCTGTTTGCAAGGCCCAGATCCCAAAGGACCGGGCCAAATAAGATCTTCTCAGTTCAGGAGATGCAGACTAAAGGGGGGGGGGGGGGAGGAGAAGGGAGGGGGGGCTTTTTGTGAGAGGGGTGATTTTCAACACATTAATGAATTCATTTAAACGGTTTTCCAAATACGGGCTCATGAGAGCAGGCAGGGGCTGCCATTTAGGTTTCATTTGCGAAGCATTCCCCTGATTTTTGCCCTATTCCAGACAGCCTTGTTTACTGTGCAAGTGACAATGATTTATTGGGTAATATCAGCTAAATTGGCCTTTTCTGAGAGGAGAATGCGGCAGTCAAAATGACATCATTGACATATAAACAGGCATTACTGGGGTGAGTCGACTGTCTTTCTCAGCAGAGATGGAAGACGGCGAGCAGTGGTTGTGAAAGCCTTGAGTCAAATAACCTCAAATACTGGTCTAATAGATAGCATACTTCATGCTTAGAAACCTCGGGGAGATGACAGTAGGTGATTCAGCTCCTGGCTGAGTTATCAAGCCACACTCACCTGGTTGGGACAGAGACACTGAAGAGAGTAGTAGGAAAACTGGTCGCGGACGTTGACCAGGTTGTTGTTCGGGTTGATGTGGTCCAAGCAATGGGATTCTGCCTTTCCAGAGGTCTTGCACACATACTTGCAATTTCCAAACAAGCAGTGGAAGTGGAACTTATTGGAGTATTTACAGTCAGTAGCCAAACATGGATCACTGCATGGGGAGGAAAAAAACAGAGAAGATATCGTTTAATCAACTTGTGGAAAGTAAGAAGAAAAGCAGGGCGCTGTGTACGAAACCCAGAGGTTTCCACATACTTTTCTTGGAACTGCAGGAAACCAGGTTTGACTTGTGGCTTAGCATTCTCCAGAGAGGTGGTGGCTAGAGGGGAACTGGATGGCAGGTTGGGCATTGATGCTGGCATCTGAGGGATGCTGCCCGTCAGCTGCTTCCAGGCCAGCAGGGAGGGGGGAGGAGAGCTGTATCTGCCAGAGGAGGAGAGGTGTGCAACATCCATGGAGGGGTTGTTGGCCATAGAGACGGGGGCAACGGGCTGCAGCTGGGCGCCCTCACCGGAGTCCTTGCCCTCACCGAACGAAGGCTCCGACTTCACTTTCAAGGTGGCTCGGAGGTGGAAGCTGAAAAACAAGATGGAAGCTCTTTTTTATACCGATCGATAAAAGCCAAAAACTAAAATGCAGAGAGCGAGGGTAGCGTGACACTCACTTAGCATGTTTTATAGCCCCATCCACAGTGCTGAAGAGGGCACCACAGTCCTCTACCAAGCAGTGAAAGTGAACTTTGTGAAGGAAGTCGCACTGAGCTTCACAGAAGTCATCCGTGTCAAACCTTAACAGAGACAGATAAGAAAGACTGTAAATTTACTGCTGCTTAAGGAAAACGCAACCTATGAGGACACCTGGCTCAACTCTTCACCTGACGGTAAATGTCTGCGGTCCGTCATACTGTAACCAGCGCACTGTCATTTCCAATTCCTGCAAGAACGTGTTCTCTATTTTTTTTTTTTTTTTTGGAGGGGGGGTTTCCACTGATACAGTATGTGAGGAATAGTATTTACAGGAAAGACCTTCCAAGGACGTGCGCTACTTTTTAACACTCTGACTGTTTTCTCACTCTCATAATGAATCCAGTGTCTCTACGCGCTTCCTGTGTATGTGTGTTGTTGTTGTTGTTGTTTTTTATACCTGCGGAGGTACGTCCTCCAGATCTCGTTGGCTTTTTCTGCCAGGGGCCTCTTCAACACTTTGCTGAGATACTGTCCTGCCTCCGAGGTGTCACCACCCTCACCTGCCTCTAGCTCTGTCTTCAGGTTCATTGCATTGAAGAGGGCAGGGTTCACCTGTGACATCTACAAAAAAAAACAGCACAAAAACCACCAGGCGCTGGGTTAGCTGGGCACTTTCGTATGTTAGTGAGAGTATGAGAATGAATTCTCTTTCTCTCTCTTACACACACACATACACACACACGCATGCATGGTTTGACGAAGCTAAAAAGGGCAGCCAGATTTACAAACATCCGGGCTTTTGCTTGAGTGCAGGCCAAGCGTGTTTGCCAAGCATCCTCTGGGAGCTACTGTTAACCCTTTTATGTAATGTGGTGGCTTGCAGCAAACCAACAAAAAGCTGACACGACAACAGCTGAGTTGCTAGACAGCAGCTCGTCTCCGCCGTTTGGGCGCAACGACTGCAAATGTGAAGGTAAGGTGTCCTCGAGAGAGGTTAAAACCACGACGTGCACTTAGGTGCACGGAGGCGGCGAAGCTTGCAGGGGGGTAAGGAGTGGAGGAAGTCATGATCAGTTGGAGAGAGTAAATAAATGGTGGCTGATCTGCCATGACATCATCAACATGATGGAAACCACCTGGCATATTTGTACGAGTCAGATAAGATATATGACTAAGACAATGTCCATTTTAATCTTCACAAAAAAACCATACAGATTTAAATTTCCATACGCTAACATTTAGACTTGTTAAAAAATGAGGGCAGCGCCTTCCTGCTTTTCTTTTTTTTTCCCTGCGCTGACTTTTTAATCAAATAATTTATAAACCCTATGAATAAATGTAGAGTGAGGCAGGGGGAAGAAAACGTATAAAGGAGGAGGAAAAATTGGACGGCGAGTTCAAAACAGCTCATCAAAAAACAAACATCTCTATATATCTGGCATGGCACCCAGCTACTGCTTCATTGTATTAATTTGTGAGAGGTGCAGCGAAAATTACACTCTATGAAAAATGGCTGGAAAATTTAAATGATACAAACTCATCTTATTAGCCGTGAAACATTAAAAAACAAACAGGCCCCTTCGTGTCCCGCTAATTTGTCTTGGGATGAAAGGCGTTTGATGGATGGATCTTACCTTATTCATAAGCGAGGATAAAAGAGATGTATTCCCTGGTACAGGGTGTCCGTTTGATTCATTACTGGAACAAGGAAAATGAACAATGTTTAGTCAAGATTTGCATGAGAACAGTAAATATTACTATTTATCACACAAGGTGTGCCTGTATAATGAAGAAGAAAAATGCTGTCTTCTTAAGAAATAAGATCTGGTGTGGGTTGGAGGGAAGATTGGAGTTGAAGGTTTATGTAAACATCCCTCTCTCTCACTCACACGCAAAATAAATAAATGGAGAAATACGTGGAGGATTTTCTAATTGTATGCACATTTATATAAATTAAATATTTTGTATATAACCAGAGCTGCCAAACTAGTAGACATCATCTATCATTCAGAGAAGCTGGATGTTCTTTTTTGTGGGGGTTATTTTGCCAATAATAAGGCTGAATTGGTTAAAGAAACACTAATTAACCATCCTTCACTTTGAATTAACCATCAGTTTACCATCTGTACCTCTGGTCTTTCTTGCTCAGGTCCAGGCTGTGCTCCTGTGTGGAGTCTTGGGAAGCCCCGGAGTTGGCGTCCACTGGCTCCTGCTTCACTTGAACCAGATTGAACTGGCTGGCTGATGCCGGCTGCCCATTCCCTGAGGATCAAGTCAGAGATGCAGATGAGAGAAGAGACAACAAAGTTATTGTTGGTCAGCATTATTACTCTATGACAAGATCCAATCTGACTCCTGTCCTGGCCCGAAAAGAATACTCCGAGTGATAATTATTGCGAAATTATGTCAGGCCGTCAAGCCTTTTAAATGGTGATTGAGAGGCGGGAGATATGGGGGAAAAAGACTCCTTTTTCTGCAGCACTTGTCACAACTCATTTGCCAGGCTGCCTCTTAACTGGTCATTAAGTGAGATGCTAATGCTGAGGGAAAGTGGCAGTCTCAGATTGGCCACCCCCTCCCTTCCCACCTTCCCAGGCTCCTTGTTGGCCTGACAACGGGCGGCAGCCAGTGCCACTGAGCGTACCCACAAGGAACACGGGTGCTATGTCGGTCAGATTGGAGCTGACAGCCAATCAGATTGGTTCAAATAGCGTGACCCCTCGATCACATTCGCCTCCAAATAGGTATTCAGTGAATGCTGTGAGTGAGGACAGGAGCGCTGAATTGAAATAAATAAACACCAGGGGATGACCTGAGGTAAAAACGCTGACAGGAAGGTGAATTCTGGCCCCCCCTTTCCCAATCCCGCGGGATTGAAATATTAATTTATCCCGGGGCTATACAGGGAAAGCAGAGCTTTTGGTTGACAATAAGTGGGCGTTTATTTTAAAATATATATGTGAGTGGGAGGGGGTAGGAGCCCCAGCGTAGCCTCTGAGACACTAAAACTGGAGTGCACCAGCAGCCACGACTGGTTTGGTGAGAAATCTGTTGTTTAAAAATTAGGGCTGGTGTTGAGGGATTGTGACAGGCAAGGTCATGGGCAACCAAGTGTGTGCCCTTGGCCCTGAGCCTGATGGGGATCCTCTCCTTTTACTTGCTACAGAGAAAACAAGACCAGCCAACGTAAGAGGGGAAACCAACCAGAGTTCCCTCCCCGCCCACACCACCACCTCCCTCCGCTACAAGATGACCCAGAGACATATCAGGCAGAATACAAGTGGAAAAGCCAGTCTTGGGCCTTGTCAGCTGAAAGCTGGGAGATGGGGAAGTGTCAGTGTCAGTTCAGTTTGACAATGGCTGAGGTTGGAGGGGCTGGGGGTGGGGCATGGGTGGGGCTAAAGGAAAACAGTAGTCAAACAATTTTGCGGCTGGTTTGAGGTCACTGAATGCTTACCAAGTCTCTGTCCAGCTTTCCTTCCCTGCCCCCCCCCCCAACTTGATAAGAGTATACCCAAAATTAACTAGCCAGACAAATCCTGCCTTGTCATTGACAATTAAATCATCTCTCAGACAAAATGAGAGCACATTATATCAAGAGCAGCCACTCACTGCATGATCCACACATGATCGCCACGCTGAGTAAAGTATATTTTTAATACAATCAGAAGATAAGCTGACTGCTCAAGGTAGATCACAGTACAAAACAATCTCACTGCAAAGCACATCGTGATTGTTTTAAATTTATTTATTTTTTTGCATGCACTTTGCGAGCAGAGAGAGAACAAATGAGTTTGACTCAAAGCAGCTTCTTTCTGGAAATTATCCAGGAATAATGTACCACCATGTAATTACTCCGGATAAGATACAGAGCTTGTGAAAGATCATTTGTACTGTGTGTCTAATTAGTAAACCCTTCAGATGCTTGAATCTCTGGGAAAAACACTTAGGGGTAAATTAGAGCGGAACATTAATGAAAAAAAAAAGAAAAAAGAAAAGAAAAGCTGAGAAAATACTGAAGGCAGAAACAGGAAAAATGCACAATTCACCGCAAAAGAGGCGAAGTTTCACAACCCGAAGAAAAAATAAACACTGAGAAAAATAGCCACAAACACAGTGACTTTTCTCACACCTTTTTGACAGAGAAGCACAAACCACTTCCTCCTCATTTTAGCCCCAAATGTCCTGTTCACACATTTTATGAAGCAAATATGAGAAACAAAACCACACAGCAAACCCCCCATCCTGTGTCTGCGCTAAAACTTTTATGAAAATGTGCGCGATTAAAATAGGAGAGCTTATTTAAAATAACTTGTTTTTCAGTAAAGAGATCTACGCTGTAACTAAGTGAGCCATCGAGAGGGGTGGTGATGGCACCATCTGTGGAGGCCCAGACTACCTGCTGGAAGCCCAGAGGTGGAGCTCAGTCTGACAGCCCGGGCTCAGCTCGGCTCCTCGGAGCAGCTGCCCCAGCTCTCTCCCAGGGCCTGTCCTGCTCCAGGAGTACCACCAGGAATTGTAATCCTTCCCAGTCCCAACATCCGGAGCAGTCCCATTTACAATCCGTACCCCACCTGCTCAGGCTGAGCGCAGGAGGATGCACTGCAACTGAATGCGAGACCATGCGCTTGCAGTGCATTATCAATTGAAGACTTTAACTTCATTTTCATTCAGAGGCTTTGTTTAGAGCAATGTGATAAACATGGACAAGCCAATTACCTCTGAAATGTATGGGTGACATGTTTTTGTGGAAACAGAAGGTTTCCAGAAATTCAAAAAGTGTGCGTCGTTGCCGATGACTGCATCTGTGACTGAGTTCTTGCATCGGTGAAAAAAAAAGAAAAAAGAAAAGCCTGTTTCTTAGCTCTGCTGCATTGAGTCATTTCTGCCTGAGTGATTTCTGTTTTTTCTTTTTATCAGTTTTCATAGAGGATACGAAAAAAAAATTATTTTTTTTTGTTCTCGCAATTTCTGAACTTAATTTCATTCCACCTCCATTTGCTTGGAACGGGCGCAGACAGAGATAAGAGACCAATGATGAGGAAACATGTTCAACACAACCCCCAGGAGCCCCCACTCTGAACATCATAAGAGACTTTTACAGGCTCTACTCTCCCCTGTCAGCGCATTTATCTCCAAATGGATTGTGGGTATCTAACAAACGATCAACACAATAACAAGCTGAGAGCAGAGGACCATGCCTCCGGAATGTCCCTTTAAGCTTGAAAGCAGAGGGTTTTCTGCCCTTCTCACCGCTCTAGGCTAGTTAGAGAGATGACCTCTGAGTGCTCTCTCTTTGCTCTGTCCACAAAGAGCGAAAAAGCATGCAGCTTATCATAAACATGTGGATTTGGATGTAGCTCTAAAGTTTTCTTTTGAATTTTTTATATTCACATTATGTTATCCATCATTAATATATGAGATAAACTTGGCTGTTCACTCACTGACCTGTGTCTGGGCTGCCGGATGGCTTGAGTGCAGCAGCCGCCAGTCTGGCCATCATGGGTGAAATCAGACCCTTGCTTGCAGAGATCTTCTCCATAATGGAGGAGGTGGCAAAGGAGGTTGGGGTAGATGGCATGGCTCCATCCGCCCCGACTGTGGAGCAGCCCTGGGTGAGTGAGTCGGTGGGCATGGAGTGGGCCCCTGAAGACACAGCGGATATCAGGCCAGCAGCTTGAGGAGGTGGCTGGAGAGGCAGCCTGGACATAAGGGGGAAGAACGGGTTGGAGGTGGCCAAGGTGCTGTTGGAAAGAGCAAGGGCCACCGGTATGTTGCTGGGCAAGGTCTGAGACAGCAGGGTGGACATACGCTGGCCCGCACTGGGCAGCGAGGGGGTCGGCTTGAGGGCGTGGCCCGATGTGGATGAGGAGGAGACAGCAGTGATGGGCGTGCTCAAGAGGTGTGGTACAGTAGTGGACTGCTGGGTCGTGGGTGAGGCACTCAGGCTGGAGTTCTTGCTGCTAATGGCCGAGAAGTCCATTAGGTCGTCGTTGCTGGATTCCTCGGGCTCATCCTTTGGTGCCAGGAAGGTGGAAGAGAGGCCCATGACACCAGAAGAGCGAATGTGTCTACGTTCGTGCTTGCGCTTGTGGGAGGTCATCTGGCTGGTGGAGGTAAAGGTGAAGCCGCAGCCGGAGCGGATACAATGGAAGTGGTTGGTGGCTTTGCTGTAGACACAGCCCTCGTACTTGCATTCCTCATACTTATAGAACTTCTTGAAGCCATCTTTGGCATAAGCATCGTCCTTGATGTGGTAGCTCTTGTGCTTCTCAATGTCACACTTGTTCTTGAAGGTGAAGGTGCAGCCCGGGCGCCTGAAAAGCAAACGGGATAATGTGATCAGGTGTGGATTCATGGAGGGGATCCACATGATTGAAATACTTTACAGTGAAGTGGAATAATAAGTGGTGCGGTTCAGTGACACATCACCATCTCCAACCTGGTGGAGGTTTAAATTCTTGGGAGGTGATGATGAAATAATAAAAGTTTTTTTTTTTTTTATTCAAAGTGCTCTAATGATTTTTGTCACATGCAAGTCACAATGCTATAAAATTTAAGTTGATCCGTTTTAATTTATGAATCTTTTTTTGTTTTAAACAATATTTGCCAAAAGTCGGTTTTAATACAGTAAAAAAAAAATCTCGAGGAGAAACCACATTAGGTCAATCCACCTGCAGTGGAAGTGTGTCGTCTTCTGCCCGTAGAACTGACATCCGACCGTGCCACAGTCCTCAGTCGCGCGAAACCTCTGGAAGCCATCGTTGATCAGCTGGGCGTTCTTTTTATGGAAGTTTTCATGGGTCATGACATCGGAGGTGCTGGTGTACACCTTGCTGCAGCCCACCTGCAAAAGCAGAGTCAGAGCATGGTAATCGAAAACAAGATCTGGGCCCAAAGCATGCATGAGTTTCAGTTTGCAAGAATGGTTTGTAAAATGCTATAAAAGATCAGATATACTGTACTAGATGTAGAGGAGGGATCTCATTGTGGTTAAGAAAATGCTAGTGGCCTAGAAATGGGTAGAAGAAGGATGTTTTCTCACATTCAAGATTTAATTTGTGGCAACACCAGAGCATTACAAGTTTCATCTCAAACCTGTGAATTGGAAACAATCTTGCTATCGTGACAATTGGAAAGTAAAAAAAAAAAGGAGGTGACTGAAAGAGACAGTGGCCGCAGAAGGCTGCTGAAAGTACAGTACCTTCCTGGCAAAGCAGCCTTTTAGAAAATGAAATTCATATTTGGAGAGTAACGGTGAGTCGCCACAAACTTACTGTAACTCTGAGAACAGATTTCAGTAGTGGAGGGGGTAGACGGGAGTAAGATGACTGTCTTAAGTCTTTAGTTTAAAATGCTCTGGTACACATGAGCCCTCAGAGCCAACAAAGGGGGGGAAAAAACAGGTAATGTTTGAATTAAAAGCAGCAATTGTATATCATCTGTGGCACTTTTCACCCGCGCAAACCGGGCAACTTCTCCATATTGAGTCAAACAATGAAAAAAATTCCTCTCGGTTCTTTTCCCCCTTAAATCAAGAGAGCCGATGCCAACATCTGCAGGTTCTCAGGGACTGTTAAAACAAGGGCTGAAATGTCCTAATAACAATTACGCTGTTACAGGGGTTTAAAAAAGAATATATCTCAAGCCATCCTGCGCTGCACCGCTGCCCTGCTGGTGAGAAGCTCTCGGCACAATGACATTGAAAATAAGCAGATGTAGAAAAAAATTAAACAAATCCAGAGGGGGAATAATCTTCAACTGGCTGCTTGGTACTAAAAGATGAAAAATGTATAGTTTATATAAACACCTAACTGAATTTTAGCCATGCCAATTAAGGAGTGAGAGAGTAAAAAGATGGGGAAAGCACAAGCAGCCTCACTCATATTCACCCTTTTTTTTTTGGTTTTCTTTTATTTAGCCGAGGACACGTTTTGCAAACTGCTCTACGAAGACACTCTGGTATAAATGGAAAAAGTGAGTTTCCACTTCACAAATATGTAGGTAAGCCGAGTGACTCTGAAACACCCTGAAGTCATGCTTATTTCAAGTGGCCTGATTTTCCAAAGTTGGCCGTAATTTATACAGAGTTGCTCATTTTTGCCTGACTTAACCTGTTTTAAACAAAATGATGTCACTGCTCCTAAAAGGCTGTTTAAAGGCACTGGACAAAACCAGTGCTTTTAAACGGTGCCTTTTACACTCTTTTATGGACAGCATGTGGTGTCTCTGCAATATAATTTGAATTACGAATTGTAAATTTACCTGCATTTATCTATATTTGGTGCTCTTTAACAGAGTGAGCAGTGGTTGTTTTGCTCCATATGTAATGCTTAAACATGTGGAACCATAATTGCATATTTGTTTCCGTGTTTGTGCATGTGCTTTCGTGGGTTCATTTTGTGGGTATGTGTGTAGGTGGAAGAGGAGACGCGAGTCTGTGTAGTGTACCTGCATGCAGTGGTAATGGGTGCTTTTTCCATTGAGGTGGCAGCCATGGTAGTAGACGCTGCAGTCGTCCAGAGGGCTGAAGCGCATGAAGCCATGCTGCAAGGAGTTGTCCCTCTTCTTGTGCATGTTGTAGTGCCTGATTACATCCTGCTTACTGGTAAACCTCTGCAAAAAGGGGAGGGGGGTGGGGGTGTACGGCAACAGGTTGGTGTTTATTTAAACCAGTCACAGAATCAGCAACAAGTCACTTTATCTCTGTAGAAGCAGCAGCTGCAACATGCAGGAGCCAATTGGCAGTTGGGGAGGGATGTGCGCACGGCAATATAGAGGGACAGGACGTCTTTAAACATGATGCATTCTGTGGTTATTAATTTACTTTGCATATCTCAAAGTTGCGCTCTATCCAAATGCAGCGCTTAAAGGCCCCGGGACTCTCTGAATGCAGATGCTTCCACATGGAACATAAAGTATGTTCCACATACACTCTTTGTTTCTGGGTTTTTTTTTCCTTCCTTCCAACACTTTTTTTTTTTTTTTTTAGAAATTAAGACGACTCAATTGACATGCAAGATAACAGTTCTGATGTTTTTGTGTCTGGAAAAATTCTGTTCCATGCAGATGGTTTCTCAGACGTGCACAGGGGAAAACAGAAGACAATAAAAACAAACAAACAAACAAGTGAACCAAAAAACAGTTTCCCTTTCAATTCGCTGAGATATGATTCCCTTTTTAATTAAAGCATTAACACTCACTTTTGGTGCAGGTTTCGCCTGTAAATATAAATGAATATGCAAAGACACCCGCCTTGTAAAATTATTAAATAAATAATTTTTTTCTTATAAAGAAAAAATCCCTCCCATACTCAGGAGTCTGGAAGGGGGTAAAACAGAAAAGTCACTCCACGGAGACCTGCAGCAACCAAATCTGCTGTAATTGGGTTTAAGCTGATGTTACAGAAACTGTAACAGGAGAAGCTTAAATCAATGAGACAGTTCTGTCTTCTATCCATATTTATCTCCAGTTGAGGGAAAAACATCAGAAAGAACGACTCTAAAGAGCAACTAATTGCTGTACAAAGTAGGGTAATTGCTTTGTGTCATGTGTTCCACTTGCACACAAGTAAAAAGCCGAGATCTCACAGCCATTCATTCCCCTGTTGTTGGTGTTTTCTGACACACCTAAATTACATTTTTTCCGTAATCTGGCTGATGATTGTCTCAGATTTTCTCTTTTTGCTAATTTTTATTTTTTATTTTTTTTACAGATCTCAGGCCTGCACTTTTCTGTTATCTAACGATGACAGGTTGAACTGTGGTCATGGTACATTCGATCCATCAAGCTGTCCAAAATAGGCCATGGACAGAGCTGACTGGGAAAAAGATCTCATTTTCAGTTGAGTGGTGATGAAGGTTGGGAGCCACTTGCAACATTTATTTTAGGATTCCCACTAGTGTGGCAAGATGCACACTCTCTCCCATGTACAAGCCCATGAAAGGAGAATGTTAAGACTCAGCCAATCGCCCAGAGGCTGGCAGTGGGATAATATTCCAGGAGTGTGTGTCATGTAACATTTCATGAGTTATCGCTTTGAAAGGGGGCTGCTCATCACTGCCTGCCTGTTTTTTTCAGTATTGACATCCTGGGAACTGGCTTCCAAAGCATATCTGTGTTTCCATGCGACGCAGTAGCAACAGAGAAATGTGGACCTGACCGTGGAAATTGCCATGATAACCTGAACTAACACTCTAAATAATGACATGAAATGATTTTCCTTTGTATTCCTCCAAGAATGTGTCTCATCAGACTGTGAAGTGGGATTCAAGCAGAAAATGAAAGCTTAGATCTGTAATGCTTTTCACCACATAAACAATATTTATCAAGCTGTAATCTCTCTTGATCGGGAGCAGACTGTAGATTACATCTGAAGATGGCTTAATTCAGAAACTTGTTAAGAAAGGAAGGAAAATACACACGGCTCTAGCTGCGCGTGGATTTTTTTCTACATCTTTTGACAAATCTACCCGTGTTTGTCTAACTCTTCTGGGCCATATGCTACAGCAAACACGAGGCCTGTATCGTGATCTGCTTTGTGTTGTTTTCTTTCTCCTTCCTGTGCCATACATGACACCTCATGGGACCAGGGCAAGATTAATACCGTGAAAGTGGATTAAAGCCAGGCCCCTTACGGTGGCAGTGTCTTCAGAAAAGGAAAAACAAAGAACAAATAGATTTTTAAAAAAGGGGCCATATTTAAGGATACTTACAATTAACCTTTGTAATAAAAGGTCAACTGTGCCCAAAGATGCCTGAAAACTGGATAGATACAAATACCCATAGGCTGTTTGGTAAACTGGAGACCAGCATCTAAGAGTGCTATGATAGTCAGTGCAGTTTACCATCACTAGTTGGTTTCAACCAGTGATGGTGGCCCCGTGAACAAAATGACCTTTTCTAAGCTGTGAATAGCTGTGAATGCTTGAGCAATGTTTAATGTGTATAAGAGATTAGGTACTCACGCTCACCTGGTAGTTACAGTCAGGGTCCATACAGTGATAATGCTCTCTGTACTGGTAGGCACAGTGCACGTGTCCACAGTGTTGACTTCCAGAGAACCTGAAACCAAATTATAGGACACATTTTAAGGGCCACACGAAGCAGTGACAACAAAACCTGGGGACACATCAGGAGGAAAAAGCTGAAGTTTCCAAAGAGGTCGGTTTAATTCAAAAAAAAGAAAAAGAAAAAGAAAGAAAGATCGGCAGCGAATCAAGAATAATTAATGAAGAAATTATTATAAAACACCTGAAACAGAACCAAATAACACAGGCGGTGAAGCTTTCAAAGGCTCATGTCGCAATTTCACCTTCAAGGTAACGCAGCTCAAACCTTCAAACTGACTTCTGCTTGCAACAATTTACCCGTCTGTCACACCAATTTCAGCCAAATTATCTCCATTTATTTCTAAAGCAGCCGTAAGAGACCCTTATTACACCGAAAGCCTTTTCCTTCACAGACATACACACAGCCGCTCAATCACCAAGAGCCCCATGACTACTTTATTTCTCATTGCTGTGAGAAAGCTTGTCAAATCAATGCACAGTTCTTTCAGGTTAACCACACTCTTGCTCTGCAAGATAAAGGGTCAGGTACCCTGAGGAGCAGGAAAGGCTCTGTCTACTTTGCCCTCTTCAAAACCCTTTCGCTTTCTTTTATCTGGAGTGCAGAAACCAGATATTAGTCTGGTTCTACATTGAAAAAAAAGAGAAAGAAAAGGCAGCTACTTGCCACAGTACAGCCACTTTTACGGTGGTGATTATAAGCCTGACGATGATGACTGTTAAAATCCTCCAATTACCAGTGAAAACACACAAATAAACATTTGCGCTGCCTCTGCCAAGAACTCCATCTGTTAGTGCAGAGGAGAGGGGGAAAAGGAGGCTAAGTAATATTTTTTCCATCTCTCTCTCTGTTTTTTCCTTGTTAGGATTATCCCAGAGCTGCATTTACAGATCACTTTGCTGAGTTCATTAAGTTAATTGAACGGCATATCCACTACTGTTTTTAAGTTGGCAGCGCGTGCGTGCGTGTGAGGCTGGAAAACAGTGACGGAGAAAGACAGCGGCTTTTGGAAAGGTCTGATGGCTCTTTTAAAAGAGTTCAAAGCAGAACCAGAAGACAAACTAGGCAACATATGGCCAAACTATAAATGTTTTTCTATACTATATCTTTCACACACACGCACATGCACGCTCACACCGATGAACACACAAAGCCCCCCCTCATCCCCCTGAGACTATGGCCCACCCCTCTGCTCAGTGCCCAGCTGTATCACTTTGCCTCTGGACAATTCCCACTTGCCGCGTCAGGGGGCCTAATGGGCCTCTGCTATTCAGCAGCAGATTAAATATTAATATCGCCACGATACAGAGATTGCAGCGCATCTCCAGTTACAATAGAGATACACAGATCAAAGTGCCGAGGCAATGGTTGGTGCATGAAAGCATTTAAAGAGTGAAAACTGCAACTAAACACTACCACGAAAGCTCTTTAAATCATCAAACTGTAGCGTGGTGGAGAGATGAACTTTCCCCCCCCCCTCCTCTCTTTCGCGACACACGTGGATACAAACGCATTTACAAAGCTGCTTTTTAGTGTTACTGTGCACTCATTAGCCTTGGCTCTAAAGAGGACACTCCCCTGCTTCTACCTCCCCTCTCGGTACTACATTTGCCCTTTTTATGAGCCCTCCTTTTCCATTTTTTTTTCTTTCCTCCCTCCTCTTCTTTGCGTTCCCTTTTTTTTTTCTCAACCCCAACACGGAAATTGAAACTGTATCTGGGCTTATCTGCAACCTCCCCGTGCATCAACTGCCGAGATGTTTAGACAAATTTTATGCATTATGCAGCGCAAATATCAAAACAGTTCTTGGCAGTGCCAGCAGAAGCCTCATTAAAAATTCCTTAATTAAATCTTCTTGCAAAATGTAATCAGTCCAAGGAAGGGGTTTTGTGTGTGTGTGTGCATGTGTGCGCGCAGAAGAGGATGTGTGTATGTGCGTGTCTGTCAGTGCCAAGGCTTTGATTTGTGCCCTTCATGTTATGGCTTGGAGAAGTAATCATTAACGCCAAAGCCACTTTGGCTTTTCAAATGCTGTTTTTCTTTCTTTTTAAACGGAATAAACAAACAAGCGATAATCACCTTTCTAGTGTCGGCTCAAGATGAATCCAGATTGGGAGGACATTGTTCCGTGTCCACTGAAACATAAGATACCCACCCTCCCGCCCGCTTCCCCTGATGCTTTTGTCTCTCTTGGTGTGAATGACTGAGTTTTTAGATCAGTCGCTTCCTCGCGTTTTCAACAATAAACTGCAGAACCTCGAGAAGAACGCGGCCTCATCTCATATCCTCTCAACGTCAGTCGCAGCTAATAATACAAAGTTGCACGAGGATTATGTTCTTCTTAATGTTTTAGTGCTTTACACACTGTGAGCATTTATTCAGCCAGTTCCAGTAAGCTATCATCAAGCCATTTCTCTTTCATTACCCCCTCATCCTTCAGATTCCACTCAGCACATAAATTTGAGTCTTTTCTTAATTAATTTACTGCACACAGACATTCTCATACCACTGAATAAAATGCACCATAGGTGGATAATAAAAAAAAGCGTTGCCTCTGTTTTCAGTGCGTTTTTTTTTTCATTGGTGCAGCACATTGAGGGATTTGCATACCTGGCAATATATTTCTGGTAGAGGTTGATGTCGTCGCTGGCGGGTTTATCTGGTGGCAGACCATTCCTAATGCAAGAGCAAACACAAAGGAGAAAGGATTAATGGTGAGGTTGGGCTGCCTGTTGTTAATAAAAACAAACTGACACAATATTTACTTACAAGCCGCTCCCAAACTTTGGACTATCAATATACATTTTCCTGTGGCATAACAGCGTTTTCGTGCGAAGTATGAATCAAGGATGGAAGCACACACACTTTGATGCATGGTCTTCCGACCAATGAAAGGCAAAATGCAGGAGCAAAAGGACATTAATCTTTTATGGGGGTATTTTGGTGAGTGCTCATATGCAAAACGGGATAATGGGCACGTGGAGAAAAAGCTCTGAAAACGCATTTTCGGATACTCTCTAGAGGCTCGGGCTCTAATGTTGATGTCAAGTCGTCTCCGATCAGCCTGGACACAAACAAATATGTAAGGCAACACCGAGGATTTAACTGCGCAGGATCACGTTCGCTGCGTCGGTTTCGAGTCAAATGAATTAATTTTAAAGCGGGAAATCAAGGAACGGTCCTTTTTTGTCACCTGTGTTGGTTTTGATTCCCTTTATGAAGCTGGCAGCAGTAATGCCTGTATAATAACAGTCATAACACAGTATTGGTCCTGTTTGCTCCCTCGCAGCAAGTGGCATTTAGCTCCATGTGAGCAGCTCCACACAGGGATGACCTGAGGTTAATCTGGCCCAGAGGGGAAGATACACTGCCAGACATTTTCCCTAGTACCCCATCGCCTCCCTGTATACAAGCACCAGACTGGGTCAGTTAGCCACGACTGCAGCTTCACTGAGCCCTAACCTGACAAAGGCCAAAACCTGAGGGAGGGGTGCCTGAGGGCTCTTGAACAGTGTCTTTGATAGGTCTTGACTAACTAGAGACAAGGTCAAAACCAATCAAACAGACTCTGGGAGCTGTTTCCTACTGGTAGAGCACACGACTGTAGGTTAGCTCCCCAAACCCCTCGTTTGGTTCCTTTAAAGTGCACTCGTCAGGCAGTGTTGAGTCGGCCCCTGTGACTCGCTGGGAGGTTAGTCATGGCTCCAAAGTAATTAAAGGGAGAGTTGTTACACCCTAGCCAAACGAAGGAAGTCAGTCACTTTGCGATGACTGTGCTAAATCAGTCTCCACGGAGTGCTACAGCGAGTAAACAGTTCATGCGCCTTCGCAACTCATCATGTCGTGGATCTATTGGGCGCTATGCGCCATTTCACACTACATTCCCGTTGGCTGCTGTGAAGGTAGCAATTACCTTTGCGTGAGGCTAACTGACTCACAGTAGCAGTTAAGTGTATGTGAGCCTCACATTAGCTCCAAAGGGGTTCCACTGAGAGAGACTCAGAGTGTACAAGGCAGACAAGGCAGTATCCACCAGCAAACTTAAAATGATAAATTCAGCGGCAGGCTATGTAAGTTTTTAGCAGATTTCAGCAGAGTTATGGATTGTTTTGGTGCAAAATAACACATGCAATATGTCAAACAATATTTTAGTCACATTTAACAAATTCCCAGGGAATTGGGAGACTGTAAATCAGATGCAAGTGGGTAACTACTATCATTTCTTATCCAACACTCTGTATATTTTATCATCTTTTGTTAACTAAGGACATAAAGTTGTAGAATTAATTGGGTGCAGAAGGTCCTCTGTTGTGTTGCTCAAGGCTCCCAAATAGAAATATACAATTTGTTGCCTTAGTTCCCCTGTGAAACACAAATCTCATCATGTGAATCATAAACATTTTCTGTAAATTCTTTTTACAGCTTCTATAACTTATAAAGTTTGAGGACACTCACTTAACAGAGGACACAGTGCCAGTGGTGATGGAGTCAGTCTTGGAAAAGCTGGACTTCAGGTAGTCAGAGGCATTGAAACTTATGTGGCCCGCCTGGTCCACTGTAAGCCCTGGCGCTATGCTGGCTCCAGGTGCGCCTACAGCGGGGACACCGGGAGCTGCAGGGTTCCCCGGTGGCGTAGGAAGGACACTGGGCACCAGTGAGGCCTCGGGGTTTCCTGGCATTAGCTTCGGAATTGTTCTGATGTCATATTTTGAAGGGCGACCCACTTTGCCAGTCTTAAAGGCGATGGAACCGCCCATGTCAGGGTTGCCCTCACCGGGTTTGAAGGGGAGCAGAAACTTGATGTTCTCCAGGTCGTACTTTGAGGGTCTCTTGTAAGCATTACCATTCTGCTGCTGTAAACTCTCGCCCATCTTCAGCTTCTGAATAAAGAAGTCATACTTGGACGCTCGGGAGGCCATGTTCTGCATGTGAGAGGGATTAGCTGGCTGAGAATTACCCAGCTGAGGTGCTACTGGCTGTTTGTGGTCCATGCTGGAGGGGTAAATCTGTGCCTCGGCTCCTGGTAGACAACCAGAGGTCTGGAGCATGGTAGCGCTCTTATCTTGAGCCAGTTTTGAGTTGAGGTCGTCTGGTTTAGGCGGGGAAGCGTGCATGGGCCAAGGTAGGGTCTCTCCAGCTTTTAGCTTGCGAATGTACTCTTCGTACTTGGAGAAGCGGGCACGCCGTGAGGCCTCCTCGCTGCTGAGGGATGAGGGGTCTGAGGTAGCAGCTTTGAGCTTTTCAAAGCTGATCTTCTTGGTCAGCTCATCCCTTACCTGCTGGTCATCATAACCGAACATTCCCAGAAATTCATTCATGGTGTTGGCTGCATAGTCTCGCAGGGCAGACGCTTCTCCTGCACAAAGACAACAAGAAAAGATCTCCTATGTAATATGTATAATTCCGATAATTAAAGTTTTTCCATTAGCATATATTTAATGTGTACTGATCTGTCGAGCAGAGAAATTAATCACAAGTCAACCCATTGCTCAAGAAATCTTAATCAGTAGTCTAATTCAGGTCACTCAATCAGTCTATGAAATGATTCCCTCTCCCTTCATACTTACTGATGCTCGCTAAAACATGTGTTAATGTATTTTTTCATCAAGTTTGCTAGTTACAAATGAATTAATCTGGAAAAGAGCAAAATATATTATGTCATGCAAACTAATGAAACAACATTCTGTCAACAATAATGCTCTATTGTGGTCATGCAAAAGGACTAAATTAACATGACTGCATCAACTGTGAGTGCACGTGTTCCTTTCCAATAAATGTTTAAAATAGCTGGATGTTATTTTTCTGGTTATTTCAAACGATAGCAAATTTGACAACAGGAAAAGTGCTTCTGCACTGCAACCTACAGCATCTGTAAATGTTCGTGTATTTATGTGTCTACAAACAAGCAGTCTGAGGCAATGCTCTTCCTGTTTTGGTTGCACTATAAGCCAGTCCTGCAGAATTTTGCAGGGGACTGTACCAAAGGACAGACTCACAGAGAAATCTAATTTTCTAAAATCACTGTGCTCCTGATATAAAAATGAACTAGAAAATTAGGTATAAAAAGCATGTATATATATCATGCATACAAGATACCTAAATACTGAAAGTCATCCAAAATATTAAACAAAATATACAGAAATCTGTTTATAACTTCTTAGAAATGTGCATTTATTATGAGTGCATTTAACCCTGAATTTTTATCTGATGACTCATTCTCACTATTAGTAGCCTCATATTATAAGCATTTCATATCATCACCTTATGAAACTTGGAATAACATATTTTAAAATAACAGTCTTACTGAAGTCAACTTCAGAAATGAAAACACATTTGCAAACTGAAACATCACTTTTATTTTAAGAGTCCATTAAATTGGACAACTTCCCCAAGGACACGGGCGAAATATAGTTGATGTATAGTTTAATTGCATTATGTGGAGATTAATTCTGCCCCATTAACTTTCATCCAAGTTAACGCATGGGGTCAGAGAGTGGGGAAAAGGCAAAGATGATTTGGCCTGAAAGCAGTGACGGACCAAGCTCTGCCTTAAAATAGAGGAGCGTGGATAGGGAGGAAATGGCGCAGCGAGTGAGACAGAAATCAAAAGAAAAACGGGAGAAGGAGGAAACACTTGTGTTTGTAGATCCAACTTAAAAAAAAAAATGCTGCTGTGCCAGTTTGCATATAACACAGGAGGCAAGAACACAGATATGCTAGTAATGCAGATGATAATGTCAACTGAGCCATGTAAAACCTTTGGCCTTCTTAACTCAAGCTTGGCACAGTCACAGGGACAGGGTCCAAAGTCTTTTTAAAAAAAAACATTTTATTGCTGTTTTCATCAGCAGAGCACACACGAGCTGGCCAGAGGTAATATCACCTATCGCCGAGGTAATTAATACACAAATATTTCTGCTCTTGTCTCGTATTTCTCAGTTATTGCTAAATCAGTCGCCGTGCCCTGCTTTTCACATCTCTTGCGCAGCATGTAAAATAATCCCCAAATTTCCATTCACTGTGTTGGGGCTGTTCCACTGCTCAGTATGAAAGAGTATCCGAACAGATCGAAGGGGCATGAAAAATTTAAGAGAAATAGATCAGGTATTTGTGAGGAAATGCCTACATGTTTGCCTCAGATCGTTTTATCAAATCTACCATGTTTTCACATGTACTCAAACCGCAGAAAAACATGCTGTATACACAGATTCACTGCACAGGACAACAGCTTCTTCTATACCTTTGAGTTTTTAAATAAGGTGTTCAACACATCTGAGTGAAGAGTCCTTTAAAAATATTAAAATTGGATTTGAATATATACTAAATTAGCACTTGTTGGATTTTACTGCTATGAGAGCGTCTCAGGTCACAGCATATCCATTTGGCTCTAAAGTTAGGGCAGAGCCACCCACACCAGTATAAGTCAAAGTTTAACTACACTTCTTCCGTGACTGAAGAATGACAATCAAAAATAGCACGTTACTATAATTTTCTGAGTTAAATATATATTACATAACACCTCAGATAAAGAGGTTCAGGCCTGTTCACCATTCCTTTTGGAGGATACCTGTAACTACTGCAAAGAGAGTAGTTTCCGTCATGAGAGCGCCACGTCCCTATTTTCATATTTCCTCATGGTATTATCGCCACTTCTCCCCCCCCCCAAAAAAAATTAGCCGAGACTCTTTGTTCATCAGCGCAGCCACGTGACGTGTTATCAATGAAAGGCAAATGATTGGACTTGAAGGGATTATGACGGGGACCGACAGGAGATAACCCTTCTAAAACACCATGTAAATGAGGTTTCTACTCAAACACTATCTGGCTGCCTCTTAATCGTGTCATGTGACACCGAGTGGGAAACTGTGTATGGGTTGAATCGAGATTGAGATGTTCCAGCCCCCCCCGTTAAATTAAAAGAAAAATAAAATACTCTCCCCCCTCTCTCTTTCACCTTCATCCATTTCACTGTTCGCTAACACGCCTGACATTTCTGTCCGCACTTGCTTGTTGGACTGGGAAAATCCACAAAGAAGTGGTTTCTAATCTTGACACTTCAAGCAAACAAAAGCCAACACATGACACAGACCTGCCTTGTCTATATTTGAGGCAATTAGGCTGCATTTTCCCTCCCAGATATGATAGCAGATGGGCATTATATCTCCTTTTGCTGACCAAACATGGCCATCAGTGTGGCATAGCTTCAGTGCTCGCAGGACTGAGAGGCAGAGGTGTTGCTGATGATAAAGATGCATGCTAGTAGCTATATATGGACTAATCTAGAGCCTGGATACCTTCTGAACGGTGTCAGTTTCGAACAACAAATATATAGTGTAAGCCACAAGGTTGAAAAACAAGTGTTTTCTGTTTCATCTGCAAACATGTTGAAAAGCATGCTTTTTCATAAGGTACAATAATTTAAATAGAGCTATTTATGTTCATGCCATAGAGTTTAAGTGTGTTTTGTTTAAATGGACACTGTTAAGCTAATAAAAAGCAGCTTTGAATAAATGACATTATGTGCATTTGTTTGGAGTAATTTGTCTCTCTCTCTCTCTCACACACACACGCACATGCGCATGCACGCACGAAAAACTATGAGGCTTCAAACTTCCTCACTGTTGGGTTAGTTAATTAACAGGCAGTAAATAGAGAGGACTTTGAAATAGCTTGAAATGAACAATAACCTTTTACAGTGAACCCAGAATTGCAAATGGAAGTCATGGTCAAGCCTGTTTGATCCATCGCTACGAGCATCTCTGTCATTGCTTTCAAAGTTTTTATTCATTGACTTTTTTTTTTTCCATTGACTGGCTTATGAGGGCTCTAATGCGACATCTAAATTATCTAGGAAAAGTATTCTGGGGTTTTGCACTGATAGGAAATCCGCACGATGCCTCAATGTGAGGAGTTAAATGTTTTGAAGGTCGCAGTTTCTCTCATTGATCTTGCAATGTTTGTTAATTACATTGTCACTGATGTTGTGAGAGATAATTAAGCCACTATGTTTATATGCATAATTATGTGCACTCCATATCAGCCTTTGAAAGACAGTGGCGAGAGAGAGGGAAACGGAGAGAGGGAGAGAGAGAGAAGGTGGGGGGGGGGATGTTTTAATTGTGAGCTGAGCAGAAACATGGCAATATAGATGCCCTAGTTACAATCAACAAAGAGCAACTCAGAAAAAAAAGAAAAAAAAAAAAACTCTAAAGACAAGATTTGCAACTGATGCAGAATGCTCTCCCCGCAGTCTTCAAACATCGGCTTTGTTGTGAGATTTAAAATAGTAAGAGAAGGGAAAGGTGCAGGCCTTCTATACAACAGTAATGCATATTTACAGACCTGCTTTTTTATGGCCGTGAAATAAACAAAATGACTAATTAAAACCACAAAGCCTTTTTTCATTTGCCTCTGAAATGAAACCTGCTTCATTTTCTGAGAAGCCCCTGCCCCCAATTCTGAATGAGTGTGTGTGTGTGTGTGTGTGGCCAGAGCCACGGCTGTACAGTGGGTGAAAACAAAAAGAAATGAAGACAAAAAGGAGCATGTGTACACGACTCTGAGGTACATACTTAAACCTAGATGAAAGCACAAAAACTGTTAAAGTGAGGTGAGCACGCACAAAACGAGACTTGTTTGTGCACCGCAACAACCGGTCTCACCTGCAAATTGCTTTTTTCCCCCCCTTCTTCCCCCCCCCCCCTCTACTGGCGTCTGTGAAGAATGCTTTATCTATTCATATAACCGAGCTCTGTTTTTTCATCTTTTTTACAGCTCCGTGTTTTCAACTTCTGCTATTACAAGGCCACCGTTTCCGAATGTGTGTGTGTGTGTCAAGGGTCACAAAGTGTATGACACCAAACAGCACTTTCTTTAAAAGATTGTTTGTGGCGTTAACACACGCACTCAACCTCAGAGTGTGAAGTCTCTGCCAACTTTATCTATTTGATAATCAGTGAATTATACCGAGGGAACATCATGTCAATATTAAACAGGGTTTACTGTGAGTCATTTACAAGAGCACACAGTATTGAGAAATTTATTAAATGAATTCACTGTTGAAGCCACTGTTGTTTGTGGGAAGGTATTAAAATACTGCACTTAAGTGTGATATGCGGCTGCAATATAACTTCCCCATTTCTGACTTATTTGATAACTGATCTCTTGGATTTGACAAAAAAAAAAAAAAAGCCAAACTCCTCCATGTAATAGAGGAGCTTGAAGCAGTGGCTAAGTTTAGTGAGCTTAGGGAAAAAAATCAAAGACTCAATATGTAATCCTGGGTGTAATATGAAGCTTAGCCTGGCCCTGCCATGCGCTCTTAGCCCTCAGCTGCTGGGAGAATGCATAAACGCCTAAATGCCTTACGTTGTAAGCCTACTCCAGTTATGAATTTCTTCGTACAGTTAAGTTCATGTTTTGCCCCCCTCTGGCCCGCCAGCTGAATCTCTCTTTAGAGTAATAATGTCACTGACTATTCATAATGTAACTCTAGAGTTTCCCTTTCCAATAATGGACACGCTTAAGCTTATGTGGATGTGGCAATGTCACCTCTCCTCTGTCTAAGCCTTTGAAGGCCAAAGGTAGTGTTGCTTTGAGATGTACTGTGTGTGAAAGGGTCATTTAGAAGACGACGTGTGAAAGAGGATGCTTAAAGGACACAGTGAAAATATACCTGGAGAGGAGAATGGTGCTTGGCGATTTTGGGCCTCACTCGGCGGCATGTAGGCGTCATCTTTTGAAGGCCTGTCTTCAGCTTCTTTGTCTTCAGGGTAACTGCCATCTTGAGACCCCGCCGCAGGCTCGGCCTCCTCTCCATTGTCTTCCTCATCGCTGCAGCCTTTGGGCTGTACCATGTACACGCCCTCAGGAGGGCCATCTTCGTCATTGCTGACTTTGAGTTCTTGCTCCTGATCGTCGTCAGGAGCTGGGGGCTCATCGCCGTACTCGCCGTTGACCCACTTCTCAATGGCCTCGCGTCGCTTCTGGTCCTCCTCTAGGCTCTGATTTAGGCTCAGGCTCTCGGGGAAGTTGGTCTCGTTGTCGTCGTAGTGGGAGCTACCGCGCTCGCTGTTGTCTGCTACACTCTGGTCTCCCTCTGCATTCTGGGAGCTGCTGTCGAACACCACCTGGCGGCTCAGCTTGGCACAGATAGCGTTGAGTTTTAGGCCACCTTTTCTTTTGGCGGCCATCTTGGGTTTTCCTGAGGTCGTTTCAGTGCATAAACTCCTTTCAGCTGATGGAAACGAGAAGAAGACAAATAGAAGGTTAGCGAAGTTGCTCAATACCACAACTATCTGTGTTACAGCTCGAGTAATATTACTTTTCTCTGAACGAACGGCAGCAGGCGTGCTTTCAGTGTCACCGGAAACATCGTTCGAACCTGCTTTTTCCTGTCACTAACTTGTACTGATTTTGAAGATCACAATGGAAAAATAAACAGACATATACAACAGGGACTGCTGCTATTAATAACATAAAAAGCACTTAACAATAACAGCTCGAGCCTGGAAGGACACCCAGAGATACTGTACATATCTTTCTAAGTCACAGTTCTTTGGTCAGCTCAGAGTTTAGCACGATGTGGTTGGAAAAAAAAAAAAAGAGAGAGAAAAACAAGCTTAAGCAGCTGAAACCATAGGCTGATAGATATCAGACCCCCTACAGTAGTACAAGCTGCAAATACACGGCTACATAATCCAGCACATGACAGCGCTATAGAGACACTGTGAAATGTTATCTTCACTCTCACCTCAAGAGGCTGTGGCCCTGCCACTGAGTGGGGGGGCTGTATAGCATTAAAGCTGTCAGGATGTGGAGTGAAAATGCTGAGCACTTTTGGCCTTTTCAGAGCCCTGATCTCTTACCGGTTATTAAGTGAGATTAGATTCAGCGACTGTCCTGTTTTCTCTTTCCTAAAAGAAAAACGACGCGCGCAAAACGCCGTCTCTGTATCTCGCACATCTTTACTTCAGAAGAAATTATGCATCTAAATGAGTCTCAGCGTTTTATTTTTCTCCCCGGCGTGGCCCCTCTGAACAATAGCACATCATAGTATGTGCTTTGAGGCAGGAATGGGTGGCATTATTTCAACCCAAGTGGGGCTATCTTTATAACATGTCCTGTGATGAGGCAGGAACAGCTGCATGTGGCATTCCATATCCAGAGCTACCTTTTTAGGGCAGAAACTGCACTCTGTTACCTTTCGCATTATTTCCAGAGCAAGCAAAAGTTCATTCACCCAGCAGCAATTTCTGGACAATCTGCAAAGAGGTTGTTTTTTTAAAGTCTGAGGTGACAGTGACTAAAGAGAATTTATGATATATATATAAAAAAAGAGGGTGGTACAATAACCAGGGGTTGTGCTGCGTGTTGCAGCTCAGCGAAAAACAGTTAAAGACCGAACCACATCAGAGATCTTTCTTCTTGCGTGATGGCGTATTGAATCTTAACTCAGCCACACTGTTGTTAAGATAATGCACAATATTGACTTACGAATACACCGTTTCAGTGGAGAAAAATGCGCGATATCAGAGGTAACAAAGTTCTATCTTAAAGACTCGATTCACTTTCTGTATCAGTGAGTAGGAGCCTCTTCATTCTCCCTCAGCCATAAAGCCAAGCACAATCATGTGTGAGCCATTGCCTGCATTATGTAAATCACATCGGTGCAACATAAAATCCTGTTTTCATTTTCTTTTGCAAAGCTGTGGAATCATTAGAGGATATGCAATTTGAGGGAGTTTACAGATCACCCCCGTCGCCAGACAATGCACCCCCGTGCTACCCACACATGCTTTCTCAGTTACAGTATTTACATTGCGGGCTTCCTCTCTGAAACAATGACTTCAGGAATTATGTAGTTTTGAGGGGCCCGTATATCACAGGCACATTACAGCACAAATTTAGTGTCAGACAATTGCAGGCGGGGGGTGAAAGGGTCACCTTTAAGAAGACAGCAACTTTGAGAAGGTGGGGGGGGGGGGGGGGGGGGGGGGGGGGATCAGCTGGAAAAACTATTAGGAAGTGGAAGATATAAATCTTAAAGTTTTTCTTTCTTTTTTTTCAGAAATACTCTCCAAAGGAAGATTGAGGTCATTTGGGTGTTGCTGTAGAGGTCATTCTTTCTATTTACTGTGTTCAGTATTTCATGCTTTAACTACCGATTTCCTGTGTATTGCCATTTCGAGCTCCTTGTAGGAAATGACCCCTACACAGTTGTTTCTTTCCATTAGCGCCTATTTATGTATGATTTTGTGTTAACAATGAGGAGAATAACTGGCGCACCGAGTGCTACTGATTCAGTATCTAAGCAAGCCATTAAACTGAATTATCAGACATCTTAAGCACATATTCAGTGTTTTCTTTTAAAGGTAGGGCGTGATTTAAAACAAATTAAATATTCTGAGTTTCCCTCCGAGGAAGAACATGCTGCGATTCAGTGCTTTATGGAAGTAGTCTGAACTATTATTTGTGCTGTGGGGTTTTTTTTTTTGCTATTGCTTACAATAAGGATCACTATGGTAACGCTAAGCTGTTTACCTCAAGTCGTTTGTGTGCATGATGCCGTACAATGAGATAAAATCTGTGGGGACTTGCATGAAAGAATAACTTTTCCCTCTGGGACCAACTCCCCCAACCTCCCTGAGAGTCCAGTGAGCGTTCTGCCTTATTAATGAATATCAGAAAGAAAAACAACACTGTCACATGCACTGGACATTATTTACAGTCTGTTTTAGCCTGGTGTGCTAATTGTCAAGGAAGGAGACACCTCGGTAAGCACTGGGAGTTGGGGGAAAAAATAGGCAGGTCTGAATTCGAACACAACAGCTGAAACTAATTTTTCCCAACTGCTTATGTTAGCGGTGACATTATTTTTACTGGAAACAGTGCAGGACCGCAAAGGAGCGCCATGCAGTGTCTGTATAAGGCCAAAACCTGAGGAAAAAGTCAAGAAGCTATTTTGAATACATTTCGACAAGGTCAGGTTCTTTTTCATCTTCAGTCAAAAATAAGCGCAGTGGTGCATAAGCGCAAGTTCTGCTGGGTCCTGCTTCTTCTCAGAGGTGGATGACACAGCTTGTGTGAGAGTCTAGCCCTCCGCGCTGACAGAATAACTCCTCCTCTGCTCCGAGCCCCACAGGTCTTGTTGGTTTTTTGATGCAGAGTGTCTGTTTGTGTGCCAGAATGATATCATGCCCAATCAAGTGGTGTTTCAAATCCTAATAACGCTGTTGGAAGTGCATTATTTGTGTGAACGTGCACAGACTGTAATCAAGGCTGCTACGGGTAAAAGGGTGTGGGAGTTAACAATGGTCGTGACTGCGCGGGGTCACGGCTTTACCTCTTCGTGACACAAAAAAGGAAAGAGTGGGCAGCTTTCGTTCCAAAATACGTGTATAGTCATATTACAGAGGATGTAAAGCCACAAGTGTAGCATATAGAGAATTGAATAACTCGACTTTATTGTTAATTCAGAGAGCAGCTAACCCCTCCACCCCCCCATAAACAGCCCAGCTCCCCGCAGCGTTTCAGTTTGTATGGAGCAGGCACACAGGAGGGGTCTGTATATAAGAGAGGTAGATATTACCTGTTTAAACTGAAGCTTATCTCTTCAACTAATCAAACACAGATACAGGGCCTGTTGTAGATTCCTGCTGAGTTTCAACATGACTGACACAGGGACAACCCCCCCACCCCTCCGCAATATCTGAAGTTAATTAATACAAACAGGGTCTGGGAGATGTCTATTCAACTCAGGATTATTTTACAATATGCAACAGAGAGGTGCATTAGCTCTTCAAAAAAAAAAAAGAAAGAAAAAAAAGGAAAAAGTCTAGTTATAACTTCATGAACCTATGGCAGATTAATCGACAAGGCTGCAGCTCCCAGGGTGTAGCTCAGTGAACCTTTCATGTCTCTGGCTCTCAAGGGAGATGTATGCGCGAGTGTGCGTGCATGTGTGTTTCAGGGAAATCACTGAGCCACACACAAACACGCGCAGACAGTCTTGAAAATTACCATGTTTTTATTTTTGTAAATTTACGGCTTGCAGGAAGAGAATGTTTTCCTCTTCTACTCTCTTCCCCCTCCAACCCCCCCTCCACCCAGCCCCGCTGTATGGTAGGGAGGCTGCGGCAGCCGCAAGGAAGTCAAGCGGAAAGTCACTGATGGACAACTACGCCATTGCACCCAGACCCCAGCATCTGGCCCCTCTCTCATTTTTATTACAGAAGAATAACAATAAGCAGGTCGCCGACCCCGCCGTGAGATTTTGCCACAGTTTTCTAACAGTCGGTGCAGCCGATGCTGAGAAATTTCCATTTTTCCACATGCATATTTAATTGAGTTTTGTCCCAGTGGTGCGGAAATGATTTGTTTTTTGCTCTCTGTTCACTTGACTCCTCTTCGGAGTCGCTAACCCTGATTAAGACGTTCCCGTTAATTTCCCAGCGCACACCTTTTTTTGTGCATTAATGGTTCTGATCGTCTAATTAAAACTTCTCAGCTCGGCTGCTGATCACCGCTCGTTGTGCCTCTGACCTGAAGTTTTAATTGCCGCATCAGAAGCGATAATAATAATTTTGAGGTTCTGATGATTAAAAACAATGCCATTGCCAACTAGTTGATAGATGGGGGTTTGGGGTGGGCACATCTGAGGAGTTTATGCAGAGTAGAGATTTACAAAAGGGGCTGTAAAGGAGGCTTTATATTACCAAGGAGCAAGCAGGGTGGGTGTGGGGGCTACTGCAGGTTATGTGGAGGGGGTGGCAGAGCATATGGAAATCTCCCAGCCCTTCTGTCCCTCAGAGTCTTCCTAAGGAAACGGGTTTGGCTGGGACTGGGACTTAGCATTCTCCACCTCAAATCTAAATCTGCCACTGCCTGATCCACTTTGGAGCTCTCCTTACTTGGCAGGTTTGCCAGGTTGGGGACGAGAGAGAGGGAGAGGAAAAAAAAAACACACACACACAGAGAGTGCAAGTGAACGACCGATGAAGGCACATAAAAGATGACGACAGTCCAATACCTTCTGCTTATTTTCATAAAAAGATAATAGCGCAGTAGGCACGATACAAAAGGCACATTGTTCATAAAGTGACTGAAAGGAAAAAAGGAACCTGTGGTGAACGTTGTCTCTGTCATAAAACATGATACTGATGAGATATATATGATATGTAGATTACTGTCAAAACAGGAGAAGTGAGTTGCTTGTGATCTTTTTTGAAACAGTACTTTCACACTGTACTATTCAGATCACACAAACTGCAGTAATGATAGGAAATGATTCAGGCATGAAGAGAGAGGCTGCACACGGGAAACTGCCACCAGCACCAATGTGTCACATTTTGTTCTTTTTATAAACCACTGGATTTCTATTGGATTTTTTTTTTAGGTTTAGTACAAGATCAATGTTTTTGCTGCCAAAGCTACTGTACACGCAGGCCGGCAGACACATTCATACAGTGCAAAGACACACTGACATAAAGTCAGGAGGTAGCTTTCTTCTTCTCCACCCTGCCCTCCCCCTGCCCCCCTCTCTCTCTCGCAGATCTATTTTATTATTAATCAGTTGGTTGCACATCTGCCTGCTTGTTTTTTTTTTTTTTTGCTGTTTTTTTTTTTTTTATCATCAATAAAGCACTTATTGCTTTTAGTCTAGAATTTGACCTTGTACATTGTCTGCTGTCTTTCTGAGGCTGCTGACCTTGAAGGACCTGTTTGGACTATTTCACTTCAGTTCAGTCCACAGGCTGTTAACACAAGCCCTCAGCCAAGTGCCACGCTCCCGTCACACCGCCGTAAAACACAAACAAGACACTGCAGGACAAAGGCGGACACAAACGGCTCCAGTCACACACTCGCTGAATGCACGGGACAATGGCTGAGGAAAACAATGTATATTACGAGCGTAGACGGAGGACGAAAGACTCTGAACTTGAGGGCAATCAGGCAGGAAAGTTGAGATCTAAGGACAAATACGCCCTCCAGCTTCATCACAAACAGGGTAATTATGGGATTTTCCAGAATAGAGGACAAGCAAGCTAAAATGGTCTAAGGGAGAGAAAAAAAAACAATCTGACATGAGTGACAAGAGTCATTCTGACAGCTACGTACCAAAACAGCCAACTTTTATTCAGTTTGCTGCTTAGGGTAATTCATGGGACACACGGCCAACTTGTTAAAATTGTACATCAAATCTGGACTCACAGCTGGCACCAGATGATGACTTAATTTGCAAGTGTGTTCCAGGAGGCAAAAAAAAAGAAATAAATAAATAATAAAAAAGGCTTTAAAAATACCCAATTGCACATGGCACCGTGCTTCCGCGGACTGAAACAAGGGAAATTTATTCTTGAAGCTTTGTTTTGGAGCTCTTGTTCAGCTTCAAGACACCGGGAGTGCAATTTGATAAGCCAACCGCCATGGTAAATGAGCAGACGACCCCTGTGTCCCTCCCTCACGGTTGCTGTTCTTGGTGAGGGAGCAAGGCAGTGTGGGTAGTACAGTGCAGAAGGGGCTCAGCGGTGCACCTCTCGAGGGCCCTTGAGCTAATATCTGTACAGATTAACTGCTTCAGTTGTATTTTGGTCACGGGGATCTCTCTTTGCCTTTGTGGCTTGTTGGGAGGGAGCAGGGGAGATGTGTGCCGAGCGCGTGTATTACACTCACGCAGTGTTAGTTGCGCTCGTTCTTCAGCAGTGAAGTAAACGATCTGCTCGCCTAAGAGGTCAGCCGCCCCTGGACTGACGCATGTCACTCCACATTATTATCTTTGGGACGTATTTCATTTACCAGAATCCAAAAGTACGCCGCTAAGTAAGTCTTCGACACCCTCTTACAATCACCTACCACCCTCTGTTTCTCCACAGGACACACACGCAGGCGCGCGCACACATCCAGTGTCAATCCTCCAGGGTAAACTCAGCACACGCTGCTCCATTAGTTATCAATTAATTCTGGAAATCTCCACCTGGCATGCACACGCCGACGAAGCCAGCGCATGTACGTAGCACCGGTCTCGACAGGAAGTCGAGGAGAGCGTGCCTTATTTGACTACGAGTGTGGGTGAGAGAGT
The DNA here is from genome assembly GCF_057382275.1 of Copadichromis virginalis. Classification (NCBI taxonomy): domain Eukaryota; kingdom Metazoa; phylum Chordata; class Actinopteri; order Cichliformes; family Cichlidae; genus Copadichromis; species Copadichromis virginalis. The sequence goes on along the minus strand of NC_140637.1, from coordinate 5,485,615 downwards.
GTGTTTGTGTGTCCATGCGGGTGGCACTTTTGTCCATGAGGTTAACCTTGATATGAGGCCCTGTCAGGCCAGATAATGTCAATCAATGACAAGCCCTCACAGATAACCCCTAATGTGAAGCCTAAAAAGCAAAGCTGTTTAGATCTTTAGACATGCCCCCTTTCACCAGCATATGAATTGCATTACAAGGAAATGAGCTGTGGCATTTCTTTAATAAGACTCTTAAGACATTTTGACAGCATATAAGGCCCTGTGCCGTAAAAAAAAAAATTAAATAAGGCCCCTGCTGACAAAGCCTCCTCACACACGGCAGCGTTCTGATGGGCAGACCCAAGTTCCTGTTAAGTGGAGGAAAGGAAAAGACAAGCAGGTGGGGGGTGAGAAGGGTGGACCTTTCCCTCCTCTTTCTTTTTTTTTTCCCCCGGCTCTCAGGGACTTCTTAATTGATTTCCAAGGTTATGTTTCAAATTTGTTTTTCAGCTACGGAGGCCTTGCGAATGAGAGCACGAGTCAATGTTTTTCATCAATTCTCCTAAATTCGGCCCGGTTCACACCGCTCGCCTCAGATCCTGCCGAACCCCACTCTCGTCCCACCTCCTTCCCTCTTCCACCCCCTTTTTGCCCTTTTTTTCTCCTCTCCTCGAAAAAGAAAGAAGGACCCAAGAAAAAAAATAGCAACAAAAAAAAAGAAAAGAAGAAAAGAAAGACGTATTTCCAGACAGGATGCCTGCGCTGACAACATCGATCCCCGGCTACCATTAAAACATTTGCTCTGCCTGACAGAGTTTTGTCTATTGGACTTTCTACGCAGCAGAATGAATCACAGGTGCCTGTTAAAATGTCATCGTGGGCAGCTTTTGCAGCCGGTCTAAAAAACAACAATTCGGCCTTTTTACACTCTTAAGTTTTTATCACTTTTCACAGTTTTGCATTTCAAATAATTCAAGGAAGCACAATTGCATTTTGATCAAAATACACTGTTTCTCGGTTTAAGGGAGGAAGTGATAAGAACGAATCTTCCTGCTTGCAGGAATTTGCATTTTTGTTGTTTTTTTTTTCCATCCCATGTGACTGCGAATCTCCTGCCACAACTGCTATGCTCTACTTTTCTGACAAGCAGCATAGATGTGACTACAGGGTTTTGTGATCATACAAGACATTTCAAAGCGTTTATTTGTACCGTGTGTGGTTGGGAAAGTGTGGTTCGGTGCACACGCCACTGTAAACATACTGTATATGTTAAGTAAAACTGTTGTAACCAATATTAAGTGTGTGCTGGTGTGCTGCATGCCTGTTTGCAGGTTTGTAAACAGCAGGGCATTGCGCTCTGAGCCCTCCTCCTGCTCCTGTATGTGTCGTGGCTGCAGGTCACATCATTTGCACTGAGATGCCACACGGGCCAAAAAAACAGAAAAATGCACACTGACATTTCAACGAGCTGAGGAAACACTGATCCACGGTGGGTTTAATAAATACTCCACTGTGTCAGTCGTGACAGCAGGGAAAAACAGCATGGTTTACTGAAAAAGTTCAACACGAACTTGAGGCAGAAATAAATGTGGCAGTTTTCACTTAAAACAGGAACATTTGTGTTTCTGGGAGTTCGGTGGAGGGAGGAGTGTGCTATGACTGAATTTGAAGGTGTGATAAAACAACACTCACAATAAGGGGAAAAAATAAAAATGAAAGAAGCAAAGCTGCTTTACAGGAAAAAAGAATGCTGTCTATTTTGGGTCTCAGTATACAAAAGGAAGTGCCGCTAAGTTGACTCAAACAAATAAATTTGCTTTTGATAAAACCACAGCAACTACTTTTGCATTCTACACCAAACCCACTTTGTTTCCTGCGTCTTTATCTTCATGACT